>NC_092067.1:15059865-16259865 GCF_039877785.1 Chaetodon trifascialis
TATGCTTTAAATCAAAAGGAAATAACAGTTTCTATTCATATACAGTAGTGCAGTAGGGCAGTACATGGTTAATTTAACTTAATGATTTGATTTTCTCATGCCTGAGGTTGCGGTAAAGTGTAGCTAGAATACATTGAGCATCTATTGTCCATAGCTTAGCAACCGGCACAGCAGGCCTGTCAAGCTTTAGATTTTTTTGAAATTTAAAGATTTGAAGGGTGATATCTTTCCAAAACCAAAAACACAAGTGCAAGAATGTAAGAAATAGATTAACAGTATTTGTTTGCTCTAATGTAGGATGCAATTGTTAGCATGTCCGGCTAACTTGCTTAGACTACTATCTACTGTAGCAACCTAGCCAAGGAACAAATCATGTAGAATAAAATCTAAGTCTAATCTTACATTTCTTCTTAACATGATTGTATTACTAGGACTGACTGACTCCACACTGTAAAACAATAATAATGCTCCTCTTTATTAACATTTATGTGTCTTCTACATGAATCATCAGCTTTTAAGGACAAAGACTTATAGAATGGGACCTGTAGTTGTAGCTGTCGTATCAGTGTTTTAGCACAATATCTAAAAGTAGTCATCAAGTGGATATTTTAGACTTTAAGGTTATGTTTAAGATTTAAAGTTTAAAATGAGCTAGCTGGAAACATTAAAAAGTTGACAAGACACCATATTTCCAGGTACTCATTGAGCTAATGTTAGCTTAATTGGCTAGCTAGCTACTGCTGGAATTTACCAGCCATTTCATATGGCAAAATCAATGGCTGCTGATTTGTAATGAGAAATCTGCTTTTGTTTTCCTCTGTGAAATCAAGTACCCATTACTGTATTTCAAAAATATCTTTTGATGGTAATCACTGTAGGCCGAATATGTGACAGGTGCAGCAACGGCAACCAGAGTCAGGCTTAGCCACTGCTCAGTTAACAATTCAAGAAGCAACCAAATCTCCTAGATCACATCAACAAACGAGTAATTTGCAACAGCGAATATGCTTTGAAAGAAATGTGTCATTTTATCATCATAATGGCAAAGATTTGAATTAATGTAACTGCCAAGGCACAAGATTCATATATATATCCAAAATGTTCAGTGACAACATATTTCCTTTGTTTTTCTGACAATATCTCATCTTCCAATACAATATCTGCACATAGATACTAAAGTTTGATTAAAGGTTTGTATGGTTATGTTTAGGAAATCACAGCCTTTAATGTTAGGGAAAGACAGTGGTCTTGAAGCTTGAGACAGGATGTGTCTGACAAATCCACAGATGCCTGACTCTGACCACAGATGCAAAAATCTCTACTGTCTAAGTTCTGTGTTTTGGATGTCATTCATCCTGACTACTCCACTATGAATTGTGTGCAGAAGGCTGCATAAAGAGGAGGCAGATAACAGAATCTCATAGGGAAAAACCACATTTATCAAGAAGAACAATGTGCCTGCTTTTAGCTGCTCCTCTGGAAGACATTTTGAAAAAAAAGTTGATGTTTACTAAATTCATTATTTGGTTATTATAATTTATGAATACATTTTTTTAAAAATGTCCCTGACTTATGAATTAATTCTGGAGCTGTTGTGCATGTGCAGCAAAACAAATTAAAAGTATATAAATGTAATTTGGTTGCAATATTCGTCCACAATTGTCACTGTGCTGGACAGTTTGTTGTGTTACAATCTGAAAGAGTTTATTTCCTGTTCCAGCGTATTTAATTGTTCATTATCATGATATAGCCTCATACTGTCCTCAGGAAACCTCACCTCCTGTACTTATTAACAAGCGAGAACACAGAGATTTTGAAGGGATACCACCTTCAGAGACTTGCTGGTTAAACGGTTGTTGCTAATTTTAAGCCTGTGCACAGCAGAGGCTGGTAAATAAATCATTAGCTGTGTCTGAAACAATAAGATTCATTTCCAGGTTTCAGATGACAGGCAGACAGGCAGTCGATGCCAGAGGAGTAATAACGGTGACAGTGGAACTAGAGGAGGGATAAAGAGCGGAGTCAAAGATCCTGACTCAGTGGTTGCCGCAGGGACTGCTTGCAACCTTTCTGCCATCAGGTATTGCTGAAAAATATTAGCAATGAGGCAGCCTGAGCTGAAGGTTTTCAAAGCAGAACTGCAGACAAGCTGAGAGCTGGCGTCCTGCTGGGATGATGCCAGCATTCTTTCTCCCTGAGCAGATGCTGCCAGTGTCCACCATCCTTTGATCCTTCTCCACACACAGGATGCACACAGAATAAAAATGCTCACCTTGATGCCAGAAAAGGACATGAAGTAGTGAAAAAAAAAAAAAGTTTTAAACCATCAACCACCAACTCAATTTCTAATGAGCTACTTTGGACACTTAGTGTAAACAATGGTGACTTGCAGAGAGCTACTCGGTTTGAAGCCTGTAAAACATCCCGAGGATGTGTCTTTTTTAAGCATAGCTGCCTCAATGGATATTTAATGCCACAGATGCACTGGATACTGTTGCTGAGGAAAATAAAACACTACCTTCCTTTTCATTACCAGCATCACACAGCAATAGTCTGACAGTGGTGGAATGTACAGCAACTAAATTCAATCACTGGAGTATTTCCATGTTATGCTACTTTATAACTCTACTACGTACTACTACTAATGTACTCATTAACAACATTAGTAACTTTCAGATTCTTAGTGCAACATATAAATCAATTAATAGATTTTGATAAATTATAATGGATTAAACTATTAAACTATCTGGCAGTATGTAAAGTTAATTAAATTAGCTCTACCTTTACCAGCTGCAACATTAGTGATGCTTACACTTTAATGTATCAATAATTTCAATCCATTCTCCAATCAATCCATTCTCTGTGTGATGAGTAGTTCTTCTTTTGGTACCTTAAGTATATTTTGATGCTAAGACTTCAGTACTTTTACTTCAGTAAGATTTTGAATGCAGGACCTTTACTCTTGAGTATTTGTACACTTGTATTCCATGACACTTTACTGATTCAGTAGCAGTACCTTATATATTATACTGCTACATTTAATTAACATGCTTCCATTTATTTTAATAGAAAGCCTCCTGAAATTGAACATCAATGGGGTCCACGGCTCTTCATCAATCAGATCAACTGCTCTGTGAACTAATGAACTAATGTTTTTCATTGTGTACAACTGAAAACAGCAAGTGGATGAATGTCTGTTCACAGGCTACTAATTTAACATTGTGATGGCCAATAACGTGAAATGAATCTGTAGCCAGATAGTACAGACACAATAATGAGCAATAAATAAATGAAATAAAGACAATAATAGTAAATAATGTGACTGTGGATTTGATTGTACTAATAGTTTCTGATTTGTTTACCGGTAGAAAAATGACATATGAGTAATGTAGTTGAAAGTCTGAATAAGTCAATAATTTATAAGCCTCTAGCAGTTCTTTCATTTGTAACTAAACTGCAGATAAAAAGACTGACCTCTCATTTTATTACTATTTATATATTTCTATGTCTATAATGAATTGATATCTTGTATTTCAGTGGCTTTGCAGCAAGCAACAGGGAAACAAGGTTAGGTTACTGATAAATAACAGTGGAAGGAAGAAGACTGTTGGTTCCTGGTGGACCAGATGTCAATCAGTGAGACACCTGCTATTTCATTTGTCACAGCCTGCTCCATACAAATGAAATTTGCACAAATTTGGTTTCTGAGTTTTGCTTTCGCACGTCTCTTTCACCGTTTTGCCTGAAACTTGTCATAATTGTCCATGAACTCTTGAGGCTTTCCTCCCAGAAATGAGTGACAGGCCTGATTTTCCACTTGAAGTTCCCCGTGGAGCTGATTTTCTGTTTGGACCAGAGGTATGGGTCTACATGCTGTCCGACAAATGATTCCCAGCAGCAAAAAACACTCCAGGGAGACACTTTGCGCTAAACTTAAATGTCTCCAGCAGAAAAAAATCAACAAACAGGCAAAACCCTGCTTGAACAACGTGATTTCTGAGCACAAATGTTAGATAGTGCTGATTCTGCTGTGTCTTGTTTTCTCCTGTGTTCTCTGGGTCGTGTCCTGACCTGTCCATTTCTGTATCTTGTCCAAAGTAATTCGATGTGAAGGACCCTCATTATTGAGGCCAGGACACTAAATGAAACAGGAGGCGACATTGCACTGAACAGCAGTCAAACTGCAACCCTCTGATGCCTCTTAAAACCAATGACTGACTTTCAAACAGAAGAAGTAAGTAATACGGATTCCATATCCTCTTTTAATGCATGATCTTTAAACTACAAACCTTTTCTTTACATGTTGTCAAAAATAGATGTTGATATGTGCAGAGAAATCCATGTTCTTTATTTAAACCCACCAGATACCATTATGATCAAGGTTTTGCTGACTCAAATTTTTTTAATTTTGAAAATTCACTCCATGAAATAACTGGTCATAAGTGTTTCAGGTGCTGCTAGAGGGAATGCTATGATGAGATTCATGAGATTCATCAGATTTATGGCTTTGAGCTCCATCTTTCTCCAACTTTCAGCTATGCGAGAACACCACAGGAATTAATATGTGAGTCTATAAGCTCTGGCTCTTTTCAGTAAAAACACTAGACGGCTTTAAGATGATCTGAGAATTTCTTTTACATCCTAAACACTGATTGCTTTGTTACCAAGGGACAGTGTTACCATAGTGAATCTGAAAGTACTTGTATTATATTAGAGAAGGAAGCCTTAAGGCAATTTGAATGTCACTGCAAGCCATTCAGCCATCTATTGTCTTTACTGTCGACTGCATAAATGCTGCATATTTAGGATTTGACAAACAATAAGGCAGCAGTATTCTTTCTTCTATACCCACCTCACATACAACACTTAATTCCTAACGATGTTTTGTCCTCTGTGCAGCTAAAGGCTGATTTAACTTATTCCTCTGTGCCATTGAGCTCCATTTTCATCCAAAAACTATTAAAAACACATCAGTAAGCCACACTGCTACACTGGGTGACATGTTCCATTGTTACTATGAACATGGACATAGTCGTTTATTTCATTATTGATTCAATCCCACCTATACCATCCTGCTGGCTTAAATACTCACTAGAGCACAAAATGTGTATTAATCTGCAACTGAAAACAGTCCCCAAGACACGCACAAGTACACAATAAGAAAAATCTAGCATAATGCCAATCTGCGACATACAGCAGAGTAGAGAGCAGGGCTCAAATGAAGATGTTTTGTAAGCCTACGTTATATATCCTAAACATGACTGACACCCTTTGATTAAGATTAGGTATTTACTCCATGTCGAAGGTAATGAAAATAATGACACAGACGAGGATTTTCACAGCTTCCAGCTAGACGTTATTATGCAGAAGATTATCTTACCCAAAATGCCAACTGCATATAAGAATCGGTTCTCAAATGTCAAGCAAGCACAGCTTTGAGTGATGTGTTCAATGTTACAGAGAGCGCTCTGGATTTCTGGCATTAACGCACAGCCAGGGGATAAATTGGGTGGGGGCTAGCCGGGCATCGGCCCTGGCACACAGGCTCTCTTCAGGTTCAGCTAAGCCCTGGCATATCCTCCATCAACAGCACACTTATTCACTCTTACTTTTCTGCTGTGGAAACAAAAGAAGCACCATTTACAAGCTCATCATTAAAATGACTAAAATTAGCGTGAAAAGACTGAGAGTCACCGCTAACCACCCACTGTCTGCCGTGTCAGCACTGACATGATTAATGTGTGCGGAAGCCAGTCAGTCACACGCTGTCAGTCATGCAGCTGAGGTAAACAACACAGGGGCAAGTCTAAATGATGTCTGATATTCTGATTTAACAATACATAACTCAGACTGTAGACTACACAGTTAACTGCTTCTCATTTAAACAATCAAACTTTACATTTAATTCTTTATGTCACCCGCAGCGACTCTGTAACCAGCATAGTTATCTTCCTGCTAGTGCTGGTCTGGTGGCTGCTGACAGTCCTGAGAATGTGTTTGTGTCCTCTATCGCAAGGCGTGGTAGTGGTACAGTACCAGACAGTTTGACAGGGATCTGCTTCCCGTCTGCATCTCTGGAGCTGACTGGATATATGAAATTAAGATATCAAAAGGGTGACTGAAAGCAGCAGCCTTAGAACCCAAAAGACATTCTCCATGGAGAATACTTTATTTTTTACTTTGAAAGTTATCTACATAAGCTCTTTGTGCTGCCTGCAAACTTAGTGTAAGAGAGTTATGCTTATTTCAACTTAACTATAAAGATTAGTTTAAGGGAATCTTATTTCTACCCAGTTTATATGCTTATATTGTGAGTCGGTCACAGGATTTTAAAAATCCTGGCGTAGATCATGACTCAGCTCCTCCAAATTTAGATGAGGGTTGTGGGACTACAGCATAGGGAGGTATTCCGGTTTTAACAAGCACATTGAGAACAAAGGAAGACGCTCTTCACTTTTTACAGTGTACATACTGAAATAAAATCATCACCTCCTTATATTTTTGCGTGTTTGGACAAGACACCAGCCTGATCGTGTGTCATCAGTTGTGCAGAGTTGGGTAGAAATGCAGAGACATAATGAGGGGATGTTTGCTATGGAGCCTCTCCAGCCAACCGTGTCACATCACAGAGCAACCAGGTAGTCATTAGAGGGACAGATGGTGCTGCGGCTGATTGGTCTCTCTGCTGACCTATTTGAAGGTGTTTTTCCTCCTCGCCGTGCCTCTTCTCAGAAGCAGTGAGGAATGTAGGAAATAGCAAGGTTCCAATGAAGACGGAAATGCAAAGTACACTTCAGTAACCTGCAGGAGGCCTATTGCAGCTTTGATGTGTGTTAGACTATAAGGGGCTAAATGAGCTTGTGAATTACTCATGAATAAAAGTGCAAAACATGTCTTCTTATTACAAGAAGCCATACTGTTAGATTAAAACATCGTAATGTTTCTGACAGAATTGAGCTTCTTCTAATATTCCTTGCATGGGTTTTGCATATAACCAAGAAGGGGAAACAAGGTGCAACGCATCAGTATGAGGATTGTGTCTTTGTGAGATTGACCATCAAAACACCTGTAAAGGCTGATGAGACTGTCGCAGGTAGGGCTACAAAAGACCCTGTTGTGCCTCATTTCCCTCCCTCAGAGAAGATTGGTTATTTGCATAGCTCACAGTTATATGGCTTCATGTTATAAGACGACATGTTCTGCACTTGTATTTATGTGTAACTCACAAACTCATGTAGCCTCTTATAGTTGGTCGTGCACCCAGTGCAACACATCAGTATGGGGAGACTACATCAAGCCCCCAAGAAGATCTTAAACGTTTACAGTGAAAAATGAAATACATTTTCCCATTAATTCTTGAAGAAATGTCAAAATATCCACCACAGAGCTCCTCTGATCGTGTTTGGATTTGGTGAAAAGGCGAGAAGCGTTTTTTTTTTCCCTATTGGACAATTCTACTTTGCGAATTAGCGTGCTAAACAAGCGAGCTGTTAGCAAGCTAATGCTAAAGAGGTGCAGTTGAAAATTAGTTTCGTGAGGATGCAATACCCAAACTGCAGACCTGTCAACCCTCCTGTTTTTCCTATTTTACCCTTCTCTCCCGCTGTCCTTCTGCTTATCTCCCGTCCATTTTCAGAACCATCCTCTCAGACCAATTGTCTCTCTTGCCAGTAGCCTCTCTCACCATCCATCCATCCATCCATCCATCCATCCATCCATCCATCCATCCATCCATCCATCCATCCATCCATCCATCCATCCATTGTCTATACCTGACTATCCCTTTTCGGGGTTGCGGGGGGGCTGGAGCCTATCCCAGCTGTCAATAGGCGAGAGGGTACACCCTGAACCGGTTGCCAGCTGATTGCAGGCCTCTCTCACCATCACAACTGAAGCATAATGTGTACGTGATGTGTACATATCCTTCAAATAATACATGTTTGAATTTATCTGCCTTTTGTGTTTTCCTTTATATAAAACAGGATGTTCACAGCATTTCAATTTTCACTTCATCTGATTCTGACCACCTAACTGTCGTCACTTTACCATCTTAAAATGTTCCTTTTGCACAAAAACCACCTGCAGCCAGGAACGTGAAATAGATAACATACAGAGTGAAAATGTCAAAGCTGGACTGCAGGAGAGACTAAAGATGATTTTATGCAGGTCTGTGCTGAATGAAGTTTCATGTAGGAAAAATATCAAACCACGCAAAGCCAGAAATCTCTCTTAAAGACACCTCTTATGCTCCGAATTCACATTTGAGGCCATGCATTTTTACTTGCACTAGAAATAACACAGCATCCAGCAGAGGAACAGACAGGACTTTCATGTTGCAGAATGCATATTGAGTTTCATTTTGCAACATTTCAGAGCAGGATGAAACAGGACGCAGCACCAATGCCAGGAATAATCAAGGCTATGATGGAGCAGACATGAATTATGGGTCACTTCTATGATGGCTGTCACTGCACGTCTGGCGTTGAAGGACAGAGCAAAGGGTGTGGAGGCACCATTCTCTGAAAGCCATGATCTTCTCAAATGGTGAATAAACTGAATGAAGGAATCTATAATTTTCACTGTCAGCTACAACAACACATAATAAACAACATCTTGTGAAGAAGGAAAACAAGGTCTTGCAGTGCTTGACAAGCAGCCAAATTAGTCATGGATGTTGCTTTCTACAGGATGCGTCTTGTCTGCAAGGTATCATATCTGGGGATTTCTAGAAATATATTTCAATGTTGTTGAATTTCTATAAAAGCCAACAAGACGAGTTATCCAGCAAGGTCTGAGTCTGCCAAGGTAACACACAGTGCAACTTTAAGAAGGCTGTGCTACTGTAACGTTTTTAATCAATGTGTCAGACTGCTACTGTAAGAAGAATTTGTGGTATAATGTTACCTTGAGGCAGTTCACTGTTCATATTGGAAATCAGCAAATTTAAAGCAGTTCTCTGCAGTGGGTGAAACAGAGGTTTGACTACAACATGCAGGGCGCATAATGCAGGATAAAAAATGTTTGTCTCTCTCTGGGAATTTCTTTCACTGCTCCTTAAGGATGGATCGAGGTGCTAAAAGTACTTATTTCTACTACACATGTATCAGTTCAAAAAGGTGCTGTTGATTCAAACAAAAAGACAAATTATACCATAAACAAACAACTAACACAAAGCACAACATGGATCAAAATGTCAACAGGTTGCATGCTGTACTTTCGCTTTCTTGCTGTTTTGCAGTAACAACAATGACTAACAACTGTGTGAGAGATCAAAACAAAGCAAAATCAATGTGTAATCTTTCAAAGGAACCTTTTCTGTATAAATGGAGTGAAGCCGTGGAGCTATTTGAGGCAAGCAGCTCCAGTGAGCTGTGATACTCACAGATGAACTACTTGCAATATGCCAATGTATTTAAGCTGTCAACACTTTTGTTGCCAGTGCTGCATGGATTTGGGTTCACTATGCCGTTACATTTCTGAGCAGCAAGCTATTTTTTCCATTAAGCAGTGGGGTAGTATAAAATAATGTGTGCATGTGTGAACTCGTTTTTCTGCTTTTTATTGGCATGTGTGTTGTGATGCCTTCATACTTCTTAATTTTGCTGCATTTCTCACAAGGTTGTTCTTGGAGGTTTGTCGAGTTGGTTCACTGCAGACCGGGTCTCTAGTAGGCAGTTGTATTATCTGCTGGTTTTAGGACTGTGTTTCTGCAGAGCTGGGTGGATGTCAGATCCTAGAAACCGAATGTACATACTCTGTATTCACGTATTAAAATCTGTTCCATGTGAGTTGACTGACTGAGGCTCTCTAACTCAGTGTCCTTTCAGATTAGTTTACGCTTGATAAATTCAGCTAGACACGGTGAAAGAAAAATACTTTTCTGAAGTATTACAGCATATATCTTTTAATGACTACATCCTCCAAAGAATCTTAACAATGTAATAAAATATATTATCACCATAGACAAGAAATTATGTTGCACAACAGTACTGCACCACTGCCTCTAATGGATGCCATCATTTCATTTCAATCAGTACTCTGACAACAAGGTTTTAACCATTTCTTGGAAGTTAGTGGCGTGGCTCTGCTCATGCGATGTTAAACGTGACATAGACTTTCTCTGACTTCCTAACTCAAACAAAGCCAGAGATAGACACCACTAAATGATCATGGACACATACTATAGAAATAAAACCTGAATGCTTCTGATGCAATGGGCTGGGGAGGTGGAGTTAACCTGCAAAGTAGCAGGTAGCGCAGGAGTGTCCAGGTGCAGTGTGAGCACTAGAGTATGCAGAATGAATAAATATGGACTGTCTTGTTGTTTATATTATTGCATGATACATGGAACAAGTCACTATAAATAGTGCCTTCCAGCACTTGCAGAAAGGCTCCATTGCGTCACCACACATCATGATAGCACTGTATGTGACCAAATGAAAGGCAAAAGTAGACATGAAAGTGGATTTGTGTGCATTATGATACATCTAGCTCTCTAATTTTATCTCAGCCACCATGACAATATCTAAATTATGAACAAAAAAAAATCTTATCTCAGCATTGAACATTACAAGATGAAATTTAGCCAGAAACACTGATGTCAATGTATTGATTGTGGATTGCATATCTTAGACAGTTGAATTGAGTGGAAAAGGCTCAGTTGTGTGAGGGAGCTTTCCAAAAATCCAAGTGGCAGTGCACATTCTGCTGAAAGAGCTAATCTGTCTGCAGTAAACACACACAAATGATAGATCTTAGTTAAATCAACAAAACCAAATGCTAAGTACATACACTATGGAGGAGTTTGGGGTAGTGGAGTGATCTGAGGCAAGTGTGGCAGGTTGCATGAGGCTTACATGAATCTGATTGGATGCTACTTGCCAGCTGGTAGCCAAGCAGCCAGTGATTGTGAAGCATGAATGAAGCAGCTGATGCCAATCAGCTAATGCAATCATAACATCAGGGTTCTGCCTGAGCTAATGCTGTCCTCCGCTGCTCTCTGCTCTTCGATGTGTTTAAATTGTTTGGCTTGAAAGCAGAACTGCTTCATCCCAACAGATGATACAAAACATTCTGCATTATCTTCTCTTCCCTACAGCAGTGCCAGGGTCAAACTACTCCAGTCGCATTCTGAAGCTGGAGGCTAAATGTACAACATGGCAAGAACTCCACCCTTCAGCTGCTCTCAGAGTCGTTGGGTCATCTGTCCAGATGGCCACTGAAACGCTGACCGACCTGCATCATCTCAGCTCAGGTGTGTATGAAATGGATGTGGGAGAATCAGCAACAAAACTCTGGAGGTGCCTGTGATTTCTGCAATCACACCTCCGCAGGGCAGATGCTCCCCGACATGGAGCGTGAACCCAGGCTGTCCAGCTGTTGCTTGTTTGGTAGTCAAATATATTGAAAGATTCGGTAACTTTAATGGAACGGAAATGGAAAATAAATGATAACAGTGAGCATTTATAGCACAAATGTTGCGTCATAGACTGTGAAGCAACAGTAAAGCATTACTTTTAGTGTGGAGCAACAGAATTGATAATGATAAGGTTAACCAGCACTACAGATGCTGTGCCTTGCCTGGCTGATTGTAAATCGTTTTATATGCTTATCACTGTAAAAGCAAAAGGTAATTTATTTAGTTGTGCAAATTGGTATACCAAACATGCTCCTAATGAGGTTCTCATCTGTAGGTTAATAGGGGTCTTTAAATGTGTGGTTTATGAAGCCAGGCATTGATGTATCGATAGAGTAAAAGCAACTGTGGGACCTGCACACGTGACAGGAAGTAATTAAGGTTCCATTACATGGAGTTGCTCATCTCTGCACACCATTAATGCTATTCAAAGATTTTCCTCTTGTGCACTCCAAATGCACCGTCACGGCTAATGTAAATAGCCGAGCGTGACCCTCCTGTCACCACAGCCTTTGCCTTCTATGGTAAGATCAGAATTAATGATGAATCATTATGCAGGGGAATCTGGCATTTTGGTGTCATTATCTGACAGGCTGCAGCTCCCCCGCCAACCCCAAACACACCTCTGTCTGAATCCCATTATCTCTCCACTCCCTCAGCATGGAGAGGACCACCAAACCTTCTAATAAAGCCCTTCATCATGACACATGTTGTTGACCACAGCTACACCTGTGATGTGCCGCGCTTGAGTCAGACAACTGAGATAAGAAATGCATTGTGAATACAGAATTTGATGTCATACTGTACACCCACGCAGGCACACACAGGCCACACTTAAGTGTTTGCATTATCATACGCACCCACACACAGACAGAATCACACAAGCACGCAAAATGCAAGACCGTTTTCTTTTGTGACAGCGCTGCTCTGTCTCTGTGTGTTACCTCTCAAAAAGCACAGGTTCTCTTCGATTCACCGCCCTTCCCTCTCCCTCACTCCCAAAGCTCTGTCATGAAATATGCATTCACATTCAATATGTTGGGATCCAGAGTCAACACAGAGAACCGAAGGAGGAACTATCACAGTAGCAAGACCTGCTCCCTTTAGCTTCCCGCCCCTTTTTCGCCAGTACAGTGCTGCGGATAATTAATGATACAAGTTAAAGCTGTGAGGCAAACACAATTACAGCTGGCCACCATGAGCCACTCTGTTACAGACTCAGACCTTTTATCTCTATTGATCATAAGATGAAGAAAAAGCACCCAGCCATTCTTGTTATTAAATTCAATCTCACACCGAAACAGGATTTCGTCAGCACTGAATGAATATTTGTCCTATATCATAACACAGTGACTGTTATACACGCATGTTACATATCTTCAAACTGCTGCAACATGGCTGGGCTGTGTGCTTGTGCAGGCATGAAGCAGAGAGACTCAGCAGGATGGAAAACAGGGCATGTGGTAGGAGGATGGGGAAACAAACGGCTCTAGGGCTCCTCTTACAGGTACAGGAAATAGAAAGATGACAGAAGACAAGTGTCTCTGGAGAAACTGTGTCCAAAAAACTTCAGCCTGCTCTGAAATAACACTGCAGTGAAACAGAGGTGAAAGAGAGACGATTATAAAGAAAGTACACGGACCTCTTTTAACTTTCCATAACGATGGAAGATTTGTCAAAAAACAACAAAACAGCTATTAGCCACGAAACAAAATCCACTCTTTATAAATGCAATTCATTGCAGAAACCTTATTAATAATGCTGCTCAGGAATACATCTCTTTACAAGCTGTAGCCACCGAGACAGATATGCTAATTCCAGCGCCGTCTCAGAAATACAAGAACTTTAAGCAGCTGGCTGTGTTTTCACACAGCACCCCTGCAGAGGCAAGAAAATAATGGACATCCAACAGGACATACTGACAAATGAATAATTACTGACATAAAACAGATATGATTTTGGATTTCTAGGTATGAGTGAAATGCAATATGTCTCCTCCATCATGAAAAGAAACAGCAAGATACACAATTTAAAAGAAAATCAATACTATTCTCATTCTCTTTGAAGCAACGACAAAGTGATTCATGTCCACATCATCAGAGCAAAAGCTTGCACCATCTGAAGTGTTGTTCAAGGCGATGTATCCAGTTCAATGGGCTCAGCAGCCTAAGATGATGAATGAAAAGAAAAGTGGAGGAAGGCATGGTAAATGTTGCACCGAATCAATGTGTTCTATTCTATTTTCCTTCACCTAAAATATCAAAGCACGACTGAGCGCAGAGCCTTCAACTCAGATTGAAAGTGACACAACCCATGAACAGATCTCAGTGATTTTTGTGCTTTTTGTTTGGATTTTCAGCCGAGTCGATATATATATAAACCCGCTGCCGCGACTCTTTGCCACTTTCGGTTATTATGGATTGCAGTTATTGTGCTTTAAGTCAAAAGTGAATAGACAGTAGAAGTATACACGTCCACTAAGCCATTTTAGCTGGGAGCCTCAGTCTGCTGAGTGGTGTGCAAATAGAGAAAGTAAATTACCATAATACCACATTTCTGGCAGTGGTAAAAGGCATCAAGGACATGGAAACGCCGCACAAAAATAAAAATACTCATGTGCTGAACCACCAGCTCTTCTCAAGTGTTGTTTACATTAAAATTATAAAAGGCCTGCAAGGACGTGACCTCTGGATGCTCATTTTGATAAACGCATCCTTTGACCCACCACCACCACCACACTAAGAGCCAAAAGGCAGCTAGTGTGTGGTTTTAACTGTTGAACTGTGATTGTGATGAATCCTCAGTATACGCCTCACAAATACCTAAGAGGAAGTAGGTGTAAATATTATTAAACATGCAATCAGAGACTTTTGGGGCCAAGCAGAAATCAAGCTGTGAACACAACACTGAGCTATCACCTTTTGAAATGCAGCCTAATGAATGTAAGCCCAACACTCATTTTTCTTTTTGCTCCGTTTTCAGTCACCGGCTAACCACCAGCTTGGAGATAGATGAGAAGATCAATACCACTCTCATGTCTAAAGGTAAGCTTAGCTCAGAAGCTTAGCTCAGAGCCCTGGCTCTCTTCCTCTTCAGCCTCTCCACTGCAGACTTTCACACATAATTCAGCTAACTGCCACCTGCAAAAGTTCTCTGACGACTGCTCGGCCTCACAGCAGCCGGAGAGGACAGGGAGTACAGAGAAGTCACCCAGGGATTTGTAAATTGGTGCCAGCAGAACTACCCTCAGATCAATGCAGGGAAAACCAGAGAGCTGGTGGTGGATTTCTGCAGATGCAAACACTCTCCTCTTACACTAGTGAACATCCAGGGAGCGAACACTGAAATGGTGGAATCTTACAAGCACCTGGATGTTCACCTGAATAATAAATCGGACTGGACTGACAATACAAATGCACTATATAAAAGAGGCCAGAGCAGACTGTATCTGCTGAGGAGTACAAGAGGTAGTCCTGAAGACCTTTTTTGACTCTGTGGTGGCACGAGTGGAGCGACATCTATACTGCTGACAGGAAGAGACTTACAGTAACAGACTGGTTAGGAAGGTCAGCTCTGTCCGGGGACGCCCCCCTCCCCCCATTGGAGCTGATGGAAGAAAGCAGGATGATAGCTAAGCAATCATCACTGATGGACAACATGTCCCACCCCATGCAGGGCACTTTGACAACGCTGGGCAGCTCCTTCAGCTGCAGGCTGCTTCACCTGCTGCGTGTGAAGGAGAGCTACCGCAGGTCCTTCCTTCCTGCTGCTGTCAGCCTCTAAAATCAACACTGCTCCCAGTACACCACACACACCCAAACTGACATATTCACTCATGCGCAATGCCAGTGCATGCTAAACTGGGCAATATCAATATTTTCCTGTATGAGTTTTCTGAATCATATCTTGCTTTTTTAAACAGATGCTTCTTACTATTATATGATCCCATTTGCTGCTGTAATACTGCAAATTTCCCTGCTATGGGATTGATATCTTATCGTATCTTATCTTATCTTAACACTGGAGACAGCTAGCCTAGCTCTGTGCAAATGTAAAAAAAGAAAAAGAATATCATGTTATGCCTTTTTTCTCTCCTGTTTGTTTTTGGACAGAGCAATGCGAGCTGTTTTCCCTGCTTCAGGTCTTTGTGTCAAGCTAAATTAACTCCTGGCTGCAGCTTCATACTTAACAGATGGACATTTGACCGGTAGCGATCTCATCTAGCTCTCTGGAAGAAAGTGAGTCCAGTTGCATTTCCCCAAATGTCAACTATTCCTTTAATGTGCACACCTATAAACAAATCTTTGAGATTTCTATATGCGAAAGGTTCAGAAATGTGGGTGTGATGGGTATCTGACTTGACAGAGAAAATCTATATCCATCACAGCAGGGCAAAACAAGTCTCATACTTTTCAAAATGGAGAGGCTACAGAACTACTGCCAAGAAGAACAACATGCAGAGCATAACAACAGCCTGCCATTCATCCAGCACCAAAGCTTCAGGTACAGAGAAATATGGTTTTATGTCAGCAATGAAAGACAATGCTGCAGGTTTGTGTGGCTTAAAGAAAGAGTCAATAACAGGTGCGCCAGTGTGCCCTCATTCGTTGTACAGAATCCAGACCCAGAATCTTAACCATGTGAGAGGTATTCCAACTGAAATTATTCACCTTAAGACACTTTCTAATCCTTTTCAACAGCCTGTGTGGACACCTTTCTGCTTCTCTGCATGGCTTTGTGCTGTTTGACCAATGCAACTGAAAGATCCTTTGTGCTTGAAAATCCACGCTGGCATTTGTTTTCATTTGGCAGCCTGGCTGCACATCTGAGCTTACCCACAGGAACAGCTAAAATGTACTTCTACTGAGCACAGAGAATTTAAGATCCTCCAGAGACACTGTGCCTCTGAGACTCGGCATATGGCGCATTATTTAGGGTATATTCAACTGATAATTATGAAACGCTGCTGTGTGTAGTTTTTCCCAACTTTAAATTGTAGCTTCAAAATTGGTGACTCCGCAATGATTAATTTCAGACAGATGCGACCAAATTACTCAGCGTCTTAATTTAGAGAATTAAACGGCACTAGTGAATCTAAAAGCTTAAAACACCGTAATATTTGTTGCCAAAGCAAATCATGCATGTGAAATCACCCAAAATGAAAACCACTATTTCATAGTAAGTATAAATTTGAGAATCTGCCTCCTAACTCCCATTATTACAAAGATTGTGTCAGACTAGTATGTTCTATCCTGTCATGATCACAGAAGGAACATCTAATGATCCTCCGAGAACAGAGGAAACAGCAGGTTTCCATAGCTGTTAGAATCACTGCTTCTGTTTATTCGGATTGTGTGCAGCAAAGAAGGAAGTGCTGCTGTGTTTCTACCTCTCCTTCACTCAAGATAGTCTGTGCTCCTGAGCAGCCAGCTCTGCCTGACTCCACATCCAGGCTGTGCTCACCGAGTGTGGACTGTTCTCCATTCAGGGTCAGTAACAATGACCATGCAATCTGCTGTCACGTGCTCTCTATTTCTGGCTAATTCTGTTTCTCACGTGCTTTGGATTTTTATGTAGATTTTCAGTGGTTGCAGTTGTTCTTACTGAGTGCAGACTGTGATGGACGTTCACTAATGCTTCATACAAATGGGCACAGACCCTTTTTTTAGTCCTGCATGGAATGGAAGCTTTGTTTTAGAACAAGAACTGATTTACACAATTGAGAAATTATGCATTTTCTATTAAAAATCTTTTATACATGAACCTCAAACTTTGCTACTATAAAAAGCAATTAGTTTCATAAAAAATGAAAAGCCATTAGAGTCTAGTACGAGTAGACTGTTAAAAGTTAATTGCTTGCTTCTCTGTCACTTCACACTCTTTTACTCTTATTTACCTTTTCCTGATGATCCTTCCCTTCAAGCAGTCTCACTTTCAATCTACTTTATTGGCTTTTTGTCTCGAGCTTAGTCACAGCCAGGTAGTTATCACCTATAGAAAAGAGCGTCTTCATCAGGGACAACACTATTTGTAATTTGTTTAAACGCTTAAAAAAAACGATGCTTACATTTTTCTCACAAGCAAAACAAACAATGCATAGTGTGCTGCTCTGTCCTGCTGCATGAAAACAACGGATAAAACAACTGGGCATTCAAAGAATGTGGATTTCAGCCTGGAGACCAATTTGTTTTAACATCTCTGTCCAGACAACGTTGGTCTCTATGAACCAGGCTAACATGCAACCTTAAGGCTGCTAGTTTTACAAGAACAATGTATCAAATGACAATCTGTCAGAGGGGTCCCTCATAGTAATGAACCTACAGAGAATCAGCCCAGTCCACAGGTCCACTCAGCTTCATGGAGCTTTACACAGAGTTTAACTTTACTGTTCTGCAACCGCTTTCAGTAAAAAGAGCTCTAAAATAGTGGAGCACTTAGCAATTAAAAAGTCAGATATTTCCCTCAGGAATTGGTAGAGACCGAAAACAGAGCAAAAAGAGTTGGATCAAGGTATACCATGTGTCCGTTTGCAGCAGCTGCTCTATGAAAAATCCTTCAGAGAAGAACGGTGGTTCATTGCTTTATGACAGGTTTATACATGAAACACCAATGTCCTCGAAATTAACAGGCCCCCAGCCATTGTGAGGGCCTGCTTATGTTTGATCATTACTGCAAATTGGACTGTGAGCACCCTGCTTATCTACGTGGACCTCCTGAACCAAGGAGAGCTCAGTAACTGTTGTGACCCTCATCTACTGGCCATTATCCACAGCTGCTGCTCATAACTGAAAATATATGGTCCATCTATTCCACTAGATGGTAACACTCAGAGGAGACAAATACAACCTGGGAAGGGAAGCTTTAAACCCTTTCAAGATCTGTTGTGGTAATATGTGGTGGTTGGATTGGCATCTCCCAAATTGGTGGTCATCTGCTATAAACAGTTGCATCAGATGGCTGTTTTTCAGATTGTCTATGTATCTGTCCATCAAATAAACCATAAATGAGTCTGCCAAGATTGCATATTGTCACACGTTTGTAGATGTAGTGTTGTTGCTTTCATTGAATTTGTTCTCTGTAAATGGGGAGGTTTACTGTGTTCGAAGTTTTATCAAACAAGGCAGAAACCATCAGGAAAAGGCAGATGGAGCTGTCAAAGGCAACGTCTTTACAAATGAATGTAGCAGCATTTTGTTTTAGTCAGAGAGATGGCTTAAAATTTCACTAACATATTAATATTCTCAGCGTAGGACGGCAGAGAAATGTATTATACACTTTGACCAGCACTAAGTCTCTGACCTGATCTCTAACCTTTTGTTTAGATTGCTATGAAAGTCTGAAGAGACATGACTTGACAAATGATGAAGTTACGATTCTGCATAATTTCTCTCAAGCGCAGCTATACATTGTCCAAGAACGTGTCTCATTATGCAGATAATAACTGGTGCTGACATTCTGTGATGAGTGAAATAGAACTGCTGAGTAATTACAGAAGTATATTCATCATAGTTACTGTCTGTAATTACATCTGGGCAGTTTTACTGTAATTCGGTGATGAGACAGATTGCAGAGTAGTGAATGTGAAAGGAGCTGCAGAAAGTGTCCAAAAAAGCACACTGTAAAATCTGAACACATACTGAGCTTGTGCAGCGTCATCATCCGAGGAGACTTCTATATGTAGCGTGAAAAATAGAAAATATAGGCATAGGCCCCTCTGTGTGTGCTGCAAGGTGTGAAATGGAGATTTATAGCAACAACCTTTTCTGGCACTTTTCAACATCAAAATCAGACTGATGACCGGCACATTCGCTTAAAGTCAGTTCTCTCAGTTTAGGATGCTTTTGCTGTATCTGCCTTTATCTCATTATGTTTTATTCCAAACTGTGTCCAGACAGTAAAAAAGAAGGGTGGGATAGCAGAATATAATGGCCAAATGCAATAGAGCAGCTTATGTTTTGCATGACTGTTTCTTCACGTTTCTTCGAGGCCAAACCGCTATTAAGACAAAAGCAGACTAAAAACAAACCCGCAAGCAAGAATAGCAGAGCCTTAAATCCCAGAAACACACAAACACACCGTGTACTACACAGTTCAGCTTTGTTTACCTCGGTTCTCTTGGTGTTGCAGGAAGTCACGTTGAGTCAGTTTTATTTATATATCCTCAAATCACAGTTTTGTCCCAGAGGACTTTTACTGCACATCTAACAGTAGGCTAGGAAGATAAGCAAAAACTCAGTGCAAAGTAATAAGAAAATAACCCTGCAGAGGTAAAGACATAACCAGTCTGGGGCCAGCTCAAATCCAGCCACCTTAGTTTATTAAAGTGTCTGCAAAGCCAGTGGTGGCGCAGCCTTGGGTGGTTCATCTCAGCTGCACAGTGTGGATGGGAGGCCTGATGCCGGCAGTGCTATTACACTTTCTACAATAAGGTTTTGAGATACAGGCTCGTGGCAAACTGAGCCAAACCACAAAAAAGTAAAAGAACATGCACATCTCAAAGACACTTTCTAAGCCACTGCTGAACTGGTGCTTTGAAGTGGACTCTTTATACTAACATTTAAGGAAAAACTTAAAACTTTAAACTTCAGTATAGAGGTGTTGAGTCAATGCATGACCAAATCTTTATCAACTAATCTTCAGTGTGGACTGACGATATTGAATCACCACCGTCACTGACCCGATCAGCAGCTTTTAGCAGCAGAGCTCCTCATTGGTGACCGAGGGTGCCTTTGACAGCACAGCCGTGACTCGCAGCACGCCACTTCCACGTTAAAAAGCATGTCCAGCCATGACAGCCACAGAAACAATCATGATTTGATATTGATATTGATTGATCGTAGTTGTATCTCAGCTGCTGAGCTATTAACCATAGTGGTGCTTGTTTTAGCTAAGTTTGTATTGAACTGAACGTGGGTGGTTGGACTCGCAACAGACTGAATGTACTATGATGTCAGAATCAGAGTTCAAGCTTATTTGAAGTGACGCGACTGCTTACCTTTGGAATAAAAGTAAACCAACCACAGCCCGTGACTGAACTGAACTTTGAACTGAACTGAACAAAATGATTTGGGATTCCCACATCTAATTCAGTACGTGCTCATTGTTTCCAGCTCAACTAAAACTAAGGATCTCATGAGAGGCATAGCATGATAGTAATAATTCAAAGAAAGGCATTATTGGTTGTATCGCCCTGCACATAATGCAAGAGGTAGAAACACATCTCATAAATGTCTGGAGCTCTGTGCGAGGCTATGATGGATTGTGCTGAGACACAATGAATGTCTCCCCAACAACAGGGATATTCTGTTATTGGACCGACAATCTAATTTTAACTTCTCACTGATAGTTGAGCTTGTCTCTGCATGTAACAAACTTAGTCCAGAGAGATGTATGTAGTGTTTGCTTTAGTAGATTTCAGCCTACGCTATTGCTCTATACAACCTTTCCCTTTGACAAAGTATGAATGCTCACGGAAAGCTTTTCAGTACCTTTACAATATTAATAGCACTGAATAGTTACTATACTTATTCAATCTCAGTCCTTTGCAAAATTATTGCACTCGAGAAAGTGAACATAAGCTTTGTGAACTGTTGTGCAACACTATTACACTGCCTCGTTGGTCTTACACGCTGCAGGTTTGGCAGAACTGTTTACAGCTGTATTGACTGATGAAATCATTAGTTGATTATTAATGGAATAGTCAGTCAACCGATGTTGTTTTTCTGACATTTTGTATCATTTCAAATTGAACACCTTTCCTTTTTTTAACTTTTCTCACACAACCAAGTTGATGCCATCACTTGTTATCTTGTAATGGGCAGTATTTGGGACATTTTGTATCCTACTTATTAATTGGTCAAACAAAAAAAAAAAAACTGCGGACAGCATCCAATCCTTAATAATAAGCTAGTAGTTGCAGCCCTAATTAGGACAGCTACTGAATGAGCATGAAATATTATGTGAAATCCTTGAGAGGAAATGGCTTTAATGCTGAGGCCATTACAAACACAACAAAATATCCTTTATCTATACTTTGTCCTGAAACATTGCCCTTCTACAAAGCAATTACAGAGGGGAAACGAGGAGCTGCAGGTACTCTTGTGGAATACAAAGGACGGCACAGCAGAAAGGATTTGGGTCTTTGAGCACTTGGACACAGAGTGATTAACCTTTATCTTTCAACCTGTCCCTGTCAGACATCATTAGTGAGAGGACACTCACAAGAAAAGATGGCATGAAACAACGAGGAACATTATGTATGTACACCCCGTTCCTTTTGTCACAGAGTTTTATTTTAAACAAAGTGACAGAATGTGCTTTGGCATGCTGCTATGTCAAGTAGCACTGCAGCATGCTGCTAAAAATACATGATAAACAAATGCACTCTAATTAAGTTGCATTCATTGCCACATTTTGTCGCCGTACATTTCTGGGCTGCTCATGACGCCACTTAAAAGTATATTTGCAGTGTTTTATTTGAGGTGTTTTATCAGTGCACTTATTGTTTTTCATTATTTTATCATTTCAACTGTCACTCCAACGAAAGCACAAAGCAGTTTAGGAACGCCTCAGCTTTCTCCCCACTTTTCCTTCTCTGGACCTTCACTGTATAGAAGCTCAGTTCAAAGTGACCACATGGGGATCATGGCATGACTTGCAGCACACTGTGACTCCATAACCTCATGGGCAGACAGAGTTGTGCTAATAAGGACGCTGGAGAAGGTGCATGCAGTTTTCTTTCCACCACATTATCCCCAGTGCTGTGCTCATTATAGCCAAGCTGAGCAAACGCCTACTAAAAGTATTCTACTCTTCCATGCAGGGGCATCATGCAAGCCAAACTTCCATTCCATTAGAGCGGAATTCAAAGACTTTGGGGGACTTTGTAGCTCAGTAATCTCCCACTTTATATTAGGCTGAATACTGTATATTTATTTAGAGACTTATGTGCCAATTATTGATGCTGTTATGGTTATTGACACTTATTCACTCACTTCTACACTAGCTTCTACATTCCCATAAAAAGAGCCACAAAGGAAATTAACTTAGAGAACATATATAATAAAGCCACGGATGAAAGGAAGCTGCCAACATGGTAATAGCTGCATTTTCAAACACAATGCAGGAAGCAGCATTAATACAGATGAGGCTGCGCTGACATTGTCTCATACCTGTGTCTGCTCCACTGCCAATAAAAGCTCAGACTGAGCAGTGACAGCCCTCTTTCCCACCTGCTCAACCTCCTTGAAAGATCCATCATCACCATTAGCTCAGGTACATGTAGCCTGTACCCACATCTACACACACCCTGATATAACATTAACTAGTGAGAGGCGAAGCAATAATAACCAAGTGTAGAGTTTTCATACCTACTGTAATGAGCAGCTGCAAGACTCTAAAAGAAATCCCTACCTCCAATAACACCAGGAAAGTGGGGTGTGTGACTTTTTGAGGCATGATCTATGACATAATTAGTTTGACTCATGATGCAAAATGACAACCAGGGCATATTCTAAACAATATAGAGATAAAATGTAAAATAAACTAAAAATATATGAAATCTGGATATGAAAAATCTGGTGGGGCACGTGCCTCCCCCAGCTTGAATGGGCATGACAGGTCTGATTCTATAACTCTTGTTACCTCTTATGTATACAACAGTGTCGTCAGTGCAGTCACAGTGCAGGGATATGCCTGGTTGATGCATAGTGCTGTTATTTAAGTGTCCTGCATCTCCTATAGATCTCATTTCTCCAGTGACAGAAACAGACTATTACACTAAGATCAAGCTGCATGTACATCAGCATGGTAACTGCACACCACATGACATTTCCCATTTATTGAAAATCAATGTTCAATAAAACCTCTCACTGCAGCCGTCCTTCTCCAAAGCACACACGAAGCAAAAGCAACTCCGGCAGACAGAAAACACTCCACACCAGAATATTCTGAAAGAAAAAAAAAAATCTATTTGAGTTAATTGAGATAATAGATGCTGAAATGGTGGAGCGAGTATTTGCAGCCTCGAAAAGGGAACTTCCACATTAAATCAGGCATTTAGTGTTTCTGCTTGTCTGAGGTACCATCATAACACATCACACAGATCAGCTCATCATGAGAATGAGGCTCCTCGCCAAAACCTGTAATCTGCAACTAAGGGAATAATCTAAACTCAACAAATGTAACATTGTGCAAAGATAGGTCATTTGTATTCTGCTGTGGATTTCATGTGCAACCAAAAGTGCTCTCCTCCGGGGGCTTGCACTCAGAGTTCAAATAAATTCAGCTGCTGACCTCTGGAGCTGTGACCAGAGGGAGAGCTGGTGATTTAGTGTGCGACGCTGATCAAAACATAAACAAAGGAATGGAGAGAAAACTCGCACTGTGTCTCTTAAAACGCAGACTTTAAGATCACACAGGAACCCATTCAGATGAATACAATAGACCTGTCACAGAGGCATAAAGATTACTGGATCCCCTTAAAGAACACTGTTGCTATGAATCTCTTTTTCAAGCACTTAAACTGCCTCACTGGAGTATTTCTTCTTGAACTGACTTGAGACAACTCTGGCCTGGTATTACATTTCTAAACAAATAGAAATTCAAAGTGACTAAGCACACATTTAATAGCAGAGCAGTAGGTTGCACTCTGCTGTATCTTGTCTGATCTTCTGCTTTACAGGAACACTGCTCTTGTTAAAAACACTCTCTTAATGTACGTTAGATGAGATTTCACATCTGTGTGCTCAATGAAGAAAGAGCTAGCCTAGCGATGTCAAAACCTGACATATTTGCGTTATATCTTCTGTATGTTACACACACACACACACACACACACACACACACACACACACACACACACACAATGAGGAAATGAGACACTGGCTTTCATGGAAGAACCACTCGGAAGAACAGATTTGTTCATAAGTGACACATACATGTGATTTAAGAGAAGATGTGGCAGAGATTTTGTTGCGTGTAATTTGAATTCATGAGTGGTCCAGACATGTTGTAAAAGTCATGCACAAGGGTAAGACACACTAATTTGATCTGAAATGTCTTAATAATGTTAGTTAACTAAAAGAAATAAAATTTTTCCAATGAAACTTTCCCACCTTACATGGCCTTACGTGGCAATTTTATGAGCATTGATGATGCTAACGATGAGATCTCACAAACGTGCACCCACTACCTCATGGACAAATAAAATTCATTGGGCTGAAATGAGTAATTTCCCACTTAAGAGAGTTTGATGAATCTGCATCCAATCCCGTCTCAATCTGAGAATACCCTTGCCTGAGGGCCGATGTGTTTTAGCAAGAAATTAGCTTACATTTTCTTCTTTTAGCTGCTCCACATTGGGGGTCGCCACTGTGGTTCTTTCTGTTCTCTGGCAGAGCAGGCCCACCCACCACATTTTTGATTTGGCATATACTTTTTATGCTGGATGCACTCCCTGATGCAACCCTCGTCAAGTAGGAATGCACTGGCTTGCACATCCCTGGTGGATGGGGAGCAGCATGCTGGAGCTATTTAGTGGTTCAGCAGCATGCAGCACATCATAAGTGATGAGCTTTGCTCACTCTCCTGACTATATCCCAGGTAATTCTTGGGTGTTTTGGTTGCTAGCTTACGAGCTCACAAGATAAATGTCACTCTTGCACAATTTTCTCTGGAGCTGTTGGAAAAGTGTATTTTTCCTCTGACAGTTTCCTCTTTTCCAAGAGTGCTAAGCTTGGCTAAATACATCCTGGAACAACCTCTCTACTGAACACACAGCAACGAACACCTGGTAAGACTGCTGACAAGCAGTTTTGTCTTTGAGACTTTGAATGTTGTTGAATGTCACAAAAAAGAGACTGAAAGATTCAGATCTTAAGGTTTGACCTGATGATGATCTGGTATAAACACTATTAATAACACTAAAGATTTGAAAAGAAAGTGTTTAAATGTTAAAAATAATTGTCAGAACTGACCTGAAAGACTCGCATACAGAGTCGCAATTTCCAGTCATTATTGTTATTTGGCACTGTTATCAGTTGTGACAGAAGCAGGATGTTACGAATGGAAAGGGCTGTATAATGTGACTGGTTTATGACCGTTGTGGCTCCCAGGGGGCACTGGTTCGAATGCATCCAGATGTTCCTTTAGTTGTTTATTGAAACTAGAATATCAGCAGGTTTGTGGCTCTTGAAAACAGAGAAATAATGAAATAATTAGCAACAACGTAATCTATGGACAACAATCTATAACACTTTCAGAGGTTAAACCAATTTTCTATTAGTCATGACCTAAACATAGTGTTAGAATAGATGCCCGATACAAAGCAAATGCAAGAACCAGGAATAAAATAATAACTTAGAAGCCAAACTTCTGTGATCTCTGTTTAAAGAAGAAATTAAATGCAACTATAAGGCATCATGCAAAATCAGCTGAATATCTTCTACATATAAATTATGGAGCACAACTCGTCTATGCAGCCAGACAAATATTACAATCAAATGTAGCATCGGAAGAAATGTTGCCTACACTGTGCAAAGAATAAAAAACTAATAATAAAACAAACAAATGAGAGGCACTTACGGCTTACAGAACAAGCAAAGCACCTCCATCAATATATATGCTGTAACAAATGCTTTTGGAGGCTACGATGCGCCGCCATTATCCAAACAACAACCAACAGGCAATAGATGATATTTTCTGGGCAAACAGACACAAAGCAAACATTATTATAAGATGAAACTAATTTCTGTGCTTAATACAAATTTTTGAGGAAACCCTCGCACAGACCAAAACTCTAACTTTAAATATATGATCTATTCACAAACACTAGCGCTCTCCTCCAAACACCTTAACAAGCAGGAGAGCGTCGAGCGGCACCTGATTGGCTACCTCTCGTTCAACCTGTCTGCTGAGGCTGTCCTCACTACCGCTGCATCTTCTGTGTGTGAATGACATTTTAGAGATAACATTAATACATTTAAAACGTGTGTTTTTATCTGTCCACTTATCTGAATGGTCCTGTCATTTTTGAGGGCATCCTGACATGAATTCTCCTGAGCTCCTGAGTGTAGAAAATACCTGAGAAGGAAACATAATGTGAAATGTTTCCATGACAATTTTTGGCTCTGGCGACTTTTTTGTTTTCCCAGTCAAACAGCTTTTAACATCATCTCCCCCAGTGGCCTTAGCTTTATGCATGCTTTTCCACATTTTAATGTGCCGAATATATTAATGAATAATTCTTTGATGTGTCAAAGTTATTTTTCTGCTGCCTACAGTAAATGACTGGCCTGTAGCAGTGTCTTTTTATACAACACTCCAGGCCGACCGGGCAATCATGCCCCGCAAAAGCTGCAAAGCTCGATTTGACTTAAAAAATATCCTGTTTACAAAAGATATTTTCATTTGGCTAAAACTCCCCTAAGATCGAAAAGAGCCACACTCTCCCTCTCTGTCTCAGATTCTTCCATCCAGCTCTGGCAAATATTACCCCAATTCAGCCTTCAGATGCCTTAAAGACAGGGTCTTTAATCTTGTGCTGATGTGTCTGCAAATGGACCAACGGAAACCACGTGCATTTATCTTCCTCTGTCAAATGCCAGCATCATCTCTTGTTAAAATCTTGTTCAGCGCCTATGTGTTTCTTTATCGCAATTAATTCATATAATTACTGGCTGACTGATTAAATACTCTGCAAAAAGATAGATACTACTTTGCATCAAATGGTCTAATTTAGTTCAACCCGCTGTTGCTTTCACACTGGAGCTCCAGCAAACAGTCGAGAGGACATGTCATTTTTCTCACACGCACGACGCTACAATTCTGTATTCCCCAAACAAATCACTTTTTCTCATCAAGCGTGTCTGACTGGAGAGCTCTTCCCTGAGAGACAAAACCGGTAGAGAACTGTCTGTGATCTCCCTCCTTTCATATCGCCCAACAGATGTTGCCTACCAAGTTGCAGAGGAGTTGACCTTTTCTCTCCTCCGACGCAGAATGCCTCCTGAATAACAAGTTGTGCTGCTGAAGAAAAAAAAATGCATAACCTAAAATTACTAATTTGATGAATTGGATATGAAGCAAAAGCAAAAGAAGAACAATATTACCTTCCCTCGAGCTCTCCACTGGCACGGGAGAATAACAAGTGAAGAAGAGCTCAAGGAAGCCTTCAGGGGATGATCGAATGGTTGGGTCTGCACGACTCCTTTGGCTGAAATGTTTCTATTTAACTCATGTTTCAATTAAAAGCTCTTTTCGAGCAGTCATTGCAGTGGGCAGCTCCAGTGCTTTAGGACACACTGCACAGATTCAGGACATTTATCCACTTGTACAAGAAAACACAAGTCAGAATTGATGTTGCGCTGAAAGCAGATCAAAATGTATGGTGTAGGACTGAAACACTTGTCACCCTGAGGTTTGCCTCATACGTTTTCTGCAGTCACCACCGAGGCTCCACTTCAGTAATTGGCTGGGGATTTTGAGGAATATCAATTCCAGGCAGGCTGTGCATTGCTTTGTGCAAGGTGCTGCTACAGTGTCACCTTCACAGGCTGTCCCGTTGCTCGGCCCCCCCTTTGAGAGAGGGGAATAGCACTTAGATCACAGGCATCTTCTCATATTTTTCTGAGGCAACTGCCCTGGATCAAGAGAAAGGGATTCATAAGACGTCTTTGACCTAGTCTGGCGATAGTGCAGGACACTGCAGTGAGGATTGGCTTAATAATGTTGACACGAGCATCATTATAAAGCCTGAAACATAGAGCAGACTGCCTCACACGCACGCAAAGAAAATGAATCTACTTTTTATTACCAGCAGAAAGCACTAATTCTCTCCCTGACAGGCTATACTCTATGTTCTTGTGGGCAGCTTTGTTTTGCCTACTTGCTATTTCGGTCTTTGATCACACAGCTATAAATATGGATAAAGCAAGGCACCTGCTCTCTCTTTCAATGCATGTTTTTTAAGCACAAACACTCTTGACCCAATAGATCTTTGTCACTTTGAACTACCAGTGCATGATGGATGTCTGGAACTGCATCAGTATGTTTTATCCTTCTCATGTGTTGTCCCTCAAATGAACTATCAAACGTTAACCAGCATATAGAGCATTAGAACATTTGCTCGGCTGCAAAGTCATCTACCATTTTGCCGTTGTTCATATTAGTGTGTCTGCATTATGCATGAGACGCCGTTACATTTTGTCGTGTCCCGCATGCGTCACTCCAGCATTGCTCACTGCCGATCAACTGATTTAGAGTCGTTTTGCACCTGTTTCATAATTGCCACATGCACAGTATAAGCACCTGTGATTTTCACACTTTTCAATGTTAGCACGTTTTGTCTTCACAGATGGCCACTCTCGCATTTGTCTAAATGTTGGAGGATTAAATAAAGGTAAAACATTATATCATCATCATGCATAGCATCTACAGCACATGGAAGAGATGCTCAAATACTTGTAGGTGATAACTGTGACCGTCAGTGACCCAAACAGGTTAGCACATAAAAGACTGCTTTCTATACAAGGTGGCTGGATGTGAAGGCTGGATTTCTGTTTTGATTTATTTTTCCTGAAATCATCTTTTTTTTGTGCACTCAAGGCCCATTCTGTTATGCAACATGCTGTTATACAAGCATCTCAAATACTGTTTGACTTAATATAACAATTTGTGTGCAATCTGCTTTTTTGTTTTTGCCTGTTAGCAAAAGCACAAAGCTGTGACAGTGGGAAGAGCTGATGTAGAATATTTTTGCTGAATTTTTGGAATGAATGAAACATTCAGTTTTCACCTCATACTATTAAAATACTTTTTGGTTAATTGGGGGACCGAATAACAGTGTTACTGTGTGGGAGCAAAGCTGATAAAACATGCTACAATGTGGAAACTGTCTTGGTTGTGTGATTGAAGTATTTTGTTATCCCCTCACACTTGAGAATCTGGTGCTACCCAATATTTGGAGCTTTGGCTTAATTAATGAAAGTGTTGTTAATAATTTCCTGTTGAATTGAGTGGCAGGCTGAACAGGCTTGTTATCTTTCATGTGGACACAAACGTGGCATCATTCTGCTCTGTAAAATGAACCAAACCCAGTGAGATCAGGATGAGCTTTAGACAGCAGGATGATCAGGGGACGATGCAATGAGTGAAAATGTTTAACTGGCTGATTTGGACACTAGTGTACCATATTGCATATTCAGCTGAGTACTGCGCGAGCCCTGAGAGTGTCCACAGCACTGGGACTTCAGTGGGAGTTTAAATGAGGGGACCCAGCTCCAGAGGGACTCTTTCCTGCTGGCAAACAGTGAGCTAATTTACTCCATGACTTAACAAATCACATACTGCATTAGATGAAAGTTTGCCTTTATGGCGCTCTAAACTAATAGAGGTCTTCTGTAATTATATCATTTCTAAACATTCAGTGTTCAATATGAGACAACAGGATCCACAACATCTACCTTTTACAATGGAGTGAGGAAGAGGAGGAGCTGAAATGTCCTGAGTCTCTGTGAGAACATGTGCAGCACGTGAGAATATACTTTAACTTACACCTGAATATGCTGCTGTCAAAATGCTAACTGAACCGTGCAGAAAATCTCTCATTGTCATATGTACAATAAGATATATGGTAGAAATATATATATATACTTGATATACATAGGATAGAACAACCCCATGGCAGACAAGGATGGTGTTATTGGGCAATTCTGTAAAACCCTGGATTACATTCAATTTCAGCTTTCTACCTCCAACTGCAATGTTTTTAAAATTCTTACTTTCTTCAATATCTAGCCATGGCAACTATGGTTAAACATCCCCTCCAGACATGTTTAAAAATACTCCTGTTGAATAATCATTTGGATCTGGCATGTTTTTTTCCCCCACAAAAGATCACCTTCTTAACAGTTCTTAAAATTAAGCTTACTTCTTCTCCCTCACTGAAAAAATCAGTCTATTATTACGCAAATATCGTTGATTTCAAAAGTTCAACTGCTGAAAACAAACTTCAGCGACTATTTCCCACAAAAAGTCACATTCTGGAACACAATTCGGTTCCAAATTAGTTGTGATGTTTCCCCCTTCAGCAGATGAATGTGGAAACAACCTTCCAGCATCAAACTCTGCATGTGCATCAGTCTGCACAGCGAGGGTCAAACATCCAAGCATTTATGAGTGGAAGAGGACTTTAAGGTTAGGAAAAAAATTGTGGCTACAGCAAATAAACTATGGTTAAGGTTTGAGAGAGATGGTGGTTTTGGTTCGTGAAAAGGTGAATTGTAGGTATTTAAAGGTTACTGACAGAAACTCGAACTGTTTCCTTCTTTAAGACATTGGACAGAAATTGTCCAATATGAACTTTCCCATGGAAAGTTTGACAGCATCGCAACACCTCTGTAAGAACGGCTGTGTGTCACATTTAATTCACTCAGGGGTCTCAGACGGCTCCAGACGGCAGCTTTCATACCTTCAAAGGTCATTTTGGATTGTTTGTGTGGAGATGGAGAAAATATTGTGCATAGATTTTTGTATTGGCCCATTTTTTCCCCCCAGGAGAGCAATTCGTTATCCCTGAATGTACAAGTCGGTCTTTGAGGCATTCAGAATAGTAGAAGCGTGAGTAAAATAAATCAGATTTGGGCTGAGCTCAAGGACTGTTTAAGACTATGAAGTTGCTCAGCTGACTGAGACAAGCTGCCAGTCAGAGAGCGTGTATGTTAAAGGATTACGACAGAGTGTCTCACTGTGTCTCCTGGAAAAATACGTACAGTAAGCAAGTCCTTCGAGCCAAAAATAGCTGCAGATGCAGAGTGAAAAGTCATTCACATTGATTAGATGATTTCTCGCGCTGTATCATTTTTACAGTAGCGATGGTCTTAGAATTAGTATTAGCATTACCCTGTATCATTATATTATTCTATTTTTAAAGCATTCATTAAAAATGTATTTTCTTAATTCAACAGAAATCTAATTGAAGTCTTTTTTAAAAAAAGAAAAGATAATATAATATGTCTTCTGTAACATCTTGAGGTCTTCTAACAAATGGATTTACTTGATTTAGTCTCTATTTCAAAGACAACCACCACACAAAATAACACATTACTCCACAAAGGATTCACACACATCATCTGTTATCTTGAAACCCAAAACAACAGACCTATAAACATAGCTCTGCTCTTCTCTTAGAACAAATGATGCTTGCTGCACACTTTATTTATTTAAATTACATGAGTTGAGATGCTGGCCCACGTCAGGAGCGGCACCATTGTCAAAGCTGCTTTGCCATGTGAGGGTCATGGCTCCTGCAGAACTTTTCCAGGGTCCTTTTTGCAACAGCAATAAAAATGCTTTGCTCTGCTGCTCACTGGGGAAATCAAGCCAAACTTCAACAGGCCCCAGTCCAGATTCATTCCTCTAATAAGGTAGCTAGAAACCAGTCATGGGCTCGAACCGTTCCTCAATGTCTCCCAGCAAAATGCATTTCTTCAGTCTACTATTTGTAGCCATGAAACAGATGGAATAGAGCTGAATGCTGCCGACCACTCGCTGTGCAATCACAATGTTTTTTCACATTAATTCTTGAACAAATCTGTCAATAGCTGCGGTATGCTTAACAACACACTGTATGTATAAACATGTACAGAACAACATTGCCAATACTGTCAGTAGACAAGCCAAACTCTGCTTATTTGAAACTGCAACTGAAGAGCAGGAGAGAATAATTTATTGTCTATCTATATCTAATATAAACCTTTGTTTGTTGACTACATAATTGCATTTAAAATTGTTTTATTTCTAACCTCAATTCTCAAACCTCAATTTCTAATCTATGTAACATCACAGACAGTTCTCACAGGTAAGTGAGAAGAATCTTATAAATGAAAAAAGGAAGAAAAGCTGGGAGGCAGCTCCAGAGTCTCGTTAAAATTTCAATACAAAAAGCAATTACAGTATGTGTGTGGGAGGATCATAATGATTAAAGCTGAGGACATATTTGGATGCTCACACAAACTAACAAGGCACTGAAAGCAGGTAAATGCTCTATGCAATAATAGAAATAAAACTGCAGTCCAGTCCAGAGGACCACGAAAACCTTTAATATTCAGATTTGACGAAGGCTTTTAATGATCTGCAGATGATCCTCAAAATGAAGGTAACTACTAAGGACTCATATTGCTACCCATGAAAATTACATGGGTATGTTGTACAACTACTGCACTCATCTTATAAACAAGACACAAGCCATAATTTCACATGAAGGGAATTACCTAAGCACAGTTTAGTTTTACTGGGCAGATCAGTAGTTTGAGGATACAAAATAAAAATGTTTTATTGCTGGAAAGCATGTTTAATTAGGTCCTGTGAATAGAAAGTGGAATGGAGGCTGTAATCGCCTGGGGTTCTTCAAAACACAGAAAAAGCACGATTTCATGCCAATTTTGAGGCGAAAGGGGGCTAATCATCACTTCTGGACAATTTTGGTGATTTTCCCAGGAGGAAAAGCTCTTAAGATGTTCCTCAATGTGTGAGCAATGAGCATGTAGTAAACAGCATTCAAAGATTTAATTCTACACGTAGACAGTCTTAAAAGCTGCATGTATATCTATTTATCTTTGACCGGCCTCGCCTCGCTTCTTATCGCCTGTCAAACCTACTGAAACCGAACCCATCCTCAACACACACTAGTCCCGCCTCCCTCCCTTCCCTTTCCTTTGTCCTCGCCCTTTTCCCCTTCATCCACCCCTCCTCTCATCCAGTCATCCTCTCATCTCTCCTTCCATCCACTCATCCTCCCTCAATCCTGTGCATCTCCCTTATACCACCACACAATCTCTCCTTCTTCCTGGCCTCATGTTTTTTTTTACATCTGTTCATCCAATACTATCTTTAAGGCATAATATGTAACATTTCCACATTAAAATGCCTCAACTAGACTTATGTTATTGAGCTGTGTACTTACATTATCCCAAATGTTTCCAACAATGTTCAGACCCTGAGAAATCTATATTTTTTTTCTGTAATTGGGTCACTTGTTAATGGCAACATATCCCCTTAACCCCCTCTGGTTTCTCTAGCAGGGAAACACCAGATGACACGTCAGAGAGCGATGAAGCAGTCAGCCATAGTGACTGAATGTAGCGCAAATAAAACTTTAATACATTACCTCATCCATAATTCCTGAGTCATGTCAGAGAGATTTCCATCGCAATGGTGGTTGTTTAACAAGGAAGACTACAACTCCCACGATCCCACGCGTCTTCACAACATCATCAAACTACATCTTTTGTTATTGTTTTGATTGAGAGACCCCTGGTGGCAGAAATCACATACTGTGCGTTTAAACCTCGTCGTCACACGAGGCCGCGGGGTCAGCAGGAGCGAAATTCGGTTTTGAATTTGTCCGTCAGCCACATTTCAAGATAAAAGGAAACAAACTTTGCAGAGTCTGCATGGGTCTCTCACCACACATTGTCTCATTCTCACTATCTGATAATCAATATAACAAGTACTCCACATGTCTCTGATAGCTGATAATGTTGCCCCTACACTCTGCTGATTGCACTTTTATTCAATACATGTAGAACAATCTAACAGTAGAGCATGAGCTATCTTTGAATGCAGACTTAAGCTGAAAGGATTGGTCAATCAATGTTTGATTTTGATCATCTTTTTTTTATATTACATAGCTCCTGCCTCTCACCTGTGTGGATTGTCTCCTTTTCATGGTGTTATCTGGTAGAAAACTGAATATTTTCAAGGTTTTGGACTGTTGGTCTAGAAAACAATGATGTGTTTTTACACAATTTCCTGACATAAAATAGACAGTATCAATGGAGAAATTAACCTGAAGATTAATTGATGGTGAAATAATTGTTGCAGTAGTTGCAATTAGAACATCCTGATGGAAAAAGTCACAATTATCCTTGAGTCATATGTTCCAGTGCCACTCATTGCACTCGAGATCAGGGAATTAGAGGATATAAGACCATTCAAACACAGGCAATGCTGCAATACGAAAATCACTAAATACATCGTGATACCAGTGTAAATGAAGAGGAAAATGTCTCACTATCAAGGCAAAGGTGGAGGACTGTAGTTACCCACTGTAATATGAAGAGCTTTTAGTTTTATATATTTTTATGTAGAGAGCTGAGGTGAAAGTGTGTACAAAGGAAATGAAGCACTTCTCCCTCAGAAACGCAACAGATAAAATTACAATAATGCTATAATAATATTGTATCACAAGAGATCAGCCCATAATCATTATTTAACTGAATAACCATCATTGTATGCACAAATGACCACCATTTCCCAAACAAACATCTTGTGGTTGCTGCCTGCCCTTCATTAAAAACGCCAGTTTATTTATAGTGAATAATCTATGCTCCCCGCCCAGTCAAATTTCAACAAGGCTAATAATTAAACTCAGACCAGTTTCACAGGAAATACACACAGGAAAAATGTACTGTACACACACACACACACACACACACACACACACACACACACACACACACACACACACACACACACACACACACACAAAATGCATAAAATTTGCATAAAATTTCAACATGCACAAAATTGTTCACTTTCTGAGGAACACACTACACAGCAGCGAGGCAGGAGCTGCACGCAACCCATCAACTCGCCTACAAGAGCATCTCATGTGCGAAGGTTAACACGAGGACCTACAGCTACTGTACTGTCACATGTGTTTTCAGTTATTTTTGGACAATCAGGCCGTTTATCAGGCTTCAATGACATCTCCTTCACTGTCTTATGTAAGTTTTGTTGCACTAAGAGTTGCATGAATAACACTTATTGATTCTTTCAAGCATGTAGAGTTGATTTATTTAGCTGTTTTGCAGCTTTGCTTCGTTTATCTTCAACCTGAAACCACATCTAATTAGCCTTAACAAGCATTGCACATATTATAGTTTGAGCTCAGTATATAGACTGTTTGAAGCTCATGTGGACTTTGAATAGTCTGACATGGTTTTCCATCATTGTCATAGTTTAGAAAAGGTACCCCGACTGGGTTGTTATTAAAATTATGGAGCAGTTTTGATATTTCCATCCAAGTCGTGTCCGTGCTAAAATTATCCATTGAATTTGCATATTAACAACAAGTTTTGTAAATAGGTGTATGAGGAATTAGGTCACATGGTGAGACTCAGCATATTTGGGCTAGTTGCTGCCTAGTAGCCACTGTGCTCTTTGCAGCCCACACAACAGAAGTGCTTTAAACCTGTTTGGTTTCAAGGAAAAGGCAAACCAGGATTCAGTGTTATGCATTGTAACATATAATTTCAGCTGTTTCTAATAGAATTCTGCTATAATTATTTATTGTGAAGCTGCCAAGGAAGGGCTGCATTATGTGTGTGTGCATGTGTGTGTGTGTGAGGGAGGGAGGAGAGGTTAAGTTTAATCTAAGTCGTTACTATTCGCACTGGCCCTCTGCACATTCTCCAACAGGTCAGAGATGTTACACATTAACAAAGAATGTGTCAAGCTGTGCTTTTAGGGAAGAGAACTAGCCAGCAAGAAGAGACGCCGCACACGTGTCGACCTGTTATTACAGCAGCAGGCCTATGTACGGGGAAATACTGCACCATTGTCTCCACTTCAGTAACCATCACAGACCTAAGGATGCATTAACATTATGCAAATATTTTAAAACCAACAATCTTCACTACCTCCACACAGACCTTAAACAAGTCATTTATTTCAAAGCTAAAAGCACTGCCAACGTCTACATCAATGCTGCTTATAAGCCCAGTGTAACAAGAGAAGCAACACTGACTAAGCAAAGTTACAGTACACTTAAACCAGGGATTAAGGCTTTAGACTAACTAGACTAATTACACCTTAAAGAAATGTGATTAGTGAGAGCGGTCACAGACACGTCGTTACAGCATGAAGACGAGCTCAGCAGCCAGCACAACAAGCAAAAAGATGCTTCTAGACGCACGGGTGGCCGGTCCGGCTCTGACCACTACTTACTGTACCAGCAGATGGACATGTAACGGAAACCATCATGTGGTTGAGTGAGAGAGAGAGCATTAGCATTTAATCCAGATAATGATCTAAAATGTCCCAGTAATGGCAGCGAGAGGAAACACAGCTCCTCCAGAGAGCTCGCTCGCTCTTCACTTTGAACTTCTAAAGCTATTCTGATTATTGTCATCACACTGTCTGGTGCAGAAGTGGCAAAGTGACATCTTGAAGAATGGTTGGAGTCAGAAATGGATAATAAGTGACATGAAGTTTCTCCAACTAAAATGAATAACATGATAAACAGCTGTTAGAATTACTTGACTAGAGGACTCTTCCTTGTGAGCTGAGGGCTATCATAATAAATATAAAGGTTAAATAAAAATAAATAATAATAATCATTTTCTCATTTTTAATCTTCCAGTGAGCCAATGTAACATCAAAGTGTGACTGAAGCAGCAGCATTCAATACTGACCAAAATAAATAATAATTACATTAAATGAATAATTATGTCAGCTGACTGCAGAACCTGAAGGACTTTAATTTCTCCACGACTCAATGATTCTCTCTCAAGTCGAATACGAGGCTGCATTTAAAATTGAAGCATTTCCTAAGATGTACAAGCACCGCGAGGGGAAAAATATCCCCATTAACATGCATAAATACATCTGTTTAAACTTTGATAAGATACTATATGTAACTTGGCCACCTGAATCTCCCATCGTCCTGGGCATCCTACGCATTTCGAAGTGCAGAGGTGACGGCCCTTGTGAAACAGGACTGGGATCAGTGTGTGCTCAGACGGGGACTGAGCCAAAGTAGCTGCATCACTGGAGACCCAACCGGGTTCAGCTGCAACGGACTGAGGCGCAGATCAAAGCCCTACAACACCCGAAAAGCTGCGGATGAGCGCATGGAAATGAGGGAGGACGGATTTTTATCTGCGATTACGCAAATCTACAAACAAAAATTATCAGAAAAGTAGAAGCATCACATCGTACTGCATCCCGCAACATAAAGAGACGCTCACCCCGCATTGCACGCACCATGTCGGGCAGAACAGACAGCCTTGTTGTGCCTACCTCACTCAGTCAGTCTCCATCCCACTCAGACTTGTGGTCCTGATGATACGCTACCGCTTTGCTCCAGCATCCTAAAGCACTGTTATTTCGACTGGGGGAAATGATGGTAGTGCAACTGGGATGACGTACCCGCCTGACGAGCCGGAGCTGACCAATCAGAGTGTAATCCGATAGACTCCTTACCAATCGGCTCAGAGGGGGAACCTGAGGACCGCACCTAGGCTGTAGTAGCAAGGTAGATTGACGCTGTGAGAGAATTTCCAGTCAGCTGCAAAGTGTTTTCACAGCAGACAGACACGTTTAGCTCCTGTCCGGACGGAATACGCGCGCGCGCGCACACGCACACACACACACACACACACACACACACACACACACACACACACACACACACACACACACACACACACACACACACACACAGAAGCGCACGCACGCACGCACACACGTACTATAGTGTGTGTGTAATGGGCCAAACAAGTCTGTGTTTTGTTGTTTGATTTATATTATAATTTATTCCAAAGAAAGCAGGTCCTCCTACAGCTTGTCGGCATTATCTCCACTTTTATTCAAAAGTTGATACTGTGCTAAAAATCTGATAACCCAAAATGAACAGTGAAAAAATAAGAGTAAAAATAAGGATTAGAGAAAGAAACATGACAAATCTAGAAATAAAAGTATGCAAATGCTAAATGATGCAGTGTACTGGAGTATGTATGGGGCAGAATGTACAGAATTTAATATGTGCATATGTTGCAGCTGCATTAGGAAAACTGCACACCACACAATGACCTGTTTATGTGTCCCTGCTTTAGATATTATCATATTCAGAGCCTTAATTTACATGTTATATACTTCTTTCCATGTTAAGCAACCAAGCCTTTAATATAAGTTAAAATATATCAGTGGTCTTACCATTTTATAGGTGGTCAAAGGCTGCAAACGGTATGCTGAGCACGTGGACGTCTACACTGAGCAGCAGTAAGAGGATGAGTAACCACATTTGGTCATAAGCTTATTTTAGCCCGGCTGTAAAATTCATCTAAGACATGTGCTGTATCCCCTGCTGCATGTGTTCAAGCTGTTCATCATCTGCCTTTTTTAAATATTCAACTTCCAATTTTTCCCTTCATGGATATAGTTTCCTAGTCGACACCTGCGGTTTGAGCTCCAAAATCCCCTCCAGGGTGGGGAAAGCTTCTGAAGGAGATTATACTGATGATGTGAAAGGGATCTGCTGACCTGCCCCTGTCTCCTGCAGGCTGCCTCAGCCAGACACACACCTGACAGGCTGTGTGACAGCGCCTCCTCATTGTGTCTGAGATGGTGAAACAAGTTTAACATATTTTCAAAGAGACAAATGAAACAATTCAACTCAGTATTTTATTGCTCTTAGATCAGCAATAAAGAAAGTGAACCAGCCTGACAGCATGACAGAATGAGGAATTCTCTTGTACAAAGCAAGGTATAACTGTCTAATCTAAAAAATAAAATTCTTCATCCAAAAATATTTCTTGTTCAAAATAGGTTACAAATGTCCAAAACAAACATGATTATCACCAGTTCACCTGTTTATATTATATACTTTCAATGTTATAAATAAAATCATTCCAAGATGCTTTTATGTAGAAGACGGCACACCAGGTGCTAAAAAAAGGCAAATGCAAAATTTTTTGTTATGTTGAAAGATAAACGCCCTGACAAAATAATACAACAGCAGAGTCCACAGACTTAAACTAGTTCCATGAACTGGCATACAGTAGCAAAAAATGGAGCGAATACAATAAACCGAGTAATTTTAGAATAAAACAAAAGGTGTGAAAATGGGGACAAATGACTATTTAAAATGACACTCATAGATTTTTATGGTATTATTTCCAAGAGCAGTGGGAATTGTGAGGCTTAGTCTAAACCTGACTAAACCCTACAAATTAATTACACCCAGAAATGTAAATCAAAACCAACATTGGGATCAATCTGCAGTCCCTATTTTATTTGATCTTAAATCTGTTGCGATGCTTTTCCGAGCTATCGTGTGTTTAATGTGTTGGCAAGACAAGGCAAACAACAGTTGTTAGAGCAATTAAAGCTGATCCCATTTTTGTAAAATCTAATTTAATCTTGATGTCAAGTGTTAAATGGTACATCAGTGTGAGTGCTGAACGTCAGGAAAAAACAAAACAAAAACAAAAACGAAATGCAGCAACTGCTTCATGTCCACGTCCTCTTTCCACTCTCTGTCTTCATCTCTCTACTGCCTACCTGCCTACTTACAGTTAATTACACTTACAACCTGCTTTCCCACTTGCACACCATTTACAAGTATATACACAACAAGTTTCCTCTCGTATTCCGACTTCTCATCTTCCCTTTTAAATCACTTAACTAAATGACCTTCAACCAAACACTTGCTTAAGTGCCAACAGGGCACTTCTTTCCTAGTATCTTCTAGTACCATCCCGCCTTTTGTGCTTCTTCTTTGTTTTTATGTGACTAAGCTGTGTAGTTGGGGGACTTCATTTCAAAGGACACTTCTGGGAACAGCCTTTCTGTGCTGGTGATTCTGTGACTTGGGGGAGTTGTCTGGAGGGGGCCACTGTGGTTTAGTAAGCTGAATGTCTTCCTCGATTTTAAAAGCTTTCTTTGGGGGATCGGCGTGTGGGGGCCAAACTACAGATATTTTATTGCAGTGTGGTTTGCTTTCATCACATGTTTTTGTCATTTCGTTCTCATCACTGTGTGTTTTTTCTACTGAACTTAGGCTGCTCATGGAATATCTATATTCAAGTTTCTCATCTGAGGGGATAGGTCCACCACTTCCTGTGGGAGGTTTCTGCCCAAGTCCATTATCGTAGCTCCCTTTGGACTTGAGGAGTTGTTTGTAATGGTGAAGACAGTAGAAATGTCCATGGAGAGAGACGTAATTTCCTAGGCTGCAAGAGGGAAGAAAATTCTTTCTTTTAGAGGCCAACCACATTAAAATCATAAAATAGTTTCTTCTATTTTTTGAATATGCTCTCATTAAAACAATGCATTGTTCAGTGGTGTCCATGGTGACCATTTATTTGAATAAATACTATATTTACCTTAATTTATTTCTGCAGTGCTCACAGCAGAAACAGGATTTATGGTACTTTTTTTTGTCCACTATCAGAGCATCCATCGGATAAGCTCTCCTCCGACATACCGTGCAGAGCTCCGACTTCGGAACTCGCGCCTGTTTGAAAGAGATAAAATGCAAATTATCTGACTCTGTTTTTTCCTCCTTTTTCCCAGGTGAAAAGCATTTCATTTGGGCTGCCTCACAATGCAACAACTGACACTTTTCTTTCATTCTTGGTAAGAATTTAATCTACAATGCAGTACATTAGGTTTGTATCCAGTAATGTATGTTTCATGCTCATTCATGCATTTAAATAAAACATTTACAGTGGTTATGAGAGCGAATGATTCAGCATATATTTCTTCAGGATTTTGTTTTACTCTCTCATCCACCTACACACATGCATGCACAGATATCCATGCATCTCTCAAGCACAATTTTGTGGTGTTTGTGAGCACTACAAATAAGCTGTCATTTGGTTCATTGGGAACCCTCAGCCAGCATATAGTGCAATTTTCCTGTTGGAAAGGTACATTAATGCTGGCTTTGTTCTGGTCAGCCAATGGACAGCCTCTTGAAAATATAGCATAGCTGCAGTGCTTATCATGACCAATTATGTTTAGAATGACATCATCCAAATCACATGCAATGTACAAAAAGTTCAACAAATTAATTTCATTCAAGGTCCACTTTTTTCCCCCAGAGCTTTCAAGTGAATGTCATGGCCTTCATTAGTGAATGAGTTGTTTGAGTTGCCATCACATGACATTTGGCTGTCATAAAAAGGAGGAAGTTCATTTTCTCTGTTGAAGGTTGGCATTGGATGTAAATGGTTTCTATTCAGCTTATTTGTCCAGTACTTTGGTTTATGACCAAACAACTGCAAACTAATTTCCATCAGCCTCAGCTGTACTTTGTGTTTAATGTTGATTAGTAAGTGTTACACTAAACCAAGAGGATTTACCTGCTAAACATCAGCATGTAGTTTAATCATTGTGAGCGTGTTAGCATGCTAACATCCACATTCAGCACAAAGCACTACTGTCCATACTGTAGCTAAGTAAAGTGTTGCAGAGCTGCTGGCATGGCTGCAGTCTTGTTGGTTATAGCCAACACTTTTTGCAAACACAACGCAGTAATTATAAATGCTGCATTCATTGATAGTCCACGCCATTAGTTTGTGCGGCTTCATGCTGTTTAGGTCTTTACCAGATAAGACAATCTTCGTTTGATGTGACACAACTTGTGATGTTGTCTCCTCAGAAACCGTGTAGCCAAGGCTCTTGAAAACTGTCTCGCTTTCTGTCCACGTTTTGTGGAAATTCCTCAGCAAACTCTCTGTCGCATCTTCATCGTAGGTCTGTGTCCGCCTCGCTGCCGCAGCTTTTCTTTTAACTGCATCAGCATAAGAAAAAGGAGCCTGCTGGGTTGACACACTCTCAGAGTGCTCAGTGACAGCTGTCCTTGTTCCAGTGACCTTGTTACCAAACTCATCAACATTTGAGAAATGTTCTGTGATTGAGTTGGTTTCAGAGAAGGCTGCCGGTTGTTCTGCTGCCACAGTTTCTACCTCGTTTTTCTGAGGAGGGAGGGGAGTGCTCTTCCGTGAGCCTCCCTTTGTCTCTTGAGGACTTTCCTGCTTTGAAGTGTCTGCTGTTGTTTCAGTCAGGCTTGACACAGGCTCCTCCTGATCCTTTTTCTCCTCTCTGAATGAGGAACTTTGCTCACCCAGTTCAAAAACATTTTTAATAGCCTGAATGTCAAAAGTTGGCATTTCCTGTTCCAGGATGTCTGCTTTCTCTTTGTCACAATCTGTGCTTTCAGAGTCATTGCGAAGCCTCTCTGTGAGTGGGATAAGCTCTTTTCTGAAATTTAATGTCTCTTCTGGTGATTCAAATTTGTTTACAAGACTCGACAAGTCCGCCTTGGGAAGCTCATCCTTTTCTTTGTTCTTATTTTCCTCCTCACACTCCTCCATGTCTGGGCCCAGTCGTTCGGGGATTGCAATGGGCTCCTTTCGCATATAGGTCTTATTAATTTCAGCCCTTTGAGCCTCTTCAAAAAATTCTCTTTTTTCTTTGACAGATGCAGATGATGGCTCTGAAATATCTGCTGCCTCAACAAGATCTGGGTCATTTTGACACAAAGGCATGTGGGTCTCTGACTTACTTTGTATTTCATTTGCATTCAAACCCTCTGAAATATTAACTTGATCTTCTTCTACATGTGGAGAATTTACATCAGCCTGCTGAGCATCCCCACATAAAGTCTTTTTGGGCTTTTCTGTAGCAGTCGATGTCACTGAGGCCTCCACAAGCTGGGACTCGATTTTAATCTGCCGATGGAATGACGCGGGCGATTCCACAATCTCCGATTTCTTCTCTGAGATTTGTTGGGACAATAGCGGTGGTGGAGTAACGCCGCGTGAGAGCTTGGCTGTTGTGTCTTTGAGTCTCGCCAGATTTTCTGCTCTGTCAAAAGTCGGGGAAGGTGTGATTCTCGTAAGGCGTGATGTTGGGGTGTCACACCTGCGTGGTGGCGGCGTGGGAGGTGTGGGTGGCCTGTGCAGCAGGGTGGGTGATGGAGTAACTCTCTGTGGGGAGTCAGTTCTTCGTGTGGATTCGATGGTGATAAACGTCGGCGAGGGAGAACGCATCCTTAGTGAGGGCGAGGGAGACCGAAGGTCGACAGACTTGCACTGACCCGCTTCTTCTTTCCTTCGTTCATGGGAGGTTTTTTTCTTTGTTTGGCTCTCAATTTTGGCAGAACCAATGCTGATCTTGGATATTCTCGGTGTTGCCCCACCGGAAGCAGACTTCTCACACACTGGCTCACATTCATGCTTCTCCAGCGTCTCATAATCCTCCATATCCACCAGTTTAGGCTCTGCCAGTTTCCTCATATGTGAAAGAATCTCAGAATTTGTCTGAGCGTCACTGTCCGCTGCAGATCCCTCCAGTTCACACTTTCTTTCTGGACTCATGAGCCAGTCTGGATCTGCACTGCACAGAATCTTCTCAGACGTAGTCTTTTCTGAAACACTTTGCTTCTCTGTGATGTGAGAGATTAATACTTGGACCTCTTGCCTCTGAGATTCCTCTGTTCTGCCTGTTGTGGACTTTACTAGTTCCTTTTGTTCTGACTCGCCTGTCACTGTAATTGGGACATCCCTACTTTCTTCTGGTGGTTCCTCTGCGCTCTGCTGAATAACTGTCACTCCTTTCTTCTTTTGAGCTCCCTTCACATGCTTTTGAACAGCTTCGTGTGGCTGGGAATTCTGATCATCTTTGCTTTCTGTGGTAATCACTTCTCTCTTCACTTGAATTTGCTCTTCTTTTACACTTTTGTGGATTTGGGCAACAGTTTCCTGAGTCTGGGGGGATTTTTCAGATGTTGCCGTCTTGGCTTCTATAACATCTGTGTTTGATTCGACAGAAATCTCTTTACCTTTACTGGGTTGTGCAACCCCTTTAGACTTTTTGGACCTCTTTTTCTTCTTTGCTGGAGATTCCGGTTGGCTGTCAGTTACGCTAACAGTAACAGCAGAGGCAGCAGCAGGAGAGGGAGTAACACTCTTACTCTTAATCCCCTGCTTTAACTCTGTCTTTACGTCTGTAGATTCACTGATCACTTTAACCTCAGCAGCTTCCTTCACTTCCACCTTGAAATCCTGTGAAACACTGTCTATCTCACTCTCATTGGAGGTTTTCGTCACTAATTGCTTTTCTTGCTTATTGTTCTTTTTCACCTTTTGGTTTGCTTTGCCCGTTTTTCCATTTGTATTGGCAGCTGCCTTTTCTGCTTGCATTGGCTGATCCAAAACTTTCTCTTGGCTCTTGGTAGGAGAACGATCAGTTTTCTTCTTGTTCCCACACTGTGGTGATTTGGACTTATTTTGGTCTGAGGTGACATTTTCTTTTTGGAAGGGCTGATTGCAAAGGTCAGCAGGTGCTTTCGGTGCTGTATTATCTTTTGTCTTCTTATTCTCAGAGGCAGGTTCAGGTTTTACTATTTTTACAGGGATTTTATCAAAATGCATTTCATCTTCCCTCTGATCTTCGGATTTGTAGGAGGCCGTTGTTTTCTGATTTTTGGAATCATTTTTCCTATCAGCCGCCATGTTTTCTGTTTTTGCGGCATCAGTGATTGACGTCTGGACTTTGTCAGCCATAATGGACTGAGCCGACTGCTTGGAGGAAACAGAAACAGTTTTCTGTGTACTCGTATGCATCTGCTGTCTAACAGCTGACACAGACGAGGTCTTTTGAACAGAGACAACCTTAGAAGTCTCATTAGAGACAATTTGCTGTTTAGCAGAGGATGTAATCATTGAATCTGTGAGGGCTTTCTCCTGACTACTGCTGACAGTGCTCTGGGTGGCATTTGAGACTACAACATGCTTGGAAAAATTACATGATCGGGAGTCTGAATGAACACTCATTGCCATCTTTTCAGCTGTCACCATTTCTGATGTGCTGTTATTTGACTGCTCTGTGTCAAAGGTGGAAAGCATTTGAAGAGCGGCAGTGACTGAGTCATGTATGTAAGTAGGTGTTGGAGTGGTTGGGGGGGTGTTTTCCTCCTTCAGCTTCCGATACTTTTCTTCTGCTTTTATCAATGGAGTATTAAATTTACTCACTGGCCCTCTCATTGAGGGTGGAGGAGAGGGTGGAGGGGTGAATTTCATGTAAGGCTTCTTTAACCGTTGTGGTGACTCAGGGGGTGGTGGGATTTCACATGGACCAGTTTTTGATGTAGTTTTCGACTGGTTCTGGCTCATTTCGACCACTTTCTCTGATGTAACCTCCACATGTTGTGTTTTTCCGATTTCCACTTTAGACTCCAGCTTCGGGACCGGGTGTAAAGCAGGACCTTTCACTTTTTTAACCGTCATCTTTTTTGCTTTTGCTGGTGAAGGATGAATTGCCTGTGCTGGCATGCTCTCCAGCTCCTGTTGAGATGGAGGAGGTGGGAGGAAGTCCTGCTCGCTGGTGAGAGGTGGTGGAGGAGGAGGAAGGTGATCAATGTCAGAATCAACAGAGGGAAGAGGGGGAGGAGGAAGGTCAATGTCTACTACTGGTGGAGGTGGAGGTGGAAGAGGCAGATCAGACTCTGGTACTTTTAGGATGTAAGTATCAGTTGCAACTTTGGTTTTATCTACTTTTATCATTCCCTTTGTGCTCGACTTTAGATTCCGAAACTCTGTCTTTAACGTTTTGATTCCGTGGTTTTGGGTAATCGTTTTATGCTTCACCACATTTGTTGATTGCTGAGCAGACTGCTCCACAGAGCTTGACCTTGTCTGAACTATTTCAGTTTCGTTAGAGACAGAATGATTTTCTTTTGATGTTTTAACTAAATTAGCAGTTTTTATCTTCTGTATGTTCCTCTGTGCATCAGCCGTTAGGTTTTTAACTGGAGGGCTCTGCTTGACTCTGACTCTTCTGTATGCTCCGAGTTTGACTTTGGGAGTTGCACGCTGTGCTGTTTGCAGCAAAGATTTAATAGTGCCTTTAACATCACCCTTTATCACTTCTTCTTTCTCCAGCTGGGTTTGCTCCTGCGTCTCATATAATGACTTAATTGACATCTTGACGTCACCCTTTACGTCCTCCTCGAGGCTTGGGCTCCTCTGCATCCTCGGTGAAGGTGGAGGCTCCATTAAGAGCTGAATTGTTCCTTTGACATCTCCCTGGACATCTGTCCCCTGCTGACACTTTCTCCTCTCGATGGAGGCATCATGTAGACTTTGCATTGCTATGCGAATATCACCCCTGACAATTTCTTCCTTTTCCACCTCCCTCATGGTTTGTTTTGCCAGCTCCAGAGATTTGAGTGTGGCCTTCACATCTCCAGAAACTAAATCCTCCACAACAGCTTCAGCTCTGGATGTTGCAGACTTCTCGAGAGATCTCAGAGCCCCTTTGATATTTCCTGGGATAATATCTGGCTTCTCCACCTCCTTATGCCGCTTTTGAGCCCTTTCCAGGCAACGCAGGGCTTTCGGTATGTTGCCTTTCACCACCTCCTCTTTCTCCACAACAACTGTCTGATTCGCTGATTCAGACAATGAATTCAAAGCAGCTCTCAAATCACCTTTGACTATGTCCTCCTTCTGGAGTCTTTCCAGTGAAACTGTTGGCTCTGACATGAAAACTTTCACTGTGTTGTGAACATCACCGGGTATAACGTCCTCCACCGTGCGCTCAATTTGCATTTGGTTACGACCAAGGATGAGTTTTGTGCCCTTGATGTCGCCTCCGACGATTTTCTCTTTTTCTGCTGTGTTTGGAGTCTCATCAGGTTCTAAATGGAGCTGTTTAAGATAGTCGAGAGATCCAGATTCAATGCATGTGGAGTAAAAGTTGACATTTCCTTTTTCAGTGGCATCTACCTTTATCTTCACTGCGTGATCTGCCTTGTCTGAGCTGGACAGTTTTTGAAGAGTACTCTTTATATCCCCTCGTACAATGTCCTCTTTTTCAACATTAACATTCTCTTGTTTATTGAGAAGGGCGTATAATGTCATCTGCACGTCTCCTTTCTCGTCCTCCTGGATGAGTATTCCGTGTTTTGCTGACTTGTCCTCATTGAAAAGATTGTTTATTGCTTCCCGGATGTCACCTGTTAATATTTCCTCCCTTTCAATACTGCTGTCTCTCTCCTGGTTGAATAGTTGCTGCACTGTTGAACTGATATTACCCTTCTCTTCTGAATCTATGACTATCTGATTCTCCTTTATTTCCTGTCTGTTCAGTAGGTTCATCATAATAGTCTGCAGATCCCCCCTAATGACTTCCTCTCGTTGTATCTCTGGAGCCTGCTTATTCATTAGCTGGTATTTTGCCATCCTAACATCACCAATTTCATCAGCTTCAATGAGTACTCCCTTTGACTTCACCATTTCCTGACTATAGAGTTCCTCCAGAGTTCCCTTGATGCTCTTGCCCAGGATTTCAGTCCTCTCTATTTTTGTCTCATTAAAGTTGTCAAATGGTGTCGTCTCAAAGAGCCACGTTGTAGTCTTTACATCCGCTCTGGAAATCTCCTCTTGAGTCACGGTCACATGATCTTGGTCCTCATTTATCTCTTTAATATGGTCAAGAGGATTTTTCTCAAAGAGCCAGACTGACTGTTTAACATCTCCCTTTGCGACTTCCTCCTTCTTAACTGTTTCAATGAGATTTTCTGAGCTCATGCTTCTTATTTTGTCAATGGACTGTGTTTCAAATCTCCATTTCGCAGACCTTACATCACCTTTCTGTATTTCACTCACACTGACCGTTCTAACAGATTCCTGTGACAGAGTGTCAGACTCGAAACGATCTTTGTTCATCCTCACGTTGCCTCCTTGAATATCATCCACAGTTTTTATTAAAGCTTTCTTTTCTTGAGCAATCCTGTCCAGAGGTTGTGTCTCAAATTTCCACTTGGCAGAGGTGACATCTCCTTTTTGCACGTCCTGCTGTGTGACAGATTTAATTACATAAACCTCATCTGTGTCCTTGATAGCGTCGAGGGGCTTAGTTTCAAACAGCCACCGGGCTCCAACGACATCTCCTCGTGTTACTTCTTCACTCGTGACAGTGGTGACCTCGTGGTAAAGGCCCTCTTTGTCCTGAATGGCATACAGGGGCTGACTTTCAAACATCATGGTGTAATTTCTCACATCGCCCTTCTCAACTTCATCCTGGACAATTTTTCGTGTTTTCATCAGTGTGTCTGCCTCAGAGGATGTCTCCTGAATTTTATCTAAGGAGTAGGTCTCAAAAATGAAACGGCCCTTATCTACATCTCCTCCTTGTACATCCTTCACTGTGCGGCTGCTCATAGATTCCTCATGGCTATCATGTATTGCGTCTATGGACTGGTTTTCAAAGAGCCATTTGCAGTTTACCACGTTTCCTTTTTGTATGTCCTCAGTCTGAACTCTCTTGAGGTTTTGCATAACTTCCTCAGACGTTGAAGTCATGATGTCGCATGTTTGGTTTTCAAAAATGTATTTCATTCGTGACACATCTCCAGATGCGATATCTATCTCAGTGACACGCTTAAAAGAGCCCGTCTCCTCCCCGGTGAGGTTCTCCAGTTTCTCTGTCTCGAAGAGAAAACAAGCCATTCTTACATCTTTTCCTCTGATGTCCTCTTGATTCACACTGCATGTTTTCAGAATGGTCTCTGTCTCGTCATGGATAGTATCAATTGCTTGTGTCTCAAAAAGCCACGTGCAGGTTTTGACGTCTCCCTTTTGCATTTCTTCAGATTCATTTTCACCCTTTAACTCCACTCTGTCATACAAGATATCCATTGGTTTTGTCTCAAAAAGCCACTTGCAGGTTTTCACGTCACCCTTCACAATTTCAAGATTTTTGCTTGACCCCACAACTTCTTCATCGTCAATATTGCTGAAGTACTTAATACCATCAAGGGGCTGTGTTTCAAACAACCACTTTGCAGTTTTAACATCACCAGACTCTATTTCTTGCTTGGATAAGCCTTTGATGATTTGGTATTTATCAATGCTTTCATCAAACTGGTCAATGGGTCTCGTTTCAAACATCCACTTGCATGTTGTTACATCTCCACTTACAACCTCTTCACGACGCACTGTTTTCACCTCGTGGAAGTGCCCTGAGCTGTCCTGCATGGCATACAGTGGAGTAGACTCAAAGAGGTTTTTATTTGATTTCACAGCACCGGATGTTACACCCTCTATGAGAATCTTTTGAGATTCATCCCTCCTGTTTAAATCTGTGCTCTCAAAGATTTGCTTGTAGTTTGAGACGTCCACTTTATCAATTTCTTCAAGGTCTATTGTTCTGACGATGTCCTTCTTTTCCTCTCTAATCTGCTCCAAGGGCTGGCTTTCAAATCGCCATTTCTGATGTCGAACATCACCCCTCTCCTCATTAAGTGCTCCTGTTTTTTTCAGTTTGCCAACCTCTGGAAGCTCTTTCAGCTCCTCAGTTGGAATCGTTTCAAAATAATGTCTGGCTGATCTCACGTTACCTGCAATAATTTCCTCCTTTGTCATGGGCAGACTATTTGAATCATCTTTTAAAGTATCCATTGGCTGGGTCTCAAACACCCAGCAGTTCTTGCGAACATCTGCCCTGCAGCTTGTGCCATCCTCCTGTGTGAGGTCGTCCTCAACATTCACAGTGCGAGTAACCTCTTTCTTCCCCTCTCTTATGTGCTCCAGAGGATGACTCTCAAAGCGCCACTTCTGGTGTCTCACATCCCCTTTCATTTCTCCATTCGCTGTTGCCTTTTGAAGTTTTCCGACCTCAGGGCCAGTCTTCCTCTCTGCTTGAGGACTGCTTTCAAAAAAGTGTCTTGCAGATCTAACATTACCCCCGATAATTTCTTCAATAGACTGGGATCTCGCATTGGAGTCATCCTTCAGAGAATCCATTGGCTGGGTTTCGAACACCAAGCAGTGCTTGCGCACATCAGCTCCAATGATCTCTTGATTCTCCATATTTGAGCTTTCCCACTCAGTTAGAGAATTTAATGTCTTTATCTCAAACAACCACCTGCCCCAGTCTCCCTTATTGCTGTCCTCCATGGAAAGACTACACACAAGTTTCAAAGATGTAGGTTCTGTGTTTGTCCTGTCCAGGGGTTGGGTATCAAAAAGCCAACGTGAAGCAATGGAGTTTTCTAATTCAGTCTCAATTTTACGCACAGACTTAATCTCCAGCATTTGGCTTGACTGTCCCATAATGATGCATTTAAACTGAGTATCAAAAGTGGTTGTAACAGTTTTCCTTTCACCATTAATTTCCTCTAACACTGACCTTAGGCTCAACAGGTGGCTCTCATCAATGGTCTCGGTGTGTCCGAGGCTTTCCATGTACTTATTGTCGATCATGTAAATGGTAGCATTCCCATCCTCCTCTGTGAACACAATCTCTTTTGTTAAATCCTCCTCCTTGTGCATTTTATTTAGAGTGTCCATTGCCTGGGTTTCAAAAAGCCAGGCTGCAGCACGGACATCCCCTTTATCAAACTTGTTGAATTTGTTTTTATAGTCTGTCGAGCTGATATTGTGTGAACTCAGCTCGTCCATTGGCTTGGTCTCAAACATCCAAGCTGTGCGTCTCACGTCTTTTCCAAGAATGATTTCCTTTTGAGTTATTTTGTTGTTGTCGTCCTCATCATTAGGAGCTTCATCTTTAATGGTGTCCAGTGGCTTATTTTCAAACATCCATCGCATTGTCTGCACCTCCCCGGGAAGAATCTCTTCCCATTCCCCGTATTCTTCGTCATTGATCTCATCGGGGCTACTGTCATCTTCCTCATACATGTACACTTGGCTCTCCAACTGGTTGTTCTCAGTTTCATTGTAATCACTGTAGTACTCCTTCTCGATATTCTTACGAACCTCAGGATGAATGTGCTTGTAAAGACGTTTCAGCTCGTACATGCTCCTCTGCTTGAAGTAAGCCTCTCTGTTGAGTGGGTATTTTGGGGGGTTTGCTGGTTCTCGGGGCTCAGGTGAGTATTGGCATGCTGGAATATTTTGACTGTCTGATGGCATTTGTAGTAAGTCTGGAGGTGGGGGTGGAAGATAGTCAGAATCCTCAGCTGGTGGGGGCGGAAAATCCTCATAATCCATCACTGCAGCCAGTGTGTCTTCTGTTGTCTCAGTCGCAGATGCTTCATACGCTTCACTAGTCACTGTGTTGTTTTGAGTCACATTTGAGGACCACTTAGATCGATTGATGTCACGTTCAATCTTTTTATGGAACAAAAATGATATTTGCGGGTAAATAACTATAAATCTGTCACATTATCCATACTTATATATACATTACATATGACCTCGTCGTAACACTTGCAGATAAAGTCGTAAAAATGAGACCATAAAACTCTTACATAGCAGTCAGTCCCAGGTTTATGGTACTGTGTGAATAAATTTCTTATTTTGCTATTTGCAGCCACAAATCAATAAATCACTCCAATGTGTTATATAAAGTTAGAATCCTTAAGATTTCCATGACATCAAGCCCTGTAGTTAATACTATTTATGGCTTGCACTTTTTAAGCAGTAGCAATTCAAAGTATTTACACCCTGATATTACCTCTCTAAATAGAAATGTCATTGTTAGTAGTGGAGTCAGCACAATGTTAAGTTACCACTAATGCAAACCAAAGAGTCCCATGGGAGGGCTTTTATTTTGAACTAGCCCTAAGAAACAGTGTATTTGTCACTCAAGTTAGCGCTGACAACGCAATTTTCTGTATTTTATTTTTTGTCACTTAGTTAAATGCTTTTTTTTAGTGACATCTTTATTAAAACCGTTTTTTTTAACTGCACTGTAACCAGAAATCCTGCACCAGTTGGTCTTTAGCTGTAGAGGAAGGTGCTCAAATAATGTTTGCTGAAGTAGTTAACTGCACTTGCTGTTATCACCATTAACCACAGATGTCGCCAAATCAACCAGGACTAAAATCTTATGGATTACAACTTGATATATATATATTTTATCTTTTCCTTCATATTTTCAATAATTTGGTCTGTCAGTGAAAGGAGATGCTTACCTTAATTGGTTTGTGTGGAGCAGCTTCTTCTATTGTTCTTTCAAAGTGATCCCTCAGTTCTTTTGTAGTGTACCTGGGAAAGTCCTCTTCTGAAAGCCAGCACAGATATAAGTATTATGTTATAAGTATTATGTTCAGGCCTTAAATTTGTCAGGCAGTGACAGTGTAAAATACAGAGAATAAAAATATCTAAATGACATCTTACCCGTTTCATTTTGATGGTTTTCATAACTTGATTCCAAGTTATTGTTGCTGTATGACACCTGTGTATTTAAAATGAAAAATGGCAAAAAGATGTTACTGATGAGAAAAACTGCTCAGAGAAGTACAGAAATTCAACCACTTTCCTATGAATGCTACACATTTTTCAATTGATTATAACATTTAAATCTCAGCCCAATCTGTCTACTACTAAGACTATTCAGCAAACCTTAATTACACAAATCAGATTGGAGTTAAAGTTTTATCTCAACAAGGGAATCAAAGAGTTTAGCTCATTAGAAAAGTTTCATCCAACTGTGTTGGACCTCAGCGACCTCAGTGACAGAGAGTGTTCAGTACCATTGTTTCTTGGTTGAAAAGTAGCTGCTGACTGCCTGGGACGACCTGCCTGCTGCTGCTTGACACTGTCACCTCTGAGTCTGACGTTTCCTGTGAAGATGGAGATAGTGGTTACCAAATGCAGGGAAATATGTGAGCATGCCACACAAACACGCATTCACACTGATGCTTTCTCTGTCTCATTTCACAGCATTGCTCGCCTTATCATATCTGCAGATGTGAACTTACTCCACTGCAATTTACTCCACCAGCCGAAGCTTAATAGCACACAACTGAATACCATGCAGAGAAGATGCTAGACCAGATTGCTGAGTGCAGTTTGAAATGACTAATCACAGATGGAGGCAAGATGACAAAGAATCTGTCAAGCTGTTCACTCACACTGTACCACTGCAAAATAAAGAATAGGACGAGTCTCTTCCATTGCTTTGCTAAGTTTCTATCAATCAAATAGAGCTGCAATTTAAGTGTTGCGAAAGCGCCCTGGAGGTTTTCATGAAAACTGTTAGAAATGTCAAGTTATGTCTGTAACTTTAAACCCGCACACTCTCCTCTGGTACTGGTGCAATAAGATGCAATAAGACCCTAAGTGTTAATATTCAGCTTAAATGTGCATACTCTCACTTGCAAAGTTCGCCATGCAGTGACGTGGATGGAAAGCTAAATGTAAGGATGCAAATATAAACATGCTCAGCTCGGAAGACCGCAGTCATCTCTCTCGTGCTCTCAGCCTGATGAACGTATACACTGTGTTCTACCTGCACAGCTCTGTGATGAAAATGGAACTGGGTTACATTGTGTGAGGTTGCAGTTTCCTGGGTCTCAAATTGTTTCCTCACACTGGCAAGTCCCCCAGGCAGGGAACAGACCTCCGACTCCTCCATGACCTAATGAAGCAGGAAATATCATTAGCTGCCTCCACTTCCTCACGACCTGAAGTCAAGCTGATGCTTAATAGGGATACTCTCTCCGCTATGCATGCAGTGCAGGCCGCTGTCAAAAGTGATGCAGATAATGCTTCGTGCTGTTTGTTTCCTCTCTCTACAGACACACACAAACTCTCACTGCATTTTGTTTTTGTTAATGGCTTAAAATTTACATGAGGAACTGTGAGAGCTCTTTCAAAGTGAAGCCAACAGTACTTTATGTTTTCTGCAACCTTCCTCTATATTCTGCTCTGTGCGGGGGGTCTCATGTTTCCCTTCTATTTATATATGCACTACATAAGCAAGACTGCTGACCCCCTTCCCCAGCTGCAGAACTGCCAACACCTCCAGTAACACTGCGTGACAACACCATCAATAATGGTGACAATACCAGCAGAGTACAGCTCAGCTACTGTGCAACCCTGGATGCTCCGAAGCAGCTAAAGATTTAACTATATAACACACAACAGGAAAGCAAGCAAACCAAAATAACTGATCACAGAAAGTTGGCTCCTAATTACATAAATGTTCCTCTCAATGCAGGCAGCTCTGCCAGATAGTGTAGCTACATGTTGTAGCTGACACAATACATGTCCGTGCACGAGCTAAAGTACCCCGCTGGGGATGGTGGTGTCTGCTCGCTTGGAGACAGCTGCCTGGTACATGGCCTCACAGTTGGTCAGTGGGATGACCTCTGAGTCCACAGAGTGAATCCGGTTCCTCTGGTTAAAACCTCTTTCAGGAAATCCTGCCCTGGTTCCAACCTGCACTGCCAGCAGCTACAGCACAAACAGCCAATTAACACAACTGTTCCAATGCTTCTTACCGTACATGTGTTATTTGGTGTCATCTAATTATTAAGAGGTAAAATGCAATACTTAACAGTGCAAACAGATGCAACTAAAGCACTGGCAAGGGTGTCAGAAGCTTTAATGTTTGTGTCGTAGTTTTGTTTTTAAAAACAGTACGGAGAAGGGACTTTAACAATATAAGCTTGATCTAACATGTTTCACTAAATTCCAAATAACATGGTTCATACGGTGATTATTCTACATTTGTATATGAATCATAAATTATTCAATGTAAATGCACATTAAAGCACCAGTCTGATAATGAAATGTTTAGATTTTTTTTAATCAAATTTGTCATATTTGAATTTCATGCATATATTGATTAAGACAATAAAATGTGAGCCATACCAATTTGAGATAATGCTTTAAAGGTGCTGTAAGTGTTAAATGATGCCTTGTAAGTGATATAAATGCAGCGATATTCCTTAAACCTGTTTTTTGTCTAATCTTTCGCGGTTTCAGCGATCTCCTTGGATTAACAGTGCACCCCAGGGGTTAGATGGGTCCATGAGATGGTCATTCACATCACATTGTGTTTTAAGGAGGGCCGTGACTTACATAAAAAGTCATTGTGCTACCACTTATATTTTATTAATAAAGGCTCTGGTGGTAGCCTATACTCCCAATCAACATAGAAATGTATCATGGGTTTTAAAGCTGCTCATCCAGGAAGTAGTTTTAGTCCTCATTAAGAATCTCCCTTTTCATTTTAGGCATAATTGGACTTTATTAGAGTTTATGTCTGAAATTGCATCAACCAGCAGTCCAGAGGCGAAGGAACATTACCGTTAACCTGCAGGGTATTGCAATGTGCTTAAAAGACAGTTAATAAGATAATTAACTCTTCCAACTGTAAACATCCACAGACTCCATATCCAGCCAGTTGCTGACACACCATTTTTGTCTGTTTGTGAAGTATTCACACCTCAGTTCTTGTGGATAGAAATGTGCTGATGCAAATAAGAGGAATGAAATATGAATACAGACTGTTTCAAAGTTTGTTCAGAGCAGCATCATAAGACTATGCATTACTCTGAAGACTAAATCTTCATCTCTGCTCTGCTCTGCTCTGCTCTGTGGTGAATTGGCACTACACTTGGAGCCATGTGTGTATGCGACTCATTGTAACATCAAGAATAATGTCAACAAAAGCTGCCAGACTGCCGATGTGAGATTATATTTCACATCTGTAATATTTTTTTCTGGCTGCACAGGACAGACTTAATCACAGTGCATCATGTTGAAAATATTGAAAACTCAGTGAAGTACAGAGTCAATGAAACACCAAATCAGATCCAAACACACCGGTTTTTACACCGTTGAGTTACAGATAGCTAAAGGTGATTAACTATTTAGAAATAAGCAGAATTGTGGGCTCTGGAACCTGAAACTTGTAACCCATTAATGACGCTCTCTAAATTTCATTGCAAAAAGACATTTTAGAACAACTACTGGTGCATTGCAGTGTTGTTACTGCTTTCCATTGGCATGTTTACTTACCATTTTTGACTTGTAGCCTACCAGTGTGGGATGATCTATTTTAGCCCTGGAGGGATGGTGGTTATGTTTGTGCAAACCAATCAGTCCATGAAGATAGATCATGGACATAATACACAAATCTTAAGAGTTTTAGTTTCTTACAGTACATACATCATTTAGCGCAAATCTTTATCAGTGGAAAATTCCAGGTAGTCACTGACTCATAGACTGTAAATTATTGTGGTAGGAAATAAAATTTGCAGCCAAAAAAAATCTGTCAACAGTCTGAGGCTATCTCATGACATGTTAGGCTGGGCTGAGAGCTCAAATAACAAGAAAGTGAAGTAATCTAGGCGCCATGTACTTGCAAAAATAAATCAAGCCTATTTTAAACTTAACCATGAAGGGTCGTGTTTCTCAGTGAGATGTAGAGGAAAGCTGTAGGTCAAGGTTTTCCTTTACCAAAGCTTTTAGATAGCCTGCATTGATAACCTTATGTTTGCGCCTTTATTTGTAATTACTCTTCAGTATTTCTCATTTCAGGGCTTGCCCAGCGATGAGGAAGTAGGGCGACAGAACACCTGGAGGTATGATCCTTGGTACAAATAACTCAGAACCATATATTTGGAATTAGTTAAAGAAAACCTAATCTCTCCTGAAGCTAAAAATCCAGAGTTGATTTAACGTTTTAGTCACAGTTTATTTTCCCACAGGTCTGACATAAGATTTAGATTTTGCCTCTGTATCCTGTATCATGAGTGGAAGTGCACTCAGCATGAGGACAATGTTGATGAATTTGAGAGTACAATCAAGAATTCAGTGACAGCCTTTCATGTGTTTCTCTGCTGACATCAAAAAGAGATTTTGGAATGTATTACATTTTATGCATGCAAAATTATTCACACAAAAAATCTGATTTAAAAAGCCAAAATCCTTCACATATTTCTACAAAATTCAGCTCAACACAAACACCGCTCTCAGAGTGCGCATCACCTACCAGGAAGGGAGGATGATGCGTTTGAAAAATATGAGCTCAACAGGTAGAAATCCCACACAAAGGCCTCTGCACCCCCGGCCTGCAGGGTCTCTCCAAGCCAATAGCAAATCCCAGTCCGTGTTGGAGACCAGCTCCAGTGCTATGTGTTCACCTCTGTCCAACGAGCAGACAGTGACAGCTGATTTTATTTTGGACCCTCCGCCCACTTGCAAAAGATGGGCCTTGGGTGTTTTTTTTTAGAGGGCGAGGCCCCGCATGTCAGGTCCCCAGAAAATCCATATGGAAGTACTTCCTGTGACTCCTCTGCAGACGTTTGTGTACTAATAAATCAGGTCACCCTGGTTTCATCATCACAGCTTCCATCAGAGTGCACCACATATTCCAGCAGCTGTTACCGCCTGTCATGATACGCCAAACTATGCACATACAAGGCACAACAAATATTCTGAGTATTTCTCTTGATTTGCTGCTTCTGTTTATGCCCAAGCATTGCAAAGTGGATGCTGGGCAGTTGCAAATTCAAGTGACAATAAATGGTGGTGAAATGTGTTGGCCATGAGCTGTGCTTTGCAGTCGGTCTGAAATGGGGTCAGTGATGTAATGCTATTTGTTGAAGAGAGGAGGGTTAAGGGGGCCGTAAATACGACAAGAGACACCTCTGAGTGTGGAGGAGCTAGCCAGCTCATCTTGTTTGGCTCAGCTGGAGACGGTGGCGCCAGCCTGACTCTGGTATCTCATGGAAGCAGGGCCAGTGTTTGGAGACCAGACATGTCTGCCAGGCATCTGCATGACCCCTTCATCCACAGTATGTGTAACTCATACCTGCGCTTCCACAGACCACCTGTTATAAAGAGACACTCTGGGTTTCCTAGTCCCGCCAAACCACACCAGACTGCAAAGCAAAAGATCCTGGGAGCCTGTTTTCCTGATCAATTAAAATGTAGGTTAATGTGATTCTGGCATTACTCTGGAGAGCAAAATGTTTGTTGTGAATACACTGAAGGAAAGTCACAATCACTTCTCTGACGAACCCGAACATGAACGAGAAAAAGAAGAAAATCTGAATATTTGTGTTTCGAGGTCTCATGTTCTTTTCATGTTGACCCTGCATTATTCAGCTCGAAGCCAGTCCTCTGTGATCCATAGCAGAGTTAAGCCAAGCAGGCAGGGTGAAAGGAAAGAAAAGCTGTTTAATTCACTTTCTCTCTTTCTCTCGCACACAGATACATGCACACACTGACAAGGAGCACTGCCAGCTCAGAACATAAGAAGAGATTTCCATCTGATACTATAGTCTTACATATTAGCAGCCACTTACACAAGAAGAAAAGTCCAGTCTGAGGAACATTAAGCTAAATATTTTAGTGACAGCATCTTTTGCCACATCTTCAGCCGAACTGGAGTTCAAATCTATTCAGGACGTGCTGAATGACAATCAGCATTTGTACAGTTCTGTGTTATAATAAGCCTTTTGGTCTATAAAGTCTAAAACGGAGGCAACATGATGTACAAAGAGAAAATTCAAGATAAAGCTTGTATGTGGAATGGCACATCACAGGATGCTGTTGTTCTGTATATTTGTATTCTGTGTTTTTCTTATTTTCAACAAATCTAACTATGAATTTATCTGACTGAGTAGTTTTTCCATATAAACTCAGTCTGGTTCATCAGTGTATTTGGACAGTTATATTTTGAGTCAATTTTGGCTACTTATTCCAGCACAGTGGATTCAAAATGAAACATCAGTTTAATGTGCTGTCTCGCAGTTGTGTTTGACAAAGGCTAATGCAGTAATTGTACACCAGCGGGGGAATCTTAGCCATTATTAGTACACGTGTTTTTGAAAAGTGATGCAGGAAAATGATGAGGCTACAAACACTGTTCCCCCCAGTAAGTCGGCACTGTAGCCTCTTCAAAGTAGGTATGTAATTTATAACATCAATACAAAGACGTGTCAGGAATGTGACAAAAGAATTACAATGAATAACAAGAAAAGAAGTTACAATGAATAATTTACAATGCATACAAAAAAAGAATAATCTGCAGAAAATAAAGAGAAGCTGGGAAATGCTCTTTGCTTTCTCAATAACTTTCCTCCACATGCCCTTGAGCAAGGCACTAATCCCCTGGCTGCTCCCTCCAGAGAAATGGCTCACTGCCAACCAACACGAGTGTTTGGTGGAGAGTCTTACACTGTGAATTTTAAACCTCGCTCCTCTTGCAACTACTCACCCTGCTGTAAATATCCTTGGGCTCTTTGTCACAGTGCCTGATTAAATAAGAGTGAAGCCCAGAGAAGAACCCTCTGAGCTATTTACATTACAACGTTTAATTAGATTTCTGCAGAAACTAAGGAAATATCACTTTCACAAAGGCTGACGGACATTTTTGCCTGACGCACCCAGTGAAAACAAACAAGGTATTGATGTCAGAAAAAAATCAAAAGATTAAAATGAAATAATATCACACCGTAAAGATAGCTCTCTACCTTTCTGAAAGATTTCAGTGCATCAAAGCCAGAATTATCCAATCAGAGTTTTTACCAGTAACAAAAGGTTCCACAAGGACCAGTTCTGGGCCCCGTCTTGTTTACAAGTTATAAGTCTCTCCTCTAACAGACTGTAATGTCCAACTTGCGGTTGAGAACCTTTCTTTAAATCTCGAACTAATGCAAGCAAAATAAAGTTAATGCTTTTTTCTAGAGCAAGATATATTAAAACATATTAATTTGAACAGTTTACATCTATCCACACTGAATATTAGCAATATTGAGTCACAGAGTACAGATATCCAGATAATTGGTTTTACATTTACATTTAAACATCATATTGAAAATCTGTCAGATTTTTGTACAGAAACAGATTCAGCTTCCCTTTCAGTTGTAGGAAACGTATAACTGAGGCTGTCTTTCTATCATATTGGCTCAGATATGTGTCTTTAAATGGCATTTTTATCCTGTGTTAGTACAAGCAATGAAATAAAACGTGATATTACTGAGTGTCTGAATAAGCAAACAATCATCAACTCAATGCAAACAGCAGCACACTGCTCCCTTTTCTTCATTCAAGAGACAATATTGTTTACAATACTGTAAATATGTTAACCTTAATTAACCATGTCACCATTTTTCCACACACAATTCTTTGTTTAATGAGTGTGCATGAATGCTGTTTCAGATTTAATGCTAATGCAATTAACTGCAATATAAACATTAGCCTCTACAGGTCTACAAAGTCCACCAGTCATCTTGGAAACGCTAATTTCTAAGATGCTAATTAAGAGCTCTGTTATCTGTATCACACATTCATGACAACAACGACTCTTATGAAATCTGCAATAACAGTGAATTATGAGTCGCAGGACGTCTCTTCCTGTTTTATCACCTCTCTTCTAAATAACTGCTGCTACATAAAGGGATTTTATGTGCTTTTCATCTGAACTGTAGGGTTTCATCCATAAACTGAGTAGCTTAGATAGCAAATATTTCACTATTTTTGTGAATTCTGTTGAAATATTGCCAACAGTGTTTTCATTTTGATCCTCTCCCCAGTAGAGGCTTGGTGTAGCTCACATAAGTGAGCACTGCATGCGGACCACAGGCAGATAGCACCATGGGGTGCATGACAATGAGCCACATCTCTGCCAGATGCCATTAGAAGTGAGGCTATGAATCACAAGGATTCTTGGACTCACACACTTGCACAGACAGGCTTTTCATTTTGGTTTTGTTCTTTCTTTCTCTTTGACTGGTTTCAGAGTGATGAATCGGAATATCTCAGAAAACACAGGAATTATGAACTGTTTTTACTGCAGCTATCCAGCTAAAAGTACACAAGCACACCTCTTTTCTTGTGATTTATTTCTCTCTGACATTTCTAAATAAATTTCTTATTGCTTTGGCTTTTGATCATCTCAAGTGTAGGAGTGTGATGTGTTATGTATGAAGTGAACGGAAGAGCGTAGATCTGCCATAAAGCCCAACAAGCCTAACAGATGATGTCAGGTGTGAGAGGCCAGTGATATGCTGTATTTTAAGAAGTGGCATGAAGCAGCTCCAAAGTGTCTGTACACTGTGGCGTCACACAGAGTAGCAGCAGCTTCTTTAAGCTCCACATAGTCGCTGCTCTGTATGTGGCAGTCACTGCTACACACAGCAAGTGTCACTTTGTGCTTTTGACCACAGGCCACCTGGTAGAACTGAAGGGAGCTGCACACACACACACACACACACACACACACACACACACACACACGCACACACACACACACACACACACACACAGCCATCAGAGGCATGCATGTGTACTCGCTAACAAATCTGAAATGTTTAGTTTGTATATGTTTATGACATGAAGTGAAGGAAGGAACCTGTGCTTTCAATCAGCAAATTTCAGTGTTGAACAAACCGAATGAAAACAGCTTAAGAGTGCGCAAAGGGGAAATAATGTGATGGTGTATGACGCTGATTGGTACCAACTCCATTACTGCAAAGAGAGAAAGCCAAACATGAGAGGAAGCTATTTGTATATTATCAGGAAGGCTATTATCTTTGACATGCTGGGTCTCCTGTGGTTCACAGAAATCACTGCGAGAACTAATTTATCGCAGGCACGCGGTACACCCACAAACCTCCCAGCCTGATAGTCACAGTTCCTTCTGTTTGTCCTCAGAGAAATGATGAAACACACAAACAGACAACTGAAACAACTGGAATTTAAGTTTCTAAGACCTGTTATATTATTTGTCACCTTTCACTGATGCAAGCTAACAGTCTACAGCCTTGCCGGCAGCCCTGCGAGGCTGTACCGAGCACTGCTTTGAGCTCAGTGTCACCATGCTAACCTGCCGGTCAAATGTTCACTATCGTAGTTTAGCGTGTTATGTGGACTGAGTTGACTTAATTAGGCCAACATCAGATCAGTTTATGTGAATATAAACTCGTGCATGTGGGCCAAATATAAAATTATATCCCCAGTGTACTACGACAGCACCTGTTACCTTACCACTGCCACTACAATGATCAACATGTGATATGAATCTGTGATATTTTCCATTGCTTTGGCTGCCAAAGAATCCTTCAGTAAACTACAAATGGTTTTCAAGTAACACACAAATTGAAAATGTCTACTCAAAGCTTCCATTTAGTGATATTGAATTTACAATGAAGATGCTAATTAATGAGCAGCAATGCATGAAATGCTCATGAGAAACAGTGAGTCAGAGTTTCAAATGATTTTTCTATAAAGAAAAATAGTATTTTCAATGCACAAAGTGCTGTGGAAGCTGCATCTCTCACCTGAGAGATTTGTAACTTTCATACCTGCAGGTTTATCTTGATCAGAGTTGCATATGTTACATAAAAGATGTGATGTGTTTTATCTCCTGCATTTTCATAATAAAGCTCTTCCAGAACATGAAAACATCCCTGGCAAGAGCAGAGCTTCCTAAGTGGCATGCACACATGAATGATACAGTACGATAGATAAGAATATGCATAGTTCTTTATCTTTATATATGCTCTCGGGGGCAGCAGAAAGACAGTGATGAGGATATACCACTTTGATCCTTATCAGCACCACAGGGCTCATAAACAAGCCCTCGAAGGTGCTTCTCCTGCTGCTTCTTTGGAAAGCTGGAAGCTGCAGAGGGGAACCCTCTCACAAAAACCTCAGCCCTCACATCAAAACACTTTACGGTCTGAAATCAAATTCTCGTACGAGAGAAAAATGCTAAAAAGGCATCTGAGAGACAAGAAACAAGAGATCCTCTGGAGGCTTCGTCTACCGGATCAAAATATGTCTTTCCTAAGTGTCTTCAAAATATCTACGCTCACTTTCAAACTGACACTGTGATCTCGTATCTCTCCCACTACCACACACAAAATAACACAGGTGTTGTTGCTCAGGGCGTGAGTATAGAAAATCTTTGCAAACTGTCATGCTAACGTGCTTATTTATTTATTTATTTTTGACATTTTAGTGCTGCGGTGCACAGATTAGATGTTCATTTTAGACCTGCGGTAGTTTACGGTATTTAGAAGGCAGTTAAAGCTTCCCAGACTCTATGTTTGTCCCTGATATATTTAGTGTGGTGTTGGGTCACTGGCTGCTGTAGAAAGGTGATTTCCAACATGATCACTGAATATTAACAGCACATGCTCGCACACACACAACTGAATGTAAAGCATGACAAAAACTGAAAGCATATGTGCAGTACATGTATATTCTTAACATCCACTGTAAGTACAGCAACACAATCACAGAATTTAAATAAAGTCGGTTAAATCATCTTAGTAATATCATTTATGTGTTGCAGTGACTGCCATGGAGGACATAAGGGTTAAAGCTATGAAATATTTCACAAGAAAAGCGGGAAAAACTGAGGATGAATCTGAAAAAACTATACAAAATGATACATTTGTATGGACAGATAAATTACAGCGAGAAGCAATAATCTAGTAAATTAGCTTCTCTCTGAGAGTGAGATGAGAGTTGATGAACTCTCATCTCGGCGTAGTATGTTGTCAAGGGGCTGATTAGCTTAGCTTTGCATAAAGACTGGAAGCAGGGGGAAACAGTTAGCCTGGCTCTGTCCAAAGCTAACAAAACCTACAACAGGGGTGGGCAACTTTTTTTCTTCTCAAGGGCCATTTCAATTTTTATAACATCCTGTAATATCTGCACCAAGCCCTACAGGCGTGTTGCATTCAGGGACCACCCTGAAGGACATGTTAGCTTACTATTAGGCCAGATATCCCACAACCTCAGGGTACCAGCACCTGTATAGCTTGCTAATGGACACAGAACTTTTCAGTCTGTAAAAAAACAAGCATTTGTAGTTTTAACAGGAGTCAGATAGTACAGATAATGCTGGACACAGGCTGTCGTGATTTTCTCAATATAACTCCTTGAAAGAAATCCAAAAGCATATTTGCACAAAAAAAAAATCCAACTAATCCTTTAAATATTCAGATCGTGTATCAGACAAAATTTCACCAGATGTCATCATTGTCGGCTTGCACGTGTTGTGTTATCAAAAAGAACTTAAGGCACCAAGAGTTTGCAGATTTGTCCCTACAGACTTGCAGTTATAACTTACTGTACATTCCAGAGCCAGACTGAGCCGTGAGTGATTGCGCCTCATAAGAGTCTGAAGACACAGGGATTTCTGTGAAAACTCCAATCTCTCGCTCCCAGCTGTCCAAAGCCGAGCTTTCAGAAAAGCCTCATTGGAGAATGCTGATGGACAGCATGGAAGCAGCTCATGTGTATCTGATTTATGTTGCATCTCTCTCCCCTCTGTCATGTACTCATCATTTCATGCTTAATTGGCTCTTCATGTATTCTTTGTGCATTTAGCTGTCTGTTTTCCTTTTGGTGTCCACCTCACTGCTTGAAATATCTGAAATTACAGAAAATTTTAATATTTCTCTGGCTACTGATTATAATGATGTTCAAACACACCAAATACAGTTAGTTACTGTCAGGTTAATGAGGTTTTTCTGCTGTACCATGAGGTAGATACAAGTCAACTCAACACTTAAACCACTCAATCTTATGCTATTTAAGAGTGTAATCCAAAAGCATAGCTGCATTGTACCTGAGGTGGCTGCTAAGGAGAAAAATCCACATTTACGTAACTCGCTCATCAAACTGCATAATGCTGCTGTTAGTCAGTCTGTCCAAACATTTCACATTGTCCAAACACAGTGAGAAATTCACAAATTCATTAAAAACACTGAAAAAAGCAGAATGTCTTTAAAATAATAAACAGACACTTTATTAGACTGAGGTCTTTGATGCACACAGGCAAATGTCCTCTGGAGCAAATTATCAATTCTTCCTGGCAATGGCACTGCCTACACACACACACACACACACACACACACACACACACACACACACACACACACACACACACACACACACACACACACACACACACACACACACACAGGTACATTGTTTCTTCAAGGTTTCAGCCAGCCGTCAGCGCTCCCACTACTGAGAACAAAAAGCACTTTGTTTCAGATGCTCAGTGGGGATGGACCAGCTCCTCCTCATCACACACTGTATGTTTGTGTGTGTATCAGTGTGTGTTGTTGTGTTGTTGCTTCCATAAGTGTTTGAGTGGCTGATCTTTCCTCATGATGTGTGTGTGTGTGTGTGTGTGTGTGTGTGTGTGTGTGTGCTTGTGTTTGTTGCAGTATAATCAACCCCCTTAAATCTTTCTCTGTGCTTCCTGTACCTCACTTTGACTGAAGTGAGGTACACACACACACACACACACACACACACACACACACACACACACACACACACACACACACACACACACACACACACACACACACACACACACCACCTCACTTAATGTAGTTTTGCAATTGTTCAAGATTTACTTTGGGGACTCCAGGCGGGTGCTGTAGGTTCTGTATTAGGCCTTTTGGTAACTGCCAAACAATATGACACTAGCTTTGGAAAAAATATCCATTAAGTGAGTAGCAGACCACTGAATACAGTCAAAAATAATCACTCAGTTGCATAGCAAAAGCAACACCTACACTAGCATCAATAGGTCTTCAGTGCTGCACAAAGATTTTTTCAGGTCTGTAGTAATGAGATTAAAAGGGCATTTTGCCCATGAGCAGTCAGCATGAAATGAATACAAATGATATCTTTCACTCAATTCTTACTTATTCATTCACAGAGAACGGCTGTAATTATTTCACATTCGCGTTATGCTGAAAAACATGAGCTGAATTCACAGCTCAGATGAAGGCAACAGACACATTTGAGTGAATTAGACATTCCTTGAATTTCCACTAAAGTGAATAATTAACAGTCATTATGAACATAATGGAGTCAGTCATGATATTTCACTTTGTTGAACATTTGCTTTGGTGTCAGGTTGCTTCACATACTCATTTCTCACAGATAAACTCTTAATACCGGTGCTTTGCCATGGTAACCAAATATCACTGAACAGAACACTTCTTTGAAGCTTAGAAAGCCTTGATCATGTGTCAACTTCCAATTAACATGTAAGATTTTAAAAAAACAGAGAAACACACACACTCACACAGCCAATCCATCAGCCTTGTGGTGAAAGGCTGACCCTCCCTCCCTGCTGAAGGTTATCATGTGACTGGAATGCATCGAGGCATTTTAAATATTTCAATATGGTGGCTGAATTGGGGCAATCAGATTGCAAAGCGATGACCTCTATCCATACACCAAAGAAAGCTCTCAATAACCTTTTCCTATTGGAAATAGAGTTATTTGCAATAAAGTCAGTCAAAATCTCAACCTGTCTATCTGTTCATGAGTGACACCAGATCACAACAAGCAAAAGAGGGAAATAAGTACAAACCAGTCCTCACCTTAATTAGATATGTGATATCCAGATGAGGAATATAGAGCATTAACTATTAAGAGTCCTGATTTCTTTGGAGGATTGCTCTTTAGAATTACTGGATGAATATAAAGAGGGATTTCTCTCACGTGCTGTTCTGCTCCACACACCCGGCCACAATTTGACACAACTTCACATAAAAATGTGCAGAAACAAATTCCTTCAACCCGGGTCATTCTTGCAGAGGAGGAACATCATTAAAATGAAATGGCAGGTATGTGTTTCCTATGATCATCATGTGCCTGTGTTGCAGATACTGTACACGGCTCCTAGCTGTCTCCACCCACCGCTGTCCGTCAATTAAGGTGTCAGGTTTCCGTGAAATAATCACACAACACTTTCACTCTGATCTGTAGAGCCAGCAAGCTGAAGAAAAGAAGGTACCCCGAAGATCTTGACATGTATTCGTGACAGACGCTGCCTGAGGGAGAAAACCATCAAGGCGTATAAATGTTGACACAGAGCGGTGACAGAGCTGAAAAGCGGTCACATAAATATCCCATTCCAGTCAGTTCACCTGTATGTGTTCGAATGCTTGTCATGAACAATATGTGGGAAGAAGGCTGCTGAGACAATGACACAATCAATATGCAAAAAACACACATCAGCAACATTCATAGCAACAGGGCATATATTTAGCCCCTGCTTGTCCTATGACATAGTCGTGCCTGACACCCAATCTCGGCACCAAAAGACACGACGGAAATTCAAAAAGAACCTAAAAATAACTGTCTCAAGTGACAAAAGACTAAGCACCATGACTCAAAGAAGGGTGACCTACATTACTGTCAATAAAACGTTCAGTATCATCAAGCACATATAGTGACAAATTTGACCTGATGAGTCTGAATAAGGACCAAGCAGATCCATTTATAAGTAATGTAAAACCCCATTGATTAAAACATGCATTGAAAATCCTACTTTAGTAAAAGGGTGTAGGTGTAATCAGGAAAATGTACTTAAAGTATAAAAATAAAAGCACTCAGTGCAGAAAAATGTCCCCCTGGCTGCAATACTACTACATTACATCCTTATATTATCACCGCTCATTCATGTAAAAACAGGATTTTGCTGTTGTCGCTGGCGGAGGTGGAGCTCATTTTAACCTATTTTGTGCAGGACCTTAATTACTCTTTTCATAATGGATTATTGTAATTATTTTTGCCATTAATCCACTGATGCTTTGCTTTGTGAAAAATCTGGAAATAGTGAGCAATGCTGTCAAAATGCTTGTTTTGTCTGACCAATAATACAAAATGCTAAATTCTTCAAAGTAAATTTAAGCGATTAAAATAATTTAAAGGAAAAGCAATTAGATACCAATTAATTTTGACGGATTAATCGACTAACCGTTTCAGCTGTACTTATATTTGCTTAGTCTTTATATGTTTTGTAAAGATATTATTAATTATTATTAATTTGTAAAGTAACTAAAGCTGTCAAATATTGGTGTATAATAAAAAGTACAAAATTAAAAGTATTTCCCTTCAAAATGTGGTGGAGTAGAAGTAAAAAAGTGGCATCAAGTACAACGTACGTAAGTACAGTTATTGAGTAAATCTACTTTACCTTTCTAAATTAAAGCTTTTATTATGCTTTTGAAATAATAAAAGTGTCATAAACACTTCTCATTAAATCTACAACAACCCGTCCCTCTTCTCACATCATGTGGACGGGAGGTGACAAGACTGGCTCTCTTTGTCAGTGATGAGCTCTATTCATCTTTCCTGCGTCCCACCTTTTCACACTCATCCGTCAAAAATCTATTTACACACCACTGTTTCATTCATTCTGGTCATTTCTCTGACGCGTGCCGAGCGAGGACGAGCAGCTCGACCTTCAGTTTGGTTAGTGTGTATGTTCAGCTGCACTTCAGTATTAGGGTGAAGCCTTCTCTGTTAGTCATGTTCTGGCTTAGTATGCTGATCCACGCTTACATTAAAGAACAGCAGCACGGACACTCTGACACTGTGTGTCTCCAAAACTTGTTGGCTAAAGCTGGAAGTGGCTTTATGTGGGGCAGTAAAACAGCCACAGAGGGCAGTGATGCTGTTATCTGAATATCTATCTTTGAGATGACATTTCCACAAGTACTCCCAAAGGCTTTCTGATGTCTCCTTAACAGTAGTTGTGTGATTAAAATGTTACTGTCAGGTTCATACAATAGGGCAGCTTTCTCACTTGAAACTGTACACATGGAAAGGAGTGTCTCTTTGCTTTTTCTTTCAGTGTCTCCCAATTTGTTACCGATGTAAATATTTTTTAAGATCTGTATCAAAGACCATTAAGTTGCAACCATGCTTGTAATTGACAGGTGCATATAGAGATTTTTCATAGAGGAAATCATAAAAAATATGATATTTTTTTTATTTATTAGAAATGATATAATCTCCAGATATAGGGTGCATTTCTTTAGCAGCTAAATGTGTACTAGTGCTGCAGTGATTCACAAAATTCATGGCTTAAGGTGGTACATGCCCGATAGGTATGAGCCCGGAAATTAAATTTGACTGAGTTTAAAGTACACAAAATATTATCTAAACTTTCTATGAAGGTTTATTTGGGAATGTGCTGTAATTCATGCTGGTCAGGAAAAGTCCTGATTGGGTCATTAAGGAGCTAAGATAAAGTAAAATAACTTTATTGACCCCACACTGGGGAAATTTTAAAAAAAACTATAGCTGCCTATTTGAACTGGGGATGAGCGACTCATCAGGGCTGTAAAGTGGTGACAAAAACAGCAATCTGTGATATTTATCCAGAAGTGTGGTGAATATTGAACACTAAAGACTGAATCAAGTGCCTTGTAATGAATGATACAGTAGAAAATGATACAGTATGATTGCAGACATTATGTTGTTAAGTCCATACTGTTGATAATGAAGTGTGTGTAGTCTCAGATGATGGCCTGTATGATTTAACACTGTGCTCCTCTGCTTGGTGCACAGTGTTAAATCATACAGGCCATCATCTGAGACTACACACACTTCATTAAACTGCGGTAAACTTGAGGTTCAGACGTATAAGGTTCAATTCAATAAATGCATTACAACTGATATACAACACTTTGGCTTGCATTAATTAAAAGGGCAGTCATGAGCAGGGGCGGACTGGGACAAAAAATCGGCCCTGGCATTTTGGACCATACCAGCCCACCACATTCGATAACGTACACCTTTTCAGTCTTTTCGGTCTCTTGAATGTGTCTACCAACTGTGCAACTCTTTAAAGCCACGTACCTTAAGCCATGCAATGAGTTAGCAGGAATCAGTGACAGTGGACACATTAAATACTTCCAAAAAGTGTAATTTATTAACACTACAAAAAAAAGTACACTCCATCACAGGAATGGATCTTTAAGCAGAATTCATCGTATTGGGTGTACCTATGTGTTTCAGGGAGGAACAAAAGAGAAAGAGAAAGAATAGAGATGAGAAATGATGGATCAGATGCTAACTCTTCCAAGAGTAGTACTCAATAAATTGTGAACTAACCCAGTCCAAAAGGTTGAATGTAGCTGAACTTTGAACTCTGTGTATGTATGTTTGAGAGAGAAAGAGAGAGAGATTTAATTATTGGTCAGTCTTCAAGGTAAAAACAGCAGTGTAGAAACTATTAGAGAGACAGACACACAGAGAGAGTGTGTTTCATGATATGATTGGGCGAGATGAGCCCTGTCAAGTGTCAGTGAATTTAATAACCTATGGGCCGCAGACCAGCGTGTGCCTAGGGCTGGTCGGTGGTGATGAACAAACTCTTGCGCTGACTTTTTATTAATTTATTTTTATTTTTTTTGCATTATGCCGGCTAGACCAAAGCGAAAGGGTTTGGTGTTTAACGATGTGACGGGGCCGCTGATCGACTGTCTGGTATTATGGGCTGCTCAGACAAATATTAAAAATAAATAAAAAGTGTCCGACTATCGGCCCAGATAGCACGTCGGCCCACCGGGAAATTGCCCGCTATGCCAGATGGTCATCCGCACAGAGAGACACACGCTAATGACGATAATATAATAATGATAACAACAGCAACCCGGGCCGGGATCCGACCAGAGATCTGACCCGGGACACAGACACACTAACATTAATTATATCAACAACCCGGCCGGGATCCGACCCGGGATCTGACCCGGGACACAGACACACTAACATTAATAACATCAACAACCCGGACTGGATCCGACCCGGGACACACACTGATGATAACAATAATGATGATAACAGCTGGGCCGAGTCAGCTTGAATTAAAGGCATGATCTGGGATCGGCGTCTGACCCGACACACACACACACACACACACACACACACACACACACACACACACACACACACACACACACACACACACACACACACACACACACACTAATGATAATAATAATAATAATAATAATAATAATAATAATAATAATAATAATAATAATAATAATGCTGGGATCCGACACGGTACCTACCCGGGTCCGGCCCGGAGCTTCCCCGGATCGGTCTAGAACTTACCCGGGTCGGTCCCGGCAATGTCCCGGGAAATTTCCGGGTCGGTCCCGGTAAAGTCCCGGGAAATTTCCGGGTCGGTCCCGGGTAAATTCCGGGTCGGTCCGGGTAAATTCCGGGTCGATCCCGGGTAAGTTATCCGGGTCCGACCCGAGACCAGACCCGGATCCGACCGGGACAAGCACATACTACTACTACTACTACTACTACTACTAATACTACTACTATCCGACCCGACACACACACACACACACACACACACACACACACACACACACACACAACAATAATATTAATGATAACAGAGAGAGAGAGAGAGAGAGAGAGAGAGAGAGAGAGAGAGAGAGAGAGAGAGAGTCAGCGTCGGAGTGTTGGAATGGTCATGGTCATGATCACTGGTCATGAGACACTCTAATTTAAAGTAGCATTAAACTGTGTTGACAGAGACATAATGGCACAGAGGTGGAGTAGTTGCACCCAGCAGACTGTGGAAAAGCTTTGGTCCTGCTCTGCCAAAATCAAAGATACCCACAAGACAGATTTTTCTCCCTACATCAATTAGCAGACTGCCCATATTTGGATGATTTATGTTAACTGAAACTGTTTACTCAACACAAGTGCACAAATGTATCATGCTTAATGAATCTTTGCTGCAGTGAGAGTGTCTTGCGGTGTAAGCGTATTCAATCATAAGTCGCATCAGTTTGAACTGAAGCTGAAACGTATCGTCACTGCAACCGTTTTGACTCACGACAGATTGATAATGCAGTCAGAATCCATGATGTTTTAGAAGAAGAGAACATGTTTATTTGATTCTGATACTTTTTAGTCAGCTGGTAGTAAGACCAATAAGTTGGAGAGGAGAATTTCGAGCATAAACAAGCAGTTTTTATGTTCCAGGATTTGAGGCATAATTCATTCTGTCCTTTGTATGAGAACTTGTTTGAGAGCCAGTCAATAAAACAGCCTTGAGAAACAATAGCGCGGTCTCTTCATGATTTCTGTGTGTACCTTTCAGCCATCTTGTGGTAAGATGGAGGTACTACAGCATTAGTTTGGTGCACATGATGGTTAGTAATGAAGTATAAGGAATTTATTAATTTCCTCTGCCAGTTTAATGCTTTTCAGGGTCTTGGGTATATGCCAATATACTGAATATACATTCAGTGTATATTTTGCACTGAATGCAAAGAGACAACTTGTAAGTGTATAAGAAGAATAACAGAGAGACAGGAAGTCTCTTTTCTTTCCTTTATTAATCACTGAGTCAGTTATTCTATTAACACTAAAGCCTAAACATAAACATCCTCTGGCTAATGTTCATCACGCAGCATCAGCCAAACATCAAGCTGCAGGTTTTGGGCTAAGTGGAAAAAGGTTTTCTGCTGCTGTGCTGGAAAGTCTGCGCATATATCAAGTGTAATATCTCATGCTTGTTGCTCCTACAATAGAGACTGAATGCAAATGAACCACATGCATAAAGCCTGCCAGCTTGCTGAAACAATAATTCACTGCTTCTAAGCCCCACACAGTGTAATGTTCATGCAGTGCCTCCGGTTTCATGATTTATGTAAAAGAAATACCGGCTGCGTACTGCGAGAAAGACTGAGAGATCTGAACAGTGTCAGTCCAGGAGGCTAACATGCTACATAGCCCATCTGACTTATATGCTGGTTTCTTTCAACCTAAATGAGGATTTACTATCCTGCACACACACCCATTTGTTACAGTTGTCATGGATACCCCGTCATTCAAATTCATCAGCGGTTCACAGTGCTGGAAAATGACATGATTGGCTACCACACACTGCTAATCATGCGTTTCTGCATGCTGCCAGATTGCCTTCTTCTATTAAAATCATTCATGTTGGACTGGTTATGCTCATTGTTCCTCTCCCTGTGTAAGATGTGAGAGAACAATAGCATCCACTGAGAAGTTCCAGCTTCTCACACTTTACAAAAATAATGCTAACGGTAGCATATTCATCAAACTCATCAGAGTGGATTCTGCATCAGTGCTGACTTACTGTAACAGACTCAAACTACCCCTACATTAATCATCAAACTCTGGTGAATAAAGACTATCACAAAGTTACAATGATTAACTCTGCCAGATGTCATTTTGGTCATGCACATGCGTAAGCTATGCGCTCCATTTTTCTTACTTTTTTACCAAGTGGATTTTGACAAAATCAAAGCAGTTAAAGCAGCATTAATTGTTTTTTACTCTGACATATTATTACCATTGTCTATTGACATTCAGCAGACACGGAAGAAACATCAGCCTTCATTTGCAGTCATATTCCTGCCCAATAGCCACTCTTCTTTTAGCTCTGTTTTGGTCTCCATTAACACCTGAGACCATCATTTGGCTCTATAGCTGCTAAATGCTCCACAGTGTTCATAAGGTAGATGCTAACTTTGCCTGTCTGCAGTCTGATGCTTGGCAGGCAGCATCCAGCAGCTTTTTCAATGTTTTTTTTTTTTAAATGAAAACTGCTGCCAGATGGAGTCAGGGTTGGTGAAAGTTGTGAGTGCAAACTGTGGGCCTTAAAACAAGGGGCTGAAAGATGCTCGTTCTCTGTGGCTATACCATCACAAGTGACCCCTTTTTAGTCATTTGACTAAATATATTGATTAGTGCAGCTTTGAAAGGAAAATGCACCATTTATTTTACAGCACATGCTTGTGCTGCTCGTGCATGTCTGTTTGGAGCAGAGTCACAGACAAACTGCACATATTATAGCTCAATGCCTGATTGAGCAAGGCATCAATCAGCAGATGGATGTTTCCTACTAATGGTTGAGCGTGGCAAATGAGTCCCACATTATATCTGTTTATCTATACTCTGCTACTAGTGTGGAGTGCCGTCACAGCTGTGAGCAGACTTCATACAGAGTGACTCTCTGCAGTGACGTGCTGGTGAGGATTGATCCCTTTGGAAAAGTGCAAGAAAATGGGAGGTAGTTTCTCATGAGGAAATGACAATATGTCTTTCAGTAACATACCAAACAGTTTAAAGACTAACATGGTGCTCTGTGTCACCTTTTAGCGCATTTCTTTAAGCTGCCTAAGAATATTGTTGCCTTTTTGCTTCCCACGTCAGCCAGTTTGTCAGTAAAACACCATTTAGACAGCATATTTCATAATGGGTACATGTCAGATTTTTCTGATATTGTCACAGTGTGGGACTGTATAGAGTAACAAAGCAATAGCATGTTGAGGTTAGCATTTCTCTGGCCAGCATACTTTACTTTGAGGGGATGGTGACGTTAATCACTGATGAAGTGCATGGTATTGGTTATGTTTCACTATATAAAGCTTTGACTGCAGGTGATAATTATTACATGTCTCCCATAAAGAGACCTGACTATTATCAGCTTCACTGCATTCACAAACATACACACACACACACACACACACACACACACACACACACACACACACACACACACACACACACACACACACACACACACACACACACACACACACAACCCTAAAGAGAAAAACAATCACACTTACATTTGGTGACAGTCAAGTTGATAATCTTCCCTCCAAGCCACCTTCCTGAACAGTGAAGTATCTTTAATCCAGATGTGTTTAAAGTTTCTCTTTAGATGAATTCATCAATAAGCGGGCCAGCAGGAGAGGGACAGGAGAGTGGTTGCTACTCGCCCCGGTCCATCTCTTGATTGAATTTCCATTGTGGTGCAATTGTATCACCGGGTACTCTGACTACAGGAGGGAGAGGATACAGGTCACTGCACTCGACAGGGTTCCACTTTCTTTGCAGCCACAGGGGCTCATGTAGAGGGAGAGAATTGACAGGTTGTGCACAAAAGGTCTCTAGAGCTTCCTAAAGAGAGACACACTTTAGTGATTCTGGTACTATGTATGGCAGAGGCCTTTCACACACATGCGAGCACCCCAACGAACACACACGTATTCACACATTGTAATAACACGGACGATATGTGAATAAGACAATATCAAGAGAATTTCTCTGAACTGACACATAGAAGCCTTTTCTTAACCAAAATGGGGGGAAAAAATCTATATATTCATGCTAGATCTGTCGACGGTGAAGTGTTAAATGAAGGACACCGGATATCCACTGTTCACCTGAGAGGAATGCATAATTCAGAAAGGGCAGAAAGGGGTATCACGTGGAGCCTGGTCCTTCATGCATTCACAGCCATCAGGTTACACTGATACAACAGACCACTTTCCTTCAACTTTTCAACAACATAGAGAGAGAGGAACAGTGAATGACACAATTTTGATTGAGACTGACCTCATGTGAAATGCATAAACACATCCCTCGTTATCTGTCATCTTCCATGTGCTAGGTGCTAATATAACAGGCCACATGGGAACACCAAAGCACTAATGAGGATACCAAAACAGAGTCACGCTGAAATTAAAGAGCATTTGGGAATAGAGAAGCATTAAAATACATCCGGATATTGAAGTGAAGGCACTTAATGTCACAACGGTTGGTGCACTGTCAAATCTCAGAATCCAATTTACTGTTTTTTTTCCTCCTGTAATGTAATAAAGGCTAACGCTTCAGAAATAATTGTGCTCTTTCTGGTGCAGCTCTGTAACAGCTTTCTGACTGTCTTGGCCCCTGAGCTCGGTTTATTTTCTAGGCCCTGTTAAATTATTTAGGATAATTAGAACTTTTTTTTTTTATAATTTGACATGAGAAATTAGCAGACTTTAGACAAAAAGAAAGAAAGAAGAAGCAGGCAATCATATGCGCTGATTCAACATTCAGTTCACAGTGCAGCAATGCACTGTGTGACTTTTAGCATAACCCAGTATTTGACTGGTCTAAAACCTGAGTTTCTACTGATGCCATATGTGTAAATACCTCTCTAAGTCCTCTGTTGCACTGGTTCATTTCCTCATACTTATTTTCTATTTAAATACTGTGTGCTTTGTGTCCTATCCCAATGAATGCCAAAGGTTGCACACGCTGCCTTCCATAATGTCTGTTAACTCCAGACAACAAGTGCTGCCTTCTTCACCCTCAGGATGCTTCTGTTTTTCATGCTCCTTAAACAAAGGTCAGGTTGAGCTATTGTTAAACACTTAACATACTCCTCGAAATTAGCATTGTCAACAGTGTGTCTCTGTTTCAACATCATGTGATCCCCCTGCTTCACACTGCAGCTGTATCTTTGCATGGCTGACACAGTGCCCTTCTGTTTACCTCCACCCTGTGTGTTCCCATGTAAAGACCTGTGGCTGGACTGCAAGGGTGTAGGATATTGCTGCATAAATGTTTTTTTTTAGAATGAGCTCTTTAGCATCACCTACTGCTCCTTGTGAGAAGCACAGGCAGCCTTCCTGTTAAACCACATCAGTGTCAAATTATTGGGAGGTTTGTGGCAATGTGACACCTAAGTGGATGTAATAAAGAGGCACGAAACTGCACATGTGAAAGTATCAGCAGGTGACTGCGTTTGCTGTGGGCAGCTTCGTGTATGAGTGCAGGCCTTTTTTACAGAAAACATTTTGACATGCCGCAGAGGGGAAATCACAGGTGTAAATAATAAATCAGTGATGGCTGAATTCCATTTAGCTGCTCCAGTTTCAGGGTATGTGCATGCTGGCTCACTGTCATGGCTTACTGGGACTCTAATTAGAAGAGAGATGTTGATAGTAAGACCTGTGTTATTCCTCATATCACAAGTCCAAATGCCTACTGTTAAAAAGGACTATGAAGGATTTAAGGGAAATAATAATGATTTTCTCTGGCTAAATAATGACTTGAAACAGGAACTATAATTCTGTTTGTTTGTTTTTTTCCCCCAAATGCTACACTTTCTCCTTCATGCGCAGTAATTAACGAGCACACTACAGTAAATCATATTAAATATGAGGAGAGTACATAACTTCCTCTCCTCTTAATCTTGGCAGACTCAGTACCAGCCGTACCCACCCACCCACACCTCTGGCTCTGCTTGGAAATGATCATGACAAGAGCGAGGGCCTGCAGAACACCTGCAGTTTGACACGGTGCCACAAGATGGTGCTGTGCTTCACTGATTTATTTTACCCCGAGAAGTGCTGGATGGAGACTTGGTGCTGAGACTTTTATTTCTACTAAAGGGACATAAAAGCTTCCCTGCTCTGACCTTTCACCTGCTCTGACACATAACCCTGTGGGTGTTTGCAAAAGCAGCTGTTTTCTTAATATAAACCTTGATCACACATTACCACGTGGGGCTTGCTTGAAAGCCATTAACTATTAAAGAGACCGTTAATGGAGCACATTGGAGAAGGATGTTATACATATGTTGCAGCAGTGGTACAAAGTTTCTAAAATAAGTTGTAGCCCAGCTGAGAGGAACATGCTCATGCAGAAGTCGAAATGACTTTATTTAATGATTAAGTCTTGTTTTATGCAATCTGTGACTCCACATTTTAAATGATTGCTGCTTGTCAAACACTCTAAAATCCCCATAAATACGTGTTGAAGTCCTGATGAAGCCCACCTTGTTTGGCAGCAGCCGGCGCACATGATGACACAGTGGGATTTGGAGCCGAAGCTGGGCAGGCGGCAGCGCGCTGCGGCTCATTCCTGCTTTATAAAACCACGATTGGACAGAGTGAGTCACGTTGTCCGTGGAGCTGTCAGTCTGATGCTGCACCATTGTTCCCCGAGCAGCCGGAAGGAGAGTCTGTTAAAGCGCTGTTATATGCGACAAATTGTGCCGGTTCGCCCTGCTCTGTTCCCGGCTCGGCTTTTTCTAATGATCCCGCAGCGGTGGCGGTGAACCGGGACATGGTTTAGGGAGGAATTTGAGAGAGGTCCATTGAAAGAGGGGCGTCATTGACTGGCTGGATGATAATAACGAAATGAATGGTGAGTATGACCAATCTTACATGTGATAGGCCAGTATTTTAACACATGGAAAAATACAGGCCTGTAATCTGTATTTCTAACGTATTGTCTCTGTTGCATGAATTCACTGGACGTTTGCCTGCTGTTTGGTTCCCTCGATCAGTTGGGACCCATCCCTGCATGGGTCCATTTGTCAAACTCTTTCTGGGCATCACACCTCAGTAGTCACTCTGCTCAAGACATCTGCTGCAACTAGATGGTCACTCAAATGTGAGAATTAACACTAATAGCCTGCCTCTAGACCACGTTTTCTTTGTTCCTCCTTATAGACCTTTTTATTGCACATGTCTGAAATAGACCCAGAGCCTGAGGGATGCTGTGTGTTAGAGCCCCAGTGCACTTTATTTTTGAGGTCGCACATGTGTCATACGGGGCCACAGCACTAGGAGCCAGCAGACTGGTGTATGGCCAACTGGCTGAGAGGCTCTCATGCAGACCGTAGGGACAAGAGAGTCTGGTTCCCTGCAGAGCCTCCTGCAGAACAGGCAGAGGAGGCAGAGAATCTGTTCGCCTCATGCCTCCCTGGGGAGACCCCCATCTCCCCTCCACAGCCTCACCCCCTCCTACCCTCAGCCATGAAAGGAAAGAATGGCTCACAAAGAGACTGAGATAAAGCTCTGTCAATCATCCAGACATCAGTGCTGAAATTGCAAAGTTTCCCTGACAAAACCTGCATGCCGCTGCTGTGATAACATGTGCATCACAAAATAAAGGCTTTGTGTTCATCTTGTTGTGGCACCTCGTGTTATAGCTGGCACAACATGAAACATCATTTAAAGTCACCTTTTACACGCAGCTCCTTAAAGTGATTACTATCCCTGTGGCTGCAGACTACATATCACTTACATTTCTCTCCTCTTTTCTTCGCAGAGCTGAGGCAGGTCGCTGCAGTGTAATACATTTTGCTAAAGGTAAGACCACGTCTCCCCCTCGCTGTCTGAAATATCATGCTGCCAGTCTTCACCACACATTAACATATTGAATTCATGCCTGCGAGATAGATGGTTCAAAGCTCGCACAACTGTTGCTACGCTGCCACAAAAGACCCTCTGATAACAAGATATGATGTGATGTTGATGCAAACAACAGTGTTTAGTCAATACAGACAGCTGCACAATTCTCACTGGATTATACCAGAGAGATGCCTCTGATATCAAAATGATGAAAAGAGGACATATTCTTTCTAGAGTATGCTGTCGTATGTGCTTGATTTTTTTATTTCTTTTTTTGTCTCAAACACGGGGAAATCACAGGCCTTAACATATTTCCAAGGCAGCAACAACTAATGGAGTTTATTTTTACCATTGCTTATGAAGCCACATCATTAGTCACATTAGTGGAATCAAAAGACGCAGTAACATCCTTGTGTGAACTGCATTTTTGCATATTAGGATTGAATATGGCAGCGGCAGTATCCTCCCCTGCCTCCTTCACTGCTCCTCCGCCAGCCTCCTTTGTCAGAAAGAAAAGGAAGCACCAAACAGTCCATCGTTATGTGCGAAAGCATGCGCTCCAACATGCGACCATGCACACACAATCACACAACCATTTCCATCTTTGTGATTGGGATCTGAAAGGTGAGGATGGGGAGGGGTGGACTGTGTGTGTGTGTGTGTGTGTGTGTGTGTGTGTGTGTGTGTGTGTGTGTGTCTTTGGGGAGTGGGGCCTCTCTTCTTGTGACTGTGCATCCCCCCACACCCCTCAATCCATCTGTTTCCTCAATCTATCAGCAGCCAGTCCTCAGAGGAGCAGAATTTAATTAGTACATGTGGCACTGAGTTAAAGGACACTGAAACATTAAGTAGATGTATTTACTTGTGAAAAGCAGTATCATTAAGCTGGCTTATTTGAATAAGTGATTCAGCCATGCTGCTATTACATACTGTAGCACAGATGGCTAACGCTTGATAACAGTCAATGTGGTCCATTAAAGATTCACAGGAAAGGTGTTATGGCTTAACAGCACTAAGGAGAGTCGCTCTGCAGGAGGCTGCTGTGGGTGAATTGTCGGCACACAAAGGTTCACATGCAAGGCCAAATCAATGTTGTTTCCTTTTATGTGGGAACAACAAGAATTCCCGGCTTTAAGCCTGACCTGGAGGTTCGGAGTCAGGTTTAAGGTCATATATTTCATCGAATATAAAGCGAGTGATTAAAGAAAGATTCCCTTGATTTGTCATTGTTGTTGTTCTCTGACAAATCCAGTGCGTTGTTGGCACCTCGCTTGACATTTGGATAAGGTAAATTTCCAAGTTCTACATGAAAAAGCATCCCAGTATATATGGAATAAAGCTGCATAGATTATTTTTGCCTTTTGAGAAAGACAGCCCTCCTTCGCTCTACAAGCTACAAACAGAGTACAAACAGAAGATAATTAGTCATATAATTAGAAATAACATGTTGATACAGCTCATTAAGAATATGACCATGAAGAATATGATATAAAAGGTGTCCATATTTACCAGATTTGACCCTTATTGTAGCTTTTGTTTTCAATAAAACATCACATCTTTGAAGTATTTTTCTGGTTAGTTCAGTTAAAGCGACGAGCTAACGGGCGGGTATCATTGTATGGTTGCAGAGCAGGCAGCATTGTCTGATTTCAGATGGTCAGTGGTTTTGATCAGTTGAAATGTTCACAATTCATGTTCTTACAAAACAGCCACTGTCTCTCTCTATGCACTCCTGTTTTTCAGTAATTGTCACTGATTTATTTGTCGGCTCTCTTCCCAAACGCAGAATTAAAATCCCAAGCATCGCTGACATCTGCAGTAGGTGTGCGGCGTGAACTAATATCAACCTTTTAGATTACAGAGCAGCTTTGTGTGCCTCAGCAGGGTTCAGGAGCTTTTGATGTGACTCTTTTTGTGTCCTTGGCTCCTTCCTGGCTGAGCTCTGGGCTTTCACCGTTCAGGATTGTGCTCTCTTGAGATGTTGCCATGACACCTATTTGGAATCTTTTGTCTGTTGCCAGCTAATTAAGCATTAAAAAAAGCCATTTTTTCCCTCTCATAATGAGTTTTATTTGTCATTGCATGGTTTGCCACTGCATAAGTGCTTAATACAGCCAATATTTATTTGCAAATATTCAGTAAAGATTATACATTTGCATTGATATTGCAAACAAGGAATTACTGGTTCAAGCTACTGTAAGGAAAGCTCTAATTAAGTAAAACAAGGTATTTAGGTGAAATCATTTGAGATAAAATGAGGTCATGTCCATTTATTTCTAGTGTTTAACAAATCAGAGATATGCATTCTGGGATTGTAATTGCTGCTTGTTGTTTGGATGAGAAATGTAATTTAAACTAACGTCTCACGCTCTGTTTTGTGGTGCTTTATGTAAATGTGAAATGGTCTTATGTGAGTGTGTGCTAACTAGTCTATGCTGCCATTGTGACCAGGTTTCATTTGTAAAAGAGATAATGTAGCTCAAGAGACTTCCTGCTTAAATAAGTAAAATAAATGAAGTGCATGCAGTGACGCTCTTATTTAATCTGTTAAAATCCAGAATAGAAGCCTTTTCTTTTTTCTCAATTAGCTCCCCTTCAATGAGTGAAAGAGTTTGAAAGGTTTAGGTTATTGCACTGGAGAGATTTCAGCATCTGTTTTTCTCCCCGTTCGTCTTCCTGGTTTGACGTGGACTCAGGACTCATTTGGAAAAACTTGATGCCACACTTAACAGCACTTGAATCAGATTCTGAGGACCGTTGGTGCGTTGTTTTTTCTTTTTAGCTGTTAAATTCTTAATTCATGATATCTACGATGTTTCGTCTTACTTTAAAAGTGATTGTTGCATATTTAATGATAAGTATTTAATGTTATAGAGAATTTAGGACAAAATTTTCAGTTCATTTTTCCTGTGTTTTACAACCAGGAAAAAAATGAATTAAAAAAGTAATTAGAGAGAGAAAAAAATCTATTAAATTCAACCTCATTTATGTTATTAAAGGATATCAACATAATATTTTAACATCATGAAAGAATTCTAAATTACAAATTTTTTCATCCTGAAGTGAGACTGCAGGTGAATCGCCGTGAAATTTCCCCAGCTGATAACTTGCATTAACACAAGAACTTTTTGTATTACAAGTTCTCTGAAATGTGAAGTTTAAATATGCAAATTATGCATTGTCTTGCTAAATATGCACACATTTGCATACTTTTCCAGAAGTGAAATCTGAACATCGAATAAAGCCACAGTCAGGTTTCGTTTTGTTGACATACAGTATTCAAGTCAAAGGTTTTTACAGAGGGAAGTTTGAATATCTCTCTTTATCATCACTCCATAAATCAGAAAATACTGTCAACAGCCATAAAATGTCCATTTTCAGCTATAAGTCATGATATATAAATTGAGTATGAGGAAAAAACTCCTTTTGAGAAAACAGCCTTTAAAGACATGTACAGTTAAGTTCCACACAACAGAACACACAGTACAGGAGAATAGAGTAAAAATAGAAAACACTGTGAAACTTCCAGCTGATTATGTTTTCGAAAATCTCAACTAAAATACACACCTAAATGTGTGTTTTGGACGTTTTCTTTCCAGTAGTCTGCAAGAAGATGCGTTATGGGAGCAAAATCGCCCCAAATCTCAAAATTGATCGGCGCATGAAATAGTAGTGTTTTCACCTGCAGTCTCTGTTTTTTTAGTGTATGTTTGAATTATGGTTGCTTAGAGTAATGAAGAAGCATAGCAACCCATCAGGAATGTGTCCATGCTCTACTGTATAGCTGAAAATTAACATAATATAATTATCATCATCATCTCAGAGTCTATCATGTATTTTTGCTTTAGAGTCCTGATCGTCACATAGTCAGAGTGTCAATTAAATCACTGAAACGCTGAACAATACCCATTAAATCAGGTGTGTATCCTGGATAACAATTCCTATCAATTTCTCTCAGGACGCATTTTGTGTCACTTTGTTTTTTTATATATATATCACTCTAATTCACCATATACTTTAATCACATGCAGAGCTGGCCTACTTCCCAAATTTTCTGAGATAACAGTGTGAATGTTTTGCATATAAAAAACTGATTCAAGATCTCAACATGATACTGGCTATATATAAATGATAAGGCTTGTCTGCAGAATATGAACCCCACATCCCACAGCTTTCCCAGCCTGTGTGAGAGATGAAAGCAGCCCTGTCTCTATGAAATGCTTTGGCAGCTCTGTTTCTGCCAGCGAACCGGCTTTTGCGAACTTTCAGGTGGCATGGGAAAATATAGTCATAAATAAAATATAGAGGCATGAATAATTTAGGGGAGCATTGTGATTGACATGAGGGTGAGAGCACCTGATTATGCCTCCGCACTGTGTGACTTGAATTACAGCAAATCAAAACATTAGCCTGAATGTGGAGCTCGCTCGTTCGCACTTGTCTGCTGCGACATATTTTGATCGCTGCTTGTAACAACAAAGACGAGAGAGATGCTGGATGAAATGTCTTCTCAGAGATTACACTTCAGTTTAAGCACGAGGCTCTGTTTAATTAAAACACTACAGACGCTGTTGGATGTGAAAAAAACAAACAAAACAAAACAAAACAGCATCACGTCAGGAGTCAAATGAGTTCACAAGCTTTCAACAAGAATATTCTCATTCAAGTCTTACAGTAGAGCACTGGCCCCTAATACAGGAAGTGACCTCCAACTCTTTATGCTTTAATATGTTAAAATCAAATGTGCAGCTAGATATGTATGGGAGCAGCGGCCACCTTTTGCTGTGGACCCACGTGGTTAATAAGGAGCCATGCTTCCTCTATTGTTCCATGAGGAGGAGGAAGAACAGATCAATGATTCCCAGCACTCGGCTGTACTGTAGCTGCAGGAGGGAGGCTGCAGCAGGCATCACCAGGCTGCAGCTCCTCCGTGTGCTGAGTGCTGAGCAGTGCCCCCCCCACCCCCACCCCCCCTTTTTCTCTATCCTGCCCCCTCCCCTCTTTCATGTGTGGAGCAGATCTGTCTGCAGCCTCAGGCAAGTGCAAGTTAACAAATGTACAGAGCGCATGTGAAGGCTCATTTGCATAAATCTGTAGATGTCGCTACATTTCCTTAAACGGATTCCTTTGTGTTTAATTGTTGAATGCTTTCTTTTTTTGCCTTTGTGCATGTGGAATTCTCTCCAAGCTCACTGAGTATGAAGATGGCTGTATTTATCAATTAATGTTATTTATTTGCATTATTTGACCATCTGAGCTATACTGCAGAACATGTGAGTCTTTTAGGTGCTTTTCTCACTGCTCTGTGTGACAAACGACAGGCCAGCTGCAAATTTGGCAAGATTTTTAGAATCTGTAGCTTACAGTAATTACAACGGCACAATTTTCATCTGTCAGGTTTTTAAACGCATGATTTTAACCATCCATTGCATGAATTTCTTTTTGGTGTGTGATCCCACGTGTTCTCTAGGGACAGGATGCAAATGACTGTTTATTGTGTTCTTCCTGAGCATGATGGCAGCACGTACAGATTGAAGTGCCCTTGCAAATGCGTTCTACTGTGGCCTTGTGTGTTTGTGCTCTCTCGGTGGCAGGGATCCTCCACTGACATCATCTGTAGCTGTATAATCATCCAGGCCACAGCCTCTCCTCAGGGGAGTCCAGATGAGACCAAGCCTCTCTCTCTCCATATCTACCTATTTATCTCCCTCTCTATCGGCCTAGCTTTTCCTCTCTCTGCCTCTCTCTCTCTCTCTCTCTCTCTCTCTCTCTCTCTCTCTCTTTCTCTCTCAAGGTTGCCATGTATGGCTGAGTGTGACAACAGTGATGGATGAGTTTGAGCACAACCTCAGACTGGCTGCATGGCCGAGGATCTTTTGTGGTTTCGGGGCTTGTCTTTGCTCTGCGATCCCATCAGTTGGTTCCACTGGAATACACCCTCAGTCACTCGAACAGGGTCAATGAAAAAATGTTTCTCACATTTAAAAAAAAAAAAAGAGAAAGAATTAATAAAAAGATCTGCCAAGCCATCTGGGCTGTATAAATGTGCGCTTCATCACTGTGGAAACACTAGTAGTCTGTGAGGCGACCAGCCATATTGAATGGCATAGGCATTTGGCAGACGCAGATACAGACGAAGGAAGCAAATTTGCAATCTATATGAATCTATACCCACCCAACCGCACCCCTGCCCCCCCCCCCCCCCCACACACACACATTTGGCAGTCGTTCCAAGAGTCTAATGATCCTCCTGGAGGAACTGCATCGCCTAAAAATTATATTTATATGCAAATAAGTAGTGTATACATATGTACATATGTAACAAACTAATTAGTGATTTATGTATATTCACCTGCAACATGTCATATCAATGCAGATGGAAGGTGAGAGTATGCAGGGTGTTTTACTTTCACACTGACTTTGATCATGATGGATATCAGTGTTGCTATTTGAAACATTTAAAGCTGCTGTGAGCAATTTTTGACCACTAGGGGGCAGGATTAAATGCAGCTGAAGCACGGCTGCCAGTACTATCGGCTAGCTTATTTGATATAGCTAATGTGTCAGCAAACACTTATCCTGATTTAAGTCCTATGTTCACCCACTCTTGAGTAAACATCTGGGTCTCTAGCTTGCTAAATGCTGAGTGCTTGACTTTCTCCACTATTACCGTAACTTACTATTGCTAACTGACTCTCTGCTGTTTCCTGCTTTTCACTGTATGTCCCCATTGACCAACATTAATGGGCATAAATTTTAATCACAATCTTAACTTTAACACATACATGATCTGAGTATGTTTTCAGGATTTAGCTGTCTCTGGGTTTATAGGAGTGAGAACTGTAAAATTCAACCATATAATATAGTCCAACCGCTGAGCCAAAATAATGATCTTAAAGAATCTCCAAGATGCATTCAAAATATCACTTAACCGAACCTTAATCAAGCAGTTCTTGTATAAACACATATTACCAAATGTACCTTTCTATTTCTGGAAACAGGTTTTACTGCAGTGATGGTACAGTAACTCGAATATGCATCTGCCGTCTTTGTTGTAAGCCTCTCCTTTGTCTTTGTGTGACCTTCTGGAAATATTTTGAATGTTGCTCCTTCATAAACTCCATTACCGAGCAGATGTCTGTCTATGTAATGTCCTTCCGTTTAATGAAGTTTATGTGGAACAATCTGTGGTCGATCCTGACGCTCTCTTTAATATCTAGGTGCCTGCTAGCCGGTATGTAGACAAGTTTAGTCAGACATTAAAACTACATGGTCAATCATTCCCAGCTGGTGTTTATTGATTGTAGTCAAGCTCCAGTAAATATTTGTTGCTTCTTACATGCTAACATGTGGATCACTTTCCTAACGGATGGCCATGATTGTCAGGGGGCTGCTCTGGTATGAATTTTGCATGGCTCTCAGGTGTCTGTACTGCCAAAGAAGGCAAAGCGATCTATTTTACATGTGTGGGATGTGGCACAGTCTGGAAGAACTTCTGTCTACTTAATGTTCATGGAGAGTCCAAGTATTTTTTTATGCCTTAAATGCACAATGGGTGAACTGCAGATCTTGCTCTCAGCGATGGCAGATTGCAATCTGCATGCTACAGCTTCAGAGTTGAGCTGTCATAGAGGGCTGATGGAGACCTGATGGAGACCCTGGCCTTTGGACAGGGTCTGTATGGTATTCGATATGTTCAAATACCATCGCAGTGACATAGCAGTGTTGGGTGTAGATGGATAATGTAATGGGTGTGATGAAGGTGATAAGCAGGGCGGGTGCAGTGATTCATCCTTGGTTCACTCATGTTTTCATTCATGACTGCTGCTGCAAAACAGCTGCTGATAGGTTGTTGATAGGTTGACATAACAATGCTTCTGCACTTTTTAATGATGACAGGTCCAACATACGTCAGAGTTTACACAAAAGTCAAGCGCTGTTAAATGATTTTTCTCCCGCTTCCACTTTGGTCCTGCTGTGCAGATCAGAAAACAAACATGGTAAATCAACCCATATTTTGTATTCTTTTCTAACACATATACCGTATTTGCTGGGAGAAATAACAAGCACTTCTGTATTTGCTTTTCTATTCTTAACAACATGACTGTTTGGAGATGTCATTAAAAACATATTTTAGAAATTACCTTTCATCTGTTACAGTGGGAGTTGGGCAGGTCTTTTGCATATGACCTCAATTACAGTATGGGTACGCAAATAAATAATTCTAAACCTTGTCTTTGTTTATTTTGCCAGCTGTCTTCAATTTCCTCCATTGAAATAGGAAAGCCTCTTGAAAGTCAGAGCAAATATAGGTCACCATCACTGGTGCAATGGTGGAACAAATGCCATCTCTCCAGCTTATGTTTTGCATTTTTATGTAATAAAGCAGCATATACTGTATGTGTGATGCTCATGGATGAATCATTAAAGGAATGCAGATGAGGTCATCTAAGAACAACTTTCATCAAAGGTTGCAGAAGGAGGGATCAGAAGAACAAACAGGTTGAAAAAAATGAATATATTGTTTATGCATTATCACATTATGCTCTCCTTATAACTATTTTTACAGTAAAGCTTCAACCTTTAATTGAATTTTAATGAGCAAAGTCATTTATATTGAAAACACAAAGAGTAAAGGGCACTAGGAAAGAGTTTGATCAGGATGCTGCTCATATTTTCCACTAAACAAGTATGTAACTGATACAAGATGTGAAATGCACTTTAATCACACATCCATGTCGTCAAGATTGGTGCCATTCTTTTTTTTGTGTTCACTGAATAGATGTTTTTTGATTATTGTAAGCAGAAAACCTTGCAACAGCAGTATTCAATCATTCTTTCAATGCTAATATTTAATAGCCTATTCATGGGTTATAATATTGTTTTGTCATTAAACCTGCTTGTTTGGAAGAATTTAGCATTGGTTAGACTGGCAGTGATGATTAGTTGGGACACTACAATAAGCCTAGGGAAAATTTGGATATGTTAAAATAGACTGATTCATTTAAACTTGTATGAAAATGGCAACAGCAAGCAGTTTAACAGACAGATTGGTTAATGCCTACCTGTGAATCCAGATGTTGTTCGAGGCAGCCTAGAACTCAACGCCACCGATACAGCAGACCTTTTAGTATGACTGAGTCATTTTGATTGCAGGGTCTTTTAATGGAGAGAGAGAGAGAGAGAGAGAGAGAGAGAGAGAGAGAGAGAGAGAGAGAGAGAGAGAGATTAACTGTGCCATGAACAAACAGACCTGTCATTTAGATTAAAAGTATGAGGATGAGGACATCAGACTTTCATTAGTCTGATCATTTACATCAGAGTAGCATTTATCTAAAGTGGCCGGAGAGAACGTGGACAATGGTACAGCAATCCAGTCCAACTGTGTGTATATGGAGTCAGAAATACTCAGATAATGTGGACAAAATAAATTAGAAGTATTTTTCCTCCCAACTTTCTGGGCTGTATTAGACTGAACAGGTGTTCCTGTTGTTGTGTCTCCCCCCTGTGGGTATGGGATGTGTATCTTGTTGCTGCTGCCATTGTGTTAGCATTGCTTCTGATTCAGCCATAATTGCCGAGCGTAATCTCTGAATGCTCAGCAGAGTCTGTCAGAGGACGGTCAGTTCACTTCCACCGGCTTCCTGTGTGCAGACCGCATTTTGTAAAGGAGCCATTTCAGAAACCAAAGTCACTCTTAGAAGGGATATAAACCCTTAAATGATACAGTATTCCCACTGCTACCACCACCACTACTACTCCTACTGAATTTACACAGCACAGGGTACCCTCTTACTGTTGATAAAGCTGTGATTCACATCTATGAAGATCTTCAAAGGTACAAGACCAAATTAACTCATTGCTGCTTGTTAATGTGTCTCACGCTGTGGCTGGGCGATGTTACATAGTACACAAGAGAGAGACATTATGTGCAGTGTTTCAGCAAGAGGGATGGAGGAGGAGTGCAGTGCTGCCAAGGCGAGGTTCAGTGAGGACACTGGTGAGGATGCAGAACATTGCAGGGTTGAGTGACATTTGTTTTTCTGAAAGTTGCAAAGAAACAACACAAATGCTTTCACGTAAGAGAGTTAATAAATGTTGACTTTTACGGACATTGCACATATGACCTACAGCAAATCTGCAATGGATCTGAATCCTGTCCACTAAAGGGTCATTAAAAATTCAAATGTAAGGCTTTAAGTGAATGCTGAGTAGCATTGTTGCTAACTATACTGCACTGTACTATTCTTACCTACTGTGTTGCATGCAGTGTTTGCGCTCAGAAGCTGTCATTTGTCAGTAAAGACAGTAACGCTGTGCCGGCTGTAAAAATCCTCTAGGCTTGATGCTATTCCTGCACAAGGAAGTGCAGTACCTTTTTATGTTGACATACAGTCCGACTGAATGAAAGAATGATATAATGGCTCCCTATCTGCACAAGCTGAGGCCCCACCAACTCTTCTGCAGAACTTCCTGGCGTAGGAAGTGTTGGGAGCACATTCACTACAGTGCTGACAAATCTTATTTCCTGTGGATGAAGTAGTACATGTTGATATTCTCCTGTCAAACTCTTGCAGGTATATGACTCTCAAGCTAATTTTCTGCGCACAGCTATTTTGCAGCTGGATGATTGCCAGTATTTTAATAAACAGTGTGTGGTGTTCTGTCTTTAAATTCAGTTTATCCTGGATCGCTTGTCTTCATAAGTCTTGAAAGCTTTTGTTTTGTAGTGTAATGGTCTCTTGATGGTAGTATTATGTTTTTCTTGGCATTAGATGTTTCCCATTTTCCTTTTCTTTGCCCCTCTCTATCCTTTCCACCTCCCTAGTCTCTCTCACTCCACCTCTTCCTCATTCTCCCCCTCCCCTTTACTATTCCCCTCTGAATCCCCTCCTCTCTGCATCTCTGTTCTACCCCCCACCCCCCGTTCCCACTGCCCTGCATCTCCCAAATGCTCCCCCCATCCATTTCTCCAACATTCTGTCTTTCTCCCTCTTTCTGACCCCCCCCCATACCTCTGCCTCCTCCTCCTCCCCCCTCCTCATCCTCCTCCCCTTCCCCAGCTCATGTTGGTAAAAATATCTGCAGACAGCAGGAGCAGAGGCACGCCTGACTCTCTCTCTCTCAGACATCCCACCCATGTGATCTCACAGGCTGCCTCTGCTCTGCTCCACTCTGCTCCAGTCAGGCTCCTGCCTTTCAGCCGGCTGCAGCTAATGAGCCTTTGTGTGGTCAAAGAGAGAGAGAGAGAGAGAGAGAGAGAGAGAGAGAGAGAGAGAGAGAGAGAGAGAGAGAAAGAGAGGAACACAGTGACAGACAGGGAGTTAAAGTGAGAAAGACTGTCGTCTTGCAACAATAAAAGCATATGGTACCAACAGTGCAGTCAGAGCTGGAAAATTACAAGTCTCTCTCACACTCCTGCACCCTTTTTTCTCATGCCTGTGGAGCTCAGGGGTCGCTGCAAGTCAGTGGACTGAAACAAAATGGGAACCTCTTCATTCATCATGTTTCAGCTTTTTTGAATAGCCACATTCATGATTGTGTGGCTGTGCTGCTGTGAGAAGAGGTGAAAGGAGTCACAGTCTTGCCAGTGGATACAGGTCAGTTGTTCCTGTGAGGGCCGGCACACAGAAAACTGTGGTCTGGTCATCATAGGACTGATGTGTCATGACTTGCTCCAGATGCCATAGGGTTGTTGGCATCACTCGGGATGAGTGTTTTGAGCCTTGTGTTGTCACATCTATTCACTGTGATTGTGGGAACCTTGTGAATGACGAGGGGAAAAATAATTGTATTCACAATGTAAGTGTGCTTCAGTGCCGTGAGCGCTGTTGATTAAGGACAAGAGTTGGTTTCCACAGTTGATGTGTGTGCACAGGGAGGCAAACACAGGGAGGGGCTTTCCAAGCTGGATTTTGCTGCATTATTTTCTCTGGGATTTTCTCCCTTGTACCATAGTGTATGCTACCCGGCCATGATTAGTAGTAAGGCAACAGTGAAGACAAAGAAAGAGCTGTTGGAGAGGAGCAACAATCTCTGGTTTTCATTTAGCCTCGATGAAAGATATTCACTCTCGATCACCCACAGCTCTGTGGCTTATGATGTCATGCCCATCCAGTGTCGAGATTTGAACTTTTCATGCTGTCATGACAAAAAGCAAACAGAGCAGTAATGCATTCATCTGAGAGAAGAATTATGCTGAATGCATAAACGTCATTTGCTTAGATACTAACTTAATTTGCTCAAACACTGCTGTTTCAGTGTGAAGAACCATTATATACAGTATGTAACGCTGGAGACACTGCCACATGAGAAAGCACTAGTTGAGAGAGTACATTAGAATCTCCATGGAAACCATTTTTGGCATCAAAGCCTGGTGCAGCATCAGCTGAGGGCTAAGCATACAAATAGGTTTCCAACAATGGTATCTAATTAGGACCCTCTCTAGGAAATGGTCTAAAATTGCACAGGTCATTTCTGGTGGAAATTTCCACTCCTGTTTGCCAACAAGTGAAGTGGATTGTGAAATAAATGTGTTTCCTTGCTGTTTTGATGTGAAATTAGCAGCTTCTGACCATCAACATTTTGAATCTCACCAGACTAATTTGATATATTTCAGGATTAGTTCATTAGTTAATCTCATTATGTTGTGTCAATCACTCAGAGGAGGGGGTAGATTGATGGTTTCCTTTCAGCCTGCTCAGCTATTGGCTTTACACAATCAAAAACAGCTCCTGCTCAGGATACAGCCTCTTGCAGATTTCACTTCCAAATTAACATCAATTCTTTCTGAAGAGAAATCTCTTCTGTGCGGTTGCCCTGACAGACTCCTCTCTCCTCCACTCTCTCTCCCAGGATGCCTCACATTCCTTAGTTGTAGGTAGAGTTGTTGACTCTGGAGGTTCTCCAAATGCTGGCGGTGCCATGTCACCGTGCTGAACAAGCACAGCCTCCTGGGAACAATGACCCTCTTGCTGGCAGCGCTAGTCCTCTCTGGGTTGCACCTCTTTCTCTCAGGCGGCACGTCTCTCAGGCAGCATTTGCATCTGTAATGACTCGATAGCAGAGACCAGATGAAACACTGTGGCTGTCTGTGAATGGAACTCCCCCACAAGCTGCTCTGGCAGATAGACAGAGTGGGACTGGGTGAAGATGCATGCTGTCTTTACTGATTCCAGTTTCCAAGAAAGAAAGCAGTGAGGGGAAAAGCTGCCAGTCACAGCAAACCTTGCTGTGCTACAGCAGCACTGCTGTGTTATTGGGCTTATTTTGAAATGTGACATGACGTTCCAGCTGCTGCTATTAAAACAGGGAACACACGGCGATTCGGCTTAATGCATTAACAGAATACATTTTCAGCAGTGTCTGATATTGCGAACAGTGATTGACATTAAATAAATCCTGCAGTATTACAATCCATTACCCTTTGAAGAAGAATGGCTTGATGTGATTCAAAGAGAAAAGGCTGGAATCAAAATAACAAATTGTTTGACAGTTACAATGCAGTCGTTATTAGAGCCAGTTTCAGTGTAGTTGACTGAGCTTGTTCTTGTTTGTTTGTCTAATTGCATCATCAGTCAGAGGGAGTTAATGGCCCCTCTCAATTGACATTGAAGTGGTCGGTAGCACTTCTGTTACAACAGCCCCTGTATGAAGAGCAGCAACCACAAACATTTAGCTGCACCTGCACAGTTATCACTGCTAGGTCTGTAGCTGCGATATAATCTCTTGGTCCATTTTTAGCTATTATATGTGCTGTGTGTTATGATACATCATTATTGACTGTAGCATATTATAACCCATCACAGTATGAATTTTTTCCTTTGCTCTGCGGTGACTGTAGCTACATCCACTTGAAGCCTTTCCTTGTTTTTTCTTTAGGAAGTGTCTGACCTAACAGAAGCTCATTACAGATTACAGGATGTCACTCATTATGCTGTCAACAGCTTCACCTATTCCTCCTCTAGCTACACACGATGTGTGAGATATGTACAAATCAGCGAACAAGCCAGTGGATGTTTTTTTCTTTAAATCAGCAATTGAGTGCAATAACAGAACTGTACGTTATAAATGCAATATTCTTTGTACAGATTTCACCCTGACCGGTAGCAGTGCAAGACAAGTTGCTCCAGTCTCTTTTTTTCTCTAGCCTCTCAATCAAAGACAGTGGAATGAACTTCCTGTTCGGCAGACATAGTATGTAATTAGCAGCTTTCTCCTTCCATCTCAGCTCCTTTGTGCCAAGGTGATCAATCGCCCAGGGAACGCCTGGGAGCTGGGATAGCAGCAGGAGAGATTGTATGTGTATGTGAAGGGAGGAGGGGGAGAGTCTCGTTGCTAATTGAGTGTATTGAGGATTATGAAGGCCCTAAACTGGATATTAAATAATGTGTGGCCCCTCTGCTGTCTTTTTCGGTTTCAGGTGCAGATGCGGCGGGCCATGAGTGGAATACTGAAGAGGAAATTTGAGGAGGTGGAAGCCTCCTCCTCCCCGTGCTCTTCCTTGCGGGAGTCTGATGATGAGGTCTCCTGCAGTGAGAGTGGGGATAGCAGTGACAGTGTCAACCCCTCCGCCTCAGGCCCTTTCACCCGTGAGTGCCTGCGCCTTTTAAATTCATCCATTGTACTCAGTGTGGCTAACGTGCGCTATTGACAGTAAGATTAATGTCATCATTTCATCTCAAGGAAAACAAATCTAAAGCAAATCTGAAAGGGGATTTTTTTTAATCAAGATGGGAATAACAGTCAGAGAGAAGCTGATTTTGTAGCTTACAGTCAATGCAGGATGCAGGTCCAAGAAAACAGATCTGCATGTCTGTTGCAGGGAGTGTAATAGGAATTTACAGTCAAAGCTGTGCAGAGGAGACGAGACGAGACGAGAGGAGGCTGAGTGATGCTAAGAGTCTCGTGCTGTAATATAGGGGAAGGATGCACAGGCTGCGTCCCTCATTAAGAACAGCATTAGTGTAAAGGCTCAGACAGATGAATGAGCTGATGCAGTCTCAAGCTGTGTGTGTGCTATGCTGTTGGCACTGTATATGTAAATGTACTGCTCTCTAAGAACACGTCATTATTATTGTAGTTATCAGCTTCTTCTTCTTCCTCTTCTTCTTCTTCTTATTATTATTCTTGCAGGAGGGGGCGGTGTGTTTTAATGTTTGCATCAACCAAAACACTTCCAAATGCACAGCAGAAATTAGACAATGAGATGATGCATGGTGAATATTTTGACGGATATTAAATTAGATTATTTTCTTGATTAATCGTTTGATCTATGAAATGTCCATTTGTGAAAAATGCCATGTCACCAGTCCAAACCCAAATAATATCCAGTTTACTAAAATTCATAACAGAGAAAGGCTGCAAATCTTCACATTAAAGAAGCGAAAGCCATCAAATGGACTTACGATTAAACAGTTATCAGCATAGTTGGAGATTGATTTTCTCTCAATTAGCTGTTTCAGCTGTAGCTAAGATTAAATACAAGATCTAGATGTAAATTGACTAAAATGGGGCAACAGCTGCACATGTGCAAAGCTTGTTTTGGTTTACCAATATATAGTCACAGCTGAGATTCTGTGCTTCCGTGCTTTGCTTTTTAATATATAAATGCTTCAAAAGAGGTCTGCCACGGAGAGACTCCACTGTTTTGGACAACAGCTCGGCTTGAACCGACTTTGTATGAAAGAATGCAGTCTGAATTGAAGATAAACCAACCACAGAAGACACGTCTGCTCTGCGGGTTCATAAACACACTGAAGTCATCACTAATAAATAAGACGCGCACGTGTGAATCCTAATGCCTGGAGCTGAGATAGAATGTGAGTGAAATAGATAATGCAGTTGTAGTTTATTAATCCTTCTGGGGGATTATGAAAGCAGCCAGATACCTGGTGACAAATAAATCTTAATAATGCAGCAGAAAGGAATCACGTTCAGACAGCGTGTGTGTGTGTGTGTGTGTGTGCACGATTTAGCGACTTCAGTTTTGATTGAAGTTAACACTAAATGTGTGTTTTGATGATTGTTTTTTAATCTGTGTGAATGACATGCAGATGGGTTACATGGCCCCCTCCCTGTAGCGAGACTTAAGTAGGGTGCTGCGTCTCTAGCGGCTGAGCGTGGCCTCTGTGTCAGCGGCAGCTGCTGGTAGCTAACAGCAACAAGGGAGCTGTGCAATATGAAGACTTCTCCCCTGTGAAGTGACATGTGAATGTACTGAGAGAGAGATGAAATGAGAGCCGCAACAATCAGTCAATTAAGGGATTAGTCGATTGAAGGAAATCTAATAGGCAACAATTTTGATAATAGATTAGTCATGTTACAAGCAAGAATGTCAAACATTTGCTGGCTCCAGCTTCTTAAACGCAAAGGTTTTCTGCTGTTCTTTGTCATGTATGTCTGTAAATGAAGAGTCTTTGGTTTTTAGGCTCTTGGAAATTGTGACAAGCATTTTTTAGAACTGTTTGACTAAATGATTAATTGCTTAATTGTGAAAATTATCAATAATGAAAATAATCATTAGTTGCAGCCTTAGATGGAACAATTAAGTCCTGAGTGTTTTTGCATGCCATGCTGTTCTGTTATGGAGAGGAGGGAAAACGTGTGTAATGTGTTTGTTTTTGGGAGTGACTGAGAAACAGTCAAATCTGAATCTGGGAGTCTTTCAAGGCTAGAGGAACACTTGATGATGATAGCGCGCAAAACTGTGAAAAATACCTGTGAGATGTTTATTTTTTTTCTTATAGGCTTTAATATAGTCACCCTCAAAAAAAGCTGATTACATGGACCTCAACATCTGTTCGCTGCTTTGACACCTACAACAAGATGATAGCTGTTTGCATTTCATGGGAAGCTCAGGTCTGTCTGACAGATCTCCATCTGTAATGAAATGCATTGTCCCTCTTGCGTGGGGTGGAGAGCAGTTGGAACCAGATGGTTTCTATTTGTCCTGTCTGTCTGATATGGGGTGAACGCTGGGAACACTGCTTCTGTGAACCAGCGCTCTTCATCTCTGGGCCAGGCAGGGGATTATTTATGCTCCACCGTTGCCCTCCTCTCCCCCCTCCCTCTCGGGGAGCTCTCCTTAAAAAGACACACTGAGGACTCGCATGCCGAGCGGAAGCACGGAGCTGTGATGAAATCCTTCCCAACAAAGCTGTGCTAAGATATGTAGAAGCTTGCTGGCAAGAAAGAATTCCTCATATTTCATGCATTTAAGGACAATACTCTCTGCAAGTCTCTGTCCCACATTTTACCATAAAAATGTCACTTATCATAACAGGCTTTACATGGCTATAAAACAGTAATGCTCCAACATGAAGGAACGTAGAAATGATAAAAAGAAAAATCAATTGTGCTGAAAGTGTTCTTCATGCAGTGCGAACCTTAAATTCTTTCCACATTGGAGTGAATGAATTGTCAAAAACACTCCAAGATGACATGTTGAAAAAAAATGCTACATGCAACGTTTCCCATTTTCCCTTGCAGCTGACTCAATATTGAAAAGAGAGAAGCGCCTGCGGACGAGGAGGGTGCATTTTGAGAATGTGACGGTGTACTACTTCAGCCGGCGGCAGGGCTTCACCAGCGTGCCCAGCCAGGGAGGCAGCACGCTGGGCATGTCCAACAGGCACAGCTGGATCAGGCAGTACTCCCTGGGTGAATTTGCCCTGGAGCAGGAGAGGATCCACAGAGACATGCTCAGAGATCACCTGAAGGAGGAGAAACTCAACTCAATCAAACTCAAGGTAAATGATTTGTAATCTGATAAACGTTTCCCTCCGAAGGAATATGTGGGCATTATTCAGCAGGTCTCAGTATCAGACATGTAAAGAATTTGAAAGGACTGTGGTTTGAAAGATTCTTTGTCAGTGCGCTTTGTCTCTTTGTTCCCTCGCCTTTATAAAAATGGCTTGGATGCGATTCCCTCTTGTTTTCAGCTGACTAAGAACGGCACAGTGGAGTCTGAGGAGGCCAACACGCTCACGGCAGAGGACATCTCTGACGATGACATCGATCTGGACAACACAGAGGTAGACGAGTATTTCTTCCTGCAGCCTCTCACCACTAAAAAGCGCCGGGCACTGCTGCGCTCCTCTGGGGTGAAGAAGATTGACGTGGAAGAAAAACATGAACTGCGAGCTATCCGGATGTCCAGAGAGGACTGCGGCTGTGATTGCAGAGTCTTCTGTGACCCGGAGACCTGTGCCTGCAGCATCGCAGGGATCAAGTGCCAGGTAAATCCCATGACGCGCCTGTCTTTCAGGTTTCGTAAACAGAAAACAATTCTGCACAGTTAAAGGGAAGGTAGAGGGATCAGTGACTGAGACTGTGTATTAAAGACAGCACTTCATGTCCTGATCACATCACACAGGTCATCTGCTTGAAATCACATGAATGGCTCAGTAAATGCTATGTCTTCCTCAGGTGGACCGTATGTCATTTCCATGTGGCTGCACTAAAGAGGGCTGCAGCAATTCAACTGGGAGAGTGGAGTTTAATCCCATCCGTGTTCGGACCCATTTCTTGCACACCATAATGAAGCTGGAGCTGGAGAAGAGTCGCGAGCAGCAGCAGGCGTCCCCGACCAACGGCTACCATAGCGAAACCAACGACCTGGCAAGCGGAAACCCTCTCGTTCAGTCCCAGCACCGGTTGGAGTACTCTCTGTCTGACGCCGTTCCACAGACGCCCAGCATGCACCTGCAGGCTGCAGACGAGATGGAGGAGCCGCTGGACGATGATGACGAGGAAGAAGACGAAGAAGATGAGGAGGAGGAAGAGGAGGAGGAGGAGAATGAAGATGATGAGGAGGATGAGGAGGATAGTAGCAGCGTTTGCAGCGGGCTGTCTGACTCCAGCACCCAGAGTTTAGCTAACAGCGACTCTGAGGATGAGGAGGAGGACGATGAGGATGAGGAGAAGTCTGAGAACTTTCAGGACGACATGACAACCCCAGCAGTGTCTCATACTGAAGTGGTCCCCTTGTCCTCTGTGCTGTGCTACAGCGATGGCTCTGTGGCGCATGATAACCACATGAACGGAAACACTTACTTAATGAACTCTTCTTCAGCTGAGTACTATCAGCTGGGGAGCTCCAGTGCCGTCTCAAACGGCCAATCAAGCCAACCCAGTAAACCCTACGGGGAAGCCTTAGCATTCCAAGATCCAGTCAGCACGAGCAACGGCAGCGTGGCCGAAGGACCGTTCAACATGTCTGCTGAGCAGTACACAGACTACTCGAATCAGGCTGAGGAACAGTACACAGCGAGTCACCATTTCGCTCTGACTAACGGTGCTCCCGCCGCCCCCCTGACCTGCTACACACCCGATCAGGAGAAGAAGGCGCTGCCCAAAGCGGCATTTGCGGAGCAGCCTGACAACCAGAACCAGGCGCAGTTTCAAAACTACCTGAACAATAACACCCAGGGTCCCTTCAGCAGCCACAGCACGTGTATGACAGCCGAGCAGCCCCAGCAAGAGTCCAGCGTCAACGGACATTCTGAGCTGACCTTACTAGCAAACAATACGAAGACCCTCCCTTTACCAGACCATTGCCCCGAGGTCACAGCCATTTAGTGGGCCTCACCTTTCAAGTGTTCTTTCATTATTATGTCTTAATTTGAGCCTGACCAAGTGGCATTTTAAGGGAACATAATGATGGCCTTTTTGCATTATCTGACCTTAAATTTCAAAGCAATTTACAGCACCGTAGTACATTTTCATCTGTAATCATAAAGCCATACGTTCATGACGGAAATGTTTTCCAGGAATGATTCACTCCCGGGGGTTTCCTGAAGGTTTACAGCGTGTGCTTCACCGCACGACAGAACACATCCAAAACACTTCAAACATCAGTTATGTCATGCTGTGCAATGTATCTTGTAATTTCAGATGTAAAGTTCTAGTTTTAAGCAGATATTGTACTGTAGATGGAACTTTTCTATGTCCACTGTATGTGTCAAATGTGCAAAAAAAGGTTTATTGTATTTATTGTTTCTGAATTACGTGTATACGTATATATTGTAAATGTTTTGATAACAATACGCATGCTGTTTTTGGGAATCTCAGTAACATTTAGAGAAAAAAACGCCATTGTTTTATAAAAAAGATGTGTTGTATACATAATGTACATTTCTCTTCTTTTTGTCACTATTATATGTTTTTTCTATGGTTTTGAAAAGCATGAAAAAGCCTGAATTCTTATTTGTATGTTTGGAATACAATATCAATAGCATAGAAATCAGCCTTTTGCACTTATGTGTGGGGGTCCAGTGGCATGCAGTTGGTTTTAACTCATAAACACTTGAAAGATTTTTTTTTTTTTTCCTCACCATTAACTCTAAGAACAACATGATTTGCAGATACCACCAGAAATTTAGATGTATTCTTTGAAGCATTTCATTGATACAGGGATATTAATAAAGTAGCACTTTGTCATTTCTCCAAAAGGATGAGAGGATCAGATCACTATCTTTATCATTAAATCAGCGATCGTTTGAAAACCATCAGTAAGCAGTCTCCATCGAAGTCCTGGAGACAAAATATTGACCCAAACTAATGTGTCAGTATTTGAGGAATTAACTGGTTATAGGACTTCTGTTTTGAATGCTGTATGAGATACATTCCACTGTCCAATAACCTGAGATGATTATTTATGTGGATCCAAGAATGATGTCAATTTGTTCTATTGAAGTGTTTCGTGCAATAGTTTGAGGGTTTTTAATAACAGGCATTCCCTTTTAGAAAGAATCCTCACTAAAGTGGACTGAGATTACTTTTAATTGACTGACACGGTACTTAATATTGTAATTAAAGCACCATTAGTTTCATAAATAAGAATATGCCACAGTTTTAATCTCTGTATATGGAGGAAACAAATGTTCAAGGTTGACAATCAAAGCTTATTATCAAACTTGAGTCATATCAGTAATTAACAGCTGACTCCTGAGTCCCATGAGCCATTGAAAATGACTTACCAGGATGATTTTTTTAAAACCAAAAATCTGTAAATAACCTTTTAACACATATTTATAAAATCACTGGCAAAAAGGAAATTGGAGTGACCGCTAAACAACTGGGGGACTGCAATAATTTAGTGAGTAGTACTACTGTAACACGTTGCTGAAATTCTTTGCTCCTGCATGAGTACAGATATTTGTCCCTCTTCCAAGCTTGCAAACATCTGCCCGTATTTTCTAATCAGAAGGGTCAGTACTGGAGTCTTGGTGGTTCTGTGTGACTGTCGAGTAGCTGGGACCTCTCATGCCACCTCAGTGGTACAAAGGAAGTGTACAGACTGCTTTCAGGCAATCAGTGGCATCAACATGGCCTATAGTACATATTAATTGTGCCAAAGCATACAGTGAGAGAAGGCTAGATACAAGGACGCTGCATCCACTTAAGAAATCTTGTGTTTGATTTTTATTTTCCAGTATTTATTATGAATGATATATTGAAATGTGTATTTATTGTGGTTTACTAAAAGTCTGTATTGAGTAAATTGATTCACTATCTTAAAACTGACTTTTGTTTCATGCTGGTTGTGAGTTGTAAAGCTTCATGTGCCTGATTTATTCTATATTCTTTCTTATTCTGTGAAATGCATACGTTTTGCACAAAATGATTTTTTTTTTTTCAGTGTGTTTCATTTTCCAGCTGTAGATAGATCCAACTTCATTCTCAGTTGTTTCATTTTTAACATGGTTTTGAAATAAATTGAATTAAAATTGCTAAAAATGTTAGTCAACGTTGTACAGGTCAGTGATTTCTTGGTGCAAAGCGCCCTCTGCAGATCACAGGGAGAAATGAAATTGCTTCTCTGTTCTATCCAACTAAATTTATTGACCTAAAAATAAGACCTCTTAATACCAAAGCAGTCTGACAACAAAAGACAGTTTCCATTTTAGACAAACACACACATTCGATCTGTTCCTCAGCCTCTTACAATATTCCACATCCATCTAAACACTAGTGCCTGCACCAGAAATTCTTTAGTGGACTCCTGCTTAGATGTAGAAGGAGAGTTTTGGGCATTTGACCAACAAATAGAGTTCCTTCGGTGCACTGTTCTGTTTTGACAAACACCAAAGCATGACAGAAATAATACAGATAAACACTGCCCGAATTAAAAAAAAAAAAAAAAAGATTCATCTTAGAAAAAGTTTTGGCTGCATGTGTATTGTCAATAACACATTGACTGTAGCTCAGATTTACTGTAACAGATTTTAGACAATAATCCCAATTTCACTTTAGTCACAAGCCCTTGAAATGAACCTAGAGACCAAACAAACTCTCTGTAATTTAAAGGACAACTCACCAGCAAGTCCAAACTGGTTTTCAACTGGTTGTTCTTCATGTCTCTACACTCAGTTGCTAGTTTAGGCATAACTGATGCAATCTAATACAACAGTCCTGCAGTAAAACCTCCCGTCATGAGGGTTATAATGTTGTGAAGAGGTGTTGAGTGAGAGCGGTCTCTATTACTCTACCCACATTGATATTAATGCATTCAGCATTTACCAGTACCTCAAACTACAGCCTGCAAAATACCCATAAAGTAGGTAGGATTTGTTGCAGGGCTGCTGTATTAGAATGCATTACTCTTATCCAGGTGTACTGAATAAACTGAGCTGAGTGTATAGAAATTATAGAATATTTGTCCTTGCAAAAGTTTTCTGGTCTTTGAGCTTGAAGACTAAAAAAAAATAAATAAATAAAATAAAAGACAGACAAACAAACAACAACAAAAAAAAAACCCTGAATGAAATGATTGAATTTAAGTGCATCAGCTCCAGCCCTGATCTGATCTGATCTTTCTCTGGAAGCCATCACTCATGCATGGACAGAAAACTGCAACAACCCCATCACACCATCACCCAACCCTCCACCACTCCATCCACCCAGTAGAAAATTACATAAAGGCACTGGATGGTAGCAAACAAGAGGTTTTGCGTCATTAAAAAAAAATAAAAAATAAAAAATTAAAAATTAAAAAGGGGCCATGCACTTTATACTTGTGTGTTGTGTGTTTCCACTTTCACTCTCTTTGGTGTACAACATTTGGGGTTTATGTGTGTCCAACTGGAGCCCCTTGTATAGAACATACTTTATCTACTGGATTTTTTTTTTTGCATGATTTCTTTTTTTTTTTTTTTTTAGGTTTACATCTCACTGGAAAAATGTTCAGTGTTGGCTTTAAATACCTAATACTGCATGTGTTGGTTGTGAAGTCTTGGAGTAGTGAAAACATCTCAAACACAAAGGGGGCACCTGGCAACACAGTGCAACTCGTTGCAAGAAGCTCAGTTCACAGTCTGATTGGGAGCATTGTTTCAATGCTTCCTTCCAGCAGCGGCACACTGTGGTTTCTTCCAAAGTCCAAACTTCCCAGCAGCACCAGTTCAGTTCTTCTACATATAAAAATAAATTAAAACTCAATGTCCATCATCTAAATAAAAACTGCATGTTAACTGCATACAGTATAGTATACTCATGTCTTAGTATGCCTTTGCATACAGAGTGGCTATTTTTGTAAAGTGGTAGTTTGCACAACTCAGACAAAGAACCAGAGCTGGTATCTGTCCAAGGGGTTGCAGGGGCCCAGAGAAGGATGCTCATGACGGGCAGTCAGACACATGTTCCATCCTGGGATGTAGAGTAACTGGTTCTATATGAAGGCAAGACAAAACTATTACTTTCCTAAAAAGACAACCAGAGAATCTGAAATCACAAATCAGTGCACAGAAAATCCAAGAGACCAAACTCACATCCTTCAGTTCCCATTTTTGCTCGGCTCCTACAAATGTGTTCCTGCCTTTATACTGGCAGTCCTCCAGCTTCACAGCCCCCCCTGCCCCGTGCAAACATAGCTCCTTCTGAATGTTGTGTCTAATCTCGTGACGTGTGGAGTGCTCAAAATACTACAGCAAAGGAGACAGATTAAAAAAATGGCATCAACCACCCTGTTTAAAATGAATCTTATTTTTGGAAATCAGACATAGAATGCACATTTTCTAACTGACCTGGTTTCCTCCTAGTCCATGACATGGATACATGATCAGCTGTTTCCCACCCTCATTGTTCTCTCCAGCATCCAGACATGAGTCCTTGCCGACATTTTTCACCTACAGAGAAAGAGGAGGGAAGGGGAAAGCAGTGAAAGGAAACAAAATGAAAAACTAACATCCAGTGCAAGCTGTTCAAACAACTTAAGTCTCTGGAGTGCTTTCAGTGGTGTCAAATTGGAACTGCTCAGTACCCTCTGGAGATCCCAAGTGGAAACCCACAGTGGCTAGACAGAACTCGGAGGTTTGGAAAGAAGAGAGCGGGTGGTGGGGTGTGTGTGATCTTACTGAGCCAAACTTGAGTGGGCTGAGATCAGGCATGAAGACTTCTGGATAAACGTTCTTCAAATACCACGTGAAGCTTTTGCACTGCAGCCGTGCACGGAGGTCCACGCGTTTGGAGATATCTCCAAACGCCTTCTGTTAAAACAGGCAGGCAGAAGAGCAAAGCAGCTGCTTTAACATGGTTTGTCAACACACTGACGGCATGCTGGAAACCAACGGGGCTAATTTTGTGAGGGTGAACTTCAAAGCAATGATGCTATGTCCAATCTGACATGCAAGAATTAAGAAGAGCTCAAAGCGTGTAAGATATAAAATAACAAATAAAAAAACAAGACTTTCAGCACTAAATTACTGTTAGACCAAGGAGACTAAAAACCAAAAATGTCAACCCCATAGTGCCATTAGAGGAAAGAATGGGGATCTCCAAAATCATTTGAGTTCATCCTACCCCCTTGATCACCATGAACGTCTGCACTAAAAATCCAGCCAGTAGTAGTAATCAGTGGAGCGACTGACCGACCAACTCTGCCATCAACAGAACTCCACTCTAATCTGTCATCCAATTACAGGCGTCAAATATACGATTTCATTGCATAACCTCAAAGAAAATGAGAATATTCCACTTTCAATTGTACTTTGAACATCATCATCACTTTACTTTTCTGAAGTCAATGACTGCATTCCAGTGCCCTAATGACTCCTTTATTTAACCAATTAACTACAGACAAGTATTCGATCACTGTTCCTTTTCAACTGAAGCGTAATGGCACATTTAAAAGGCTCTGCAGGCACCTCATGCTCTTGAATAATGAGAGCACTTACTATAATGACGAGGATGCTGCTAACACTAGTGCACACTGATAGCTACTACAGTGGATTCCTTGAAGCTGTTGGCGATGGCGTGTCTGTTTGAAGCCAGCGGGAAAGGGCTGGCCCGCTCTGTGAGGTATAGCCCTGAGGGAACTGTTTATGGCACCTACGGGACCACATGTTGGGAAACGCTGAGAGCCTGTCATTTACCAGAGCTGACTTCCTTCAGGCCCCTTTTTCTTTGTCGGTTAACAGCTTTCAACCCCTGACAGCTAGTCTATTTCTCTCTATTTCAAAGGTTTCATTTTTACAGATTTTGTGCACCGAGAATTACAACAGTGAAATGCTACGGTTCTCCCAGCTTCCCCCTGCGGACTATGTTAAGTAAGTCATGATCAGACTTAATGCTGGTTGTATACGAGTTGGATTTGCACAAACCTGTCTTAAGGGTGGGGGATAATGAGTGGTCTTAAAAACCCCTTACATATGACCATGAGAAGTAGGAGTGAAAGCTGCAGAACAATTTGTTGCATTTGAAAGGATCACAGGACAGACACACAGGATTTCAGAAGAGTCAGAAGCAGCACATACATCTTTCGCCAACTGCGCAGCTTGCTGGTTACGACGGTAAAAGATCTCCTTGTAGTCGTCCATCCAGACCTCTGCCAGTCGTACCTGGTTACGAGCAATCACTTGCGTGCCCTTGGGAAAGGTGTGGGGGCTCTTGGTGCGGAAAACATGGCCAACAATGGAGCAGGGGATGATCTCCAGCTGTCCGCCGCACTGCCACACCTGCAGGTTAATGGGAGACAGCAGAAACAGATGCATAATGACATGCAGTTAGACGTGCCTCTGGATACTGGAATGATTCAACAGGTTAAAAGGATAACTGACATAACAACAAAACTGTTGCACAACCAAAAAGGCTGCGTGGTTACAGCTTACCCTGAATGACATTTCGATGTTCTCACCGCCCCAGATTTCCATTTCTTCGTCGTAGCTTCCAATATGGTAGAAATATTCTTTTGAGATGGAGAAAAGCCCACCAGCAAATGTGGGAGTCCTATGGAGAAACTTTGTTAATGATTTCCAACAAGACACAAGAGTTTATATGACAGTTAGATATCCCATAATCAATTACTTGATAGGATATGTTTCGTCCTTCCTCCTGTGTTTCTCATGATCTGGTAGACTCTCCCAGCCGAAGGCCAGGCTCCAGTCAAAGTTGCCCCGGTTGTGGTTCTGGCCATACGGCGACGGTTTCATGAACTCAAAAGTATTGAGATCAATAGTGGTTATATCAGGGCTCACCACTGCAGTGTAGTTCTCTGCTATCCTGGCCAGCAGCGGCTCCAGCCATCCATTAAAGCATTCACCTGTTAACACATGCAAGTCAGACATTGTTTCACAACATATTTCTTAACAAAAACCACCAGCTGTCTGATTTTGGAATGTAAAACCACGACGAGCAAGAAGAGCAAACACTGGATTGTTGTGTGATGGGTGTGCAAGCAAGGGTGTGTCAAGCATGCAACCGGTTTTGATGTGTGAGTAATGTCAGCGGTGGTGACTAACAGTGTGCGTCCAGAAAGGTGAGCGTGTCACCAGTGGCAACGGAGGCACCCAGCAGCCGAGCGGTGATAAGTCCTTTCCTTTTTCGCTGGCGGACGACGCGGACAATGCTCAGCTGCTTCAAATAGTCATCCAGCTCGTCCTTCAACACATCTGACAGGATCCATTAGACATAGGATAAAATTAGAGGTGGAGATGCACAAATCTGATGAAATAACATGAGTGACTCTACTACACAGTCTTTTACACAGTCTCTTGAAGAGCAAAAGTTATAAATAGATAATCACAGTCCTCATCCTGGAAGGTAATACTCAAACAGATGAACAAGAACAAAGCCGTCTTCCTTTCATCTTCAATGTGGACGGCTGTCAGGAGAGCTGTTGTACAGCAGGCCCAACAAATAAGAGTTTACACTGTCAGATGGACTGAAACCTCTCTCCTCTCCAGCATTTTGTTTCCCTCCTACATCAGAACTATTTACAAGAGCTAACGGATTCATTTCTAAGCACAACCACTGCTAATTCCTCCTCGGAAAGTATTCACTAGCAGCCTCGCTTCCTGTTGTAACCCACTTCACGGGCCACAGAAGACGCAGGAGCAGCTCCTCTCTGCACGTTCCGCAGCTCACCAAAGAGCTGCCCACCCAACATGCTGCATGAAATCGAGCCCAGAGGAGAGCAGGGCGGTCCTGAAGGGCCCTGAATTTTACCATCCATGCTGGCGTCGTCCACCAGGATGATCTCCTTAAGGAGAATGGCAGGGGAGGTGTGGAGGACACTGTAAACTGTCCTCAGCAGAGTGCTCCAAGCCTCATTGTGAAACACAATTATCACGCTGGTGGTCGGCAAGGGGGGGCATCGCTTGAAGGTTTGCTCAATACATCTGCAGCGAGAAGGAAAAGGAGCACAAAGATCTGACTGTCCGTTACAGTTCCTGAGTGGCACAATAGTCTAGTTATTACATCTGCAGACGCTCCCCTGTGGGGTGTCCAGTTCTGCTGTGACACCGCATGCGTGGCAGCCTTTGAAATACCTGCCATATCAGAGTGGGAGAGACTTTGCCATTCATCCCAATAAAGATAGCCAGTACACGGACGGGCTTTATGTCTGTGTCACGTACTCACTTTGTACTGACATGTACTTGGACTTACATATACTTGGATGTACTGCAATTAGCCAAACATAACTGTGCTTCTCTCTGAACTGGCCACAGTAACTGGGCAGACATGCTGAAACAAAGTCCCAGTCAGAACAATCATCTCTGTGGTTTCTGCCTGAGATCAGTTGCAAAAAGCAAATATGATGAATGTATATGGTTTAGAGAGTCAGTTTTGCTTCATCCCCATCTGTATTACAGCAATCTGTGTGGGTGTTTTTCAGTGTGTGACTTCAAGCTAGATTATGAGCCAGTACATCTGCCCAGAGTACTTCTTGTACAGCAACAAAGCTGCATGTACACCCACTAGGTGGTGCAATTACATGTTGTTTCTAATTCAAAGTCATTTGGAAAATGAATTAAACATTATTTGGGCTATTATGTCCACTAACAGCAAATTATTCTTGAGCTCTCTTGTACATTTTCAGTGAAAAATTAGGCAAACATGAGGGATTTTGCACAGTTTAAACATAAATCATGAAGATAGCACAAACTGGCATACTCTGGTGGTCTCGTGTCAGCGCCCAGGTCTCTGCTCAGGGAGATGCGATCGCTGGCGTACAGGTTAAAACAGTGTTTCTCTTCACCCCTCTCCTTCTCCTTCTGCTCTTCAGGGCTCAGGGAGTCCGTGTGGAAAGGTTTCCCAGCTGCTCCAGGAGCAAGCGGGTTCTGAGGTGGCCGCTCCAGAGCTGGCCTGAGCTCAGCAGCAGTGTAGTGTCCTGGCAGACAGGACACGCTCTCTGCACTGTCCTGCTGACGTACAGGGGCTTTGATCTGCATCTTTGGCATCGCATCCCTGAAGTTATTGACAGCTCCCATCACCATGCCCAGCATGGAGTCCCGTTTCACCACCATCTCCTTCAGCCACGGGTCCTCCTTTTGGCTTTGGCTCCCCACTTCCCATTGTATGAAGAACACAAATGTGACAAAGACAAGGGCCACTATCACCAGTTTAAGAGGGTGCATTCGCCTTCGGAGCACTCTGCGGAGAGATGTCATTCTTCAGGCTGCCTTTGCACTGGGATTCAGCTGCAACATAATATTCACATGTTTAATGATGGCTGACCAGCATTCATGTAATTAAATTTAAGAATGGTTTCAGCAAAAAAATACAGGCAACAGTGACAGATTTCATTCCATGTCATTACAGTCACATGTTTTGAAGCAATTGTTCTTTACTTTTCATCTTCCTGGTGAAGCTAAAAGCAGGCAAGTCTGCTGCTCTCTATAGCCACATATTCAAAAATCAGCTCATGAAATCAGCAAACAAACACTGATCTGGATTCCTTCAGAGAGAGAGAGAGAGAGAGAGAAAAGACCACGTACCATGAGTCGCTTAACTACAGGTTTAGATTAGAAAAGCCTTTCAAATTGTGCTGGTAAAATTCAACGGATGACATCCTGCGTTGACTGGAGATCCTCAATCTGTTCGCTTAAACTCCGAAGAAACTTTCCGAGGAGACAAAAAGATTTCCTCTGCCCTCTGCCTCGGCTCAACTTCCGTCTCGTTGGATCCAGGTGCGCTCCTCTCAGGTAGAGGGAGGGGACGTGCCGGCGCGCTTGCGCACAAAGGACTTCTGCGTGTCAAAATCCATACCTGGAATACATGATGAGAAATTAACTAGAGAAGATCCGGCAGGTAAAAAAAAGGTTTAAGGATGACACTGTTTGCTCATGTCCGGTCATACCCTTTCTTTAAACAGAATTTACCAAAATCACCGCTGAAGCAAACATCAATGGACACAAACCTCTCGATAAGTCCCCTAAACTGGCCTGCTGTAACCTTGTGTTCACGGATACTGCGGACTGTTCTCCCCGGAGTTCCTCAAATTCAATAATGGTGTCATTAATAGGATTTGTTCAACTGGTCATTCACTGGGACAGTTGCTGGGTTACAAATAACGGAGGAACGCGCTATACCGCACACACAGCCCACCGCATCCAATCAGCGTCTCTGGGAAAACACCGCAGAGCGTAAAACTTAGAGCTAAAAACGCACATGGTCCGGCATGCATTTGGAAAAGTTACGCGTCCTTTTTTGCGTGGGATCCCTTATTGATCACGTCTGAGCTTTCGTTGACAGAGGCTGACACTCACCAGCGGATTCTGTAGTTTTATTTAATGCTTCTTCCCCAGGTTTGTCCACGGCGGATGGTTTTCATAAAGAGCTGGAAGAAAGAGTAAAGACGCGGATTCCAGCCGCGGGGAGCCTGCTCTGCTGCCCAGTTTGAAGCCCCTCTGCCTTTGACTCGCACAGTGACTCCATCTGTAGTGACTGTGTTCCCCGGCACTTCCTATCCACGGCAGGCATCCAGTTTATTATGTCCATTAAAATGTTCAGAGTGTCCCGCAGTTTTTTTTTTCCAGTCACACTTGTAAATGTTGGTCTATGTGGCAACCGTCTGTGGGGACACTGATGGTGCAAACTGTCTGTTCAGAGCGTGTCTTAATCAGGAGGGTGCAATAACATCTTTAGGAGAGAAAAGAAATCAGGCATAAAAAAAAGAAAGCCATCATCATGTATCCACATTTTATTATTTAAATATAAGCTTTACAGTAACAAACATTTAGCTACATCCTAGTAATCACAAGATAAAACATTTCATTGATCTTCATAGAAATGAACTGTGGGGAAGCATTTCAAAGACAATATAAATATGCCATGCTTCAAATTAAAGATGTAATACACATTTCACATGTTCCTTACACAGTGCTGTTCTAAAGGACCCCATTGTTTGTTTGTTTTTGTGAGTAAAGAGAGAAGAATAATGCTTCCAGCTGAGTGTGAGCCTGAGCCCCTCTGCACTGTGTTTACCTTCAGGAATGCCAGCACCCAACTATTCATATACTCAAAAAAAAAGAAAAAAAAAGACATAGCAATGTGTGTATTTGGTTTTCCAGAAGAAATAATACAAATAACTGCACCTCTTTTAAGTTGACAGTAAAAACCAAACCATAAGAGTGGATTCAATCAAAGTAACAAACACTGGCTTCCTATCTGTCTCTCTCTCTCTCACGCACACACAGTTCCAGCACTAAGACCTCAGCGCAGCACGAGCTTTGTCCAGGATGTCCTTTCTGATTCTTGGGTAATTTGGATGAGCAGCCAGAACCTGCGGACAGAAGCAAAGATGATTCACAGGATAAAAAAAAACAGATCTGATCTTCTAAACTGTAAACACCCACAGGTGGCTCACCTTATGACACACATCTATGGCATCAACATGCCTTTTTGCTTTTAAGTAGTTGAAAGCAAGCTTGTATCCTAAAATAAAAAAAGACATTACATGTTAGAAATATAATTCTCTTAATCCCATTATAAAAAGAACTGGACATTTGATTTTGGATGACATACCAATCGTAGGATTAGTCCGATTTCCATATTTCCAAGCCAGTTCATAGTTGAGTGCTGCATCGTGGAACGCCTGCTCTTTTTCCATTATGTAGCCCAGATATTCATAGGCTTTACAGCATGACTGCGGAAAAAAGGGCAATTATTATCACAAAGACATTTACATAAAAGACGGCCAATGCATTATAAAGCAACACAAATGTCCAAGTGAACTGGACAAGGGGCCTGTGTGAACTGGACTGCCTTGCAAACCACATAACATTCAAGCAGCGACAATATTTTCAGGCTGACCTTGTTGTGATTGAGGCATCTCTTTAAGAGGTCCCCGGCCATGTCATACTTCCCCGAATGGATGTAGATGTCTGCCAAGAGCAACCAGCTCTTCTCGAACTCATCGGCGTCAACGATGCTCCAGTTCATCTTAGCTATGCGTTTGAGCTGGTTCCTGGCTCGGGGGGTTTGTTTTAGCATCATATAAGCCGTTGCCATGGCCAACAGGGCCGGCACGTGGTCCTTCTGAATCCAAACAGAGAATCCTGGTTGGACCGGATGAATGTGACAACACTACCACTATCATCTCCCATTATGAAGGTGTAACTCATGCACACAGTCTGAACTTTACTTACCTCATTGTTTGCAATCTCTGTGAAAACACCCAGTGCTTTCTCTATACTGGTCTTCTGCTTTGTTGCCAGATAGCAGTAGTTCTCCAGGATACGGAGCTGAGTGTGTCCGCCTGAGGTCTGAGGCTTTAACTCTTTCAGCAGGGTCTCGGCTGTTCTCAGAGCCAGCTGCTGTGACTCCTGCTTCTCTGTGGAGTTCCTGATCAAAGACAAGGGTGAGCATTAGAGGTAAGTCTGTTGGTTTTCCAGTGAAAGAATATATACTGTATATAGTCTAAGAGTCTCAGTATGCTCCTTTGTAACTCACCCAATTTCACCATCTAAACTCTCGAACACTTCTCCCCCGATGGTGTCATTGTCAGGGTTCAGGTAGATTTCAATCATGTTATAAACTGCATTTTGACCCCAGTCATTGTCCTTCCGCGCTTTGTTGAAGTGTCCCAGAGCATCGATTGATTCTCCCGTGAACCTGAGCAACAAGCACAAGTTCAGTCACTGATGTTAAAATGTTTGTCACATATTCCAGAGGAAACACTGTTACAGACTTACCAAAGATAAAGTCCTTTGCAATAGTTGAACCCAGGGTCAAACTTAGTCCTGGAAGATTGTTTTTCTGCCATATCAATAAATCTGGGGACTTCTTCCAACTTCCCGGCCCTCCGCAACAAGTCAATAAGACGTGACAGTGTTGGGTAGTTGTCTGAAAGCAACAGGTGGAACTCACTGTACTTCTCATTTAGAGAAGGTCAAATCATCAATTCACATTCACCACAAATACACATTTTTTGAGTGGAATAAGACAAATGAGACTCTACGGCACCTGGTTTGCGCTCCAGGAGTTGCTGAAAGTGGAAAACTGCCTGTTCATAGTCCTGCTTCCTAAACATAATGTCAGCCATCATCTAAGGAAACATATGTCAGAAATAGCATCTATAAATCAGTTCAAAAAAGCATTATGATCAAAAGTGGCAGAAGAATAAGCCAGAACAAACCAGAGTTGCATCTTCATTGATCTGGTCATTCTTCAAAATGATACTGCACTGCTCCTGGCACGCATCAACCTCATCTAGAGTAAGGTACAACCGTGCCAACTCCAGCATCACCTAGGAACAGGGAGAGCATTCATTTGAATTCATGTGACAACACTGCTTGTAGAATAATGCAGGGTAGATAAATCAAACTGTTCAATTAAATCAAACTATCAACAACTAAGACCTCAAAATTTCAAAAACACAGACACCAGACTCTAAAAGATGCCAGTGCTTGTTAACCACAGCTGCAGTGAGGACACAGGACGTTTTTGATTCAGCTGCACTGACCTTGCGATCAGTCTCACAATACACAAGAGCTTCTTTGTAGAATTTGACTGCTCTCTCATAGCCCCTCTGACTTGTGTAGTGTTTAGCGATCTCGGCGCAGATCTCTGCAGCAAGCTGCTTCTGCACGGGGACAGCGTCAGGCTGCTCCAACTGCACCCGCTTCAGCACCTTGGCCTGCACATCTCGGGCCTATACGCAGCAAAAACACAACCACATTGTGAATGCAACAACAACAGGCGTCATCCTTAACACTGCTGGAGGAACAAGTTTGAGAATATTGAAAGTCACCTTTGACACAAAAAGAAACACTCACTCTCTGTAGGGAAAGCAAAGCTTCCTCATTTTTGTCAACCTTATTTTGGATCTTTGCCAACAGGACCAGATAACGGCAGTCATCAGAGAGCACCAGCAGTTCATTCACTGGGTGGGTTTGAAGAGAAAAGTGAAAACAGAAATGCAACAAAACGATAAATAACTAAAAATCGATCAGTAAATATTTGATCTGAAACATAGCAGAGAGATGTTTTGATTAGCTTTGCATATTCATTCACTCATTCATTCATTCATTCATTCATTCATTCATTCATTCATTCATTCATTCATTCATTCATTCATTCATTCATATTGTATTGCTATAAACAAGTGGTTCTCAATGTTTCCTGGCATGACTCCCTTCAGATGAAAAAAGTTCCCACAATTCATATCAATCATTAACAATGAAAGGGGAAGCGACTAGTCAAAAATGATCCAGATTGAATTTAAATGAAACTACACTTATTTTCACAACATAAATCATATTCATTCAACTTAGTTTCACTCCACATTTTTCCCCTGGTTGCCCACAGCCCCCGGCAGTGGCTCTAAGCCCCTGACCTGAGGTGGCCCACCCCCAGTTTGAGAACCACAGCCATGAACAATATACTTCCATCTTTGCATCAAGGTGTTTATACTTGCATCATGTCTGCACACAAACTATTATGACTATATTCTCTACTCCTCCGGTGTTTGACGTCAGGAGATGACTGTGTGAAGTGCTGTGACGTCTTGCGTACCTGGTTCATGAGCCAGAGCTTCATGCAGGACTCTCTCACAGCGCTCATATTGCTTCATCTTCATCAGCAGCTCAGCTAGGTCATAGCGCAGGAAGTTCTGTTGCTCAGTCTTCAGGGCTGCTTCGTAGTAATTTATTGCCTGTATAACAGCAGCCTTGTGTCAACATTGTTTTTTTTTCTGTGAGTGAATCATGTTTACCTTTACACGAGTGTACAACACAAACCTTGAGGTAGTTATGAGTCTTGACCAGGGCCTTTCCAATCTTGCTGGCTAAAGCACCATCTTTGGGGTTTTTCTTCAGAGCATGCTCATAAACTTCAATGGCTTTCTCTGGCTGAGGATAAACATGGGAAGTAGTGTCACAATTTAGTGTTGGTTTGAAGTTTTTGTAAATATTATTTGGGAAATCCAGTGCATTGCATTATTTATAAATTGTTGTGAATGTGCGGTAAACACCCGAGTGCTAAAGCATGCGGCACACTAGCCTGGTACATGCTTCAAATGACGATGTGTGGTAACTCTTGATCCTGTTTCCAACTTTATATAGCCTATACACATACTGTGTCACCGTCTCATACTGTAGTTCCCTCTGACCTAGTTAGAAGTTGTTAACTATATTTGTTAAGCTTTCCCTTCCCTTAAATATTCCCTGTGAACTGACATGCAGCGGGTGATTTTAAAACATATACACAAACACAGCTGTTTAAGCTGTTGCAAGTGTTTTAACAGTTTGCTACAATTGCTTGTCTACAATTTTCCAGGTTTTTACAGGACATGTGGATAAGTGACAGTATATACTGAGGTGGATTTGCTTACTTAATGTTAAATGAGGGTGCTGATGACGGGGACACAGTGTGTGTAAACCATGTTTTCCACAATGATGTAACATCTCAGTATGATAGCTCACTCTGCAGTCTTTTCCTGGGCCATCATAAATGGCCTCCTCATTCAGAAAGATGTGCAGTAGCATCATGGAGCATTCCTTGTATGTTTTTTATATTTTACAGAAAAGCATTCCCTAAACTATTTCTTCATACTGCTCTCAACTGCAGAAGGAGACCATGTGTTCCTTTTAGACACTAATCCATCAGGTAAAACCTTACAGCTCCAACACAGCACAGTGGAAGAGAAAATATCTTCTTACCATTCCTTCTTATGAATGGTAAGAACAGGAATGTATAATGAAACTGAGAACAGCAGTTACATTACAAAGAGGCTTGTAATCTGTTCATTTATTATTTACTCATCTATTTATAATTGTTCCATCAAGGACAGCTTTTCTTTTCACCTTTGCATTAGTCAATGTCAACACAAATCAGCGGCTATGGGATAAAAAAATATCTTGTTAGACGCAGATGAATCACTTCTCCTACTTACTTCTTGAATGTTAATGTAGGCATCACCTAGCAAGAGGTATGTGTGAGGGCTGGGCAGCTTCTCCACCATCTCTCTGGACAAGAGACAGAGATATGGAATCACATATGGTGTACTTCATTTTGTAGACATATAGTATGTCTCTGCTGGTCTGAGGTTCAGTCATGCTTTACTACATTTCAGCTGTTGATACAAGTAGCATCAGAGAGCAGCACAGGACTGGAATACATCTGTGCACATGTCTTCTTTATTGCATGAATGGCTTTGGTTAAAACTTTATTTGATTTAGGTTATGTTTTGTGGTCTTCTAAATGCTACTAGGGACTCGGCTTGGTGAAATGTTATTATGGATGAAAGGTGCATTACGGCTGAATATCCTAAAGTCATGTATTTAATTAAGTTTCAGCCATTACTGTTCAGACAAACATTTACAATGCATTAGGTTTTAGATGGGGTTGCTCATATGTTCAGCTACAATGTTACGGCAAGTTGACTTTAAGATTTCGGCATGCTTTTTTTTTTTTTTGTTCGTTCGCATCCAGATTTACGGCTCACCTGTAGCAGCTTGCGTACAGACGTTTCTCTTTTCTGTGGTTCAGATATATGTCTCCCATTTTCTCCTTGGCTTGGATGTAATAGGGCTGCTCAGGGGTAATGTTCCTGAGCATACTCAGCGCCAACTCGGTGTCACCTCGCAACAGGGCCAGGTCTGCATTGGCAATGGTGACACGTAGCTCCTCGGGGCTTCCTGAGAACTCATTGATGGCGTCCTGCATCACCTTTGCTGCTTCATGCTGGGATATTAAAACCATTAGTAAGTGTATATTGCATTTTTACCTTCAAGGCCAGGCCATATGTGGTAACCTCACAGCAGCGTACAAGAGCGTATAAGAAAACATGAAGAACAATTCTAGAATTCTAAAGGTCCTGTGTGTAGGATTTAGTGTGCCAGCATCTGGTGGGGAGGTTGCAGATTGCAACAAACTGAACACGTCTCACCTCACCATCTCCTACGATGGCTGCTAAAAAAGGGAAACGCTTTCTCTGGAGCCAGTGTTTGGACTCCGTGAAAGAAGACCTCCTCCCGCTCTGAGGTAACAAAAACACAACGATTCTAAACTAATTAAAACAAAATAACAAATATTGTACTCCATTTTGACAAAAGATCACCCCAAATCTACACACTGGACCTTTTCACTAAACAGGATAGTACCATGTACTATTACAAAAACAGTCAGTATCGTACCTGTTCTCCATTGAGCCACAGGGCCTCGGCTAACTCCAAGAAGACAGAGACACAGTCAGCCGGACTCAACTCAATCTTCTTGTTCTTTGATTTGGATGAGGATCCAGCTCTGCGGACACCTGGAAGACTCATGGCCATCTGCAGTGTCTGAATGGCCTCCGTCAGCTCACCCATTTTCTTCTTAGCCTGAGCCTTGATCAGGTGGTACAGTGGATGTTCTCGGATCTGGAATGGACAAGACGTCCAATGAAGACAAAACCTCACTCCAAAATTTGTCAGCTGTAGGCATTTTACAATACAATACACACTGATATCCTGTCAGTGCCGATAATATATCCAAAGTATATTTACTTATTTGCACATTTGCTGTGGGTCAGATAAGAGCCTGTACGCATACTGTCCATGTTGATGGTGATCTTACCTCAAAGTTATGGCTGAGACAGAGTTCAAGAGACTGGGAACACAACGTGAAGTTACCCTGCAGCAGATGGATCTGCGCCATTAGCAGATGAGCATCTGGATGAGAAGGACACTGGTCCAGACAATGTTGTAGACTGCTTTGAGCAGCGTCAATGTCACCTGAATGAACACAGAAGCAATGCATTTTAAAGTAGCATTTGCAGAAAAGGAAGAAAAACATTTCAAATGTAGCACTCACCAGACTGATATCTGACTTTGGCGAGCAGGAAGACCCCTTGAGGGAGACCCGGCACAATCTTGACCACAGTATCCAACAGTGTGGCACAGTGCTGGAGCTGAGGAGCAGGAGGCTGGCCCTGGGCTGGAGGCTAAAATAAGCATAGTAAGTTTTATTGACCGCAAACTGTTTAATGATGAGTGTCATTTGAAGATCATTAAGTATGCATACAGTATCCCTATCACACTGTTCCCAAATGTATGAAACAAACAAATATATATTATTAGCAAGATAAAGACACAACTGACAACTGAATTAAAATTTTAAGGACCATTGGACACACTGCTCTCTCTTGACAAGCTTCCCAGTCTCACCTTAGTGGGGCACAGCGCAAGATACGCTTTCACAATCTCCAACAGGAAGTCAGGGTTCAGCTTCTCAAAGTACTCCACTCCCAGAGGCAGACCCTGCAGGTTGGAGAAGTGTGTGTCCACTGCATCATTCAACAGATTGGTAACCTCTTCCTGGGACCTGCGCTTTTTCACTGCCAGAATGGCACGTAGGTAAAGCAGCTCCTAATTGGGTGGAGGGAAAAAAAAAAAAGAAATTAATCAATAGTAGCAGGAAGCAAAAATAACAGAAGTGCAAGAGGAAAAGAAGCAAGGAGGAAAACAAGGGCATTCTGTACAAGATGGATCAAAGAGACCACCATTAAAGAAATAAGACTGCCAGGAAGAATGACTGAAGGGAAGATACTGAAGACAGGAGCAGCTGCTGCCTGTCCTGCCAGGTACAGATTTTAAAGCATATTAAAGATTCAAAACTGCAATAAGCCTTTAATTTACTTAAAGACAATTCACTTTGCCATCTGTCAGCATTTATGAAGAGACAATACCCCTGATTTTCCAATAGACTGTTGAATCTCTGTGAGAAATTCCAACTGTTGTTCTGCATCTTCAAGGTGGCCCTCTATCAGCTGGCAACGAATTATACCTGCAAAACAAAAATTTGGAAAAATGTTAGATCTTCAGAAATGAAAAAAAGAATGTATTGACCCTGTATGTCTTGTAGACAACAGTTTAAGAACTGTAACACGATACCAGTCAGAGCAGAAACACTTGTCTCATCCAAAGTCATGGCGGTCTTGTACCACTTCATAGCCTCCTTGATTCTGCCCTGAAGAACCATCTGGTAGCCCAACTCTGTGGCTAAATCTGAGTCCCCCGATGCCACAGAGAAAGCTCTTTCCACCATTCTAAATGTCTGCTCAATCAATTTCTCATTTCGTCCACACTATAACAAAACACAAACAGGAAACACTGTGCATGCTGACATTCAACGCAAGCCAAACAACTGTTCAGAATTAAGAGGACCAAAAAGTGTAGAATTAAGAATTTACAAAGAATACTGAGAATTGTCTTACAACACGCGTGAAGGCTAGAGACATCCTGTAGAAAAGCTCTGGGTTGTGTGGTTCCAGGATCTCCAGGCTGCTGATGAGGTTTGAAAGCTGCTTTACTGACTGCCAAGGGAGATATAAAGAGTTTCTGTAAACTGATCAGCACTTTGCCACAGCTTCATCATAAATGCCAGTATTTATAATTTCATTTGGATTCCTGCTGATTTGCATGCCTGTTATGCAGGAGATCAAAGTATGAACATACAAAATGTGAACTTTACCTCAGTAATATCTCCATCTCTACATAAAGAATGTAGAGCTAGCATCCGTAGTGCCTCCAGGTTATTTTTATCCTTTTGTAAAAGCCTGAAATATGACACAAGGCGCTGTGAGTGAAGTCCATCTACTACACTTAATAAGCTTGGATTTCTTTGATTGAATAGGAACGGACTATCTGATACTGGTGGTACTGCATTGAGCTCACAGAAAGATAACACCCCTTATGACTAATGACTATATTCAGTATGTTAAGGAAAAGCCCCACAGATTCTTTTCTGTTGGAAGTTTAAACAAAAAAATGCTGTTGAAACTGTCAAGACGTGGGTACACATAGCAAAATCTAAATATTTAATTCCACAGATTTAGCATGCCTTAATTGGTAGACAAAGTTGATTATCTTTTAAAAATGCAAAAAAACAACAACAACCCCAAAACCAAAAAAGAACAATAAAATTCCAATATGGGCATAAATGGGTTAAAACTAAAATTGTGAGGGCTGCCAAAAGATGTAATGTATACTATATGCTGCTTGCACCCATCCTACTACATAGCATCACAGCGGCTCTGAACTTGGTGCAACTTGAGCAATCACTCTTTCTCCTGCTCAGAAAAGCTGAGGCAGCAAATCCCTGGAATTGTGTTAGACTTCTGCACTTTGGCTCAAAGGCCTTTTTATGCTGTCTGACACTGGCCACAGTCCAGAGGGGAGAGCACAAACAATGGCTTAATCAGTATGCGCTGGTCCGAGGCATCACGCTTGTGTTTCATTTGCACTTGAATGCTGAGTTATAAGTAAAGGCAGAATACACTTTTTCTGCCATCCCTGGTGGTGATTACAAATGTTTTTTTGCACTTCATGAACTCACCAGAGACACAATAGCCTTCCTTAAGATTCCTTATAGAGTCTGGGGAAGAGAGCTCAGACGAGCTTGCACTCAGAGAGCTGTGACCTGTGCATGATTTGGGAGAGACTTTATAACCGCCTCATCAGTTACCTGTGAGCTGCATCTATGGTTTGCTCCCAGTCTTGAAGGCTGAGCAACAGTTTCATCTTTTTGACGAGGGCAGGCAAAAACCCGGGAAAGCTAACAATGACCTGGTTAACCATCTCCAATGCTCCGGAGTAGTTCTGACGATATTCGTAGTATTGTGCCTAGGACAGGCCAAACGTCAATCAATATCAGTACAAGCTGGTATAAAACATGACTATTACTTTACTTTTTAATATGAATGAAACATTTAAAGGCAATTAACCTATCAGGAACAACAATGGAAGCAATGATTTCAAAGTTACAAAGGAATAATTCAAATAATGTACTGTCCCAAGGAACTCCAACATACAGTGAATCACATGGTACATGGAAAAGCTGACCTAAACACTAAAATATACTGAGCACAGTGAGAGCAACACAAACAATTAATAAAATTCCAAACACAATAAGTAAGTCAAATTATAGGAAATATGAGAAATGACAGCATTTGCAATTCCCATCTCACCTTTCCCATCAGGGCAAAAACATCTGCATTTTCTTTCAGTCCCTCATCAAAGTATTTTCCAGCCTTTCTGGCATAGGCGTCTTTACCAGATGTCACATCTATCCAAGCTTTGAGGATTTTCCCCTGAGCAACAAATATCAGTCCACATTTTACAAAAGTGCAAATACATGAGAAGCCAGAGTGTCCTGCTTATCATTACATGCACGTAAAGACTTTGCATGAAAATGGCTCAAAGCAGTACTGACGCATTTCTCAAACATATGACAAAAATACAAATCTCACCTCTCTAGAGCCATTGGAGAGTTTGATCATCCTCTCTGTGTACTCCCTTGCCTTATCATTTCGTCCTAATAACCAGAGAAACATCCCAGCATAGTACAGACTCTTTGGAGATGCACTTTTACGATCCTCTTTGACCTTAGCATCAAGCTCTTGGATGACTTCTCTATCTGTGAATACAAAGAAACAGAATATTAACAGCAAGTGTGCCTGGTCTTTCAAAAGCAACTGTGACTACAATAAAAGGATTATGATGGCTTACCTGGGTTTGTCTTTTTTTTCTCAGCATAGACAAGGGCCATTAATGTGCACAGTGCCACATCTGGACTATCTCTTATTGTGTCAAACTCGACTGAGGCTTCCTGAATTTGTCCTGTAGTAAAATAATGACATAAATACATGTGTGACAGATGGCAAAGAGACACTGATCTACCTAGAAAGTGCCCATGCTAGTATTTTATTTGGTTCTTTCAAGCTTACCTTGCATAAGGGTACCATATGCATGGAAAAAACTGTAGATAGGAACATTACTGAATTTCCTCTGAGCCGCTTCTGCTGCATTTACAGCGTGATTGAAATACTTTTCATAGCAGTAGCACCTGATCAACGCCTGCGGAGAAACAGACAGAGGCACTGCGTTTGAACGAGATTAAAGACAGTGATGTTAGCTAGTAACGTGAGCAAATAACAGGTTGTTAAATACGCAAGCTGCAACCAAAGTTCTTTTCATAACAGAACAAAATAGCATGCAAACCAAAGTTAAACGGGAGAGCCAGTGTTTGGCTTCATTTACGATATGTTAGCTAACTTCGTTAACATTAAACAACGTCATTGACGTTAGCCGACGTCATTTTCGCAAAAGCTAACATGAAACGTTTTCAAAGGGCTCTCCTTAGTTGGTTCTCTGCATCATTTTATCACAATCCCGACAGGCTAAATTACACTAACTTGAACTAATTCAGACTGGGCGAGTCTCCGCGACGCTTTTACCTGGAGCCTCTGGTGCTGTATCATTAAAACATGCTCACTTACCAACGCTGTCTCTTCATCCTCCATCTTGACTCTGAAGCTTTGTGCTTAAACAACAGGAGATGTGAATATAACAGGCAGTTTACCCCGTTTTCATTCTACTGTAGCATAAGAACGATGTTATTGTAGTTTCCGTTGTGTTTTCGCCATCTTGCACCAACTCCTGTAGCGTTGCTCGGTAACTAAGTAACGTCTATCAAAACTTATATTCCTCCCTTTACTTTTTCTTTCAGGCTCCTCTTCCAGTACGCCTGTCGCACGGTCCAGCTCCTTTGGTGAGGTTAGCAGATCAAAATCCCAATGAAAATGTATGCTATCTCTCCTTCCTGTATCAAACATTTTATTGGTACATTTTCTTGGGCGATATTGGTAAGCATCGTTGAGCTTCTCAGCCAAGGCAAGCCTGACAGTCAAAATTGAGGACAGTAATTCCAAAGAGTGTACGCCATCTTTACGTGAGTCGAGCAAGTTTCGCCTTTATATCTCCAGGTGTCGCTGTCACACTTTTATGAAACGTTATAGCCCACTGCTACTGCTATGATTACTACCGCCACTACAATTACTACTGTTGGTACACATAATAGTGCTTGCTCAATAATAAAATCGTATCCTGCAGGTTAACAGGGTATAGGGGAAGGATGCGCGCATGTGTTTTACACATTATAACATGATAAGATGTCATGTGTTGAGTACTAGCACACATTGCATGTCAAAGGTATCTACTTTGATTTTATGGAAATGATCTGAGGATTCCACTCGCAGTGGTTGGATTAATGTGGTCAGTAGGCTTGTTGCTGGGCTGACATTCTGTTTGCCAGACCTACACAGTTTCATCCTCAGTTTAGGAAAGACACTTAAGTATAGGTGACATCTCATTTTTGTTGTCAGCTCATCCAAACAATGACACAAGAAAGTTTGCGCAAATTTGCACCTATTAACACATCTCTACATAGTCTACCATGCGCAGTGGTAACATGTTTCCATCCAGCCAGTGATCATTTGCGGCCCAGTGTTATGCAACACCACGCATTGACTGATTAGTATGAACTCCAATGTCTGCAGTGTTGAGTCCGTAGCAGGAGCAGCCAGTGTGCAGCATAGGGTGCAACTGTTCCGAGAGATCTTTCCATGCCTTGTCAAATACTATTTAGCGCTAACTCTGGCACATAATCATTACTCTCTGCAGTACACATCAGTGGAAGAGTAAATCAGGTTGGTATTGAGCTCTGAGCATGTGCAGCAATGGTAAATGCCTATGTGCTGTATCACACAATTGAGCTCACAGCTTTGAACCCAAGAAATGATTTGACCGGAAATACACATGACAAATAATGTTATCTATTTAATATGAACTATTTTGTATCTATCAATTCATTCATCTAAACAAAATAAATGAGATTTTCAATAATGCTTGTACAGAGTAGTTACATGGTAGATAATGAAGGTGTTGTACTTTGCAAAGAGCAATAAATACTGCATGTGTTGTTGCACTTACACAGAATGCATTTGAAAACCTATTAGAGGAGAGACTGTGGAATATGTACCCCGTGGGATATGCTGCTGTAGCATTCTAATGGCTATATCCATTGTGGTTTGTACAGACCATTATTGATCAAAGAGCCATGTCCAATAATACAAGCAGCTCACTTGCTAATGAACTCTTTTATTTCTTTTTCCATATGTAACGCAATAAAAAAAAATGCTATAAATTTGATAGCTCGCATGCTAATTTACACTTGTAAACATACAGCAGACTGATGGCCAGCGAGGTCTGTTTTCTTACGTTTGCAGGAACTATATTCTTGTAATATGTGATGAACACAAAGAAGAACTTGAACAATCATCTGCTGTATTCTGACTTGTCTGTAAACTGCAGTGTTCGTGTGTGCTGAGTTACTGAGGGAGTGGTTCACTTGAACAAGAGTGTGTGTGTGTGTGTGTGTGTGTGTGTGTGTGTGTGCGTGTGTGCAATTTAGTGGTTGAGATAAAAGTGAGTGTGTGTGTGTGTGTGTCTGTCTGTCTATTAGCACACTGGCAAGGTAGGCGGGTACTCACCGCTACCTAATCTAATGGGATTTTCTTCCCATCTATCTACAGCAAATAAAATTACAGAGCTGTTATGGGTCGCATTCTCAGATTTCTCTCTGAATTGTTTTCCACCCTGCCCCACTATGCATGCCAGTGGCGAGATCCCAAGCCGAATTGACATCCTTTCACATATAACATGTCCACATATTATTGCCCAGCTTGCGAGACTCCCGGGGTGGGGAAGGGAGACCAACTTCCGACCTCCACCCCTAATGCAGTCTGACCAAGGAGCTTGATGTCATGTTGCTGGGCAACCGGCAAGGAGAATCTGCAGAATCACTCTTGAATTACTGGTCATTAAAAAAGGCAATCTGTAACCCCACCTGTTGCCATCAGTGGTGCTGTGTGCTGGTTTCAGTCATGAGCCACACTCAGAGTATATCAGCTCTCTTACATCATTTACTGGAGGACATTATGGCACATCCTTTTGACAGAATAAGGATCTTTTGTTCACCATCTCATCATTTGACCTGCTTGTTTCTGTTATAATGCTGAGTTCTGAGAGCACGCTGGCTAACATTTGATCAGAGACTACTCAATTGTTCTGCTGACTGGCTTGTCAGGAAAACAAGATGTGAGCCATAAAGTACTTTGAGTGGGTGTGGTGCAAAACTGATTATCACATCTGCGTTGTGAGACAGAATGGCAGGAATAATCAGCACTTTGCCATCAGCCTCTTGTTTACTGCCCTCAAGGCTTCAGCTTCCACAGTAGGTAAAAGAGATGTTGAACTGTAATGAATATTTGGACTGTTATTAATAATTAATAAAATGTTCCACCCACTTAAGATGCTAATAGTTTCCGGCAGGAGCCACAAAGCACACTCAGAAAACCAGATTCCAACTTCTTGTTCAGACGGTTGCTAAAACACACTGATATGAAAATATCTTAAATCTGGACACATTATCAGTTCTGAAGCTCTATTCTTGGCCAGGAGTGACTACTATAATTTGAAGAAATGTGCACACAGAGTATTGTCATGTCACTCAAGATAATTTGAAGCCCTACATTCATAAGTGCTTTCAACACGTCAAGAGATTCAAGAGATCAATATAAGTTGAACCATTTACTGTTTGAGTGCTCATTACATTTTGCATGTGAAATGGACAGTGATAACTTTGACATTTTATAGGTTCTGAAATGACACTAATGCTGATTGCAGTTTGGTAGCTATCAGCATTGTAACAGTCATAAAGCTTCTAATTGTTAAAGTTGATGCTTAATGCCTGTAAATGCGGTTAGCACTTTAGCCCATTTTTCAAAATTAAATCCTCTCACTCAGCTGAAAGCTATCACGACAGTCTAATGATTAGTCAGCAGTTTCATTCAACTGTAGTCATGAGTCCTTGCCTGCATGATATCTGACTTAGGACACAGTGTCACTTCTAACACATTTTCATTTATGCATATGATGGAGGATACAAGCACACAAGGATGGGCCATTTCTGACAGCTACATTTAATGAGTGTAGATTAATGTGCTTCAGCTGTTCATTAAAACATGTTAATCACTGCATATTCAAAACTGTCAGACTAAGCTCAGCAAAGGTAGACAGGCTTAAAATAAGAAGCATGTGGAAAAGAATGTCAATTCATCATGGTATTAATGACATTTTGTCTTGGATGCATAAGTTTTACTGATCATGTTCCTTTTTACTGATACCCTCTATTTTTTGCTATCCACTTTGCTGCTGTAATTCCAGAAATTTCCCCACTGTGGGACTAGTAAAGGAATATCTTATCTTATCTTATCTTATCTTATCTTATCTTATCTTATCTTATCTTATCTTATCTGTGTTCTTTTCAATTTGTGACCTCCAACTATAAGCATCAGCCTCTTCTTTCCTTGTGGTGCCCATTGAACTGCAGACGTATGAGACTGGCCCTCTGACCCAGCTGTGCTCATTGCTCCTCTGACTAGATATTATAGAACTACTGTGGATTTACTACAACTTATTTGAAATAATGCAGGCTAAATATCATTCTGTATTAATTCTAGGATCTCTGCATTGGTCGTGTGTGAAAGAAGCTGTGCACATCACAGTACAGTATATTCGGACTAGCAGCTCTGACAAAGCTACCAACATTTTTATTTTCATCTTGACCGAATTTTCACTTCCTGATTGGACTGTATGACGAACGATATGGATCTTAAACTGAGAAGAATTGCTCCGATCACACATCTACTGCAAATTAAAGTAAAAGATAAAAGCTGCTGCTGAATGTTGCAAGATAAAACACAACAGTTAGTACTCTAACAGAGGATTTGAAGAGACAGCGAGACACACGCAAAGTACTTCACAGTTTCACCTGAACATAGATGATAACAGGGTGATTCTTACTGGAAAAACTAATGACAGAAAAAAGTAATCAAAGTAAAGAAAGCATAATGAGCCAATCACTGGGCAGTTAGTCTCACTCTGAGAGAACATTTTTCCTATAATCCACCTCTATCCCTGGTTGCAGTTAACTCAAAAAGAAAGAAATTAAGTCAAACTGGACCTAACCTAAAACAATATATGAATGTCTTTTACAGCATGATAAAATAAACAAATATATTACGCATACTTGAGGTACATGTAATCTTTATTCTTTTGGCGTTTCAGTGAAATGGGTTATAAGAGTGTCTTGCATGCAGTTTATTTATACACTACAAGCATTATGCATATGAATGATGGGAGATGTGAAATTCTGTGTAATCAAAACATTCTTTCATTATGCATAAAGTATAGTGTAACTATTGAACGTTTTAATTACATGCAAAATACACTTGGATGAGTAGAATAATGCTTTCATAACATGGAACACCACATGTAGTTGTGACAGGGTTTAGGGTGGATGTCAAAGCTATTGGAAGAACTGACATGTAGCATAACTGCCACTATAAAATGTAAACAGAAGTAGGAAACAGCCAAGGGCACATGAGATGTGTGATGTCATGTCCTTGAGACTAGCATTCAGAAGATTCTGAGTCATCTTTCATCCAACTTAGATATTTATCATGATAAAGATTGAGAGGTAAACTGTAAAAAAACACAGCACACAAAATAATAAAACTACCTTTTTTTTTTCCCAATCACCATTTCCAAATAAAAATATGCAGTTAAAGGTTGAAAAAAGTCAGCAAAGTCATATACTGTCACATCACCAGTAATCAAACACAGGGCTTTGTCTTATGGAGAAAGATTACTGTCCATATAACTTGTCATGGGCATTTACATTTTTCTCTCCTGCTCAATGTATAATCCCTGTCTGTCTGAATACAGCAGAACATGGAGAATATATCTGCTTTCATATCACAGGTAATAAATAGTAACTGTTCCATAAACTCCGTCATTAATCATACACACTGAGGTCCATCATCAAACACACATAAAAAACACAAAATGAGGAAAAGGTGGACACAGGGAGGAGACCTGTACTTTTGAAGTCACACTGCTGTCCCACAAATAGAAAATATTATAGATAACCTGCTGCTAGACCAAACTGTCAGAGATCTGTGGCTAAGAGAGGTAACTTATGACACAGTCAGTGACAATGTGCAAACGTCAGCTTTTGGATTTCCAGCCTTGAAAGACAAACCTTCAGATGAAGACTCTGTTTTTTTCATGATAAAATTTGTACATAATTAGCAATATTGTAAATGGTACATAGGTAGCCCACAGCAGGCTGAGGTGAAGTACGTGAATGATTTTGATGATTGAATAAAACTGAATAATGTGCAAAGTGTTTCTGCCAAGTGCTACTGCTCTGACACTGATAATCAAACATAATCGATGCACTTGGCTGGATTTGTTTGGACTGTAGGCTAAGGTTTTTGTGTAATGTATAAAACAGCCAGGTCCTGAATGTATGCTTTGCATCATGAAGCGTGATGGACAGGGAGAAAGCTGCACTCTAACATGCATAATCATGGAGAAACATTCATGCAGGTCTACATTTCCAGTAACTGCAGCAACTCCAACACGCCTCTTGGATTTGTCAAGTATACTAAGTGCTATCAGTTAGCAAGTTAGCCTTAAAACAATGCTGCTTGTTGTAAAGACTACCCCTGAAGGAACAACCCTTTTGAAGAGTAAAAAAAGTGTATAAAAAGTCACTCAACCAAGCTATGAATTCTTAAAATAACAACATCAGAACTGTTTTGTCTGCTTGAAAAACAAGCCGGTAAATTAATACAATGGTCAGTGATATAACAATAATTCAAGACACTGGATAGCAGAACTAGCTGCAATAGAAGTTAAAGCATCAACTAATGTGTCTTTCAGAAATCATGCCCATCCACACAAACAGCCAAAAGGCATCTTTGCTCCTGAACACAGCCAAAGTGGTCCAACTACAGCCTGAAGAAGCTACTTTTCCATTATAGGCACCCACTTTAGACTCAAGTAAGCATGATCAGTTTGGCATAGATATTCACACTAAAGAAGGGAGTCCAATGGATGTCTTAGTCACTTTTAAAGGTTGTAAACATTTTGGCATTAATTAAAATGTCCTTGTTGCATCTCCAGCATTCTTTTAATTGTCTTGCTCTCTGACATCTTTGCCCACAACCTCCCTTTCATTTTTGTCTTTTTCATATTTGTTTCTTCCATTTATTGTCACACTGTCAGATGAAGGTTGAGGGGCTGTTGAAGGTGTCAGTTCACTAGAAATGTCTTTGTCTGTGACTAGATCCTCTTTATCAATGAGTGTTTCATCCTTTTGAATGTTATCACTGGATGTAATAGAGGGCTTAATGGCAGGATGTTTCCTTGCATACTGTCTGTATGCTCTCTGGATGACAAGCGCTGATGTGTCCTCCTGTTTGCGGCGGAGGGTGGTAGTGATGGGCTCGTAGGACACTTTAGAGGGATTGGAGGCCATGAAGCGCTCCTCCATCTGCCCCCTTAGGATGTCCATCTCCCCACCCTCACCCAGAACACGTTTTGTGAATGCAAACAGGATGTCCAGGCAGTGAATGCGTTCACCACTCACCATAGGTAGATCCATAGAGATCAGTTCGATCTTGTTAGGCTTGGCTATGCGCAATGGTGGGTCCAGAGCATCTGCAAATTCTGACAGCTTATTGTACTCCATAAACTGTGATGCACGAGGATCAAATTTTTCCCAGACCTCATAAAACATTTCGAAATCATCCTCACTTAGTGGGTCCGTGCTCTCCTCAGTGGCCACACTGAAGTTTTCCAGGATGACTGCAATGTACATATTCACCACAATCAGGAAACATACGATGATGTAGCTGACAAAGAAGGCAATTCCTACAGGAGGGTTCCCACAGTTGCCTTTAACAGAACTTCCAGGATTCTCCATGGTAGAGTTGCAATCATCTTCATGTTTGTTGAGAATGGGAGCTAGAAGGCCATCCCACCCTGCTGAGGTGGTGATCTGGAACAAACAGATCATGCTGTTGCCAAACGTCTCAAAATTGAAAAGGTCATCAATGCCTGATTCCTTCTTGACGTAAGCAAAGTTTGACATGCCAAAGATGGCATAGATAAACATCACCAAGAACAGCAAGAGGCCAATGTTGAACAAGGCAGGAAGTGACATCATCAAGGCAAACAAGAGTGTGCGGATTCCCTTTGCACTTTTAATCAGGCGGAGGATACGGCCAATCCGAGCCAAACGGATGACTCTGAACAAGGTTGGCGAAACAAAGTACTTCTCTATAATTTTTGCGAGGAACACACCTGAGGAAAGACAGCAAAACATATTTAACAAACTGTAAACAATACATGTATACAGATGAAACTGAAATTTGTTTGAGCACCACAGTGAACAGAGGCTAGTCTTACCAATGATTGACAGGATGACTACGATGAAATCGAATACATTCCAGCCATTTGTGAAATAGTAATGGCGAAGCGAGATCATCTTCAACAAACACTCTCCACTGAAGATAACAATGAATACCACATTGATCTGCTTGAGAATTTCATTCTTGCTTGGTGACTGGTCAGCAGTTTCCACCATCATGGCTACCATATTGAGTGTTATTAAAACCATTATTACAATGTCGAATGCTTGCTTTGTTGTGAAGTCAAAGATGTATCCTTGAATTTTGTTCTGAAAAAGACACAAGGTAGGGAAACAAAAATACATTTTCATTGGTATGAAACAAAGATCAGATTTGTAATGTAGGTTAGATGTTGTCATCATTAAAGTTGCGTACTGATGGTCTAGGAATAGGTTTTTGCGGTTTCTTCGACCCCAGCTTTTTCATGGCATTGTAGTATTTTTTCTGTTCTTCCGTCATGAAGATGTCTTGACCTCCTAGGTAAAGAGGTGATGTGAGGCATGTTAAATCACAGCGAAGATGATGAGGCGATACTGAAGACAAGAGAGGGTTATTATTCGAAATATAAATTAATACTTCTGTTAGAATATCAAATAAAAATATCCAATTATGTTTAAAAAGCAGATTTTAAACTTATCTTTTTCTTTTGCTGATTGAAATTGTCTATTATGACGCCAATAAAGAGGTTGAGAGTGAAGAAGGCTCCAAATATGATGAAAACAACAAAATAGAGGTACATCTTCAGGTTGATCTCATACTCTGGTTGTTCATCTGGCTACAACAGTGGCAGAAAACGAAAATATTAGTACATTAATATTACAAATCTTAAGATTTCAGTCCTGGATGGTTATTCAACTATTGCTGAAAAAATGGCAACCATAAGTAGAATCAAAAACATGCATGAAAAGATTCTAAAATTTAAAAAGAATGAATATTTGATTACCTTGCTTTGAGAGTCCACAGCAGCATACATGATATCCATCCAGCCCTTAAATGTAGCCTGTATAGAAATGAACAATATCCACGAAAAATACTGTAGTAGCCAAACCAACAGCAAATAACATACAAACTTAACATTTAGAATCAGAATCATATATACTTTATTGATCCCCAGGGGAAATTGTTTAACACCTTGTGCAATTATCTAACACTTACAAATGATTCAGTTACTTACCACTTGTAGCAGTGCAAGGTAACCCAAGCCAACATTGTCAAAGTTGATTTTGAGGTTTTTCCAGCGAGCAACATCGTTGCCTAAACTCCTACAGTCACTCCCGTTTTTCACCTCTGTTGTAGGGAAAGGCTTATCCGTGGTTCTGTTGAGACAAACGTGGAACTTCCCTGCAAATAAATTTACTCCCATGATGCTGAAGATGAGCCAGAAAATAAGGCAGACCAGCAGCACGTTGAAGATGGAAGGAATGGCTCCGAGCAAGGCATTGACAACCACCTGCACACCAACACACAAACATAACCCATCTGTGCAGTAGGTAGAGATCAAATCATGTAGAATAGATGTACAACACTGTATACTAATGGTAATGGTAAGAATAGGAAAAAACACGAGTGAATGTTTCAGAGCCAACTTACACATCAACATGAACTCACCACAGCAAATACACGACTAACACCAAAGCTGAAATGCATTGATAACTGCACGGTAAAGGTGGGAAAAGAATTAGGAGAGGATGCTGGACATTGATGCTATGTATCTAAAAGTGGTTTTAGTGGGTTACAACTAAATTTTAAAGAAACATTGAAACAGAACACCTTGTAGAGGCAGGATGATGCCACAAAATTTGCTTACTGTAAACAGAAACATAAATAATGCATGAAGAAATCATGTTAAAGAACCCAGCAAACAATATTCAAAGCAGTGAAATTATAATGGAAACTAATGTAGCCCTACTGACGCACATGAAATGCTGCTCATGCAAAGGAGGGATTCACTGGCTACCACGTGAAGAGAAGACCATCATCTTAACAGTGCTGTAAATCTGGACCACCACAATATGAAAGCAACTAATCAATACATGCTACATTGATTTCAGCAACTGGCAAACCCTCCCCCTTTAGTTACATAAGTTAGCCAACCCTGTTTAGACCATGGTTGCATTGCACAGCAAAATATTGTAATGGTTGGCGATACAATACTTAAAACAAAAAGATTATTTAAGTTTTGCTGCAACAGACACAGTGCCACTTAATAGTTTGAGTACGAGAGAAAAAAAAAAAAACACTCTTACAACTGCTTGCAGTCAGACTCACTGGATGTAGACTGTACCAACAACCTCTGAGCTAGCAATCTAATCATGATATATGCTGAAAACGGCAAGTTACCCTAACCTGGTCACTAATGGTATGAACATAAACGAGCTAGCAGCTGTTAACTTTTCCTTTGTTGGGAATTAGCCATTTCGTTTGCCATGAAGCTGGTTTGCTAAACTTAGCTACCATCTACTGGCTCTAGTCTTACTTAATTAACACATATGAGAGTAGCATCAATAGTCTCATCTAACTCTCAGTAAGAAAGCGAACGAGCACACTCCCCGAAATGCCAAACTATTCCTTTAATCTAAATTCCTCATCACTGGTGTATAATTGGATGGTAATATAAAGAAATCAACCCTGAGGACAAGTGACAGCTGGAAAAAGAGGATTGGGGAAGAACAGGAATGCTTCATTTACATGCATCGCGTCTTTGGGGTATTTTTTCTTGCTTTATGCTGCTCTTCACCAGACTGCCTGTGCTCTGTACCAGTTCAGTGAGCTGGTGGTAGACAGTGCATCGTGACTCTAAGTGGGAGGGGAAATCCAGTGACTCTTACCCTCATGCCTTCAAATCGCGACAGGGCTCTCAGGGGCCTCAGAGCTCGCAGGGTTCTCAGAGACTTGATGGCACCGAGATCAGAATATCCCATGGCATTGGCTACCATACTGACCAGTGAGACCTGCAACACATGCACACACAGATATGATGCCATAAGCTGAGGAGCCACATTACTCCTAGTTTACAGGAAGCATTGTCAGATACAACCATATGCCTCTTATAAAAAACAAAAAATAACCTAAGAATTGTCTAAAAAAGTATGTGTGTTTCTGTGTAAGCAGAGGTGTTTCAACCTACATCAACAATGAGGAAGTCCAGCCAGCACCAGGCATTTGTGAAATACTTAGCAAATCCATATGCCACCCACTTCAGCAACATCTCCAGGATGAAGATGTAGGTGAAGATTTTGTCTGCAAATTCCAACATCGTTTTAATGGTCTTCCTCTTCTCAATGTAGACGTCTTCAAATGCCTAAATGTGAAGAAAATGACATTGAGTAATTAATTGTAAATATAAATACATGAATAAATCATGTAAATATTATTCCAAATATTATTTTGCCACTGAGAATCTACTGCTTGACAAGAGGTGCCAGACACATTAAGTAAATACATAGACCATATTCACATGGCAGCCATTTTCCTTGATGTCATACTCAGGTTGGGAAGCTCATGCTGTTTTCAGAAGGATAATGTTGTACCACTGTGTTCCAGGTTACAAGTCATTTTGGAATAAATTTACGCTTTTCCTATGTTAGCTAGGATGTGAATGAATGCTAATGTTAGCTGTTGTGTAATGGGAGCTAATGTGTTACCAAATACTATGTTTTACCTTGAACTATAGAACGATGTCTCTCCAGATATTCATTATCCATTGTCTTTTCATTTGCTGATGAATGCGTACACGGTGAAATGATTTGTCAGCTTTTCGTACATTTATATAACTTGTAAAATGGACCACAGCAGTATAAGATCATCCTTTTGTTAAGCACATTTGAGCTTCCCAACCTGAGTGTCCTGACAGAGGAAAATGGTCGTCGTGTAGATATGATCTACCAGTGCAGCAAAATCAGGTGTTTAAAAACGACTTAATTCACATTTTTCTCCTTTTACAGACTTACCAGTGCTCCACTGCTAAGCAGGATCATGAAGATGATGAAGCTCTCAAACCAGTTGTGCTCCACGATCCGAAAACAGGTCTTTCTTAGCGTCCACCACATTTTCCACCAGCCCACATCCACATTTACCTGACAACACGGGAACTTCTGCACACATCCTGAGCAGAGACAAAGGGGCAGTGGTGATTTATCAGTGTAACTTACAGTGTCAGAAGTGGTGGCAGTGGCTGTAGTAGTACTCACCATCAGGAAAGCAGGCATCAGGTTCCATAGATTCTTCCAGTTCAAAGTCTAAAGACTCTCCTCCCTCCCCGCCTGGCAGACCATCCACTGTGCTGCCCTCAGAGGAGCTGAGCTGTCCATCATTATCTATAACCTGCAGATAAAGAGTAAAACCAGCGTTAAGTCAACATATATAACAGAGCCATAGCAAATGTAAGAAGCTGACATGCTGAACACCTGTGTGTCCACACACTTCATGCACTCGACATTTCTTCAAAATTAAGATCTTTTCATAAAGAAATACTCAGAAATTACCAAGAGACTTTCACAAGACCTGTAAAAGGTATGTTTTGACTGCCACTGAAGCAGTCTGCTGTGTGTCTTGTTTAAGGCTGCTGGTAAGCAGGACTTCAGAGACATGCATTGAGTTCAAGTTGTATGTATGATGGCCAAAATGAAGAACATGCATGAATCAGTATTCAGTATATTAATCACTAGTATGACAAATCTTATGTTTAAATGTTGACATGAAAACCATCTGCATGTTGTCATTATCTCATCATCAAACAGACATTAGAGAGCCATTATTACTGTAGCTTAAAAGCAAAAGAACAGTCAAATGCTTGTCAACAGTTGCTACTGTTGTCAGAAATAACCAAAAAATCATTGGCTATTTGACGCCTGGTGATATTGTACAGTAGCCACATGGTCTCTTTTTCAGCTTGTTGTTGTATGACTTTCTACAGGGTGTGTCTCCTAATAGCTGGTAGATGAGAGTAGCTTGAATGCCTTCCTGGAGAATGCACGAGCACTTGGCTGTCCTGGGACCAGCTAATGCAGTGCAGGGAATGATGTAAGCATGTTACTGTGATATACTGTGAGCACTAAAGTCAGTGTATTGATGGTTTGTACTTCAATCCATCCTTTCATTTCTGTTTCAGTAAACTGTGGAACATTAAATATTATATCAAGTGTCATTTTGAATATATCTAAAGCACGGCCAGCAGAAAGCCTTTGTATGTATGGGCTGAAATCATAAAATCACTACTAAGCACCAGTGTGTTGTCATCATCCCATCATGAATGTTTTTTCACAATGACATACAGTATATCCTGGTTATGCAATGCGTCATTGTAGTTCAATGGATTTGATGTCACGATGCAAAGTCCATTCCCAATCATGTCAAAACCCCAGAAAACAAACCAAAACAAAACAAAAACTTAATTCAAATCAACACAACTAACTAAAGAGTAAAGTCAAAGAGAAAAATCAAATGTGATTTGGCAGTCAAGGCTTTCACTCAAAATACGAATTGAGGGCGAGAGTGAATGAAGAACGGCCAAAAAAGAATGAGTGATCTGCTAAAAAAGGCTATTGGATGTTATTTTAAACGAGCCAGGCAATCTCCATGATGAGTATAATGTATAGTTCAATAAAAGTGTTCTTACGAGTCTCCTAACACTGTGAGAGCATCTGTAAAGCAGCAGCAAGCAAGCAGTAACCATGACTTTGCTTACAAATCTTCACATAAACTATTACTGGCTGGCAAAATGATTTAAAGGTGAGACAAAATTTTAAAAAAGCAAATTTCACAAAGTAAATAGGTAAATTGGCATCAATAATTTTGTGACAATCACATAAATGGACAGTTTTTCTTTTCCACTGTGAGCTTTTCTCCAACACAAAACAAACAACCCCCTTCAGAGGAGAATTCTGCTACCAAGCACTCAGACTTAAATGACACATAATGAAATCTGCACACTAGTATTTTCCTGTCTATATGGCCTCTCCTCGTTAAAGGGTCGTGGTATATGGGCTCTTCAAGGGAAGCATCTCATCACATGGTCATACCTCAGTGCCATGGAGTGCGGGCAAAGTGCTTCAACGTGACTACTGCAACACACCATACCACTTAGCTACAAGAGATATGTTCGCAAAGAGCCACAACCAACTCCGAAATCTTTTGTCATTCCTCAAACATCATATACACTTCTCTGATTGTGATATAGCTGCTAAGACATGATTTTAAAGGAGAACTATTCAACTTATGTCTTCTACCTGGACAGGCATATTAGAACAATCGACATAAGCATCCTTACCACATGGCATGCTGCATCAGACGAAGCACTGCTGAAGTCCTCTGTATTGAGGTTTTCAAAGTCAGACTCTCCCACCGCGATAGGAACAGTGACAGTCAGACTAGGATTGTTGATGAAAGACATTATAGAATCATCACTCTTGCTGCTGACTATGTACTTGTCTCCATTTTTGTCCACTCCGGTCACATCCCCATTGCCATTCTTAGGAAAGTCTTTGATGGTATGGTTGGGGATACCATTTGGCCCTAAAGGTTTGTGGAGCTCATCCAGAGATTTGTCCTCACCCTTCCCTTTCTTCTTTTTGCGGCGACAGGCACTGCTACAACTGCTTCGAAGCAGGGACCTGACGAAGGCAATGCCATTGTGAATCCGTGCAATGGCAATCTGCATATTGTTTATGTCTTCCTCTTCCGTCGCTGCCAGGTTGTCAGCGCTAAATGAACTCAACAGCAGGGCCAGGAACAGGTTCAGCACCTGTCAGATAATGACATGACTCCATGTAAGATTGAGTTATCTTTTAGCTATTGTACTTTATGAAAACAACAAAGCATGTGTAGCTATAAAACTGCATCAGAGAGTTTGGCAAGTTGGACTCATGAATTGCCCATAAGAGATGATAATGTACCACAAGGTTTCCAATAACCATGACCATCATGTAGAGAATGATGCACATGGTCATCCCAGCCACCTCCATACAGTCCCACATGGTCTCTATCCACTCTCCACAAAGCACTCGGAACACAATGAGGAATGAATGGAAGAAGTCATTCATGTGCCAGCGGGGCAGCGTGCAGTCATCAGAGATTTTACACACACAGTCCTTGTAGCTTTTTCCAAACAGTTGCATGCCCACCACAGCGAAGATGAACACGATGATGGCCAACACTAGCGTCAGGTTGCCCAACGCCCCCACTGAATTACCAATTATTTTTATCAGTGTGTTAAGCGTGGGCCATGATTTAGCCAACTTGAACACTCTCAGCTGTAAAAGGAAAAGAAAAATAAGTCATGTCACGTGTTTCTGCACTCTAAATGCATCTGAACAAATTGACTATGACGCATAGACTTACCAATCTAAATGATCTCAGAACAGACATGCCAACCAGATTCGCCAAACAAAGCTCCACCAAGCTCAAACTGACAATGATTGCATCAAAAATATTCCATCCTGTCTGGAAGTAATAGTATGGGTCCAAAGCAATGATCTTGAGGACCATCTCAGCCGTGAAGATGCAGGTGAATACCTTTATAAAAAAAAAGAAAAACTGATCATTTGCAAACATAATACCTATTTTGCAAGAAACATTTTCAATAGTCTATACTCTATGGTCAACTCACCACATTGCCCTCAGCCAGCATTTTGGTGAAACCGTCGGATGCTGGATGATGTTCCATGGCCATAAACAATGTGTTGAGCACAATGCAGATGGTGATGGTTAGGTCCGCAAATGGATCCATCACAATTATTTTGACCACCTTCTTGATCTTCAGCCATGCTGGACAACATTCCCAGATGAGGAAGGTTTGGGCAAAATCATACCAGCAAGGAGGACACTTCTGTCTCGATTCTTCAAGCTCTGATGCACACAAGTAATGACAACAGAAAAAAATAGTTTTATCTGAAAGTGCAATTTGTCTTCTCAACACCCAAGAAATAATCAAGATAGGATACCCATGCCATGGTGGACAATACCTACCTTCCATTGTGCTGGTTATGACACTAGCTATACTTTGAGCCCTCTGCCTGACCTCTGGGCCCTCGAGGAAGTCCATAAACTCCTGGTGTGTTCCTCCAGTGGCAGATTTATACTCTGTGTCAGTGGTGTCAGCCTGGAGATAGAAATGATTGTTACAGATACAATTGTGCTACAGAAAAAAAGTTTTTTCATGGCAATTTGTCAGGAATGGCCAAATTTGTCCCAATATTGACCAAATATCTGCAAAACTAATGTGCTAATTAGCGTGCTAAACTGCTAAACTAAGATGGTGAACATGGTAAACATTACACGAGAGACAAAAAAAAAAAAAAAAAGAAAATTGAAATGGAACTACGTGCTGAAGGCTACAGTAATGAAATACATCCATCTGGTCTAGACAACTCTTTCTTACATTATCTCCAGTGGAGGCCATGTCTACTGTCACTGTAGGCAGAAGGAGCCCCACAGGTGACAACGGGAGTGAACTCCCACCAACCAGAGACACAACCCCATTGCAGTCTACTGAGCTGTGCTTGATCCCATTGGGTGGAAGAAAACGATGTGACAAGAAGCTGCACTGGCTCATGCTGCTGCCACGTCGATCACAACTCCTGGGGAGAAACAAAGAGCCCCTCCGACTCAGGTTGTCCTCAAATATGCTGTTCTCATCATCGGCAAACTCGTTCTCAGAGCCAACGTCCTGTGCTGGGAGTTGGAAGCTGAAAAGGCTGGTCCTGCTGTTCCGTCTGGATGAGAACAGGGGTCCACGAAAACTCAGAAAGGACTGAGAGAGAAAGATACTCTTCAGTGGATACATGATACATGACGATCGTAAAGAGGAAAGAGCGATGATAATGATCGTCATCAGTACAAATGAAATAAAAGTGATTTCTGAGCTGAAGTGAAGAAAAAAAATGCATGATGATGATGATGATGATGATGATGATAAGCATTTTAAAGAAGCTGAAAAATTAAAAATACTGATGACTGAGAATGGTAAGGATGATGATCATGGTGATGATGAAGAAGGAAAAAGATGATGATGATGATGATGATGATGATGATGATGATGATGATGATGATGATGATGATGGTGAGCATTGTAAAGCATTGTAAAGAAGCTGAAAAATTAAAAATGCATATTGTGATAACTGAGAATGGTAAGGATGATGATCATGGTGATGAAGAAGAAAAAAGATAAAGATGATGATGATGATGATGATGATGATGATGATGATGATGATGATGATGATGGTCATGTCGATGTTGGTGAGCATGGTAAGGAAACGGCAAATTAAGATAAAAAAAAAGTGCATGTTGGCGATGACTGAGAATGGTAAGGGTGATGATCATAGTGATGATAAAGAAGGAAAAAGATGATGATGGTGAGAATGATGATGATGATGATGATGATGATGATGATGATGATGATGATGATGATGAGCATTGTAAGGAAGCTGAAAAATTAAAAATGCATATTGTGATAACTGAGAATGGTAAGGATGATGATCATGGTGATGAAGAAGAAAAAAGATAAAGATGATGATGATGATGATGATGATGATGATGATGATGATGATGGTCATGTCGATGTTGGTGAGCATGGTAAGGAAACGGCAAATTAAAATAAAAAAAAGTGCATGTTGGCGATGACTGAGAATGGTAAGGGTGATGATCATAGTGATGATAAAGAAGGAAAAAGATGATGATGGTGAGAATGATGATGATGATGATGATGATCATGGTGATGATGAAAAAATGGTCGCGGTGATGATGATGATGATGCTCATAATGGTGATAAGCAATCTAAGAACGAAAGTGTTAAAAAAAATGTCAAAATGCATCTTGATGACTGACAATGACAAGAACATGAGAAGATGATCAAGATAAAGAAGAACATGATGATGATGATTATGATGACGAAATGAAAAAAAGTCATGATGATAGAAAGAAATGCTGCATTTGGCTTCACTGCATCGCATGAAAGTAATCACAATATTTGTTAGAAAACTCACGAGGGATCAGGAAAGTTAGCAAATATATATGTTGAATACCAAACCGCAGTGAATATTCTAAAATCAAACACTTCATCACTGAAATGTTTTACATCTATCTGCCAGTCAAATGGCTGTAATATAGGCTTGACAGTCACTTCATTAAACCATTTGTTTCTTCTGCCTGTCACTCATTTTGAACTCTGTCTTCTTATTGACGAAAGTTCAACAGAGCTTCATAATGCTTATCTGCCAATCAATTGAGAACACTTATCACAGACTGGAGTTTTCATTTCTCCAGATAAAATCTTTTCGACGTACCGTGGCCATTGGATCAGGCATGAATAACAAGCACTACTGCGGTCCGAGAGGTTCGGTACATGAGTCAGTATTCTTACAATCCTTTGTGGTAAAAAGGGTGTAAGTCATATGGAAAAATGGGACTGTAAACTGAAAAAGTTTAGATTTTCAATCTTTCAATTTTATCCCTTTTGACTGATTCACAATAGCTGTAATGAAGTCACATGATTAAAAACAATGGAAAACTGAGAAGGCACATAATAAGCTGAGAGCCGGGCAACAATTCCGGATACATACAGAGTATCACTGTTTTCATAGACAAATCATACTGACAGATCGTACTGAACCTGATGTGTGGATGAGCATTTCATGTCATAGTTGAGCAGGTTTGCATCCACAGAGAAGCGGCAGCGACCTTTCTTCATACTGTCCTGTGACTCGGATTTAGGAAACTTCTCATCGGCCCCTTTGCCCTCGTCCTCCTTTCTTTTTCTTCGCCTGTTGCGTCTCTCTTTGGCACTTTTGGAGCTGAGTTTGGAGGCGTCAGAAGAGCTCTCGGTGCCGCTGGCTTTTTCACCAACCTCGCCTCTCTCTGCAGCAGCTGCACATGCCACTGCCTAGAAGAGGACAGAAGACAACGCTGCTGCATTCATAACAGAGCTTTGTGAAAGATATTCATCCTCATGCACCCAACATGGAATACACTAAGGAAGTTTACATTCTTTATACCTTATTTACAAGTGTACTTTGGAATATCTCAAAGGAGCGGAATACTACCACTATTTGAAAAATCATATTTATTATGTATATATGTTGACATCATACGGAAGATTCATAATGACAACACCAATGTGCTTGCAAACACTTACCTCATAGGTGAAAGTTATCTACTGGAGATACATTTGCTAGGAAGCAACATTGACCCCTTCAGCCCTTTTTTGTAATCACATTTTTCCCAACTTTATGTTGTTCAGCTGGAATCAGTCCTGGTTAGGAATCAGTGGGCTGAGTGATGGTAGCACTTTGAGTTGTATGGGTGCCCTTTACCTGAGCCTCCTCTTGCTGCCGTCTCAGCTGCTCAAGCATGGCCTGGAACTCTTCCTCCTTCTCCTGAGCCTCCTTTATGGTGGCCTGGCTCTGCTCCTCGTAGGCCATAGCTACTACAGCCAAGATCAGGTTGATCAGGTAGAAGGAACCGAGGAATATCACCAGCACAAAAAAGATCATGTAGGGCTTCCCCGAAGCCCGCAAGGTCTGGGAAAAAAACAAAACAAAACAAAGACAAAAACAATGTACTGGTATACTTATTTTATATACTTACATTTAATACTTAATTCCACATTACTTTCCCTATTTTCTTGCCGTTCTGTACATCTTGGTAAAATGTGCTTTATGTTAGGTGATTGATTTATTTGATAATCATTACGATGTTGTGGCTGGAGCCATGCTAGTGCCTCATATCAGTGTACTGTCTCATTTACTAAGTACAGTGTAGACTGTGACAGTAACCAACTAGGGAGATTACTGAATCAGAATGGAGGTTTTAGTACATACAGTTCACTGTATACCTGCTCCTATACAGCCATTGTTGAGAAATCTCAGTTTTCAGTGGTGTTTTTTTTTATTTACTCAAGGATTGACAGTCTTGGGTTTGTATATGGTCATCTATGAAATTAAAAAAAGAAAAAGATTTTAAAAAAGATAAAAAAGAATCACTGTTTAATATCAAGACCATTAGACACTGACATAAAAGAGCTTGTTGTACCAAACAGATAATGCTACTCAATTACAAACAGAGCTGAAAAGATTTGCTCATGGGAGCTTTCTTGTTCTCCTGTTTGCTTTACAACGTGCACTGTCCTATTCAGGAGACACCTATTTGTATTTGCGGCCATTCAAGTTGTGTTTGCCTGAGTCACAGTGGGACTCATCTTTGTTCCTTTTGACCAAGATGCACCTGCACATTAGTCAGAGGTTTGTTTGAACACTTTCAATACCATTATTGTAATGTGAGAGTGCTTTGTCTCTGACAGTGCCCCTCCTTAACATGGCAAGCACTGCCTTTTTATGACATGAGGTCAAACATTTCATCAACCTGTGCCAAAAACGTTCTTCTTGGCTACAGCTGCACAGGAACATTTGGACTAAATTAACAGTTCAATACATCATACCACTGTTCAATTGTGCATATGACGGCTCTTTGGATTGAATTACAGTAAATTGACTTACAAAATACATAACTCTAGAAAATAAATTACTCAAACTGCTCAATGTGTACTTTTGTTCACTAACATTCACGTATTGGTACTTTTCAACATTGGGTAATCTCTCGATTAGATGTAAATTGGCCAGTTCCCAAGTGGGGACACTTGACAGTGTGGCTAGCTTAGCAGAATTGAAATATGTATTGCTTGCCACCTCGCAATTAGTGATTTAGTCTACTAGCTGGCTGCCAGCTGATTAACATTAGTTGCAGAGTAGCTGCCTTGCCAGTCAGGTGTGGCTCACCATCAAGTGAATGAGTGGGGACTGACAAAACAACAATGAAATATGATCCATTTATTCAACACGTGATCCACTTCATATTCTTTGGGCATGTGTAGCGTAAATGAGCTGCTCTACTGTTTATGGCCTATCTAACATTAATGCTCAATGTGACCTAGAGAGGACATTTGCGTTTACATTATACGCATACAACAATTCTTCCCGGTCTTTTTAATTCGACTGCCTACCTGCTGGTAAAGGTTTTCCCAGTAGTCCTGTGTCATCAGTCTAAACAGAGAGAGGAAGGCCCAACCAAATGAGTCAAAGCTGGTGTAGTCATAGTCTGGGTTCCTCCCCACTCTGATGCAAACGAACCCCTCTGGACACTGCCTGCAACAAACAGAGAGTCCGTGAAGCTCAGAAGGAGTCGTCCTGCTGCTCAGTCACAGTAATGTTACATTCATATACAGATTGTATTAATTCTATATTGCCCATTTTATATTCCAGTCTTCTAGTAGTTGGGGACTAAGCTTACCCAGCTTCACTACCATTTCCACAAAGCAATGGATCTCGTTTGCCTGGAAGGTAATAATGATTACCTGGGGAAAGAAGGAAAATCACATTTTTGCAGTCATCAGCAGCGGTTGCAAACAAGCCCAAGAAAAACACTGACTTCTAATGCAATATACTTTATATCTCTCCAGTCTGATGCAATACAGGACGAGAGTGCTGCAATAAATCATGTCTCTGTGAATCTTGTAGTAATAGGTTTTTGGGTCAGAGAGGTCTCAATTGAACTGTATGTCCATTTTTGAGGCTGTAGTTAGAGGTGTGCTGTCGCAGTTGACATTTTACTGAATAGTTGGACTGTCTATCGAGAGCAATGGGAGAGAAATGGGGCTGTGGTGGTGGAGTATCTGTGGGCTGGTTCTGGTGGGCTCGCCTGGGTAAAAAAGTCCACAGGCACTTTACTGAATGGCGAATGGTGTCCACCCCAATGATGAAGACAAAATAATACATCTCTCAATATAATGCAGTTCAATACTGTACAGCAACATCACTAAATACGGTCTCATAAATTACTATCTCTGACATAAGGCCTACAGAAACTAAACATTAGGAACCTCACATAGATGGACCGTGTTGCAGAGTTGTTGTATTTGATTATATTAGAATGCAGAGATGTACCTAATAAAGTGCTAATGTAGTGTACATTGAAAGAAAAAACAGAAGCAATAATGATGTGGTGGGTAACACCACACCTCATTACAACATGTCCCATTGTTCCTTCATATAAGCAATATCTCTGATGAGTTGTAGGGATTTTTTAGTGTTTTTGTGACCAACACTAAGTAAAACAGAGGAAAATTACATACTCACTCTCATTGAGCGCGTACTCATTCCAGATGAAAGGTTCGCCCGTTCCATTTGTGTGTGTCCCATTATGTGATGTACCATTGGAGGTGGAGTTGTCATGTACCGGCATCCAAACACACTTTTGCCTTAAATGGCCCATGAACAGCTGTAATCCTATGAGGGCGAAGACGCTCAAGCAGAAGACAGTGAGGATCATCACATCGGCAAGTTTCTTCACTGACTGGAACAACGCGCCAACGATGGTTTTCAGGCCTGCCGGACACAGTTTCACTTGTCACTCTAAGTGGTCCATGTCAACATTAACAGCAGACGTGCAAACGATACAAAGTGATGCCAATGAGCTCTGTCTTTACTCCACTGGTTTGACACTGCACTCCTATAAAACTTCTGGATTCACAATGGACATTTTAAATAAAAATTATTAATGCAGCAGAACCAGAGTTTTCTATTCCACAGATTCTTCTGTCTTGTCAAAACCTACCTACATTACCCACAATGCAACTCAATTACTGGATAGTTCTGTTGGAGATCAGAGTAGGTTATGCTTGTAGCAGCTAATGTAGCCTCGACCACATGTTTTCTATTGGTGATGGAAAGTCACATTTGCTCATCCAATCGTAGCGAGCAAATGTTCTTGACGTCAAGCCCAGGAAGGTTAGAGTTAAGGTACAGGGCTGGGGTGGGTTTTAAAGGGTTCACTATGATTGGATTTCATTGCCATCATAGGAAAAAAAATAGCGAGGTGATATGATGATGATAAAATGAAGATTAACACTTTTCTTCTTCTAGGAATACTAGAGGAAATTACACTTTGAGCCACCCCCTTTTGATAACACTTTGTCATTAATTTGACACCATGAACATTGTTATTTAGTCAAAACTCAATGTGGTAATCAGACAGAGGAAAGTAACCCAGGAAATAAGGATCATGCATGTCAGTGATGATGAACATGCAACAATCATGGGACACACCCTCACCACACATTATGTGACATTATGCCTTCATGACCACAAACAACGATGAGCGGATGGAAAAGCACACTCAGAACCATCAGTGCAAGAAACACAAAAAGAAGATTGTTCAGAGGAAATGGCACAGATCTCACAGAGTAACTATAATCTATTTAACAGCTGGACCTGCAAACTGGTTCAAACATAACCTGTTTGAACTAACACTGAGTTGGGATACCCAGGGTTGTTTTTAGGATTGTGGATATTCAGACTGCTGAAACAACTCTGTGACATATCTCTGACAAGCAGGTGGACAGGTGGGCTCAGGGAGCATTCCACATAGCACATTTCATGACAGATGCAGGAGCAGAGGTTGAGGTGCAGCGGGAGAAAATCAGATAAGAAGCTAACTAACATGCACTTGCTCCTACTGCTTACCTGGGATAACTGAAATAGCTTTAAAAGCTCTCAGCACTCTGAATGTGCGAAGAGCTGAAAAATTGCCTAGGTTTACAAACTCTGTTACATACCTGCAGGGAAACTTAGAGTTACTATGGAATATTGACTGAGACAACAATACATGTAACACAGATTGAAGCCAAACAATCTTAAATTGATAAACCACATGATTACATTTGAGTACATAGAGCATCAGGTGAAGCAGTCAACTAGTATAAACTGAAGCATGCACATCATCGAAGGAAAAAAGATGACAAGATGATTGTGATCATCATGAGTAATAAGATATGCACCAGGTGACACAAACTTAAAGGATAAAACTGGTGGTATTCTAGATTGTTCTTATTGTCAACAAATCCCATAAAAAAACAAGCATTGTCTGTTCAGTCAAAGCCTGATATAGTTTATACCTCTGTGCCATAGACTTAGCGTTGTTCTCACCATTCTGTGTCCTTAAAAACACATAAATGAGACACCTTGTTGCACTGGGTGCCATGTCATGGTCATGTCATGACCATGAACATGTAGATTATTTTGAGTCAGTCTCACAAACACTGCCTTGCTGCTGTAAACGTGTTAATCCACAGATGAGAATAAGGCGTGTCAAATGCAGAATTCACACCTGTTTAAGAAATGTTTGATAAAAACCAGCGTCCAGCTGTTGTAGAAAATGACTGAACCTCATTTTTTTAATGGCTATATATTAACCATGAGCAGTTTTAAAGTTCCTCTTCTAGCACTGATTAAAGCCCAAAAAAACTCTGTTCATCTTTTTTTTTTATGACAAATGACTTTGACTTGACTTTCCTGACTGTCTTGATTGTAATTCTACACTGTTGCTTTCATTTAGTATGATGGATCGATGAATATGCAAATAGTCCCCACCTCTACCTCCACCCATACCTACTCACCATCAACTCTGCTCATCAAAACTCTGCTTGTTTTCTGTTTTGCTAAATAGGTGGTAATATAGGAGCACAGACATGTTTGAACTGGAATTGTACAGGGCTGCCTACAAGACTCAGTTCAAAAGTAAAATGCTCAGCCATGGTGCTGACCACATGTTTTGCTCCTGATACATCTCATAACACATGAAAAACATCCCACTGACATGTTAATGAGGTTAAAAACTGTGTGCCACAGAGAGATGTGCTCATGCATTGTTGGTTTGAAATTTGTTGACAGACAGAATCACACCAGCCTTATTCTTTAAGACCTAAAACATGGCTTTTGAAATAAATGATAACTGGTAATATCGATGCATGCAATCATCATACTTTAGATCCTTTGATACAACCAACAGTGAAACCAGTAAAACATAAAACTTGTTTGCTTCAGCATCTTCCACACAGGCGCTCTACAAAGGAAGCTCTGGGGAAGTGATGTAACACTTCATCAAACATTCGTCAAATTGACTGAATTCGTGGCAGATACTTACGCCATGACAATGACACTGAAGTCCAGCCAGTTCCAGGGGTCTCTTAGAAATGTGAACTTCCCTATGCAGAACCCTCGAGCTAAAATCTTAACGAGGGATTCAAACGTATAGATTGCAGTGAATATGTACCTGTTAAGAAAAAAATATAGTTGTTAAACCAAACTGCATTTTCACCGTGTGAGCGAGTGTGTGATTCAATGTGTAAATGACGGGAAACTTACTCTACAATCTTTGCCCAGTCGGGTGGTTGACTCAGCGTCATAAACACACAGTTGACAATGATAGTGCACATGATCACCACACTGAACAATTTGCAGGCAGTTGTCAAGGAAGCCACTTATTTCACCAGCGAATTGACTTTTTACTTTGTTTGTTTTTAATTCATTATATCTCACACAAGCTAGCAATGTAAACAATTCACCCCTGGTGGACATAGGACAGTGACCATAGACTTAGCGTGGGCTCAACATAAACATGCGCATCAGATTAATATCTTGAAAGGATATGAGTGCACCAAAATCTTAACTGATATTCTTCTGAGAGGGTTGAAGGGGCTCAGGAGGTACAAGGCAGGAGTGGCGTTGAAGCGGAAGATGAAGTTTCCTTTGTTTAATACTATGAAAGTCTGAGAGAAAAGGAGAGATGTATATGAAATACTCTTATTTCTCTTTGGCTGATCTCATTATGGTTTAAAGATAATGAGTGATGGTATCATGGGGATACTTACAACTGCTAATTGGAGTACTTCAGCGGTGTGATTTACAGTCTACAAATCACTAATTACATTATATACACATTGCCGATAAACCTCATATAAATTGCTTTCGCTGGGCTTGTCTTCCCGTCATCAGATTCAAAGCTTCTGGCTAGATGGCAGCACTGCCTGATAACAGCTGCATGAAGTGCTAGATGAGAAAAACCTCATCGGGGTGCGACTCTCCTCCTAAATCTTTATCCCTGCCTAGCATGGATCTTTATTCTTGACCTTTTAAATAGCAGTTTCATGCTTTAGACTTCATGCTGAAGTTTGAAATCAAGCACACCTACTTTCTGATTACAGTAATAGGGATCCAGGTCCTCCAGCGGTGTCGACACCATGCCTTTAGGAACGTCCCCATACAGAAGAGGGAGTGATTTGCCTGCCTCCAGGTCACGGCTGGGCTTGAGCTCATTCTCATCACTGCGTTTTCTCTTCACATCCTTCGACTTCTTCTTGTTCTCCTCTGCGATCCGGGCCTCGATGGCTTTGAGGGACTCACGGCTAAAGGGGCGGAAGCTGTCTGGACCTGGTGGTACAAGCAGCTGTGCCATCTTTTCATCCTGCACCTTCAGAATGAACAGCTAGCCTCCAACATGAGAAAGGCCTGAGGGGTGAGAACAGATAAGACAACTTCTTAAGAAGCTTCTTCTGTGATTTAATGTAGTTTTAACATAGTTTTATTGGAAACAAATAAAAAAAAATATTTCTCACAGCAGATTAGAACTGCTTTAAATGGAGAGGAGACAAGGGTGGGTGTGGCTCTGTTCTTTAGTCAGAGATCATCATCTCAGGAAGCGGCAGGCTATAATGAGCCTTGAGATGGCTGTCATACACATAAATTCCTGCCAGCTATGGTAAAATTAGATCTAATTATCCGCTCTTCTGTAGATAAAATTAAGATTTGACATGACAATGATCAATTCCAGGTGAGAATCTTGCCCCTCTCAGCCATCCCTCAAAATGAAAAGAGCCCACTTTTTCCTCAGAGCCTGAGACAGAGCGGTGGGAGGGAAAGATTCATCCTACTAATAGGCCTGACTGGTATGATGTGTTAGGCAGACCTATGCAGCATTAAATATGAATGCGCTACAGGCTGCACTGCATCACGCCGGGTGCTCTGGTGCTGAGAGCTTTTGCCTGATCTGAATGTAATAGTGTAATAGAATACTTCCACACGCTGTGATGCAAGAAATCAATCACAAACACACTGGTCAATCAACTGCCCACAGCGCTGGGTTGTACATGTGTGATGTAATTGCAACAACTGTGCAATATCCAACTACTAAAAAAGAGCTTTGACTTTTAACGTGTCTGTGCACGTGGTTTTCACATCTATGTAAATGTTGGGTTCACACTGAGAGAAGTCAGTCACACACAGAGACACAGAGGATAGTTACTGATTTAAATGGGTTTTCGGTATTGTACAATATCAGTTTCTTGTGTACAAAGTATTGCAAATCCAGAGCAATAACATTGCCTCTGGTTGTTGAATGATTCCCCTGCACAGAGATGATCATCTGCAAATGTGCATCAGCTGACAGCTCTGGACAGCAAGAACCGCTTACTGCTGAGCTCGTCAAATCGAGCCTTTGTAAGTGCAAAGTGTTGATATTACATGTTTCCCCCTCTGTATGATTTATCAATATGTCAGTGTCACAAAAAAAAAAAGAAAAATCAAACCTGTGGAATAATCTCCACAGGGTCAGGAACTAAGTTATGTATGCAGTAGCTTTCCACTGTTATATATATGAATGAATATGATACGGGTCACATCAACAGCATGTGAATTAGGCCTTATTTAGAATTAAGCATTTTCTGATGAATACGCTGATATTAGTCAGGATTCAGGAGCCTTCTTTGGAAATGTACACAGTGCTTTCAGAATATGCATATTAGATACCCCACAGGTATTAATCTAAATATATATTATATTCAGAATAATAGAAGATTAGTGTGCCTGTAAACATAATTATTGCCATTATGAACAAGTGCCTATAGAGCTGGTATCAGCCTCTGTTTCAGGGCAGAGGGGCTGGCCTCTCCTTTATACACACTTTAAATGACATGTCTATAGGCCAAACTCACACACACACACACACACACACACACACACACACACACACACACACACACACACACACACACACACACACACACACACACACACACACACTTCAGCAATGGGAAATGTGCTTTCCTAACATTTCACAAAATAAAAGGGAAGCATTTAGGACCAGAGTTCCACGTAATTTAAAGTCACATTTCGCACAAAATACTGGCTGAAGTCTTTTATAACTGTATCTTATACTGAGTGCAAATTGTGGTATGGTGCAGTGTGTATCATGTACGCACACTTAATGGATGCTGTTGTTTATGGTGCAACTACTCTGCTCTGCTGTGCTGTGGCCTTATGAGTGAATAAATGTGAAAGTGTACATGCCATCATAGTTTACAGTAAAACATGTAGCCCTTTGTTTCAGAACACCACATATTGTTTACATTATTTATGGTACAGTAAGTACTGAGGCAATAGCTTTCCTCCACACCAAGTGCATTGCTAAAGTCCCTTTGATGTACAGTGATCTGAAAAGTCACTGCATTTAGCTATAACTACAGCATACAACTATTTAAATGGTACAATGTAGCACGACAGTGAGACAGGCTTCTTAACTGTCTGATAACTATCTGAAAACAGAAAATAAAGTGAACTTTGATTTGATGTTCGCCCAACAAGGTCAACCTGCAGTGACTAACCTCTACAGAGGTATGCATCATTCTGTCAATCTGTTCCCAACTCATTACACATAACTTGAGATATGAGCTGCCACTTTGAAGCTTCAAATAGGCCCACTTCATTTTATCTGCAACCTGTCTGCATCATGACCTTGCGCTGACTAACCTAAAATGGATACCTTTATTTTCTCTCAACTCTTGCTGGAACAGAATGTCAACACTTTCATTTGCTATTTGCTATTCACCATACATTTGACTGTGTCCTGATGATGAGCTTAAAGTGGTGACTGCCCTTCGCCCCTGGGCCTCCTGGTTCAACTACAAATATATGAAAGACTCGTGCAGTGTCAAACAGGAGCTAAACATTTAATGCACAAAACTCATTTCAAAACTTAATTTCATTGAGGTAAGAGAGGGGTCCACAATGCTTTTTCATAACACAAAACAATGCGGCTGGATGCTTTAGGATGGGGGTTAAAGGATAGGCCCACACATTAAGAGCTCTGTCTCAATGCAGTCTTGAAAATCACTGGTTATGATCTGACCACGGTTTAGCCTCTAGGGGGCGATGGCCGACATCCTTTCCACAATATCATTTCTATAATTTTATACTAAAAACACTCTAACTTTGTAAAGAATGAATTTTTACAGAGTGTGAGGGAATTGATTTTTTTCCCCCCATTGCTTACACTAGACTCACATAGGCAAGCCATGTCTGCCCCACATGGACACAAGCTGTGATAAACAACTCTTGTGGGTATATTAGCTACACTAACTAGGGCAGAGTTAGTGATTACCACGCTGAGCTAGTTACTCAAAATTGGCAATTAGTTACAGTTAGAAGTTACGTCTCTCAAAAGCCATTGAATTGCTTTAGCAATGACTGCATAAAAAAGTAATCAGTTCCTAGGGAAAGTAACTTTCGCGTTACTTTTAAATGTCTACTTCAATTCTCTTAGCAATGCGCACATACAGTAGCTGTATTATTTTAGTGTTGCTGTGGGACAATGTACTGACTATCGCTGCAGTGATCGGAATTATTTACACACCCGACCACTAGAGGGCAGCACTGACAAATGCTCCTACATCAAAGACATCTTGTATTAACTTGGTTAGTCAGTTGGATTTAGGAGAAAAGACCCACAAGATGCTGGATGTACATGTTAAGCGAGCTTAGCTACAGTAGTTACTAAATAATCTTATTTGATAGACCAAAGTTTCTTCAGTTTGGTCTTAAAAACACTACAGTCAGTATGAAGAAACGCAAGCTAATGTGTCCTGAACTATCTCGCGACACCATCAAGTCAGGTGACGTCACAGTGTAAACGGGAAACAAGTTGAGTTTGTCTGAGCAGTTCCTCACTATTTTCGCGTAACATAAAAGTAACGAGTAACGAGCCTAAGCAAATTTAAGTAACTGTAATCACGTTATGTAATTGGAAAAACATCTAGTCACCTTACTATTTACGTTTAAGTAGAGTAATGCGTTACTTTTCTGACGCAGCTTTCTAGCGCGTTACTCAGCGCTGGCACTGACTTGTTCATAAATGAGTCGACTGTGTTTCAGCTAAACATACTTGTGTAAGGAGTGGTCACAGTTTAGTATCTGTGGGCTCCTGAAAGACACACTCAGCTCCTAAGTGCTCACAGCTAATGCTGCTGCTGCTGCTGCTGCCTCTTACAGACTACAGGATCCGGATTAGTTCAGGGCGTTGGCGAAATAAGTGGTGATGAGAAGCTGTGAACATAGTTCCGTCTCTAGTAAATTCGTCTTTTTTTAAGCCGCTAGGCATCACTGTGCAAGTGCAGCCTGGACAGACAGCAAACAGGACAGTCTAATCTCTAATTGACAGCAATCTAATAAAGATGTTGACAGTCATGCAAGCAGGAAGTCGTCTAAGATGGAGTGTGGGCTAATAATTGCTGCCATGCCCATTAACTTCTGTAATATATTGCAGCACATCATTTGCACTCTAGTCTTTGCCCGGATGAACTACAAACGATCAATCACTTTTTTCCATACAGGTCTTCTGGCACAGTTACCAGCATAAAAGATGACATCTAACATTAGGACAGAATGTGAAATACAGACACAGTTCGTTAAATATTAACGACAGTAAATATTTGGATGAAAAGAAAACCAACATCTGAACGGACGCATTTGAATACATATGTGGGCCTCAATTTACGCACGATAGACAGATAGATAGACTTGGCAGATCTTGAAGCAGATCTACACACTTACATAAACCATTCACAGAAATAAACGGATTTTTCAATTAATGAAAGCCCAGTTTCTCTCCGGAAAAAACACTCGAATACAACTTTAACAGATTCTATGAACTCACCATCAGTTTTCCATCATCGACAGGGAAAAATAAAATAATAATAATAAAAAAAAAAAACCCGACGTGAAGCGCTTCAGGTTGTACAAAAGGTTCTTTTAAGTAAACCTGTCCGTCAATTTAGGTTGTTTGATGCGTTTCCAGAGCGCAGAAGTCCTTATTTCCACGGTTTGGACAGGAGAGCCCTGACAGAGAGCGTGTGTTTCATCTGCCCCTGCGTGCGCCAGAGTCAGACCACTGTACTGCTGCGCTTCCGGATGTTCCTGGGTACCAAGTGAGGACAGAGATGTCTGAATGGTTGTTGCGATAATAATGTGGTGGACATTATCATGCGTAATTGTCGGGAATACAGATGTCCGCAATCTGGCATGTATTAGAAACTAAAAGCTAAAGCCACAACTATGAATCAGATTGCGCTCTAAAACTCTCTCTATATTTGCGCGCGCGTCTCTATGTGTGTGTGTGTGTGTGTGTGTGTGTGTGTGTGTGTGTGTGTGTGTGTGTGTGAGAGAGAGAGAGAGAGAGAGAGAGAGAGAGAGAGAGAGAGAGAGAGAGGTGGGGGTCAGTGGCCTGTTGTTATCCAAACGTCCGGTCAAGTGTTGAGTCATTACAACAACTGCCTGAAAGTAACTGAGAAAACAGCAGATGAAACTGCAGCAGAGGCCGGTGAAAGGTTCATCTGGACCTGCCTTTCATTTGTTGCATTTGAGTAAATTGTTGGGTGGGTGACCTGACTGTGAGTCAGGACATGCACTGTGCGCCTGACGCCACCTGCTGGATACACACAGCATCGTCAGACAAAGTTAGAAAGAGTATAAAGAAGCTTTGGACTGCAGCGCCAAGTATCACCAAGTTTCTATCCAGAGAGCGAGAGAGCGCGTGTGTATATGTAATGTGTGTGTGTGTGTGTGTGTGTGTGTGTGTGTGTGTGTGTGTGTGTGTGTGTGTGTGTGTGTGTGTGTGTGTGTATAAATAGTGAATATGACTGAACGTTTCAATGCCTATGAAGCAGCATTGGAAAACATAAAAATACTTTTAAAAAGCAAGCAGCAAGCAGCCTAAGTAGGCCATGAAAATTAATTTCACAGTAATCTTGGTCAAATAAATATATAAATAATAAAAAAAAAGTCACAAATTACACTGAATTACACATGTAGAATAAGAAGTAGCTTTTGACCAAAACTGATTAAATCACACAAAACGAGTGTGATTACAGTTCTCCACATGAGAAACGGTTCTCTTGTTTCTTACTGTACAGTATATTTCTCAATCTTTCTGCCAGTCCCTGAACAAAGACGTCTATTTAACAGTCAGCTTTAAGTCCTTTGGCCTAATTCCTAATTTCCTTTCAAGTATTATTCTGTATTTTGGTATCAAGTGTCAAAGTGCAACCTGTTCCTCAGAAGTCCATTAGCTTTCGCTGTCCAGTGAGGCTGTGGGGCTGTTTCTTCAGTAAAAAGGAGTAAAAACTGTTGACATTGTGTTCTGTGGATGAGGATTGTCCAGACAACGGCACTGCTGCTGGAAAGAGATGTTGAATTTTCTGAATGTCATTCATTTGAATGCTGTTCCATACACTAAACTGAATTGTACTGGTGACATTTCAGAGACGTAAATGTCAAACTGACTCTAACTGAACTAACTAAATGACCAGATGCCACTACAGGGAGAAGCCATTTTATCTGATCATTTTATTTGATTTCATTTATTTATTGATCATTTAGGGAAACAACCCTTTATGTATGTCTTTCCCCAAACTGAACAATCAAGTTCCTGTCATAAGTAAAAATATACATGTGTTAGCAACTACTACTACTACTACTACTACTACTACTACTACTACTACTACTACTAATAATAATAATAATAATAATAAGAAGAAGAAGAAGAAGAAGAAGAATGGACGACTGGAGGACTTTTCCCAAACGTCACTGTAACCCCACACAATGATGATGAAGAGGATGGTTTTTGTTTGTTTGCTGGTTTTGTTTGAGAATAAAAATGTGCCGACAGCTTTCGCCGTGTTGGACTCATCCTGACCATGGCCGCTTTGTTCCCAGTTATTTTAAGTTTAAGGCTGCCGGAGGATCATAAAACCACATCAGAAGATGTACACAATGACACCATGTGCGTAAATTGCGCACGGCACTTCTTTCAATTTGGAAACACTGGCTGTTCTACACTGTCTCCTGATCAAAGGCCGATGGCCGCACAGGGGCGCTATTGAGACGTTTTAAAGCTTTTAGTTGAGTAAAATTGACAAACTTCGCCTAATTCAATCACACCACAGATATGTGAGAGTAAAGCTCTGAAGAGACGCGAACAAAGCGGAAGCAAATCAGTGATCAGCAGATGCTCGACATGGATCAGCAGGTGGGTGTGCAGTGATGCTGTTGTTGTGGGACATTAAAAGAACAGACAGACTTCTTTGATTTTTGTATCACTGCTTTTTGTTCTTTTCCAGCTGAGCAGCGAAGAAGGGACCACTTTAATTCCTCCACAAAAAGCTGCCGGAGGGCCAAGAAGTTCAATGACATCTGCGTCTTTTAATTTCATCAACTCCATCATAGGGTCTGGAATAATCGGTAAGTACTCAGTCGATCGTTCACATTGCCTAAACCGTACAATGACATTACATGTAACCGATGGTAAATAATAGTATAGCAAACTCTGAATCCTGAGATATTCAATTTCAATAATTTGTTAATTTTGGCCCCATTCAAGCCCTGCGGCGATAAACCCTCGGCATCATATGACTAGCGCCTGTTGCCCCCATTCTCCCTTTTAACCCTTTCATCCTCATAAATTGACTTGTTATGCAGAATCACAAACACGCACAGAATCAGCAGGGCATTTTAAAGCTTTTTGTGCAAGTTTTGCTTTACAGAGGAAAAAACATTTGAGATCATCTTTGGATTTTTCAACAAAATTAATTTAGTATATTATACATTTAATCTGAAAATTCATTAAAAACAGGAAGTTAGTACAGTGCCAAGTAAATATACAGACTGCTTGTGTTCCATGCAGTTCTAATGTTTCTCACAGTAATAAATAACTTATGTAGTGTTTAAAAAATCCTGCAGTGTAATTTTCCTGAATCTGTGAACATGTTCAGAAAGAATTCTTTTGTTGTCAGTCTGCCTTTGTTTTAATGTTGTTTTACTGCTATGCTTTCTTCACTGTGATCTGTGATTTTCCCTTCAGGAATTCTTTAGCTGCAGTTCTGTATGTGCACCATGTTTTCCTGTGTTCTGTCCTGAGCAGGTTTACCATATGCACTGAACCAGGCCGGGCTCCCCTTAGGCCTTCTGCTTCTGATAACTGTTGCGTTCATCACAGGTGAGTATTTTGAAGGTGCCATTATGAAAATGAAGGCATGATTTTATGAGAGGAACAAACTAAAATATTATGTTCCGTGGCAGACTACTCCATAATCTTACTAATCAAAGGAGCCAACCTGTCTGGGACAAGCAGCTATCAGGCACTGGTGCAAAGCACATTTGGTTTCCCTGGATTTCTGATTTTATCTGGACTGCAGTTCCTTTATCCTTTCATTGGTGAGTTACTTCAAAGATACACAAAATATTATACCACGGCATATTGCATTTCATGTGTAAATTTCCAGTGTGGCCAGACAAATAATTTCATTCTATAGTCCTATTTTTGCTACATTCTTTTAGACTTTTGGTCCAGTCTAAATAGCCCTGCACATTAATCTAATAATAGAATGATGCTTCGGCTCTTCTTCCTCAGCTATGATTAGCTACAACATCACAACTGGTGACACACTGACCAAAGTATTTCAGAGAATACCAGGAGGTATGCTGCATTATTCCGCCTCAATCAAAGCCAAACAACAACAACATATGCGATTAAAGCAAGAACTGATTAGTTGTTTTGTGCTTGCAGTTGGTCCAGATCATATACTTGCAGAGCGTCACTTTGTGATCTTGGTATCAACCGTTGCATTCACGCTGCCGCTCTCACTTTATCGCAACATAGAGAGACTTGGGAAGGTAAGTGTGATTGCTGCACAGCTGTCAGTGTCATTGAGTGATTTGAAAGCTGCCTGTAAAACGTCCGTGTGTGTTACCAGGTGTCCTTCCTGTCAATGGTGCTGACACTTATCATCCTCATCATTGTAATCATCAGAGCAGCTACCATTGGACCTCAAATGTATGAATGAATACTCCACAATCTGCTAATCTATAGTGATTTTAATGTAAATGTTCCTGTTTGTGAACCATGGGGTTCTTTTTTTAATGAATAGTCACTAAAATGCTATTATGCAAACACAATTGTGTGTTTCTTGATGACTGAATATGAATATCATTCTCCAGCCTCCCGACAGAGAATGCATGGGCATTTGCGAAGTGGAATGCAATTCAGGCAGCTGGTATAATGTCTTTTGGTGAGTTTGTCTGCACGATGCTGATCTGATGGAATATTTTTAGCAGTATGTTGTTGTACTGCAGACAGAAATACAATGACCACCAAACACATGCTAATGATAGAGAATAAATTGTGTAACTGAAGGCAGATTATGCACAAAACCTACAAAACGGGATAAAAGAGGTTAAAAGTCGCTGCTGTCTGCTACAAGAGGCTGACAAAGTACGTGGTGAACAAAGTTAAACTTAATTCTGGAGACCAAAACAGAGCTAAAGCGGAGCAGTTTTCTGCCCCCTAGTGGCCAGAAATTGATGAAGGTATAATTTAATATCCTAAAAAGAGCAAAGCTCTTCATTTATTTACAACACTGTCTAAATCTCACTCTGCCTTTGGTAAATCACGGCACAGCGTCTCTAAGAAAGTCAGGGTCATCACCCTCTGAGTGAGACCCAGCCCAGCGGTGCACCCTGTGAGTGGAGCTCCGGCTCCTCTGCTGTCTACCTTTACACACATTGTGGTGAAAATGATGATGGCCTTGAATCAAGTGCTTTGATGATAATAACTGCTAATGCTACAAGGGAGGCCATTTAGATAAGGGGATGTGCAAGCACTTAGGAAAATTCAGTGATGTGTAGCCTGAGCTAAGACGGGTCTCAGTCTTTAACATATTCAGTTTACCATCAAATCATACAAGACAGCAAGAAAACTACAAATGAGACACACATCTAAGAGTGTGCAAAGGTCCAGTCTACTGATGCCTCATTTATTCTGCCTCTGTTTGTCTCCTCAGCCTTCATTTGCCACCACAACAGCTTCCTTATCTATGGGTCTCTGGAGCAGCCCACACTGGCTAACTGGTCACGGGTCACCCACGTGTCTGTGGGCTCTGCACTGATATTCAGCGCTACATTTGCTGTTGCTGGCTACACCACCTTCACTGGCTACACACAAGGTATTAATACGATAGATAATGAACTACACGCCTCTAATTTCTTTTTAATATCACAATTGTGTTTGTATGATCTCATATTCCCACTTTTTTAGGAGACATATTTGAGAACTACTGCAGAAATGACAACCTGGCAACATTTGGTCGCTTCTGTTTTGGCCTCAGCATAATAACCACATTTCCACTGGAGTGTTTTGTTACACGAGAGGTAAGTGATACTTTCTTATACGGCGGCCTAAGAATTTAACAGTTAAACGTTTACATATGTAAGGGGAAGTGGTATTTGAAGGGGTTTGAGCGTCTGAGGCTTTGTAACAAAATGAACCAAAAGAAATGTGGACGCCCAGCTGCTGCTGCAGAGCTGCTCAGTGGGTAACGGAGCAACAGTGTCAGCCGCAGAAGCTTGTCACTGGGTCCTCTCTCAACTTGCGAATGCAATGCTAATTGGAATTCTATTTAGTAGGAAATGCTTTAATTAAAATATGTATGCAGATTCATTTTCATATTCGTGTTCGTCCCCTCAGGTGGTATCCAATGTCATTTGCAGTAGGGACCTTTCAAAGGCTGAACATGTGGCCATAACATTGCTCATAGTTGCTGTTTGTACATCATTGTCTTTGGCCTTCGACTGCTTGGGAATTGTTTTGGAACTGAATGTAAGTCAACTCAGCACCGTCTGCCCCTCTCTCCATTTAGTTTGGGATAATACATTGAAGTGTTTAATGAAGTGTTTGTTTCACCTTAATGGTGTTCTCGTACACCATCCAGGGCATTCTGAGCGCCACTCCTCTCATCTTCATCATTCCATCTGCGTGCTTCCTCAAACTCTCCACCGGCCGCTGGTTCCAGCCTGAAAACCTGATACCGATCATCTTGATATTAATTGGCCTGTTTGTCATGATCACTGGTTTGATCATGACTGGCCTCTACCCTCAAGACTGTTCGCACGGCGTGGAGATGTTCTACTGTGGAGACGCCAATGTCTCTGTTACCGTACCACCAGTATAAAATGAGCATCCACCAAATTTGGAATGGTCGGGGTTTTTTTTTTTTTTTTTTTTTTTTTTTAAAAGCACTGACGTTATATGGCGAAAATGTGTTTATGTGGACCCTCCTGTCCCCCACATACCTTTGCGCACAAGGACTCATTTTCATGTTTGGGCTATAATCTCAATAGTTCCAATCAAGGGAAATCTTAATGTTACACCATTCAATGATATGTTAGGAAATGGTGTGCTTCCAACTTTGTTTTTATATGTGTTGTTCTGTATCATTTGTATCACACAGACGGTGAGTTGGTCGCTTCCATATCCAGCCACACGGTGTCACTGTAGACAAATAAAGCATTCATTAAAAGGAAGTACAAAACAGCTACGCTGATGTTTTTTTTTTTTTTTTTATTATTCAGCTTACTTCTAAATAAATAAGTGGATTTACTTACTATGTTTTTCAATGCGTGGCCGTGTTGGGTTGTGTTGGCCATGATTTGAACTTGGATGCGATAGTTATGCCAAACGCCTCATCAGGATCCTGGAGGGAAGGTAAACTGGATCTGAGAGACGCCCCACTTCCACAGCTCCATGTTGCGATGCAGCGTCCTGGATGTACACAGAAAAGTTGGCAGAGTTGTCTACGGTGTCAGGGGCGAAATGATTTAGAAATCTCTCAGTAAAAAGAGAGGAAAAACATCATTACCACACTGGAATGGTTTGCGTAAAAGGCGCAAAACGCGGAACTTCACAGCCGGAATTATGGATCATTTATCCAAACAAAATCTGTTTGTAGCAGTCTACAATTAACTTTACCTTTTTGAAGACTGATGGAAGTTGACAAGAGCGTCGAAAACCAGCTACATTCATGGTAAGGCACGATCAGTAAATACTTTTAGTCGTTTAGCTTATTTCCAGTAAAAAAAGAAAAAAAAAGGGAAAAAAAGCCGCTTCATATGACTGAAAAACTGATGACCTCATGTGGGATTCGCCCATATTTCAGTATTTGGCCTCTTGCACCACTTCAAAGCAGCAGGTCAGAGCAGCCTTTTCAACATTTAGCATGTAAACCGTTACTAAAAAAATGAATTGTGCTTTTTGTTTGTGTTTGACCAGTCCGAGGGATTGTGTTAAACCGATGAGTTTAGTCATGGATGATCATGGATCCCATCAGCCCCATCCACGGAGCTCTGGTCTGAGGTATGTAGAACTGTCATTTGGATTAGCAGCTGGCACGTCTGTGTATTTTATCTGTCAGTGGCGGAGAAAATCCACAAGAAACAGGAGGGCCAAGTGTGTCCTGCAGCCTTTTCATTGCAGATTAAGAGTCCAAATGTATTTTTAACAGAGCCAAACCTCCGTGGTCTTAGCATTAATGTTTGGAAAATAAAACGATTAAACAGAGAAAGTGTGACAAATAGAAACAAAAGACCTGACAGCATGCTCTTTTCATTTTGCATAAACGTAATGGCACAAAAATCAAGTTCCTCCACCTTGGAGTGGCTGACTGTGTGGCGCTGACAGCAACAATTGGTAGCAGGGAACCAGCTGTTGTCTGATCCAGCTGTTTAAGGTACGAGTTCAATCTTTGCAAACGAAGACTTTCAAATGACATCCCTTTCACTCAGTGCATCCCAGCGAAGTCACAGTTGTTGCAGACGCTTCAACCTTTGAACTCTCCTCATTTCCTGCTCTCTCTGAGTTTCACTGAGAAATCGCCTTGACCATATGTAGAGGTCATGGGAAGTATTCTGCAGGCTAAACACTCTGCCTCCTCTGTCCCTGCTTTGAGCCTGACGCTCGTTTCTCTCGTGGAAAGCGTGCCTTCGCCGGGCTTACAAACTGATACTCTATATAATACTGATCCGTCATGTCCAACAGTCAAAGAAACCCACAGCAAAGCGCTGTGAGCATATGACATGATGGAATTTCCCATCAGTTTTGGCTGAGGGACTTGTAGGTGATGTCAGCTGCTTGTATTCCAGCGGTTGGAATCGTTAAAAAAGGGGAGTGAGTTTCCAGAGCTTTTTTTTTCAGTCACTGCTCACTCCTTTGGCATTCGGTGGAGATCTGCCGGGTTTTGAAGATTTAAATTAGAGGTGAGATGGAGAATTTGAACATATGGCACTTTCCAGTCCAGTATTCCATGATAGCTGTGCAAAGTTTCCAGTCCTGCCCTGTGTACTGTAAAAACAGCATTCAGGCACCTCATATACACTCCACTAAAAGAAAAAAAAAAACACTCTTGGTGTGATTTGTATTCATATTTCATGAGCAGTGTGTAATCTGGGAGCACAGCCACGCTCCCTGGCAATGGAAAGCAGCAGACTACCTAAATCTCTCTGTGGTTTGACTCTCGTTTGGAAAAGTAAACCGCACTCTCCCATAAGCTGCTGGGGTGTGGGGGAAGGCGTATGTTCTCCGTCTTATTTGCGGCTTCTTATATTTGTGGAGCCAATAAACGGCCGCTTCTCACTTTTTCAAATGCAGTCATATGTGAAGATTTCATGTGACCCCCGAAGCTACGCTACATTTGGTATCCAAAAACCGACCCTGCCAGACTCACTGGGCTGGCTGTTCTCGCACACAGACAGACGGTGCAGCAGTAACGTGAGGCAGCCTTCACAAAATCGCAGTTCTTTTCCTGTGGTCCTTAATTGTAAATCTTCAAGAGGTGCATTCGTTTATTCACACTCAGTCTAACAGTGCACGGCTTGGAGCTGACCTCGCTAATTGGACACACCTTAAACCATGATCTCACATGGCTGGCTTTCCTCAGGGCAGAATGTGGAATTAGTTAAGGTATTGTGAATCCCCACAGCTGTCTCCCCACATGCAGGCAGTCCAAGGGCACAGCTGCTCACACGAGTCTGCAGATGAAAACTGTGACAGGAGCGACTGGTGGAGCCTAGACACTTCAAGCAAATATTGACTTTTCACAACAACTACAAATGTGATCAACTTTGAGGCTTCTTCAGACCAGATAGATGCACATCGCAGGGCCTTTGAGTACAGTAATGCATAAGGCAGCGGTTTCTCCTCAGAATTATCCTCACAGACAATGAGGCTTTGTTCGCTCAGGAAAATATATCATTTGGTCTAAAGCACGCTGCCCTCAGAAAGCCCACTCTGATCTTCTGCGCTCAAAAAGCAAGATAAAGGGTGTCATTCAAAGATCTCCACCCACTGGATGTAATGAAGCAGGAGGAAAATCAGCATTAAGGCCCAGCAAGCTTGGCCTGGGAATGAGCTGGTGTGTCATCTGAATACTGGGATGTTTTATCTCATGGATGCTTTCTGCCTCACGGGGCTAAAACAGACAAAATGGCTAACGTCCAGGCAGCAGGGCATAATGGGTCGTCTTTGTTGCCACGCTGAAGCCAACGCATTGACCGTAAATACCAGTGAATACTTCTCAGCACACAGTTATGAACATCATGAAACGGAGTTTGTTGGTTATTATAGCTCATTTTTGTTTTCATCTTCAAAGTAGGAATTCTGATTATGCATTTTAGATAATATTGATGTGGTGCACAGCAGCTTATTTACACAGATTTGCTGCACAGATCCTGCCTGGAGGTCTCGGCCCCTCTTTGTGTCTGTTATGCACTCGTCCAGGGCATAACAGTTGGATGCCTCCCACTCTCAGCCTGTGCAACATTCAGAATGACCTAATATGAATTAGTCCTTTGTGTGCTCTCAATAGTAACTTCAACTTATCTCCAATAACATTCAAACATTTTATGCGACAAAGGAATAAATTGCCTTGATTTGCTTGACCTTCATTATCAGCGTTTGTTTTGTTTGGGTGAGATGTTTATCGAAAAGGCATCGGTTGAGTTCCCTACAGGTCTGTTTAACAAGACCTCGACAAGCTGTCTATTAATTATTCAGCCAGTGACAAATCATAGATCTAAGCGTAAACCAGCTTTAGGAGACTGAAGGGCAGGTATGAAATGAGAAATAAGAAATTGCACACCTTGAGATGGTTCTCTAGGTGGCACTATCACCGTGCATATGTGTCGCATCCACCCAGTTGTTTGTGCATGTTTGTACAGTGCCACTAGTTTCTGTGTTTTTCTTAATATCAAAATGGTAATGAAGTGACGTACTGAACCTTATCATGCACTGTAGCTGCGCAGTGCATGTTAGGAGATAAGGTGCTAATGAACCACAGCGTGATATAAACAAACAGCAGTTTCAGTGGAGGATGTTCACACTAACAGCGAGCAAGTAAAGCAAGCAGCGCTGCTTTGTATTAAATGTCCAGTCGCTTTGTTTCTGTTCCAGCTGTATTTCATCACCATGCCACGGAGGTGCTGCTTATTGTTAAAACTGCAATTACAGAAGAGCAGAAGTCGCTCAAACTTTTTTACAAGTGAATATAAGTTATGAATAAAAAGAAAGCTGAAGGAAAGGTGCAAAAGCTCCTCCTCTGACCTCTGAGTTTTCTCTTCGAGGTTGTGAAATACCGACTATTCCGTTTACACTCTCACCAATGAAAACAAGTAATGAATGTGCCCGTTTGAGTGCAGAGTCACTGTGTGTGTACTCTCTTCAGACAACCTCAGTTCATGTGATCGGCAAAGGGGAATGCATGCTGGTGTGCCTTTTAAAAGATGCCCCACCGCAGACAATGCTGCATTGTTTCAGATGAAAGGACACAGTGTCATAGTTATAATTATGACTCAAGGGGGAGCTTTCTTTCTCACCAAGTTATTTTATCTAAACATTGGTCTCTCTTGGAAAAAAGCAGTTTTGGCCAAACCACCAGAGGTTAGAGGGATAATTACCTTATCTTCTGTGTATATGTTATCTAGGCTGTGTAGGGCTGCAAACCCAAACACTGTATTGTAAGTTTGCCTTCTTGACAGCTTTATTAAATTCAAAGAAATGGATTTGTGTATGAACAGAGACAGAAACACACCGTGTGTTCTTTCCTTTATTGGTTTGTTTTGATGCAATGCTGGAAGTAAAATATTTGAGCTGCTCTGAGATAAGGTGAGGGTAATGTAGCATAGCAGACCCGGGTTCACAGGCTGCACTGGGGCCTAATCTCAAATCTCATTACCTACTGTAACTGGCTGGCAGACCTGCTAGCTTACTCTGGCTCCGCTGCAGCATTGGTGCAACATATAGCACAGGAGTGAGCCCCACGGGGAGCAGTAATACTGAGTGCAAATGTGGCAGATCATGACAAATGGATACTGCATTAAAAAGCTAATAATGTCACAAGATTTGGTCCTTATATATTTGTCAGAATTCATAATGATGTTACAGATGCTTTGAGACTTTGAGTGCGCCCAGGCCTGTGCTGGAGGATGCTGTGGGAAAAAAGTTTTTGTTTTTCCTGCAATAATAAACGCTACACATAGGAAGTGGGAAGTTCTCATAGGGTCCCTGTGCTCTTTTTCTCCCTAATCTCTTTCCATCCCACACTGCTTATGAAGTAATGGCCTTTCCAGACCCTCTTTAAAAAGCTTGTGTTTACTGTGAGTGACCTCTCACCAAATTACCAGCTGTGGCTCTGGTCCTGTGTTTTGTCTTTCCTCAGGGACTACCCCCCCCACCCCCCCCACCCCCCCTCTGTGTAACTCCTTAACTCCACCTCTCCAGCCTGCTCCTACACACCAACATCTCCTTTCACCACTTAACCTCCTCATTGTGCTGTGGTATTTGATGGTGGTGTTTGTAGAATGGGCCATACATTCTGAAGTGAGAGTGCAAGGATACTGATAAAGGAGCACTTTCATGATTTCATAATGCAGGGTCAGAGTTATTGCTTCCGTACAAGTCCGCATACGGTTTGCTAAACAAAGCCGCAGCTTTTACATTTCATCAAGCACTTGGATCAAATCTGGAGAAAACAGCGTTCACACTGTGGGTCATTGGGTTCAGGAGAATAAGTCAAACTCTATTCATTAAAACTAATGCTTATAATATGCAACCCTGCTTCCAGAAAGTTGGGATGCTGTGTAAAATGTAAATAAAAACAGAATGCAATCATCTGCAAACAAGCTGTGTTTACAGACACGAGTTTTATGAAGTGTTCCTGAGCCCAAGCAGAAATATCCTTTACACAATCATGTGTTCACAAAGTGGTGAACCTCGCTCCGTCCTTACTTGAACGACTGAGCCTTTCCAGGATGCCACTTTCATATCCAATCATGATACTATCACCTGTTATCAATGAACCTGTTTACCTGTGGAATGATCCAAACAGGTGTTTTTGGAGTATTCCACATCTTTCCCAGTCTTTAGTTGCTCCTGTCCAAACTTGTTTGAAATGTGCTGCTGTATCAAATTCAGAATAAGCAGATATTTACAAAAATCAATGAAGTTGATGATGTAAAACATTAAAAATATTGTCTTTGTGCTGTTTTCAATTGAATATAAGTCAAAAAGGATGAGCAGATGATCACCTTCTGTTTCATTTGTGTTTTACACAGTGTCTTCTTTGGAATCAGGGTTGTACATCAGCCACAGGAGTCTGCTGATGCTGCTGTTTCTAGAAGCCAAGTTTGTAGCTTCCTGTTTTTCTAAGCATGAGTAAATATAAACGCCTCTAATAATAAGTCTGCATTGTCGTTCAATGGGAAATGATGCCTTTTAATAGTAAGCTATTATGAAGTGTTGATTCAGTTCACAGTGACTGAGAACACAGAACAAAAGCAGTGCTTTCTCTGGCTGGATGTGTTAGACTAAATGCAAGGTGCCGACAGCTTCTTTTGACAGCTCTTACTAACAATTTTACCTGACTACTTTCATGAATGTTTATTTTCCTTTACCGTATTGTGTTATTCTCAGTTTTTCACATTTATCTCTTTTATTTAAACTGTGTTGTCTGAAATATGTATAATTAGTAGTGCTGTCAATCGATTAAAATGTTTAATCGCGATTAATCGCATAAATGTCATAGTTAACTCGCAATTAATCGCAAATTAATCGCACATTTTTATCTATTCTAAATGTCCCATTAATTATCATTTAATACTCTTATCAACATGGAAAAGTGGATAGGCTTGCTTTGTGCAAATGTTTTTTATTGAAAACAATTTGTAGTGTAGTTTTATTTCACACTAACATTCTCACTTTGAGCAGTCATTTACATTTGAATGAATCAAATCTCACACAATTTAACACTGTCAATAAACAGATGACAAAAAATAAATACTTGGTTACAAAAAAGCCCCTTCAACAACCCTTTCTAATGGATCAAAACAGGGTGATCCAAAATAAAGTTACAAAGTGCACATCATTGTAAACTAGGATTCAGCCTATAGTGCAGTTAAACCATGGCTTAAACTTTCCTTTCTTAAGTTTCCTCTGAACATACAAGCAGTCAGACTGTGATGCTCTTCTGTTTATTCACCAGAGGCTTATCAACGCAGCCTCTTATTTCTCTCCAGAAACAATGAACATTACTTGGCTATGGCTGCAGTAAGCTTGCTTTTAGTTGTGGTATCCATATGCTTCTGTCCAAACTTTGGTCTTGTCAGTCGACCCATCTGGCAACTTTTTGAATCTAAACTTTCTATTCAGAATCTTGTTCGCATCCATTTCGGCATTTCGCGCTTGACATCCGCCTCCACTTTCACAGCTAGCGAGCAGGCAAGACCAAAACATGCGTGGGGCGTGCCTATTGTTTTGTTTCCGGTTTACAATCGGATCCTGTAGTTTTTCTTACGTTACTAGCAGTGGCCACAGCTTATAAAAAACTACAAGTTCACTAGGTCACAAAGAACGTTAATCGCGCGTAAAAAAAAATGACGCCGTTAAAATTGATTTGCGTTAACGCCTTAATAACGCGATATTTTTGACAGCACTAATAATTAGTGAAGAATTTAGCATGGCACAAAGACAATATATTTAATGTTCACCTTCACTGATTTTTGTTAATATCTGCTTATTCTGAATTTGTTGCCAGCAGCACATTTCAAACAAGTTGGGACAGGAGCAACTAAAGACTGGGAAAGATGTGGACCAAAACACACAAAAACAAAAACACCTGTTTGGAACATTTCACAGGTAAACAGGTCCATTGGTAACAGGTGATAGTATCATGATTGGGTATGAAAGGGGCATCCTGGAAAGGCTCAGTCGTTCACAAGCAAGGATGGAGGGAGGTTCACCACTTTGTGAACACATGATTGTACAAAGGATGTTACTACATGGTCTCCGGAACACAGTTCATCTGCAAATGATTGTAGACTTTTTTTTAATTTACGTTTTACAGAGTTCTGGCTTTTCTAGAACCTGAGAGACTCAACCGTCAAGTCCTCTGACATGACTGTGGAGTGAGTCAGTTCCGACGAAATAAGGTGTGGTTTTAAAAAGTTGTTTTTGAACTGAAAAGCAAACACAGGAGAAGTACCTGATTGAGTTAGGGAGTGGGAGGATCCCTGTGAGAAACCAATCAATGGGAAAATAGTCCTTCCTGATCCTTTTCCTCTGATAATGACATCATCACCAGCAGCAAAAAAAGGCTCATTCCTGATTAAAATGCATAATGCATATGTCTGTTTCTGAGCTACCAATGTGAGCACATGCTGCAGTGTGTTTCGGTGCACTGTCGCTCCACTAGCCCCACCCACAGGTTCATGTCAGCACAGGGAGGAAAAGCTGCTTACCTTTCTGCTCATGTCCGCGGGGGGAGGCTACCCACACACTGCTCCGGAGCGCTCAGAGAGGCACTGAGGGGGCCGACAGGCATTAGGTAGAGGGTTGGAGGGGCAGATTTCTGATGTCACAGCTTGGGCGTGGCATTAAGGTGGGCCCTTTGTAGCTAAACTGATTAGAGTTCAGTCTGTCTGACAACTCATGGGAGATACACAGCAGAATGGAAATTATTTGAGCGGGGACAACCTTAGGCAAAGAGGTAAGAGAGTGGAATGAACTGCTGGCAAACTGAGAGGAAAAGCAGGTCTGTCACACCTGCTTTCCAAATTTCTGCTTCTTCTCGTACAGCTCATAGTGTGCTGTTGCTGACTTCCTCTAACGCCGTTGGAGAGGACCTTCAAAGATTTTTGTCCTAAATGTTTCCATTCACACTGTTAACTGTGTTTTGACTTGAAGTACAGGGTGTGTTGGACTTTCTGTGATGTGGCATGTTTGAGCTTGTAAGTGCTGCTACCTGATAAACTACTGCTTGTAGTGTTTTGGTCATTGGAGCATTAAATTGTTGTTCTTGTTGCTTAAAATAATCTGGGTGTTGTCTCAGTATGTGACTGAGCAGAAGGGCCTCTTTGAAAACTTGTTTGTTTCTTTGTACAGGAACCCACTATTACCCCAGGGGTCACTCTGCTACCCAGCAGCTGCTAACATACCACAGTGGGCATATTTTCTAATCCTGCACCTCCTCAGAACCTCTAAGCAACGTTAGATTTCTGCCAGGTCTTTGGTCTTGTTTCTTCTTGGGCTGGGCTGCTCCCACCTGTTCGCTGTTCCATTTGATTTAGGATTTTCCTGAGAGGATTTTAATTGACGGAGTGGAAAAAATACGTAGAAGTGACTGAAATGTTTCTGGTGAAATTCGTGCCAGCTGGAACAAAGAGTGATGGAATGTAGGGAATCTGGAGATTCTGTTGTTGGGCTGGTTGACTCATGCTGATATTACACTTATTTTTTCAGTTTGTCTAAAGTACAGATATGTAATTCCACCATTCTTCAAAACCCCACCTATTTTTCTGTCATTCTGTCTTTTTCACACATAACACAGAAGTATTTGAAGTATTTTTACATGACAGGCAGCATCTGGATATTATTCTAGCTCTGAAGCCTCACAAAACCATTATCTAGTTGCAGTTAAACAGGACTCAGCACAACATCATAGAATGCAATATTCATTTATCACACCGCATGTTTTTATTAGACTCCATTTATTTGCTCCACTGGAGTCCACAAGCTTGCTGTATGACGAAACTTACCAAATGGTACAATGACAACAGGCCTGTTATTTCCTGGTAGAGTCTGTGATCATGTCTGTCGAGCATGTCCTCTGCTATTGAATGAGCCTGTTTGTGAGTGTCAGACCTCCCAGGGAAACCCTGTGAATGAGGCATCAGCACAGTCAAGCTTCAACACGTCTCCTCTCATTCAGCAACACATCCTGGGCCTCTGACAAAACACAGGCTTGGATGGCAAAAACAAACCAGCCTGTGTGTCCGTGTCTGTCACCTGCTCGACGTGCCTTGATAAAATCACTGATGACACAGCTGTATAAACTAGGCTGACCCTGAACTTGAGGCATGGCTATTGTGCATTTTTTCCATACTAATTTATTCATTGTTTCTAGCTGGGGGCGTTCACAATCACGTGATGCAGTTTCTCCCCAACTGAAAATCACGTAAGAGCTGTATCGATTAAATAAATCTACTTACATGGCCCAGCTTTAGAGCGTTATTAAAAAAAGAGAAAGTTTAGACACAGTGCTAAAGGATTATAATCCATTGCCAAATAATCAGCCAGAGCCATGAATCAGGACTTTGAACCCAGCAGAGACCACAGTGTGAACGTCTGTTTCAGCTTGTGTTGGTTATATTTGTTGGTTGCACACCAACAGTGAATAATCTGTGTATTATTATTCATCTAACACTCCTTCCCTTACTCCTCTACGCCCTTCTAAACTGTCCAGTCAGCGGTTAGGATTACTTTTCAAGACATCAATATTATTAACAAAACTAAAACTATCTAATAGTTGGTCCTTAGAGGTGTTACAGTGTAACAGTTACATCCCCTAATACTGTATGATTGAACATACTGGCAATTTCAGGAAGCGAGAAATTGAACGTTTGGCTTCAGGGTGGAACTGCCACCCTGCACGGAGGAACATCTGCACACTTTGTCATGGAAATTAGTCTCTTAGATTATGCAATTGTTGTTGCAATGTTTTATCCTTTGGGGACAGTGAATATCAGCAGCAAATGTCACGGCAGTTCTCCCAGGAGTGAGTCTTCTAGTGGACAAAGTTGATCTCGCTCAAAGCGGCATTCAGGAAATAAAAATTAGAGATTGCATGCAAAGGAAAGACGCAAATGTGCGCACACACATGCAGATTTGCTCGAGGCAGTGCACTTTGAGCGTGTGTTACAGCTTAGGCAAGTTGTGACACACACACATGAACATGTTTGGAGGGATGGGCAGAGGCCAGTGTGTGTGTGTGTGTGTGTGTGTGTGTGTGTGTGTGTGTGTGTGTGTGTGTGTGTGTGTGTGTGTGTGTGTGTGTGTGTGTGTGTGTGTGTGTGTGTGTGTGTGAAAATAAACATGTTTCTTCACATGCACACAAACAAAAATTCAATATGCCTTATGGGTGGGGCTGAAGCAAAGTTTGTTGTTTAGTACGTTTTGTGGTTACGATGTGTGAAGCTTAAGAAGAAACAATTAGAGATCAAAATGGTTTGGAGACATTTTGATTTTTGATTTGCTCATTTATTATAACAGACTGAAATACAAGAGTCTTAAAATATAAGATGCCTTTGAGGTCATGTTGGATTATTGAACACATATCACATCTAACCTCCACTGCGATGGCTGGAACTGCTTCTCTTTAGTGAGGCCTGTCAGATGGTGGTGATGATGATGCTGCTGCTTGCAGCAGGTTTTACAGGTTGGGGCCAGTCAGTCTTAAGCAGAACCAAGTCTTTGCAGGTGTCACTTTTGAAAAGAGCTGCTCACAGTAATAGGCCATCCCAAAAAACTGAGATGCAAAAATGTCTCCTCAGAACAGGGAAATCCTCAGGATGTGCATACAGTTTCTAGAACTTGAGCAGAGGGAGGTTGTTATGTCTTGCTTTGTGCTCGTCGTTGCTTTACAGGTCAATGATTTCATGTTGCAGGTTGTCAGGCACATCAATGGTTCCACATTAAACAGCTTCGCAGATATGTTCACTTCTTTTTGTTTACTTTTCATGTCCTGAAACCTCTCACCAAATGCCCGAAGGAGTCCTCACTCTGCAGCATATTCAGATGTCAAAGCAGGTTTTTGTTCATGCAGAGTAGGAAAATGCACAGTCTTTCCTCTTCCTGGTTGCACTTGTCACAGCTTTGATTTAGCTTCAGATGATTTCACATTTGATAGCAGAGAGCTGAGCAGTTTGCTGGAACTTGAAGCTCAGCTCTGAGAGGTACTTAGTAGTGTCCACCATGAAGGCCAAATCACACAGACACTTGCTATCACTGAGTTTCCACCTCAGGTTTTCTCATCATCTGTGAATTATTCCAGACAAACTGACACTTTGGAACAATTTCACTTTGTCTGGTGCGAGAAGCTCCACAGCAGCATCAAGGCACTCCTTCACGAATTCTCCTTCTGAATTGGCTATTAGCTTGCTCACCCCAAAACTTGATTGTGTAATACTGTCAGTCAGAATGTGGTTTTCTGAAAGCTGCTTCTTCTTGTTTGCCCTCACAGCTCATCCAGTTTCGCGTGTTTGTAACTGTAATGATGCTCCAGGTTGGGCTTTTTCACCACTGCGAACACGTCAGCACGAACTGTATTAGGCACTCTATTTCACCTTTTAGATCAACAAAAAATATTTGTGTGTCTATTTCTCTTAGAAAGCGTGACATTCTGCATCTGCAGCATTCCCCACTCCTGACCCAAGGAGACTTGGGTAATCCCTTTGTTGCACATGTTAGCTACAGTATTACCTTCTCAAAATGGAGACCTACAGTTTGTAAAGGCATGTCCCTCTGATGCCTTCTGCTACATGTAGCCAATATGTCCATGGAACAGGTTTTGTTCGATTCATTTGATGGACGACAGGCAGATAGAAGAATTAACTCATCATGACTCATCATCAGATGAACCCCAAAACAAGCTGACAGACAGCCCTGAACGTGGATGCATCAAGAGAACCTGACCTTATAACACTGTTATAGCTAATGTGTCGACATGCAGTTGGCTTGTTAGAGTTTTTGTTATTAACGTCTCCTGCAACTCCAGAGGAAAATGTGATACAATTTCTTGCTCGATGCGTGTCTGCACTCATTAGCTGGTTGCTAGCTTTGTCTGCTGTCTGATCAGCAGAGGGTTTATTTTGTCTTGTTTGCTGAATTGGCTTCCTACTACAACTGGAAAAAAGGTTGGTGAGAGTGATAAGACCAAACCAAGCTTCCTTTTCAAATCAGTCATTTGATTCAGGGTCAGTGTAAAATTACTGATTAATTTAATTAACTTTATGAAAGTTTTTATTCAATGCAGACGAGGATATCTCAAATCCTGTAACTGAACATCTCAAACAAGGGTCTGGTGATGGTTAGATTAGCTAATGTTAACTCTCAGGGGTAGATTTCTCCAACAAATAAATCAAAAGAAGTAAAGCAAAGTTATACCTACATTTACAAAAGGGTTTTCAGTTTAGTTTCATGTAGAGTTTGGTCTCCTGAAACCTTCTTTGTTGTATGTTTCATCTCATGATGCTGCAGTGCCCTTTTCTCGTCATAGTTGATTGCTTTTGATTGGAACGTGCCGTAGACATTTCCTCACGGCTTACACATTATGTAATGTTTTCTAAGTTTCACTGGCACAATCCGATTTAGTAAATCACCAGTTTGAAACTAGCAAGCAATTAGTAAGAAGTTAGGAAAGGTTTTGCACTCAAATATTGGACTTAGAAATAGCTGATGAAACCCAGTCCAGGGGTCACTGGGAGAGAGGTCTGCAAGTGCCTTCTGTCTTGGATTCACTTGATGATCCTTTGTGTGTTTTTCTCAAGAACGTTTCGAGCTTGTTGCTGTCACAATCCCCAGGGCAGAATAAACAAAAATAAACAGTTCACAAGTCATCTTTTGACTTTGCTCGATATCGTCTGTGCTAGATTGTGTGGCTTTATCGTCATCCTGGCTACTGGTGGTATTGGCTCAAAGATGAACAGATAAAAGAGTGTGTTTCTGGTGTGCCCTGCTGCTTACTGCTTGTTTGTTTTCTATTGCTGCAATCTCTCAAATGATTGTGTATCCTCCTCTGTGCTGCCTACAGTCTGTTGTCGAGTGACTTAAGATCAGATACATAGCATCTAGTAGAAAATAATGTATGAAAAGTCTGTATGAAATTGTTAAACTAAACTACATTGTGTTGTAGTACTCTGTACGTCCTAAGTTTTGGAGGTCTTTTAGGTATGGAGAGCTGCTTTAGCATTAGCATGCTAAAATAGTAGCTACCGGAGTCTGTCAGTGCAGCTAGCTTGCTTATGACTCACTTCTTTCAACCGTCAAACAAACTTGTAGTCCTCATTGTTATCTGAGCACCATCATTCAAGTAATTGATTTCTGACAGCACGGAAGGGCCACAGAATTATTTATAAATGTTCTGAGTAGCTGCTCGTTCCACATGATAAGGAAATGGATAATGTCTAGTTTCCTGTTAGGATCAGAGACCTCCTTTAAATTTCTATCAGGGTGATGATGAATTTCCTATCATGGTAGTATATATTGTAACAGTTGTATAGTTGTCATGAAATCATTAGTATAATGTTTCAGTTTATGCTTTTGTATTGAAGTTAGACCATGTTTAGATGGACTGAGTCAGGCAGAATGCATAATCTTTGAAATACTTTTTCAAGAAACATAACTGAGACTATTGCTTGTGAGATTGTGCAGATGTAATTTGTACTTAATATGTATAACATACCAATATAACATCATGATTAACATATCAACAGACTGTTGTAATTACAAATCAAACGTAAGTATCTGTCTTTGTGTGTGTGTGTGTGTGTGTGTGTGTGTGTGTGTGTGTGTGTGTGTGTGTGTGTGTGTTTGTGTTTTCATATATGTCTAAGTCATAGTGTTTAAGGACAGCTTCCCCCATAGAAAGACTAATAATCCTTTGCTAGACGTGCCTCAGTGGAGCCTGTGACCTTGCATTGCTCAGATTCCTCTGTTTGAACAAGCAGTGCCCCCACGTGAGACTTCACAGGCTGTAATTCAAGGCACTGGGTCTGCAGAAACCTGTTTCGTTTGTATGCTGACTGACGGATGTGACACTTGAAAGTCTCTAAAGCTATGATTCCTCAGCCCGCTGAACATCCTGATGGAGCTGTGGTGGAGTATAGTGAGACCTTTGCTGACTTGATGTGATCTGGTGTTTACTTCAGCGTGCTGCCATAACATCTGCAGCTTTTCATTTCAGGTGAATGGTAACACAAAACAAAATGTGTTACAGCTAGTCCTAAAACCCTATAATCATGAATGTGCTCAATGCAAATCAGTTTTTTGTGTTTACACACAACAGGTTTGTTTCCCTGTCTCTCAGGAGCAGTGTGAGAATGGTGTAATTAAGGGAAATAGAATGCATCACAGATTTACTATGTGTGATTGTCCAACAGATGGATAATCTTGGGATTTCAGTACGATTTTTACTTTTTTTTTTCTATCTAAAAACAGCCATATATATATATATATATATATATATATATATATATATATATATATATATATATATATATATATATATATATATATATATATATATCTGTACCCATCTTGCAGAACAAGGACGCAGCATGTCATTGTTACATCTTATTCACTGAGGTTTTCTGTTCCCTGAGTTTAGCCTTTGAGGCAGCATCTCCTCCCAGGCAACAAGTAAATGCTAAAATAGCACCAAACCAGGGAAGAGGCAAAGTCATACGGATATACTGGGGTGGGGGAGTTGGGGGTGGGTATAAGATGATGATGATAATAGATATAGTGAACAATAGTAGCTTTCAGCCACACACGTAACAGCTTGACCAATTCCAAGTAAGTTTACATTTTTAGGTGTATTCACACAGTATTTAGCGCTGTCTGATTCTGATAAGACCAGAAAAGACTGAACACAGCCCATTTAACTGTGTGTGTGTGTGTGTGTGTGTGTGTGTGTGTGTGTGTGTGTGTGTGTCATACGGTACCTGTTTGGTCTGTAACTCTCGCGTGACTGCCGCTGCTCTCTCCCACACTGTATTGACACAGTTTTCAGGAATGTTCAGCTTAGACAAACACTCAAAAACACACTTCAGAAGTGAAATGTGTTTGTCACAGTAAGTCACACTGGAAAAAAAGGAATCCTAGCACGCCAAGTGATGTTTGCTAATGCATGGGGTGTTACCCCTACACTAAAAAGAACATACAGAACACCATAAAACCATTTTTACCACAACATGCAGGAGACAACCCTCTCTGCAGCCACCCAAACTGTGGTCTCTGTCTTGCATTTTATAAGCAGCCTCTCTCACATGTCTGTCCATTCGCAGCCATTTCTTCAGGCTCAATGGGTAAATCTGTCCACTTGGTTGTCTTGTGACTTGTTTGCAAAGTGGACTTGAGCTCTTTCATGTAATAGCCTTGCTGATTTCTAAAACCTGAGGAAGAAAGGATTCCTTTCATGCTGTCTGCTGCACTTTGGTGATTTTCAATCAGATTATTGTCTGAGATAGCAGAGACAATTTAATGATTTTTTTAATGCCCGCTCATGCATGTAAGTGTAAAACCATTCCCAGTCCATCTCTAAAAAGTGTTCATTTGTCTGGTTGTGCCAAAGCAATAGTCAGACTTTTTACTAGTGCTGAGGCAACTCGGAGAATAATTTACACGTTCTTGTCTGACTACAGGGTGTCGACCAAAAGCAAAGCACCATCCCCGCCAGGACTAAAGAAGCTGGATTCTCCAGGTTTCTCCCAGTGGTACCCAGGAAACCCTCATTTAAGCATGGACCAGAAGGAGAACCTTATTGATAAAGACCTCTCTCTGGTTGTGGTTCTGCCTGGTGGAGAGGAGAAGATGACCACAGTCCATGGAAGGTACAGTTCAGACCACTGCATCTAAATCAGTATCCCTTAATCACGATGTGTCAAATTTAAAGTCATACAGTTGGACAGGAACACCACTGTGCATTTGTTCACATTTCAATATTACATCTAAACACTTCATCATGAGACTGATGTCACATTTAGTCATCACATAAAGTTCAGATCCAGTTAAATTGAGTCAGATAGGCGGAGTAGCTGAATGTGTGGTTTCAGTTAGTTCATGTACGAGAAACAAATTTGATTTGCATTTCTTCATTTTCATTCTCCCATCAAAGTAAGGATGGATGAACTTTTGATTGTGACAGATTGTCACTTGATCGCATGCTACAATGCCACGAGGACACATACAGGACAACCCTTACTGTTCACCATTTCAGCTATGACTGCACCGCCTAATCAGATCAGCATGTGTCAACATACCTCGAAGTCAAAGTTTTTTAAAACAAGGTCTGTGTGTCCTTCTGCGAGTCTACTCACTCACACAGCTCAGACTTTCCATCAACAGAGTTTACTTAAGATAGTATTATCTTTCTCACAATGCACACAGTTTACAAACATTCTTCCTGGGCGTCTTTTGCACCTTGGCCTCTTGAGAAAGTACTGAGACCAATCCATTATGAAAGGATTAAGAACTGAATTCTTCACCTTCTTTTCTCCCTCTAAACCTGGTCTAGGTGCCTGCACAACAGACTTAATGCTCATGTTAATGTCTTGAGGATTAAGTGTAAGGCATTATGTTTAAACTGTAATATTGGTGTCAGGAAAGCTTCATGGGGCTACTGTAACTTACTGCAAATGTGATTTGTAGTTTCCACATGTTCTGCATAACTTCTTGAAACTTGAAATTTTTATTTGAAATCAGTGAAAGTATCAAACTGTGAAATCAGATGCCTTTTTTCCAAAATAAATAAGAGTTGCAATGATAAGTTGATTGAGAGAAAATTCATCAGAATTAATATTTTGTTGATAGATTAATCATTTAATTGATTTTTGAAGAAAAATTGCCAGACATTCTCTGGTCCCAGCCTCTCACATTATGATGAATTTCTTAATTTCTATAATAAGTAGAATATCTTTTGGTTTTGGGCCTAAAAAACAGACGTCACATTGGACTTTTGGGAAACTGAAATGGACATATAACACAGTTTTCTGACTGACTATTGATGAATATAATCATTTAGAAAACAATCAGCAAAGTAATCAATGATAAAAATTAGTCGCTGCGGCTCATCAAACTGTCCTCCAATCAATGCATTGAGTGAACTGATAAATGAGGCAGTTTTCATGCCCATTTTGATACATCAATGTGTATGTATGTATTCTTCTTTGATTTCAAAATTGCTTTGATCAGAATATTTTAGTTTGCATTGTGAAACCTGCACTGCCCTAGATTTCCCATCTTCCCTCTTATCTCAAACAAATAATGTTGTTTTTGTTTACTGATCGTGTCCTCCATGTCTTGCAGCAAACCCCTGATGGATCTATTAGTGATGCTTTGTGCAAAGTATCACCTGAACCCATCGAGCCACACCTTAGAGCTAGTCACCGCTAACAGGAAGACCACCAAACTCAAGCCCAATGCTCTCATAGGAACTTTGGATGCAGAGAAGATCATACTAAAATCAAAAAAGGAGGATAAAAATAAGAAGACAGGTCCCCAGATGCCTGAGGTACATTAAACATACGACACCATGCTGGCACATACAGTTGACACCAAAATTTGCTTTTCATGTTGAGTACAGATTTTATCAAAATGGCATATTTTGTCTCCTCCAGGCAACCGTTCGAATGGTTATAAACTACAAAAAGACCCAGAAAACTATACTGCGAGTCAATCCTCGAGTGCCTCTGGCTGAACACTTACCTGCCATCTGTGAGAAATGTGAATTTGACATAGAGACTACAGTTCTGTTGACAGATGTCCAATCACTGTCCCCTTTGGACTTGTCCAGCTCTCTTAATGATTATGCAATAAGGGAGGTTTATGCAAGAGACACTAAAGGTAAGTACTAGTGTATTAACAAAAAAAAAAAGCAAACCATGCTGCATGAGGCATGAGATTTTGCAGATTTTAGCGTCTTAGCCGTATTTCTGGCCTAAATCTCATGCTTGTTGGCTTTGCAGCACAACCTGCTTCTCCTGTGTGTCCAGCCTCACCAACTCATGCAGGTATTTCAGTGTGTAAACTGTATGATTGATATCAACAGAGCTGTCATATTTCTGACTCTTATCTTTTTTTTCCAGGAACAGTCCTGCCAGGAAAAGATAAAAATCAGAAAGAGGAAGAAAACAAAGGCCTCTTCAGCAAGTTTAGAAAAAGCAAGAAGAAATCTGACCAGGTAATGCAGCTTCATGAACCGATTATGCAAAGATACAGCTGTGTCAGAAAGTTAACTTTAAAGGTTCAGAGGGAGGTTTGTTTACTTTGGTTTGCCATTGGTTGACATGCACTATGTTGTTTGGGAACTGGCCTCTTATCACATTCTGATTGGATATTTGTTCTTTAAAGGCAATGACAGCCAGTGCACCAGCTTCTCCTGTGCTTGTGAGCAAGCCTCGACCACTCAGCATGGCCTTACCTAGCTCAAACTCGTCTCCGCTCAACTCCCCAACAATACCGACCGACGTGCCAAAGAAGAGACGCGCGCCCCAACCTCCAATCCTTGTCTCTCAGAACTGCCCCTCGGACCTCACCACCCGCCGGAGACTAAACTCTGAACCTTACGCCCAGCTGGACAGAGACCAGGTCAGTGGACTGAATATTAAGCCGTGTCACCTCAGCATAGCTCTGACCACCTGGTTATAACGGTAGCATGACAGTGTGTGATTCCTGCGTTTAGGTACATTGATTGCATGCCTTGATTAAATCTTATGTACCATAGGTGGCTGGTTTGAGTCGTGGGTCCTCAGCAGAGTCTTCACTGAAGAGAACCAAACGCAAAGCTCCTCCACCCCCCACCTCCCCTAGTGCTGCTGTCCAAGAAACAGTTCCTCTGGATGAAAATTTGCAAGGTTTCTTTATATTTGTGCATTTTCATGAACAGTCAGTGGGGTGCAAGGTCTGTTTTTATATACGTTTAGATTGTTTCACTGGTGTGTGATGTTTCATCATGTGCACTTTGGCCTCAAAGACAAAGACTGGTTAATTTCAGGCTGTGCAGCAGAAGCCCAGTTTTTAATTTATTTGACTCTTGTGCCTCCTAGTGGTCATTGTTGAACAGTGGCTCATTTAGAAACCCATGCATGTTGACAAAACATAGTTTCTGAGAAGTTCATTTTTGTTGCATTCCAATTATTGTAGGTTCTTGGTAGTTTCCTCGGCTGAATATAATTAACCTGCTTTGATATACTTTCCTGTGATTGTGCAGACGCTCACTGTATTGTCTGTGAAGGAAGCTCCACCCGTCCTGTATATAAAGCAATTTAAAGCAAGAATAGTTTTCCAAAAAAAGAATGGAGGCCTGATTTACTAATTTACAGATTTACTCCGGCCTGTCCACAGGCAGTTCCTTCAATAGCAGAAAGTAAAATAGAAAACTCTCCACAGCACTGTCTGGATTCTCCTGAGTAATGTGTCTGTGATAAGATGCTTTAAACACCACAAACAAAATTCATTCACTCCATCAAATGTATTCTTATTGGGCGTTGAAAAACAAGTTTCCTGTAAATCCCACAAACACATCATCAAGATAGTTTTCTTTCTTGTCTCCTTTAAATTACAGCAAGCCTCTCTGTCTTTGTTCTCTTTACATATTTATACTTTTACTGTGTTACTGCATCAGAACTCTCTTGTTGCACATAGTCTCCCTCAGACCTCATTTATAGAAAGTGTAATCACTGACTGTATGACCACTGCTGTCTACATGTCCACACCATCATTTCCGTCCCCCCTTTTCTCCTAAGGTCACAGAGAAAGATAACTTCCTCTGCTGTTTCCTCAACAGTCCAGTGCTGCGCAGTAGATATAGAGATCAGAGGCTGAGAACAGTGAAAAGCTGCAGTTTTGTTTAAGTAGCCTTGAAATTCCTTTGGCCTCCTGCTCCTCAGTGATGCATTTCCTTGGAGTGCTAAAATAAGAGCTAGACAAGGGACTGAGATGTAAAAGATTAAATGGAATTCATTCATCAGGACAGCCTCTTTTATTGGAAAGGGTGAGTGTGTGTACTTGTGAGGCAAAATATGGTTGGATGCTTGGTTTCTCACGCATATCATGGGAAAACATAATAACTAAAATAAGTAAAGAACTTAAAAGCAGTTAAAGATCATTTGATGTATTTCCATTACTTCGTTATGCTGTTGTGTTACAGGGGGTGCAGCTGCTAACACACTGGAGGAGATTGTGGAGCAAGAGGAGACCACTGTTTCTGTAAGGTCTGCAACTGCGAGTGATACCCAGGGAGAGGACAGCAGCCTCAACGTGTCTGCTGATGTTTCACTGCATTCCCCGTCCCTTGATACTGACATGCTGAGCACAGTGTCCGTGGAGGGCAATGGGGAAGATCAGTCTCGTGATCTGTCCTCAGATGGCAAGTACGAACTCCAGTATGACCTCTCAAGCCTCAGTTGTGTTTTTCCATTAGTATTAGCAACACTTGTAATTCCCGCTCTTTGCTTGATTTTTACAGTCAGCTGCAGAGTACAGTGAACGATTCTGCAGCACTGAGTGATGTCAGGAAAATGGATGGCACAGACTCATCTGAACAGGCAGATACAAGTGGGTTTACACTTGGATTATAGTGGTATTGTTGATGTCTGTGCTGTAGATATTCTGCAGGGATATAACCCAGATTCCTTCTTGGAATCTGGGTTGTACCCACTAATATATTTCTTTAATTTTGCATTAATATGGCAAGTTTTTGAGGTTTTGCTCTCAGAGAAAGTCAACACACCTGTCCCACATGACAGCATTTCTTTTCTGTGTAGATGGTGGTCCATGTCAACATGAAAATGTAAGCCAGCAGCCCATCTGCGAAGAGTCTACACCTGAAAGTGTCAAAGGTGGTTGCAGTACTGTAACCAGCAGCCTCCCTCCGCCTGTAATGCAGGATGCAGAAGTGCAGGCGAGTGTTCAGGCACACACTGAAACCCGCTGGGACCAGACTGACGGCTTGGATGCTCAAGTGAATACAGATTTCCCACCACCACCTGTGCCTCCACAACAACACATGGACAAAGTTCCCATCTCAGCTAATGTGCCTGCCTTTGAATCAGTGGAGAAGAAAGATATGGCCACTTTGACGGAGGACCAGGACCTGCCTGACCTCAAGCATGCCTTATCCCACACCTCAGAGACCTCAGAATGCCAAGACTCAACACCAAGTGCCCCCGCAACAGGAATGGCACCATCTATTTATGCCACAAACTCTGAGCCAAAGCCCAAGCCTTCCAATGAGCTGACAAGGGACTACATTCCCAAGGTGGGGATGACAACGTATACTATCATGCCTCAGAAATCCCTGGAGAAACTTAGATATTTTGAAGTTGCACTGACACTGGAGACGCCTCTTGCAGCTCCAGAAGAGGGACTAAATATTGGTTCTCTTCAGTTGGAGGAGAACACAGCAACAGGAGAACAGATCTCAAAGGAAAAACGTGAGCCGCACTCGACTATACCCAGGGAAGACTTGCTGACTACTACTACTGCTACTACTGCTACTACTACTACTACTACCCAAAACACTGTTAATGGAAGTATACCTGGATCCATTCATCCCTCATCACCAGTGAGTTTACCTAAAACAGATGACAAGATCTCATCCTCAACTGATGGGGCATCTCAAACAAGTTCACCATCAAAGGTCAAGGAGATGAAAATTCCACCCGCAACTAAACCTAAGCCTGGTTCTTTCCGCTTGGCACAGCACAAAAAAACACCTGGGTATTATGTAACTTCAGCAGCGGAAAAGAGTCACCATGCCAGTCCAGGCTCTGGCCAGAGGGAGGCTCAAGGAAGTGCAGAGAGAGAGCAGTTACCACTCCCTCCTCCTCCACCTCCCGTGTATTGGCAAGAGGAGACAACAGGGGCCGCTGATGTTAAGCTGAGCCCGAAAGCTGATGACAAGAATGTAGCCTTCAAGCGAATGACTCGGCAAAGTAGTTTGCCATGTAAAGAGCCAAACTTAGGGTTAAGCTTGGAAAAATTAAGGAGTTTTGCAGCCCCGAGGCCTTACTCTCCTGCAACCCCATCCCGCTTCGCCCAGGCAGTGTCTTCTGCTGTGAAAAGGAGCCAGTCTTTGTCCCACAGGCCAAAGACGCCTCACTCGCCTGTTTCAGCACCCCTCTCCCCAATTACAAGTCAGTCATCAGTCATAGAGTCAGATGGATTATCTAAGCTCAAGGTAAGTTCAGATAGCATAGCATGCTTTAAATTAAATATCTAAATGAAGATGAGAGCAGCAAAGGACTGTTTTTCCACTCATGAAACCACTGTTGCTCATAGCTTTTTTCATACTACAACTCATACATTGATAGAGTATATTAATGCTTGTGTAGAAGAGCACTTTACAGTGCTGATCAAAGCACTTTTTTGGTTTTCTCTTAAAAGAGTTTTATAGAAGTGGACAAGAGTGTGACTTATCCCACTACTGCTTTAGTTTGTTTGAAACTAAAACCACTTTTGTAACTGCTGTGGTGCTTCTTTCTGGTGCTGTATCAGCCATTTACACTGTGACCAGTGCTGAGTTATTGACTCCCATGAACATTAGAACATTTTATAAGTAGCAGAATACTTTGTAATTGTTCATGTGCCCCGTTGACTTGAATCAGCCAGTGTTTAACATAACCTACCTGCTGTGTTCCCTTTAAAGGCATTAGCACTGGCCGTTCAGTGTTTTTACCTACTTGAATTTTTGGCCCATTTAGTTCATTTGAAATTAAGTATCAAGAAGGTTTCTAGACTATTTAGAAAAATGATAATAAAAGGAGGATGTGAAGTGGGGATCATTTATTGTTTCTTTTTTTTAAATGCATTAGCATTTTGACTAAACTTTGACTAAAGATGTCAGAGCTAATTAAAAGAATTCAGGTCTATACAAGTCTTGTGCATGCTATGCAGATCAATGCAAAACCAAAGTAAACTCTGATTTTATGATTACCCTGTAACTGTTGTACTCCACTGAAAGGTAGAAAATATCTCTGAGATACAGTATTTGTGCTGTGACACATGTAAAACCACATTCTCATGTGCAAAGCTTACTGCATGGTTTGTCCAAGAATTTTTCATCAAGTGTGTGCAGGTCAGGAAATAGTCCACATAGTCCAAACAAATGAAGAGAAATGTTGAGTCAAGAAAATGCACAGGCACATGTTTCATTCCTGCACTAAAACGGTACTTCTCTTCATACTGGGGGGCATCGAGGGCCTTTGGGGCTTTTTGAAATGATATTGTGTAGGGATTGATAGATGTTGTGTGTTTTTATTTACCTACAAATTTAGGTTCAATTTATTTTTGTAGGATTCTATGCAGTTGTTTTATCTGCCTCTTTGTGTTTGTAAGTCTTCAGTGATTACAATAATATGTCTTCTTTTTTTTTTTAACATCACAGGACGGTGAAGACGGAGAAGTGGATAGTGAGGCAGGCTCCACTCTGCAGGGAGCAGGAGGCGAACCACCATCTTTTGGTGGGATTGTTCAGATGGAAGGAGAGAACTGTCCATAGCATAGCAGTGCCTCAATTCTTGTGTCAATATTTCATCTACTGTAAGAAAAAATTTAACGCTTTGTAATATAATATACAAATGTATCCACAACACATGCATGAACCATTGTATTTTTTTTTCCCCAGGAGGAGCTTATCCTGCATACTTTGAGTAGAACCTTCATCCCACGACAGAGGGAGAAACTGTCTTTTGTTTTACCTCTTTTGGTAGTCTCCAACAGTGTACATAAAAAGATGTATTTTGATTATTAATTCTTGCTGTGTTTTGGTTTATTTTCTCATATGTCATAAAGTAATCTCCCTGACTCACCTGCATATGTTAATGTTTCTCTTTTATTTTGTGTGATGACTATCTTGCATTTAATGCAATACTGTTGTGAGTGAACAAGGATGTCAAATTAGAACATTTTTATAAATTATTAGACTGATTACCACAGTTGTAATATTATCAGGTTTATAAATAATACTGGATATGTAGGACAGACCAGGTCTGACCTATGGTACTTAAATGCTCCTTAGATTATATATCAAATCTATATTTAAGTGTTACAAAGTTTTGATTAAACTATATGCAGAAATACACTGATGTGCACAGTACACCTGTTGTTCTTGTCGAGCAGTGTTGTTGTGAATAAAGCTTTTATCATTTCATTTGTCTTTATTAAAGTCATTGCCTACAGTGGGTGCATTAATGATGGGTTTTTTCACCATATATAAACTGCTGGACTCGGATCCAGTTCAATGCACCGTGTTTCTCTCAACAGGTAGAAACGTGATCACAGTTTGTGACGCAAAGCACGTAACAGTACAGTAAGAGCACCTGTGCCACACGTGCGAACAGCGAGCCTCATTTCGCACCGGATCAGCGATATGAGGACCAGATTTCAAGCTTTCAGCTGGGGACTCCACTCAAAGAAGCACAAGGTAAGAACAGCTTAAAAACAAAGTCCACATCAGCTCTGTCACTACGGACAGGTAACGTTATTACCGGGACGGTTCAAGCGGGTGTAGAGGGAGCAGGAAGAAGTGCGACGCATTCACTTCGCACCGTGCATTTCAGTGTTGGGCAGCGTCTAGCTTCGTATTTAGTTTATTAAACTATAAGTATTATTAATTTTACAATGAAAGCCAGTCACTTACTTCGCAAAAAATTAACGTCAGAGGCAGAAAGTCCTTCACGCCCGTGAAATAGTTGCCCATCTGTACAGTAATTGAGCTTTCCCTGACTTTGGTCCGTCTCCCCTGCAGCACTTCACGTTAGCTTAGCTGTGGTCGTTCACGTTAGCTAACAGCTCAAACATATCAAGGTCGTGTTTTTTCCACACTTGTCTAAATATAAGATAAGAGTGGGCAGACCTCCCTGACACATAAAGGCTATTATTAAAGCTTTCATCTTTCAAAATGTATTATTTTATTTCATGTTAAAGCCGCCCAACCCCCCCATTATACTTACCAAGTAGGGTAAGAGTTCTCTGCTAGCAGCAACAGCGTCCAGCCCAAGTTTAGTGTTTATAAGAGTCACGCCATCGTTTGCCATTCATGTGCATGAGCTGTGTTGTGTTTCAACTTCAGTTAAATGATTAACAAGATATGCACAGGATGTTTCATATTTCAAGTAAAATACAGACGACTATGAGTAAACATCACACATTAGACATGTTCTCTGATTGGCTCACAAAAACAATCCATTTTTCCCATTATGTCTAATTAAATGTCCTCATGTAGCTCTAAAAAAAAAAAAACACTGAAAAAGCATGAATATAATTTCCTCTGAGTCAAGTAAGACGGACCAACCAACCCCATTAAATCCAATAATTATCTCTTCAGCATCTTATTCTGTGTTTTAATTCAATAAGAGGACATAATGACAAACAGTATATCACTGCAAAGAAACTCATTTGATTTTCAGGTTTGATGCTGAGGTATGTCGCAAAGGGGCCTGCATCAAAACATACAGCCATGAGAAAAAAAAAAACAAAACACATTGATACTAGATACTGATAAAGAATGGGACAACTTCCCACAAAACATACAATTATAAAATTCATTGTAGATACAATACAATGCAACTGTTTTAACATTCCATACGTGATGCATTCAGTTCAGCTGAGAAATGGCAGAATGCACAAATTATTAGCTGTGGCATGATCACTCCTGTCTCACAGTATGAACGGGCTAGCGTGGAGATATCAACTGTAAAGACGCTGCTGCAGCACAAGTGTTAACCAGCCGCTCTCTCCCTGCAGTTTCCAACAGCTGCTATGTCTCACTCCAATGCATTCCACGTAAGCCAACCAACAGAGTGCACAAATGTTGTAACCTTTCTATTTCATTACATGGACAGAGTGCATCGAACTCAACCGGACAGCTGGAGCTTGACTTAAACTCATAATGTTCTTTAGCATGAAAGATGTTGCCAGACCAGTAGGTGGACCAGAACACAAAATTTTCAACAGTAAGAGGAGCCCGACACTAAGTGCTGTTGCAGAAGAGCTGTCTTCTTTAAAATGCTGGGGTCTGTGGGAGGTGGATGCTTCAAACAGATCTTAAAATAGCCATGGAGCACCCAGGAGGTCTCCATTGTCCTTGTGTTGGAGGGTGGTTATGAAATATGGGCCATAACGTAGCCTATAGGTGATAAGGTTGTTTCTCTTCACCAGATCTAACTTCTTAGCGTCGTACCTGTTGTTACAGCTGTGGCAGGGACACGCCCAGCAGCTGCAGGTTATTGGCCACCATTGCCAGCTTGATAGCAAGGTGGAATATCCTGTTTCCACCATGCTCTGCTGAGAGGTGGCCTGCAGGATGGCCTTTGAAAAAGTGACTGGAGGAGAGCGATAAAGTAAGTCTGAGGTGCTACCCCACTTTGCTTATCTGTTTTACTATTCTTTCAGAATAATAGTGGAAGTGCTTTCTTTACTGCGAACACCTTGCAAACCTGGCAGTTAGCGCTCTGGCAGGTCAGTAATGTAAGTGAAGGGACTCAGTGCTGTGGCTCAGAAATGGTCAAAAGCAACAACCAGTGCCATTGATGCCAAAAAATGATGTAATTTTTGGCACTTAGTAAAAGTACAATGGGAGTAAAAGTACCCTTCTCATTTAATACAGAACCGTTCCAACTGGGTGGAAGTCTTGAATTCCTAAAAACTATGTAATAGATTATGTTAAAACATAAATTTTGCATCATTTAAAGACAAAGTAATGCAAATTAAAGTCCCACTCCGGTCAAAAATGTGTTTTCTCCTTGTTCCTGCAGTTGAATGTTTGAGCTTCACTCTGCTGAATGATGTGTGTGCAGAGTTTGACACTGGAAGGCTGTTCTCACATTTATTGTGTACATTTTCTCTACGCTCATTGAAAATCTGATCTTAAGAGGCGGGCCTATGAGCATGACTTGCGACATCACAAATAGTTTGGTAGCCAATCCTGTTCCAATATTCAGCTTACACAATTTGGAATTGGAAACCTGAAGTCTCCAGCACAAACTGAGATCACACTTTACAGTGAGGTAGGAGACATCGTGTTAGTTAAACTTGTGAAATGAAAAATATTAGTTATATCGTCATAGTTATATATTACGGAAATTTTCATGAGAGAGAAGGACTAAGTGCCATTTTAAGAATTTTAATGTGGTACTTAAACTTTGTTTTTATAACCATGTCAGTCATATAATAGATATTTACATTATATAATTTTTATCCATGCATTAATAACTGTGTGGAAGGGATCTCTAACAACTGATTGACAGAGTGAATGATTTCATTACTATTTATTTATTTATTTGTTTATTTATTAGCGTACCAAAATAAAGTTATTTAATATTCTAATGCATGACATTCCAACATAATCAATTTTTTGCACTGCGTTACGCTACAGCATGTTTTCCTTCGCAATAATTCTCTGTGCAACCATTCATTTTTAAAAATGATATCTTGCTGTTATATGAGACACTGTTATTAAGTCCCTAAAATAGATTTGGCGTTCATCCTACACCAACGTAATTAGCATTTGCATTGACTGATACCAAAAGAATGTGTTCCAGGGTAAGGGTTATTTCTGGCCCTCTCATGCTGCCTGGGCTTTCTTGTCCTTGCATCAGTCCACCATAGGACCTCAGCTGAACCGTTGTCCATCCCCATCTCTCACTGCCCTCTGGTCTCCGAAATCAGCCTCAAGGAGCTAATACGGACACTGCTGGTTTCACCTCTCAAGCCATAGTAGCGCTGGCACATCGAGGTGCAGATTTCTCCCGTGTTCATGTTATGCTTTGTAAGTGCATATAATAGAGCTTGTGTCAAAAGGTAACCCAAGCCACGTAAAGCTGTGTTATTGTGACAGATGCTATGGTTGGTATGTGTGGTGGATTAATGGAGACAGAAAGACACAGGCCATACAGATCAGTCTGATTTCCGTCTCCTAGCAAGAGAATTCCTGTTTAGAAACTTCCTCCTTTAACAGGAAGGTACACCATACAAAAAATAGGCATGGTCTTGTATCATTTTCAGATGCAACATTATGCTGTTTCCTTACTCTCCATTTCTTCCCGTTGAAAGTAAAAACAACTGTGCTTTGACTGCTGCACCAGCTTGGCATATTTACCAAAGCAATCGAGTTAGCCTTGTCTTCTGTTAATGTAGTGAGGTATTGCTTTAACCCTATGCTGCCTGTTAGTCTGTATCTCCAGTAGCATGTCCTCCCCTGTCCAGACTCTGTTACACATTACCTTTCAGAAAGATGTTATCATCCCAACCATCCCCCACATGGAGCCTGTCACTGAATGACACAGCCCACAACACAACCAATCTGCTGGGCTGGCTCCTCTGCACAACCACAGGCCTTCTACAGTGTACTAAGTTTAAAGTGCAGTTTGGATCTCTGTGCGAAGTCCATGACAAAAGAACAGTTTGTTTTATAGTACTGGCAGCCCTCCCGGACTCATTACCGAGCTAAAGACACCCCCTTTGTGCAAGGGTGCTTTGTGTGCACTTTCCCTGGCTTCCAGGTTGCAGAGGGAACTATATCAAAAACCAAAAACAAAAGGAGGGAAATGAAAGCGGCAAAATTAACTAAAGATGAGGAGGCCGAGCAAATTAGTTGATTATTAGTATGCTACCGTGTCAGAGCAAGGATGGCTGTTTTGGGAGTCATTGTGTTAAAAATATCTTTATTGTGGTGTATCATGTTTGGGTAGGAGGGATCGTTTTGCCCCACTGGGCCAGCCTTGTGGGCAGCAGATGAGCCAGAGAGGGGGGTGTGTGTGTGTGTGTGTGTGTGTGTGTGTGTGTGTGTGTGTGTGTGTGTGTGTGTGTGTGTGTGTGTGTGTGTGTGTGTGTGTGTGTGTGTGTGTGTGTGTGTGTGTGTGTGTGTGTGTGTGTGTGTGTGTGTGTGTGTGTGTGTGTGTGTGTGCGTGCGCGTGTACTTGTGTGCGCTCTGCTGAGCTGTGAGCAGAGGAGCCCCGCCAGCCAGCTCGCTCTAACTGTGCTCTGCACACACTCCAGTCCAGCTTGTCTCTTCCCTCTGCTCCAGATGATGCCTTGGATTTAGCTGGCCCACATGAGTGATATGAATAACGCACTGGACGAAATACACACTTCTGGAAGCCTTGGAGAGAAAGCAGAGATTTTTCACAGTGGCAGGGGTAATGTGAGTGGCTTTCCCAGCCCAGCCCTCATCCCTTTGCGAGCTCCTTTACTAACACCAAATGCCCAGAAGATCAGGACTGCGCTCTGCAAGGGGAACAGGTATGACTAATTTTTCTTTATGCTTGCTATGAATGACACCGGTCAGTTTATGAAATTCACTCAAGATAAATTGAGTTGCCAAAAGTAAAGTAAACCAAAAGTATTGTTTCTGCTCTACACTTTACAACAGGAGCTGCCTTGCAGAAAAATAGTACACTCTTTGTATTTGCAGGAGTGAGACACAGAGGTCTCTCTGAAAGCTGTAGTAGTGTAGACTTAGTACCTGTAAACACAACTGGCTTGACCCAAATGCAGCTGTCAATGAAGTGTAATATATTATTTCAACAGTGCAGTTAAAGAGCTGGAATCAAATCAAGCACCTGTTAGTTTGTGGGAGATAATTAGTAACTCAGTAACTGCTGTGTTTACAGAGCAGTAAAGAAAGCGACAGTCAGAGAGCAGCACCTCTGAACAGAAACTGAGGCCTTATCCTCTGCGAGTGTGCTGAAATCAAACTCTTTCTTAGCATGTGGATAATTAATTATGGCATCATAGATTTATTTATTCATTTTTGGGGGTGATTGATTCAGATGTTAGTTCACTACAAGGGCATTTTAGAACAAAAGGATTCATCCTGGTTACTCCTTGCTGCCAAACATTCACAGATAAGAGTGACGCATCCCTTAGGGGCTGAGATGGGTGACCCCTGATTATGATATTATGAGATTAGGACTAAAAGTACCTCTACTCATTGATCATAATATCTTTTGATTGTGACAGAGCTTGATTTCCTCTAGCCAACAGTTCAAGCAGTGAGCTCACATGTGCATCATCTGCCACCTTATCAAACGTCTGATGGGGGAGTGGGGCGTGTCGTCTGGTAGTTGAGAACAGGAGGTCCATGTAGAGACAGCCCGGTGTTTCTGTTAGTTTGTTTATCACCTGCTCCTTTTATACTCCCCATGCCTGTACATGACACACACACACACACACACACACACACACACACACACACACACACACACACACACACACACACAACAGAGGAACAATGTGTTGTAACAGCTCTCTAAGCTGCAGGCTGTCAAATCAGTCCAGCATAAACGTAATACATAATTACAATGACTATGTTTACATGTACAAAATATAAATCTGCCCTTACTCAGAAAAAGACTATTGCTGCTAAGCTGTTTACATGGCTGGAATATTATTAATAATAATATGAATATTCCACTAATATTCTCATGTGCATGCAGCCGTACAGAATGACGTGTCCTGTTGTCCCTATGTTGCATCTGTGCATCAAAATAAGATTTTTTTCAAAGATTCAACCAGTGGCAGACTTGATTGACTGTGCAAACACAGCCTCCCTCTTTCATTCATTCAGCCGCATTCTTGAAAAGGTCGGCATTTCAATATTTGCACATATCAAAAAAAAAAAAAAACTTGTTGATTTCCAAGTCTTTCATAATGTGTAAAGTAGGTGTGTTTCTCCCTCTGACCAGAAATGTGAGCTTTTCTTTTGTGCATGCATTTCTGCCCCAGCCTTGCAAACTGTTGGGTAGTTGGTTTCTTTACGACACACAGAGCTCACTGTGAACAGGCAAGAGGCTGTCGGTTGCAAACTACAGTAAAAACCCCAATTGAGATGTATTGCAAAGAATGCTCCTAAAGCCTGAATAATTCTGGCATATTCCACATACTTAATCAGAAAATGCTCCATTCAGAATTAGTCCTAATTTGGAAAATCAGAATGGAATATGCTGTTTATATGACCCATACTGACAGAGGAATATTGTCAAAGTAGGCATAATGGTGGAAAATTAGTGTGCTTGTAAATGTATCCACTGTTACATCTGAACTGACTCTTAGGGGCAAAATAGGGGAGACAAGTGATCTCTTGTATCATTTTAAAAGCTTGATTTTCTGGGGAAATTAGTAATTGAATCATTTCTTACAGTATCACATGAACTGTAAATCTCTATCTGCTTGATACATTTTGTTGAAGCTTCTGTATGCCTGTGTGATAACTGTAAATGAGTGATATTCACTCACATTATTCACTGTTACATTAAATACAATATTGTCGTTGTGGGTATCATTTTCTACACATTGCCCAAGAATTCAGCCTGTCATACTTCCTCATGTAGACCTCATAGAGAATTTGAAACAAGATCTGGACAATGCTTACCACATTTTAAACAGCGTCTCTTTCTTTCTCTCCCTCTCTGTGTTTGTGTTTTTTGTCCTTCAGGAGCAATAAAGAGGGAGAGGAGTCATTCTCTTCTCCCGTTCCAAACCCTTTTCCTGAGCTTATCCCCTCAACTCTCTCCCCACTTGTCTCCGAATGTTTATTACCATGGACCAAAAGTAGTGCAACTCAGGTGAGTGCTCCATTTACAGTACTTGACACAAAGAGGCACGCTATTTGAACAAAGATGGGCTCTGTTGTAAACCTTTCCATGTGCTACCTCAGGCGGCATAGTCATGCTAACTTTAATTAGAAGTAGTGCCAGAAAAACAACTGCAGGACATATTCAAATAAATGCATATTTACACGATGCTTGGCTTGTGATTTGTCTGAAACTTCAGGGCTTATGGACGTTAAAACCAGTTATACGAGTATGTAAATTGGCTGCAATGAGGAGATAAAAACGCTGTCAGCACACCCAGACTATAATTGCACACAGTATTATTACTTTAGAGAGCCCAGCTTTGTCCCTGCATAAAGTGGTGAATAAACAATATAAAAATGGGCAATACTCGTGATGTCTGATACCACTTGTTGCCTTTACATTTGAAATTTGATTGTAAGTTTATGGTTTATGCTGCTGTTGGCCACTAACCAGCTGTCCAGCAGCCTCTCTTGTACTCTTGTATGTTTGTTTCAGCTTGCTGTGTGTGATTTGCCATGCGCTAAATGTGGGGAAGTACCTGTTGCTGTTGGCAAAGCTTTCATTCCAATCTCAATCACAAGCCCACTTTTGGCATTTTTGTTTTTCGTACATTGGTCGCCAACTGACCGTTTTCCAAGCCCCGCCTACGGCTGCCAAGTTTTCCAGTCTAGCACGACACATAGGCAGTTGACGGTTATAACGGTGCCAGTTTTACTGCTCAAAACTGATAGTAACTTTGGAAACAATGGTCCTTTGATTTCCCACCAAAGTAGTGAAGTCTTCTCATTGCTAGCCAATGACTGTCGAGAAATCACAACCGTGGCTAGCACACTATCAGCTGTAGCTTTGTAGCTAGTTTTCTAATTAACGCTACCTCTGTTAGTTAGCAGCATTAATATGTCTCCAGCCTACTTTTTACTGTCTCCAGGCAACTTGTTTGAAACAGGAAGCCTGTTAAAGGGTCTGTAGCAGGACAGACCTGTTAACATCACCCTAAACTCTCATATCCTCGCTCCTTTGCTCCCACACAGTGGATGTGTTGGTCCTGAGGTTTTTGTAATGTAACTTCTAACCCCAAATAATAATAATGTAGTTACTTAATGATATCTTGCTTGGCTTTGGAAGTTACCACTGTTGGTAGTAAGCTAGGTAGCTGGGCGACGCTACCATTTGCATCTTACATTAGGGCAGACCAACACATTATTTAACACAGTCCTTATACTTTTGCTCTTGTGCTTTAGGCTTTTGGCTTTAAAAGGGGATTAAAAAGGCACGACATGCTTACTAGAGCCACACCCACACTTCTTTAAAGTGAAGAAATCCTAAGATTAACAGGACTGTTGCCCATGATTACAGTTGCTAACCTATGATTGGTCAGTGGCTATTTAGGGGCAGGGGTTTAGAGAATGGTCAGTTGCCAGTGAAATTGATTAGTAGGCTTAATCATTTTGTATTTTTTCCTGATTAATTTTAGAAAAGATTAATTTACTAATTAAAGTATCGTCATAGTTATTGTTGCTTGTGCCTACAATCCAGTGATTCAGTGAATTTTGGCAGTAGATGACAAGTTTTCACCGCAGGTAATCCAAACCTCACGGTGAACAGTTGTTCACTTTATTTCCTTCTGCTCTTTTAACCAAAGAGGGCAAGTTAGGAGAAAATATAATATTATGCACAGCAGAGAATTATTTAATTGACCCTGTGATCTGTAGTTGATTAGTACGTTTATACAGAACTCACTGCCAAATTCTAAAAAGAGAGAACATTCATTATGTTGGAAAGCTAACAATTATGGGTCTGCTTCAAAAGTGCATGGGTTTCATAATGGAGTTTGTCTATGCGTTTTCCAGGGCTGTTAAATTAGTCTGGTTTGTCAACCACTAGATGTTTCCAGGATGTGGATCCCTATGGTGTATGCTGAGTTGTTGATTTCAGGTTTTTCAGTATCTTTGTGGTGTGTGTGTGTCTGTGTGTGTGCGTGCGTGCGTGCGTGCGTGTGTGTGTATGTGTAGCAGCAGGGGGCAGCTCAAAGCAGTGACTCACAGGAAAGCTTGAAATTACAGAGCTCAGCAGTTACCAAGGACTATCGGCAGTATCAGACCTCTCTGTGCTCACATATTGCTCTCATGCTGAGAATGACGAATGCATGCAGAAAGTCATGTTTTCTAGTTTACTCCTGAAGCTTCCCTTGTGTTCTGTCGTATATGTGTGATTGGTTTAAGAGTGTAATCAAAGTTGTATTTGTTCCTCTGCACGCATTGTGATAAGATTGCTTGATTATCTCACACTGGAGTGTCTGCACTTGATATACAAGGTCTCAAATGAGTCTTTTTACTCTTCCATCCACACAATTCAAGGTTTCACATGAGAAAATTACAGAGTGATTGCCAATTCTCCTGTGCTCTCAGCAGCCTATTGTGAAGACAGGTCAGGGATTTGCACGGATTTGGCATTTTCTTTGATAAGTGCGAGAATAATCTTCAAGTTTCTCAGTGAAGGAGCAAAATGACACCCAGTTGACCTTACTCTGAAACAACTCTGGCTTTCTTGTTAGCAAATCTTAAAGTGATCCTTATGTGTCTTGCTGATGAGGCCTGCGCCTGCACCTCACGGGCCTGACAGCCTCTCACTTAGTCTTTTCAACAGCGGCATTGTGAAGACAAAGGGAGTATGTCAGACTGACCAGCTGTTTGTGTGTCACAATCCTCATGTCACAGGGTTACGGCCTTCTTTCATTAGCACTCAAGAAACCAATGACATCATTGTTCCAACTGCAGCACTCATCCCCTCACCCACCCTTCTCACTGTTCTATAAAGGAAAATTGTCCATTGAGCTTCCCAGTGTGTCTTTTTCGGGTAGTAATTTTCCCATCAGTTACAATTATCTGAAAATAATAATCGTCTTTTTAGGACAGGCGTAGACTACAAAATGAGCAGGCTAGGAAAATGGCAGCGGCGTCTGTCGTTGCGGCATCTCAAACAACTCTGGGTTGAGCTGAGTTTTCATTTTCTGCTGTTGATTTAAATGGCTTTGCCGAATCGTGGCAAGATCACACGGGCGGCTTTAAAGCTATTTGACTTGTGAGAAACTGGTTTATCTGAGCCTCCTGTCAGCTCTGTGTTTGCAGTGTCATAGTTAACAAAACCGCAGCGTCAGTACTGCCACATTTTGTCAAGGAGAAAACAAGATTAGCTGTCAGTCCAATAGCCTCCCAAAAATACATTTCTAAATGCTTATGAAGTCGATGTGTTGTCAGATACATTAAAAAGCATTGCTTTATGTACTGAAGGTTAAGAGAATGGGAATTGTTAAAATTGTTTTGCATGGTGAATAAATCAGAACGCGTCCCTATAATACGACAGCCGTCTCAAACATACAGCCGTGACATTAGAGGTAACTGTTCGAGGGGAAAATCTGGCATTTGTGAGTTCAAGCTCAAGAAAAGCAGTACCAAGGGTTCAGCTTCAAAGGCTCAGGCACCGCACCACGCCGCCACAGACATAAACGCACAAAGTGTAACATGACGTGATGTTGCAGGATTGATAGACCTGTCGTGTGCTCATTGTGAAGAAAATTCCATGTTGATATTGTGGGTAAGGGCAGCGTAGGCTGGCTTTGAGCATAACCTCATGGAAGAACTGGCATATCTTCATGATACAATGGCAAAATAAACAGTTTTTTGAGGAAGTCCAAGGAGCTGGCACAGCCTCCACTCTCCAGGCATATAGTGGGCAGTCATGCTTGGACTCTTGCCAGAAAGCAGAAGAACACAGACAGACTGCGTCCAGACAGTGTCGAGTGTTCAGTTCAGCCATATGACTCAGAGGAAATGCCTGCCCCTTTAGAGATGTTATTTCAGATGCTACATGCACCACGTCCGCGTTCTTCACTCTGAGTTTCAGCCTCTCCTGTGCAGCAGATGTAATAAGGTCTTCAGGATCACACAGATAAAACATTTATTCATGTTCTTTCCATTCATAGCTACCTAGTAATTTGTCAAAAAGCTGCTTACTAAACCAAACGGTGTTACGTTGATGCCATACCTGCCAGTAGACATCCTTTTTGATGACATAATCATGAATTCTAATAAAATAGTTGAATGTGAGAGGAGTTAGAAAAAGGAGTTGTGCTCTGTAATCTCTGCTCATAGCTTTGTGCCTAACAGACAGTATGTGTTACGTATAGGGAGTCATCTGGTGTTCGATGCATGTGCACCTCCTGTGTTTGAACATGCATATGTTCCCTTTGTTTACGTGTTGGTCTGAATTTACGAGACCAAGTGAGGCTAGTAAATTCTGTGAAGTTAACCCACTTCTGCTACTTAGTTGTGTAAACGTTGACAATCATCAGAATCACGTTTATTACCCATTAGGTTTACACATGCAAGAACTCTTTCTTGGTGTATCTGTACATAACAATAAATATACTAAAAGAAAATATAGATAAAGATGAAAGCAGGTACTGCCATGTCATTGTGACTATTTGTTTTTTTTTAATGTTTACCAAATAAACAAGCTGCAGTGTTATTCTATGGTTTAACTGATGTGTGGACTGACAGCTGCAGACACGAGTCGAGTGTAAACAGCAACCTTCAGGGATTAAACTGTGAGACTCATTTCAGAGTGTGTGTGTTAGTGTCAACACAAGTAGCATCTCTCTGTAAAACACACACACACACACACACACACACACACACACACACACACACACACACACACACACACACACACACACACACACACACACACACAGTTAAATGGGCTGTGTTCAGTCTTTTCTGGTCTTATCAGAATCAGACAGCGCTAAATACTGTGTGAATACACCTAAAAATGTAAACTTACTTGGAATTGGTCAAGCTGTTACGTGTGTGGCTGAAAGCTACTATTGTTCACTATATCTATTATCATCATCATCTTATACCCACCCCCAACTCCCCCACCCCAGTATATCCGTAAGACTTTGCCTCTTCCCTGGTTTGGTGCTATTTTAGCATTTACTTGTTGCCTGGGAGGAGATGCTGCCTCAAAGGCTAAACTCAGGGAACAGAAAACCTCAGTGAATAAGATGTAACAATGACATGCTGCGTCCTTGTTCTGCAAGATGGGTACAGATATATATATATATATATATATATATATATATATATATATATATATATATATATATATATATGGCTGTTTTTAGATAGGTGTGCTGTGAATTTCCCTGCCTAGAGGTGGGTATACACTGCATACCTGCATTCATGCACCACTGCACCTCTCTTGTTACTCTGACAGCTTGCAATGGGTCTTGATTGAATCAACCCTGGTCAAGGACAATGTGTCTGGAGCTGGCTTTGTTATGGGAGTTGTGGAGACTCCGTTATCATCCTGGCTCCATTAATTCCAATTCATTTTAGCTGTGTGATAACTAGCAGCGTCTGCCTGTCTGTGCTCTCACAAGTCAGCGTGCTGTGTTTCCAGATAAACATGAAGCCTGTTGTGGGAGGTTCTTCTTTTCCTGTCTGTTCTCAGGAGTTGAAAGAGAGGACAGTGATTGGTGCCAACTGGGAAGTTCAATGCAATGACATACTGTATACTACATGTCTATGAGGAGAGGGAATAAAAAGAAATGAAGACACATGCACATTTTGAAATGCAGTGTCGAGTTTTGTAACATAGCCACTTTATCTCTGATGCCCCTCTAGCTTATTCAAAATACTCACATTCTGACAGCTTTCACACCCAAACTAATATACAAATTATACTAAAAAGGCAGAAATTAGAAGTCTGTATTACTGTAGCGGGGCTGATTGAGTTTGTATGTGTGTGGTCTTCATCATACAATGAAGTTCAGGCTCCATGTGGACTCTTGACTGTTTTCTCCTTAAAAATGCATTAATGGCTGGATTGGATTGCAGTAGACCGCACTGGATTGAAATGGCATCTGCTGTCTTTCTCATAAGCATTTGTTCGTACTTGTCTTAACTGTAATATTGTCGTAATATGTGAAACTATACTTGTCAGCCTTGTTCGAACTTTTTTATTCGTGATCCGTAATCTTTTACACTCTAATCGTACAGACTGAGGCTTGGAAATGGGCGTGTCCCATGAAGATGGACACAAGGCCTCTTTGTCTAGTCTTACAGTAAAACAGATGTGTGTTGTGAACTGTGACTGTGGGGTAAGAGCTATTTTGGACCTCTCTCCCTCCCTTAAAGGGCTTTAATGGCATGACCATATTAAGATACAGTATGACCAAAGCATTGTGTGAATATTGACAACAAACTTAGTGTATTCAGAATATTAAGGTTAAAATTTAGCGGATGATATTTCTATTATAATATTAGATTTTTTAGAGTGATGGTATTAAATCACCAGTTTTAATTTCCCCCAGTACACTCTTTAATTTAATACTGTGGATTGTTCATTGATCTCTTTTTGCCAATACTGTTGTCTAACATCAGCACACATAAAGACTACAACATTATTGGAAAAATGTTTTCACGCTCATGAATGTTTGTTTAGTGAAACATATTCCTTGCCTGAGACTAAAAATAGCCGTGTTGTGTTAGTGTTTGGCTACAAAGTAAGCAAAAACAATCTGATGCCTGTTCTTTCTGGGAAGTCTGCAGCTCCTTTGCTGTGCTTTTTACATTATCACCTGGCAGAATTTCCAAGAATTTCAGCTTTTTGAGACCTTGTGTATTGTAACTGTCCACCATGAGAAAATCTTTTTTCCCCCCACTTTTGTTTATTGGAAGTGCCTTTCTAAAAGGAGAGAAAAGGAAAAAGCTTTTACATTCCCAAGGATAAAGGAGGAGTTTGTGTTGTGTGGAAGCAACATGACTTCGTTTCTCACACTTTCATTGTGAAGGATGTCACTGGAACAGAGCCTCCAAACAGCTCACCATATATAAAACAACTCTTAATTTCTCTATTATTAATTATCATTCGAACTGCAACTTAACATTACCATTATTTTCAGTTGGGCTACATATGGATGTTTTTCTCGTAGTTAATTGTTCAGCTCAGGCAGAAGCATGAATTTCCATGCAAGAAGAGTCACCTTGCCTGCCATCACACCACTTTGTCTGCAGAAGCGGGTAGGAACGTTTCGCGGTTCTCCTCTCGACTATCTCTCAGCATTTTTCCTCTGTCTTAGTGAAGCGCTGCCTTCTGTCCTCGTTCTAAATTTAAGTCCTTTTAGATGGTGCTGGATGAGATCCAGGCTCATGTGAGGACTATGTAAGAGCTCTCTGCGTAAGACTTTCCATAGTTTTTGTCTTCATAAATATGTTCATATTCTGTTGACATTGCATTTTCAGTCTGTGCTGTTTTTTTGATTGTTTGAGCTGAATTTCCACTGGGCACATAAAAATATTACCTTCATGTGAAGTGCATTTTTGGAAGCAAAGCTTTGACACAGATGCAACATGTTGTTTGATGGCTTCAATCAGGAGTATAAATGCCCTCATGTTTAGGCATCAATAGATGTATTATGTGCTCTATTGTAACATATCTGTGGAGCAGTGCTTTATATTGAAAGGACATACCTGGTTGGATTTGAAGAGTCGTTCATGTTCAAACACACCAACAGTCCAACAGTAATATAATGTAAATTCTTAAACTCAGGCTTATTCTCCTTTTAAAAAAAAAAAAACTCAATTACTCCTTATGGATTTATAGATTCTTGCCTTCCAGCTTATGGTGGCTTGCTCTTACTGTTTGCTTTGACATGGAGTGTTAACCTGTATAACATACTAACAATGAAATCACTTGTTGCAGACAGGGGCCACCTGGAATGTCAACCATCTGGCATATGTACAATGAAGTGTGGACCTGTGTGACAAATATGGCGCCTTCTTGTGAACCACGCATAAGTAGTATGAGATGAATGTGGCGGTACAGAGGGGAAAAGCTAATACATTTTTCACAGAAGTATCTTCTATCTCTGAGTGGAACATATTGTGCAAACCCAATCAAAACAAACTCCGTAGAATATAAATGCTTTTCAGTCATTTTTATTTATTGTTACAATGGTAAGACTGCAGCAGTTCAGCAGTCATGACACATTTTTCTGTGTAAAGTAGCAACTAGTTTTCCAGCATGCTTATCTGTGAAGCTTGATAACATTTGTCTACTGTTGTAATTCATCTCTTTGTTGGTGCTCGCTGAATGCTCTGCATAGCAAATGGATTCTGGCTATTGCTTTGTATTTCCAAGTGATGCAATTCTGTTTCAAAGACTCAGAGCACCAGTGACTTAGTTAATGTTTGGGAGGCCTGAGGTGTAACCTGCCAATAATGCTGTTAAGGCGTAAATACCACCTGGTTCAGCCATTAGAGAGAAAGCTCTATATGAAGTGGAGACTGTCAGTTTTTTCAGTGTTGTTACAGTGAAGAGCCCGGGAGGACATTTCTCAATGGTTTCTGAGATAGACACGGCTGGAGGCCACCTCCTTACCAGCACACAGTGATAGAGCTGCAGCTGTGGAGTGCAGTTCAAGGTTAAACCAGGCGGTCTAATTGGCAAAATGGCTCACACCGTCCTGTCCTTGAGATAAGGAGGTCTAAAATAGAGGAGTTTATGTTCAAGAAGACTATATGTAGTGCTGCATACTCAGTGTCTGGATGTACTCCACCTTGTCCAAACTGTTTCTTTCTTTCTTTTTTTTTTTGATTCCATGGAAAGGCCTTTGTAACACAGGACATAACACAGCACATTATGTTTTGTTGTTCTGCTCCCCGCTTTGGTTTTGGTATTCAAGAACATTGAATGAGACGTGCATTTGCACACTGGAGCAGTAGAGCCTGGCTGATGAATTCGCCAGTATCAGTTTATCACATATATATTGTGTACCTAAGTAAAATTGTCAAAGGAAGTGTGTTGCATTAATTTGCTGAAGGAACTTGGGATAATAGAAAAGTGGGGGTCTGAAGATGTGCTGCTCCTTCTCATAGCAGTTACCACTCCCCTCAGTCAGTGAGAGTAAGTGCTGAGGGGAAACAAAAGCCCGTCAGACCTTTTATCTTGTGCCCAGAAGAGGTACAATGATTAGACGATTAATCGATTTAATGGATTGTGAGAAAATACAAAAATATAAAGCCCCTTTCAAGCAAAAATGCCACATATTTGATGAAGTTTTCAACTACTGGACAGATAAAACAATACATAATCGCAAAACGCCAAGGTCAAGGGGTTGCATTAATTTTGAAACATTTCATATTTTGTCCACTAGAGGGCACTATTATTTTTTCAGTTTTAATCTTTGTCACAATTCTGTATCTTGCACAATCGTTGTATCGTAATGCCATCGTTATCATGGGCAGCATACCCTGAAAATATCGGATTGTGAGTTACTGTGTGGTGAACTTTAAAGTACCTTTCAATGAAATTAAAGACCAGTATCAAGCACGGCCAGTGTAGCTAGTACCAAACTAAGCAGGGCGTTACATATAAATAAGTGCTACAAATATGGTGATGCTCCTATGACAGTAATTACTACTACTTCTACTATTAGTATCGTTCCTGGATTTGCAGGTTTGTTTAGATGACTCTCATACATTCATAGTACAAAATCAAAGGCACTTTTGAGAAAATTGTCCAAGATGTCGTCCAGAGGTTGACTTTTCAACCATCACTGTGTTGATCTCACGGTCACTTATTTTGTCATGACTGCAACCAGGACTAAAACAGCTCATATTTTCAGTTGAACTCTTGCCCTGTAAAGCGAGGAACAATAATCTAATAGAGAAGTAACTCTCCACGTTCTTTATTTTTGCATGTTGCAACATAAAAAGTGCATTTGATTGACATGACGTAGGTGGACATGAATGCTTTTCAGGTGAAAGCATGTGTACATTTGTATCAGGGTTACTTCCCGATGAATACACCTCTGTGCTCACTGATAAAGACATCAGCCATTTACGCAGCATGTTACCTTGCCTGGCCATTCATTAGAAACTCCTCACCAATGATTAACAGTACCTTTCGCTCCATGTTTTCAATTATCTGGAGTTAAAAATTATGCATAATGATACAATAATTTGTTTGTTAAAGTCAGAGTAATTACATTCCAAGCTCTCGAATTACAGGCATTCAACCTCTGTTGATATTATAACCAGTATATACTGTATATTATATATGTGTGTAGAATACATGCCTGCCTGAGGTGTAACATGACTAGAAGAGTAAATATCAGCAGTGTATACGGTTTGATTTGTTGCTGTGCTTCACATCGCTGAAGGATGATTCCACAATATCATCTTACTTTAGGTAAAAATTCAAACACAAGATGCCCTTTCATATGCTCTATTATGTCAAATTGAAAATTCTGCATGCTTGTGATAATATTTTATACATAGTATACATCTTTACATATATTTCATGTTTGGAAACAATATCTGGCACATTTCTACACGACTCAGGCATCAGTTCAGCTAATTAGTGACTCTAAAACAACCTCCCGAGCAGGATTCATTCCTCCTTAATGCTGTGCCGCTTTTTAATAGCATGTGGTCGCAAATTCACCATGTGAACATCATTTTGGTGCCTTAGGCCAAACACCCACTATTAAATATCAAATAATTGGTGATAATTATGCAAATGTTACAAAAAATTATACTATCACAGTAACCATGGAGACAGCTCTTAGATTCACAGGAATCTGCTCTGCTTGTGTGGCTTTAATGTCCACCTTCTCCAGCAGCAGTAACATGGTGATAAAGCACTTCCCAAAAAAGAAGTTTGCATCATAGATATTGTCACGTGGACCTAGTGTCACATCAGGACACTTGCCACGCCCTTCCACACTCCCATCATGCCCCCTTACTCTGTATATCCGTTTTGTTCATTTACAAGAACATAATTTAGCGTCTTAAAGCATGCTATTGAGGCACACGCCCCACAGCGTGATGCTGGGATGGTGTGTTTCTGCTGATGTGTTGCATTTAATATGATGTCAACAAAAGTTAAAAGTTTGCTCTCAGCAGGCTGTAGAATCTACAAGCTTTCATGGGATTTTTTTTTCTGACTTCTTCTGCAGCTGGTGAAGTACCTGGACAACAGCAACAGTGTGCATGCACAGATTCTTCATCTCAGCTGTGAATGTGTGTCATATGCCATATGCCTTTACAAACCTTCAACACGTAGTAAGGCAAGGCAAGGCAAATTTATTTGTATAGCACAATTCATACACTAGGCAATTCAAAGTGCTTTACAGAAGCATAAAAATACATTAAAATTATACATTTCAAAGAAAGAAAGAGATTAGAAGAGAATATAAAAATAAAAATAAAATACAATTAAAGGAAAATTAAAAACAGAATCCAGTAAAAGACAATAATTTAGCATTTAGAAATATTAAAGTCATTGAGCAGATATATTTACTTTAAGTAAAAGCTGTAGCAAATAATAATGTTTTCAACCCTGATTTAAATGAGCTGACACTTGGTGCAGACCTTAGGTGTGCAGGGAGAATGTTCCACAGGTGAAGAGCATAATAACTGAAAGCTGCTTCACTTTGTTTGGTTGTCATTCTGGGAACACACAACAGACCTGTCCCTGATGACCTGAGAGGTCTGGATACCTTATATGGAGTTAATAAATCTTGAATATATTTTGGTCCTAGACCATTTAATGCTTTGTAGACCAACAGTAAGATTTTAAAGTCTATTATTTGACTCACAGGAAGCCAATGTAGTGATCTGAGGATTGGTGTGATATGGTCCATTTTTCTAGTGTTTGTAAGGACTCGTGCAGCAGCATTTTGAATCAGCTGTAGTTGCCTAATTGATTTTTTGTTTAGGCCAGTAAAGACTCCACTGCAATAGTCCAACCTACTGAAAATGAATTCATGAACAGGTTTTTCCATGTCTTTTTTGGACAGACATCCCTTAATTCTGGTTATATTTTTCAGGTGGTAGTAGGCTGATTTGGTAATCAGCTTTAAATGGTTGTTAAAATTCAGGTCAGAATCAATAATTACACCAAGATTTCTGGCTTTATCTGTTGTTGTCAGTGACATGAAGTTAAGGTGAGCGCTGATCCTTGACCTTTCATTTTTGGGGCCAAATACAATCACTTCTGTCTTATCTGCATTAAGCTGAAGAAAATTCTGGCACATCCACTCATTGATTTGATGAATACACTCACTCAGTGAAAATAAGGGACTGTAGTCATGTGATGACACAGAAATATAAAGTTGTGTATCATCTGCGTAAGTATGATAAGAATTATGATGCTCCATAATCTGAGGTAGGGGCAATATGTAGATATTGAAAAGAAGTGGTCCGAGAATGGACCCTTGTGGCACCCCACACATCATCTTTTTTCGTTCAGACACATGCTCACCAATTGACACAAAGTAGTCTCTATCTTGTAAATAGGATTTGAACCACTGTAGTACGGTGCCAGTAAGTCCCACCCAGTTTTCCAGTCTGTCGAGAAGTATGTCATGATCAACTGTATCAAAGGCAGCACTGAGATCTAATAATACTAAGACTGAGGTTTTGGAAGCATCATTATTTAGATGTATGTCATTTAAAACTTTGATAAGTACAGTCTCAGTGCTGTGGTGTGGATGAAATCCAGACTGAAATGCATTGAAAAGATTGTTCTGCATCATGAAAGCATGCGTTTGTTGAAAAACAACCCTTTCAGTAATTTTTCCTAGAAAGGGAAGATTTGATATTGGCCTTTAGTTACTTATTACTGAAGCATCCAGATCAGTCTTTTTTAGTAGAGTAACACAGTTTAAAACATAGGATCCTGCTTCATAACGTTGTTCAGTGTCTGAGTCCCTTCACGTTGTAAAATAGTAATGTTAGTTTGTTGTGTGCAGTAGATTTTTCAGGCTGTGGTCTGAGTGATGAAATGGATTCATTTGCACAAAACTAACTCGTAACATTTTCAGTTGGTCTGTGCTAAGTAATGCAAACACAAAGTACATCTGTAATGCTAATGCACCAAAAAGGTTTCCTCACCCTCTGACAAACCCTACCCTGTTCCTGGTGAAATGCGATGCCTGAATGATTTGATTTGGCCAGCTCTCAGGAAGCCACTTCCTCACAGCAACTTAACCGAAGCCCAGGCTAGATGCAGTTATCAACAGTGCAGTGCAAGTGTAGCAAATACACTTTTTTTTTTTAAATCTGGCATTTGTTTATTTTAAATATGAATTTGCACTGTGGTGTCAAGTTCTCCACTGTTGCTGTCTTTGTCTCTGATTTGGTTCAGAAGTATTTTAGATACTTAACCTGCAGTGTTACGATGCAGCGTCATTGAAACACTGGCTGCTGGAGTAATCTGTTTAATGTAGGCCCTCGTCTTTGTTAGACATCCACAAACAAAGATATTTGTCTTGCAAGGCTCCTAGCAGGCTGATTAAACACTAAATGGTTTACACTGAGAGGTGATGTCATGGCTGGAGGCTCCCATTTGCTGATGGCTCCTTGAGGACTTAAACCTCAGCCCTGTCGGAGAGCTCTGACCTCCTTTCTCTCCACAAAAGGAATCAGCTTTAAAGTACTAATAGAACTCACTGAGAGAAAAGAGACAGTCATTTGGTCTTTACTTCCCCACCCCCCCAACCCCAGCTCCACCCCCCCAACCCCCACCGCTGCCCTGTACCTCCCTCTGTCAACTTTAGACCCAAGTTGACCCAACTAGCATTACATTTAACCAGCACCTTTGTAATTGCTCTGTGGGCTCTTGCAGGGTATTATGCTGGGAGCGCTGCTTGCCATGGGCGTGTGAATGTGAATAGAGAGGGGGGTTGGAGCCTTGTGACTCTCTCTCTCTCTCTCTCTCTCTCTCTCTCTCTCTCTCTCTCTCTCTCTCTCTCTCTCTCTCTCTCTCTCTCTCTCTCTCTCTCTCTCTCCAGCTCTCCCTCCCCTTAGCCCTTTTCAGACATGCAATACGTAACAATGCTGGCTTCATGTTTCATGTGTCTGTTAAAGTGATTGCATTTGTCATTCAGTCACAGGGAACTTTTATGTTTGTGTTCGTTTTGGCTTCACACAGATATGATGAGCACAGTGGCAGCAGGTGTGCAAGAGGCCATTGAAGCCTTTATTAATGACAGTCATGAGCATGAGGGATGCTCACCCCTGCTTCTCATAGACAAATACATTTTCACATCATTATTGTTATTGCATAAGAGCCACCAGTGCATAAGCACTGAGCAATGGGATGTTCGGTTGGGACTTTTATTCCTAATTCCTCACATTTCATGGATATTCATTTATTTATCCATGCAGTTGCCAAGAAGGACCACTGGAAATACATGGAGAGACTGTTGGTTAGGTTTTAGTTGTAAGAGAGTTGTGTTTTTTTAACCCTTTCCTCTGGTCACACCATGAGGGGAAAACAGTTTTATATCATTGATCTCATATGATAAGATTGATCTCCTCAACAACTTCAAATTGACTCTTTCGCAGTGTTTCCTAGTTTGTTAAATTGATTTTCTGTGTAAGAGATGAAGAATGAGATCATTTATGACAGTGATTTTAAAAGGCGATATAAGACATGCATATAATCCCCCTCTCTCTCTCTTTCACTCTCTTGTGGTCTCTCTCCCTCCCTCTCTCTCCCTCTGTCTCTCTCTGTCTCTCTCCCCCTCTCTCTCTCTCTCTGCTTAGTGATGGAGTAAGGTAGCTGGAGATTTGGTATCAAGTCCCAGCAATACAGATATGTGGAGTCAGGACAGCCCTGTGCTAAGAGGCAGTTTTGTCTAATTGCCTCCTTTCAGCTCGACTGCAGCACAGAGACAGAGAGGGAGGGAGAGAGAGAGAGAGAGAGAGAGAGAGAGAGAGAGAGAGAGAGAGAGAGAGAGAGAGAGAGAGAGAGAGAGAGAGAGAGAACGAAAGAAGAGAGAGAGGCTCGCTGCTTCCCAGCTGACACTCGCTGTGCTGTCTGATGTGTGTTTTTATGTTTCTTACAAAAAGCTCTTTTTTGCAATGCTGTGTACTCAGTCATGCATAGGCTACAGAGCTTGTCCAAACTCAGAACCCTGCTTGGCTCCAAACAGGGGGGTAAGTTCTACTTTCAGATGGATTCCTATGTCAAATGTTTGATGTCTCAATGTAGTTTTTGCACTATTACTAATGTCGTCCGTCCTCTTCACAAGCTTAATTCTGTGTATCCTGGAGCATGCTTTGAACATGTTCTCTACTTTTGAGTATTTTGTTGCTGTAATGGAGAGCGGGGGCTACCTGATAAATGTGTCCGATATTTTGCCTCACTTTTAATACAGTTCACTGCATTAGCTGGAGGCAAAAACAACACTCTGCTTGGACTCCTTGAAGGTCAAATGTATTCTATCTTGCTGAATAGTTGAAATGGCTGTTTATTCAGTGCTTCTGTTGCAGGTAATCAAAGTTTATAATGAAGATAACACTAGCAGAGCCGTAGAGGTTCCCAGTGACATCACTGCACGGGACATATGTCAGCTGTTTGTCTTGAAGAACCACTGCATTGATGACCATAGCTGGACTCTTTTTGAACACCTCTCCCACCTGGGAATAGGTAGGATTTTGTTTTCTTTATCTTTTTTAAATTTATGTCATTGTATTTTGTAGCATTCGTCTCAGTTTTTGCAATGAAACTTTAGCAAAATGAAGTTTTCTTTAAAGGGAAAATTTAAATCAATAAATCAAATAAATGATGAATTAAAAGATAATGTGCAGAGACAGTTCAGGTTAAGCACTGCTGGGCAAAATATGCATGTGGCACATTTGATTCTGACATATTTTGTGTATGTACTGATATCAATCATGTGACGGCAACATTGTTAGCCCTATGGGCGAGGTTTGCTTGGTTTTAATGGGAGGAGTGGTGGTAGGTTGATGTGCATGAGTGAAACAGAACACTGTCCTCTGTTAATAGCCAGTCACGTACAAGAAATGAGTGAAATATGAGGGGAGCTTGTGTTGATGGTGATTGTGTCTTAATCACTGTGAGGATCTTCCTTGTATAGATTATTATTTCTCATCCTGCTTTAGCAAAGAGGCATTGCAGCACATGTATGAAGACATTACACAATAGCTTCTATAGATTTTCCCTCACTTGTATGATTTTCACCCTTATTTCTATTGTCTGCGTGGCTTTTGTTGTGGAGAGGCAGCGGTGAGGTCTACATTTCAAAGCAGCATTACCTGCTGCTGATGATCTGATCCATTGTAATTGAAAGCACCAGCAGCTACTGATCTGACTGGTATTCTTTGAAAGCCATGCACCAATTTTATCTGAGGGCTTCCGTTTTATTATAGAACTGACTTGCTTTAGATGCTGTCAAAGAACATTTGAGTCGATGCACAGCATCAAATAATTTGCTGTTGGCTCTAACCGTTTTTGTAATACAAGCTGTGATATTAGTATTTGTGCATTAGAGGCACATTACCTCGATTTGCATCGAAGAATGGTGCATGAATGGCATAAAATACATTTCTTATTAAGCCAACAGTGAACACACATATTTGTCAATGATATATTAACACTGATCTGCAAGCAGAGAGTGTGACTGCATAAATGATTTCTCAGCTGCATCTTCACACTATTGCACACATTACATAATTCATCCATCTGTAGTGTTTCAGTCATCGATGTTATTTTTTTTAATGAAAACTACATATCATTGCTATCCAGTGAAAAGCATGCATTTAGATATTTGTTATTTTACTTTTTCAGATAATCTAATGGATAAAATGCTCATTTGTGGCGTGACAAAATACAGTATCTTGAGGCTCTGTTGGAGACACAGTGTTTTCACAGTATTTGGGCTGTAGTTTGCTTTTTTTGCACAATGCTCAGATTTCATATGGCTCTTTAAATGCTTGCTCAGTGAAATCATTTACAGAGCAGGGCATGTGTCGTTTTTCAGAATAGTTTTATCAGCCATGTAAACCACGTGTAGTTACTTACTGTCTGATGACTTCTTTGTTCTAATGTTGTTCGTAGATCGTCGTTCAGCGCTGCTTCACGTGGTTGTTTGAACACAAAAAAAGTTTCCTGTTAATTCAAAACTCATTTTAAGTTCTAGGAAATGATTAATGTTTATGTTGTACTGCTTGACTTGAGAGCCACGCTCTCATGCAGAGGTTACACATTGATGTAAGGTTAATAATCAAACTCGGAGTAAAGCAACTTAACATTTAAACTTGTGTCTTTGACTTTGGTTTGGCGTTGGAGCTGATTCTATTCAGTCTCCATCTTTCATCCAGAGAGCAGTACAAAACAGGTTAACCTGCCATTAATTTCCTGTCCTCCTGGTCTCACTAGAGAGAACCATTGAAGACCATGAGTCTGTTATGGAGGTGCTATCAGGCTGGGGAATGGACACAGACAGCCGGCTGTATTTTAGGAAGAATTATGCTAAATATGAATTCTTCAGGAAACCCCTGGTGAGTTTGTGATGATGGTGCTCTGTATATGGTGATGGGCTCATACACATCATTTTGCATTTGGTATATCGTCTCTTTAAACCAGTCCCATCTGTCTTCCCACCACTGTGTGGGATGAGGGGTTTACAGAGTATCGTAATAACTGATTTCGCTACATTTATAGGACTTTTTCCCGGATCACATGGTCTCCATATCCAGTGAAACCAATGGGATGGTGGATCACTCTCAGCTCATACAGGTATCAAGTTCTTTCTGTTTACAGGGCACTTCCTTTGTCCTTGAGTGCCAACTGTGAGGCTCTCAACTGCTGTCTAAACAACAACAATCGATGGACAAATATTTCTCTACCCAACACAGACCTTTCTCAACTCCAGCACCTGTCCAGAGATACATGGACACCTCCATGCCAAAGAGCAAAGCAGGAAGTCTTGGAAGAAGTTTTACTTTGTGTTGCGGAGGTCAGGGCTTTATTTCTCCAACAAGGGAACTTCCAAGGTCAGTAAAACAGAGTGACTCATCTACAGTGTGCTGTAAGCATTTTAGGAAATTCTAAAGCTATATAAAAAGCACATTACGCAACTAAACCTGTTGCATGCAATGCTATTTAATGGCTATTTAATGGCTAATTTAATGTGTAATTGCATTACATTGTTCTGTCATGCTCTTTCTTTGCTTGAATTAAATGCACCTCAGTTTACACAGTAAACATCCGGGATAGAAAAATTGCACGCCTCCAATTGGAAAATCCTATTCCTCTGTTTGTGTACTACAGGGTCACCGGTTCATCCTCTGTATATATCTCACTTAATGTTGTGAGAGGGCAGTGGAACAGGTTGAGCTTGATTTTCCTTAGGTCAGCTGGCATAGCAGCCAGGCAGTACTCTCAATGCTGCTGACAAGTGAAGCTTATACCTCGGCACCAGCCACGCCAACACAACCACTTCTCAACTGCTTTCATTTCCTACAACAGTAGACCTTTTGTTGTCGAGTGGAGGAAGGCTTTGGTCTGGCGCCCACTTTTACCCTTGCAGGTTTACCATTCATCTGTGGTCTTGGTCAAACACACTGCTAGTCAATCAGCACAGACGCTAACGGCTGCAGTATTACTTTATATAAGGAAGTGGGAATGGCACGTGATGTTAAAGCAGAACAATGGGCGTCTTTGTGTTTTTTTTCCTTGGAAATTTATCTTTGGCACAGTGTGGCTTTTGATAGTCTCAATGCAGCCACTATCAATATGTTTAAATTGATCCTTATCACGTCCATTACATGCATCCAGAATGACTGATAACCCTGCAGTTTGTCAATAAATATGCATTGTTTCATTTTAAGTGTGCTCCACCTTTGTCTTTCCGTCTCCCAAAAGATTTGACTGTAAGCATGATTTGACTCAAATATCTGATCTTTGAATGATCAAAGCATGTTCCATTCATTTCTTAAAGTAAATTACTTTCTTGTGCACAATTTTTTTTTGTTCCTCACCCCACATCATAAAATGCACCAGAGGCAAGACTCGCACGCACGCAGGCACGCACGCACGCACGCACGCACGCACGCACGCACGCACACACACACCTCAAATGCTGCTCCATCCCTCACATACAACAGATTTACAGACCTGTTGTGGAGACAAACATTGATCGAATGCTGCGTTAAAGTTCATATTTCTACTGCTCTTTTGTTTTATTGTGACTTTTCTTTGTTTCACAGGAACCAAGGCATCTCCAGTTCATTGCAGACTTCAGTGACAGTGATGTCTACACAGTGCTGTCAGCCAAAAAACTACATGGAGCACCTACAGATTATGGCCTCTGTGTCAAGGTACCATTGCTTTCTACAAATGCCAAAACCGTACACAAGGAAGACAAGGAGAGTATTGAGTATTGATTCCCAACACTTTTGTGTCCTTGTGACTTCCTTCTGCAGTCCACAAAGTGTAGTTCAGCCCGGGACTTGAAGCTGCTTTGTGCAGATGATGAGCAGACCAGGACCTGCTGGATCACAGCCATGCGCTTGTTAAAGGTTGGCCGATCACTAACGCCGGGTGATGTCTACGAGGAGGAATGCTGAGTCAGTGCTAGAATCAGATTTAGCTTTGGGAGCAGGTCAAGGAAAACTATTGAGTGATACTGGATTAGCACTCCTTCTCTATATAGAAGCAGCATGTGTTCATTGTCTGGATATCTGCTGGATACAGTTTAGAGCATTAGTCACTTTCCTTACAGGCTATAAATAATATACAGTAAAGCACAACAAACTGAATGATTTGTTCCTTTTCATCAGTACACCACCACAATACTGAAAGTATTTAAAAATGAACCTGTAATAAATATTTGGGAGGAGAATTTAAAATGCTGGCATGTGTTTGTATTTCAGTATGGGATGCAACTGTACCAAAACTTCATTCAGCCACACCAGAAGCAAAAAGCTTCACCAATGGTAAGCTGATGGTCTTATTTTTATGTCATGTAACTCACTCGCTCCTAGCCATAGTTGTCAGCTTTTCCTTGTAATTTCCGGCCCAAAAGCTCTGATAAACCCACTTTATATTATCTGCCAAGCAGCAAACAGCCGACTGATAGCGTTAGCAAATAGCTGAAGGACATGGTAGAGGATTTGGCAGCTAAAAAGCCAAATATTTTACTCGGGTTGGTTGAGACCAGAGCAAAGGTAAAAGGATAATGAATATTAGACTGACATTCATTACAAGGCCAGAAATGCAACTCCAAATTAATGCTCCTGTTGTTCCGTGTCTGCCGTGTGTGTTGTTAATGTTGGCTAACAAGTTTTCTATTATTTGCTATTAGAAAACTTGATAGCTATTAAAACTTTATAGGGTATTATGTCAATGTTGTGTTTCTCGCTTTTTCCACTGACCCTGGTGACCAAAAGGCAATTTTCACGTTGTAGATATGCTAGAGCTCACACAGACTAACAGCTATCAGTGTATTAATATAATTGCATAGGACAAATGAGGCACCTTCAGTGTGTTAATGTAGGTTTGGTGTCCCAGAATAGCCTCAGACTCTTCTGGGAGTATTTTCATGGCAGAGAACACAATCTATTTATGTCTTTTGGACATGTTCATGAACCCTCTGCTGTCTAAAAATACACAGTGATCAGCTGCTCTCAGATTTAACAACTCATCACCTCTCCTCTGCTGTCGGAGGGTCATATGTGACCAGCAGCCTCGCCAAGAGGATTATCTAGAAAGATAGGGGAGTACATGGATCTGCCAAATGCAGGGTCAGTTCAGGCTGCTGGATCCTCTGTGGTTTATTTCACAGATTTACCTAAACTTGCTGCCACAACATAGCTGCTTTATAGGAAAGTAAATAAAAGCTGTATTCGAATACAGTATTAAGTAACATATTTATAGCAATGATGGGTATGTTGACATCATTGGAATTTGAGCACAGTGGATAAGACGGACTTGAATGCCTCAGTCCTCCAAGTAAACACCGCTCACTTTGTTTTCACCATTCGTTTAAATTGTAAACTTAGTAGGTGGTATACTGTAGGAACGAATGTGGTAGTGTAAAAGCTTCTTCGTAATCCTGATAAAAAGAATTTTCTCAAGTGTGTGCAGTGAGCCACTCACTATATGGCAGCTTAGAGGACTAAAATGTGCCCATGTGTCACTCTTTTCAAAGCCACTCTAATCCCTTTTCAATGGAGTTTGGAATCATCTAGAAATGATGAAGATGGAGTCACGTTAGTCAGACACTAGATGGCAATACAATACCACAGGACAGCAAAAGTCAGTCCCTTCCACAGCATACGAAGGAAATCCAATGAAAAAAGAAAAACCTTTCGGTATTTACTAGAATACATGTTTTAAAGGATAGTTTTTAGAAAATAAAGCATAAAGTGTGATTTAAACAAAGAAAAAACTCATACAGTCAGTACAAAAATAACCTCTCGGTGTATGTGTGCAATTTCAGAGAAGCATCTCGGAGAACTCACTGGTGGCGATGGACTTTTCTGGCCAAAAGAGCCGTGTGATCGAGAACCCGTCTGAGGCGCTCTCTGTGGCTGTAGAGGAAGGCCTGTCATGGAGGGTGAGTCACGCTCAGAGGGTTTAGTTAGGTTAGGGAGCGAAAACAGCCACGTTTCTGTTGTCTCACCCAGGGAAAACAGGTACTCTTGACATTTTGATGAGCCTTTTCTAACTGAAATGGTGTTAAAAAGTGTGTGAGAGAGTCTCGGAACAAATTCTTGTAACCATGTCTTACAGTTTACAACCTCATTATATCTGTTATTAAGTGATGTAGTATTTCTGAAAAACATACAGTCTATATAAGCACCTCATACGTTATTACCTTGAGAAAGAGAGACTGGATGGATTAACGATGTGTTAGCATTACTCCAGCTATAATTGTGGCTGTGACTCATTTCTCCCGCAGAGGAAAAGCTGCCACCGCCTGAGCGGTCATGGAAGCCCCTCCACATCACAGAGCTCAGTGTCAAACATAGGTTTGTTGGACACGTGTGTATTATTTTGATTTGCTGCCTGCACGCAAGTGAAATAAATAATAAGTAATATATGGTCTGTATTTGTGCTCCAGCCCTCCATTTGACTCAGTCCTGGTTCCACGGCAAACTGTCTCGGGATGAGGCTCAGCGTCTCATCACTCAACATGGTCTAATCGATGGGTAAGCAGCCATAATACTTCTTTTTTTTTTTTTTTTTGATTCTTTGTTTTCATTTGGTGCATGATCCTAACAGTGAGGCGTTTTTTTCTGTATGTACTTTTATGAATGATAGTTATACTGTTAAAAAAGGGTAAATTCACTGTCATGTGTATTTAGGAAATATATGTCATATAGTAGTGCAACTGTGTGGTGGGTAGTTAATTGGAACTGCATTATGGCTGCATATTTTTTTCATCTGAAGGTATGTTTCTGTATTTATGTCAACATACTGGAAGTCTTTCCTGGTCCAAAACAGATCGGACAGGCGAGGCAGTCTCCGTTGAGTTCAGTCTAGATTGTAGGAAGTCTAATAACAAGCTAGAGGTGAGGACTTAGAGTTTAAAGGGCTTTCTTGTGGTTTTCAGAGTATTTCTTCTGAGGGACAGCCAAAGCAACCCGAAGACGTTTGTACTGTCACTGTGCCACATGCAGAAAATCAAACACTTTCAGATCTTACCTGTGAGTACAATCTTTTCTCTTTTTATTCATATTCCAAAAACTACTTCCACATTTGTTCAGTGAGTCACCTGCCTCTCCTGTGTGTCCCTCCTTTCTTGTGTATGAACGTGCATGTACACACCTGTATGTGGGCATCCTGCACTGCAGATGGATGATGAAGGCGAGGTCTTCTACAGCCTGGATGACGCTCACACGCGGTTCACTGACTTGATCCAGTTGGTGGAGTTTTACCAGCTAAACCGCGGGGTGCTGCCCTGCAAGCTCAAACACCACTGTGCCCGGATCACCCTGTGAACGAGGGACTCCAGAGACCCCAGAGGGCCCACATGCACCTTAACTCCGGGGCCTTTCTGGGCAAACACTCCCAGTGTTCTTGTGCCTTGAAGAAGAAAGATATACAGACTAACTGAACAGCCATGCTAACTGAAACCACTGTTATCTCCCTCTGTTGCCCACATTGTGGTACATGGTCCCCTGTTATTTTTCTTTTGGAGAAAAAGCTGAATTTGACTGTAGACTGTATAGTAACTGAGTACACGTGCTGAAGATGATGTGCAGTTTTGTCTGGTGAACATTATTCTTTGGCCCTATAATGTGCCCATATGTGATGGTAAATCCATTGTGCAAAGTCCATGAACCAAACAATGACTTCTTGTACTGTATATTGCAGAGCTGAATGTGTACTGCAAATATCTTGTGATTCTAACAACATGACACACATGACAGAAAGCTGCATACAGTAGCTGGAGTCTGAGCTTCACTGACACTGAAGTAAGTATACAGTCATTATATATAGCTGTCAGTGATGTTCTGGCAAAGCTAATGATGGTTGAATCCCAATAAGGGCATCAGTTTTTTTTTATTTGAAACCATCTTATGCTGGGAATTGTAGTACACAACACCTCTGTCCTGTTAGATTTGAGTAAAACTAAGCTATCTTACTTTTCATTGTGTCTCTAAGTATTCAGGTATTTTTTTAAGAAAATGATTGTTGTTTTGTATTTGAGAGATAAAATGACCTCTCAGGAAGTGTCACTGTGCATGACCTGTAAGCTAGACTGCTGTAGAAAGAAAAGAGAGGTGTTAACGTACAGGGGGAGAGATATGGCACACAACCTCACTAGCCTGCACTGTACATTCATTTTACATGTATGTGATTAAATGAAATGTTTCTATTACATGAAATTAGTTGTGAGCTCGCTCTAGAGCAGGAGCAGTGAAATGTATTTCGCTCAGTTTTAGATATAAGCCATGAAGATGGAAATCAGAAATACTGTGTGACTGATTTTGATCATATCTGAATTCATTGTATATTGAAATTTAGGTTTTTATATTCTCCAAAGATTCAGGTGTACAGCTTGCAAAACCTGGGTTGGTTGTATTTTGCTGTCATTGCCACTGCTATGGATATACAGTGTCATACTGTCTGTTTTCAAAAGGCCAATAATGCATCAGCTTTTAAAAAACAAGGTGTTTTAAATCAGAGACGTGGTCGAAATGACCATCTTCTGTTTAGTAGTTTCATTTTTCCCAGCTGGACAACAGTGCATTGAACAATGAATGTCATGGACTGCATAGTTTTATATGTATAAACAACGTCTGTTTGTAACGTGACTTTGTTTGAGTTATTGTCACATTTAACATTAAGCTGCAAGATAAACACATGTTACAGTTATATGTAAAAACTGCCAGCATTATGTTATTCATTCACGCTGTGGCTCAGCACGCAGTGCGGTAAGCTCTTAACTTAGACGCCCAGATGAGATCTGGGACAGTGTGAAGCAATCGCTCACGAGGCTGATGAACTCAGCCTTTGTTTAAGATATAATACAGTGTACATTATAGTCTTTGTATAGTAAATAGGGCACATTGGGTTATGATACGAATGCAATGACAGACACTAAATCTCATCAGCACACAGTGGGGTGTTTCTCCACTCACACTTTTATAGTGAACACATAAGTCATGATTTTCTAATGAGATCCAGCACATAGTTAAATTTAGTCACACTATATAACTTGTGTATGGGACACATTAGCCTCGCATTGTCAGGTATGATTTACTGAATTCTGTGGGTAGCATGTATACACATACTCTGGGTTCTCCATGCGTAGTGCTATCACATAAATAATCCTTGTAACCACTAGATGGTACTAGAAGCATTTTGCTTTTGCTCATCCAGGTTTTTGTTTCAAATTATAATGTGTCCACTGCAATTTAAATTACATAATACATATAAAATGTGTCAAAGATGGAAAGTTGGGTTTTAAAAAAGTTAAGTTACTTCAAAGTTGTGCAACTAAGGCTTGAATCTGGCTTTTTATGTGCAATGAATACACCAAGAAACGTGTATTTATATACACTGCAGTGAGTAAGTGTATTTTGCAATGACACCAACAACAATCCCTGTGTGCCTCCTCTTATTCTGATGATAAATATTTAATATTTCAGGTGAAACTAATGAATTTGAGGTAAGTGTATTTTTATATACAGCTGACTTTCGAGTATCCGTAGCAATAGAAAACGAGTAATGGCCGTGATTGTGGTTCCCTCCTCAACAGTAAACGGCAGTGTCTTGTCTCGAAGCATCCGTGTTAAACAATCTTCTCTGTTGTGATACAAACACATTGCCTCCCCTGCTCTACTTCAATAGCACATTTTGAAACAGTGCTCACATCCAGGGGAGATGTGCGCACACAGAGAAGTCTTAAATGCACCCCTGCTTCCGAGGTCTTGTGCTAAATGTTGTTTTGGATGTATTCCTGCCATTGATCGGAGTCTGGCTGCAGGGGGAGAGATGGCAGCTGGGAGAGACTGCGCTTCCTTTAATGAATTCATCCAGCTCCATCCTGCCCAAACGGCCTGTGGATACAGCATTTCTCCCAGTAAATAAAGTCTCTCTCTGCTCTGGCTCGGGCCCTCATGGACAACCACCACTGTTTGTAGCGCTTCTCACCACTACACTGGATTTACTCCTGCCTGCACTCTCACTCGTATGACTTCAGGTTTTGCACTTGAGAGTTTCAGCTTCACTCTGTTCTTAAATGCCCCTCTTGTTGTATTCCCCTAGTCTGTATTCAATTATCTGGCTTCGCTGTCTTCGGCCAATTACTGATTATCTCCAATGAAGTGAAGACCTTGCTGTTTGCTCTGCTCTTGATCCACAAAAGGTCATTATCTGGGCTTGGGTATGAGTCTAGGCAGAGCGTATGAGGAAATGAGGCAGGGTTTGTTTAGGGGATGCACTATGGTGATTGTTAGAGGCATTAACTGTTCCTTTGCAAAGGGCTCTCCCATCAGGACCATCTAAAGCCAGGAGCAAATCCAGCATCTCTGTACAGTAGCTTCACCAGCCACAGCGGACTGGAGCAAAGGTAATCACAGGATGATAAGAACTCAATATTAAATAAGTGAAAGATTTTCATCTCTTTTCAGTTCTTCACACATAATACATGAATAATGCATGATGAAACAATTCATCAAACAGTGATGGACTAATTATTTTGACTTTGTTTAATCCTACACAACCTGCAGACTGATTCATGTTGAGCCGCGTTGCACAGTCTTTACTTTATTCTCCTTTTGCAGTAATAAACATCCAGTTTTTTCTGACATCGGTCAAACATACTGTAACAAGCATCTTCTCTTAATAGACTGTAGATCAGAAGCTGCACACTTGCTTTTGCATACCTGCAGAGTATGGTACAGTAAATATGTGAATCTGTGTTAAATATCTGATCATTGCGATCTGTTTGAGGCTTCCAATAAATGTTTTTTTTGCACATTTCTGCTACTTTCCATTAGTTACATGAATACATTATGGCAGCTATTTTAGCTATATTCTGTTTAGTTTTTAAAAGAAAAAAATCAATCAAAAAATCAAAGCTTTTATAAGGACTAAAAAGGTCTGAACAATAGCACAGTGCATGACATTCAAGATATTTTGTCAAAGGTTTTTATATGCTGAAATCTCTCAGCCATGCAGTTAAAATATCTGAAATTAAATACACCAACAACAATAATGAACCAAATCTAAAGCCTCGCATGTTTTTCAAGACTGTGGTCATGCTGTTGTTCTAAAAGGGAATTTTCTTGATGTTTGAGCATCTTCGGTAATGTATCATGTCTCAGATAATTGCCCAGACAGTGCTTGCTCCATAAATCGCCTTTCTAACCTCTGATATAGTTTTCTGGGGGTCTTGGATCTGGCAAACGGTAAGTGCCAAGCTTTGTTAATTACAAGGATAACACATGCACTCGTCAAATAATGGATGTGGTTTGCAATTTCAAGTTTTAATAATCAATTACTGGCAGTAATTCTCTGTGGAGTCACAGGATAGTCATTAAATCTCAAAAGGCGAGACACACACAATGTAGCTTTTTCCAAAGCCCTATTTTTAAATACATAAGGGAACAGGGTCTGCTTTAATCCGGTGCATTTTGTTGCCTTATTACAATGTAAAGTAGCTCAATTAGACCTAGACCGTGCAGCTTGTAAAATAACTGTTCAAGACAGTGAGTGATGAGTGGTCATATTAGTGCTTATTCCTACAAAAACTGAGCCAACGAGGACAAGACACTACAGTAATACTGCAGATCAGCTTGTCTTTTCTTTAACACGAGTTACTTCTTTTACTCAGCTGAAGCCAGAAGTTTCATTTAGTCCTACATGAATGCACATTAAGCAGACATGTCTGTCTTTTGTTGCTCGGCCTGAAACACCGCTGTAACGGCCTCTTTGATCTCAGCAAACAGGTAGATGTAGTGGTATTGAATCTGTGTGTTCTTTTTTTGCGCCCCCCGTGCAGCAGGGTTCCTGTTATTGTATTTTCAGTCCACCTTCAAAGCTGAAACATTGCAGAGGTTCTTCTTGACCTTGAGAAATTAACATGGGAGGACTGGCTTTGCTCTGAGGGAGCCCTACAGAGGCCACGTCCCCTCCTAATCCCCAATTGAAAGGCATACCTCTACTTCTCAGAAGAAATGGTAACATCCCAGCGAGCAGAGCGTTTACGCGACGATACCCTGACATATATCAACGCATAAAACATATAATTTCATTCTGATCATTTAATTTGGAAATGTTCTCTTTGTGGCACACACTGGTTGTGATAGTGTGTGTGTCGTGTGTGTATGGAAGGTAGTGAGCCAGAGAGAAGGGAGAGAGGAGTGAGTTTGGCCCTGCACAGATGAACAAACAGTGAATCTGAAGTGCAGCGCCCTGTGTGGTTGCCCACCAACTGAACAACATTAAGGCAGTCCTCCATGTAAAACCTGCTCACTTCTCCCACAAACACTCAACTTTGGCAAACGGGCAGCGGCTCAGCGGGGAGGAGCTCTCCCTGGAAGGCAGACAGTGGACAGCAGGGAGACATAAACCACAGCTTCTGGTGGTGATGGACTGATGTTTTAGGTGATCAAAAGGATGGATAAGAAAAGGGAAACGACAGGGGTAAAACCAGGAGGGGGTCTTGGAGAGGAAAACATTTTTGACTTTAAAGGTAGGAAGACATGAAAAGCAAAGTAAAGCTGAGGTGTTTGACAGTGGAGCACTTGGGGTGAATATTATTGTATGCCATAAAAGTAGACCCAAACTCTCAGATTCACTTCCCTTTGTTCGCTATCATTAATACCACAACATGGAGATGGGAAAAGTAACTTCAAAACAACATGATATATATCACAGGGCAATTTCCTTCAAGGTTACAGAGCAGAACTTAGGATGATATATTGTCCTTCCATTTTTCTGCAAAATAGGTCAAAATGTTCACAGTGGCACACACAGATGCACATTTGCGCATGTGCACAAGCACATTTTCACACGTTTTGGATCAATTTACATTCCTGCCTACTTTTTTCTCTCATTTACATCGTGTGCGAGTGACTCCTGAACAGAGTAGGAAGCCTTGTGGAAAAATTAGGAAATGGTCCATTTCTGAGAGCACAGTGGAATAGAAGCAGAGCAGCATATGTTGGGATTTGAATGGTCAATCGATGAATAACCCAGAGCGGTGTTTTTCTGTGCAGATTGGCAGGCATTGTGTTGTGGTATCTGTGTGTGTGTGTGTGTGTGTGTGTGTGTGTGTGTGTGTGTGTGTGTGTGTGTGTGTGTGTGTGTGTGTGTGTGTGTGTGTGTGTGTGTGTGAAGGATAGCGAGAGATGGGGGCATGGAGGAGTGGGGATTCATCCTTCCCCAAAGTATTACGCAGTGGTCAAAAATATTTGCAATGCCAGAAGGTATTTTGAAAAATATTTGAAAAAATTCAATACCGTGCTGACCTTTTGCTGGGCATTTGTGAACAGATTCACTCTCCGTCTAATCTGGCACAGAGTCAGGGAGGATCTGTGTTACTGTACCGCGCTGTCGATTCTAAATTATGTTAATCTATTCTGCTCGCACATTTACTTTGATGTCTTCATTAAATTCTTTTGTTTTAATTTTACGAGTCAAGGTAGCGTACCAGAAATTTAGCAAAACAAGAACCTAAAAATGTAACTGACATACAAGAATTTGCATATGATGGAACTGACAGTTACCTGTATAATTTAGAAAGGATGCCACCCAAAAGTATTTCTCTTTCATGCATTGTGCAAAAATACATTATCCATCAAAATCCCTTTTACTTTTAATTTTCTTATTTTTCTACATGCTGCATGTCTTTGTATTTATCTCAGTTACTGCAAATCATTTCATTCCTCATTTGGATCTTCTCACTGATGAGCTGCTGTGAAATGTGCCTCAATCTATGAAGAACCACCACAAGAGGGCAGAAAGTATCCAAACACACACAATCTGAAGAATTTACAATTCATTATATGCCTGCAGCATTTATACCAGAGATCTTTTCATTTTGAAGATACAGTCATGCTGTTGTTGGAGAAAAATTTCCAGGATTCTTCATCAGAGCTAACAGACAGCTGGCTGAGGCACTCTGTGTTTGCTATCAGTGTTTAATTGTTTTAATGGTGATGGAGAGGATGCAGTGACAGAGTTTGTGCTCAAATAACAGCTGTATGCACCTTAAATATTACAAATGATTAAAAAGGTAATGAAAGATTGAGAGAAACAAAAATAATTTCTATTACATAAGGACTGAAATCGAGCTGTGAATAAAATAAATCTGAAATGTCAGTTGTACAACACCATGAATAAAAAGAAATAGGAAATAAAGATGTTCAGCCCCAATCAACTGCTGCAAGTCTTCATGTTCAGTCATTTCCAAAAGCTTCATTCAGTGTGAAGTTTTTGGTCCGCTCGGATTGTCCCATATGCAACAAAATGCTTAGCTTTGTTGAATTTTCTTTTTACCAAACTAGCAACAAGACAACAGAAAAAGGTAGTTACATGTATATAAGAGGTCTAAAAATGAATTAGAAATCCAAATAAGTGTGAAACTCAATTGTAAGAGTCCTGCTCTCAGTTGTAGTAGACAGGATTGTGTCTTCTCTCTGCAGTGCTGAGACTTTGCTGACTAATCAGCCCTCTAATGCTGATCGATGCTTGTCGGGGTGGATGCTGTCCCACAATGTCTTCAGCAACATGGAGGAATGACGGTAGCACTGACATACATTACACATAGTGGTGCTGAGTAACTCTGAGTAAACTGATATAACTCTTGAGTAATGCATGGCACATTTACACATTACATTATTCTACAGTTTAGGGTCAGTGGCAGGATGGAATAGTTTTTAAATGGTGTTTTTTTAATTACGTTTGGTTCGAGAGGCTGGTATGTGGAGATATCCCCATCTTTGCAATGCCAAGCGCCCCGAGTGTGGAAAAGCAACAATGTGCATGTCTAAAGCCTTAAGCCACGAAAGCCGAGGGCACCAATTTGATGCCAAGTGGGGCTGATTCCCTGTTGCCCCACTGCTATTTGCCAAGAACTATTGTTGTCATTTTCTCGAGATGAGAGCTGCAGTCACCAAGAACAAAGTGGATTATCTTCTACTGATCACTGTAAACAGATATTGCTTATGAATACAGACTCTGTGGGCATGAGACAACATTTTGGTATGGGAAGTGTCCTGGTTTCCATTTATAATCCGTTTGTAGTGTGAGTGATATCGACCAATCACGTTTGAGTGGGCTTTGGTTGCATGCAGGTAAAGCTTTCATGTGGAGAGCAGAGGAGGCAGAATGGTTTCTCGAAATCCACTGGCTACTGATTGACGACGATTTCGCTTTTTGATTAATTATTTTTATTTTATCTGAATTCATATGCAGTTATCTGTTTAGATTAGCCAAAATGTTGTCAAGTTTGAAAGCCAAGTTGCTAATCAGACTGACTGACACACGGCAGAGGAAGTCTTGGCCTGGATATTTGTTATCCATTTTCTGGATATCCACTGGCAGCACCAGAAGGCCCAAAGCAGAAGCTGTTGTCCCCAGAGGCTAACTCACCATCAGACAGGCTGCTGGGCTCTGAAACTGATCTTCTGTAGCACAAATTTGAAAGTCTGCATTTTGAAGCAAAGCTGGAGTTTGATCGTCTTGTTGCCCACCAACAGCAGAATATTGTTAGAAACAAAACCGCTGGTAAAAATTATAGCGGGTTTAGCATGAAATGGTTCTCCAGGGAATAAATGGCTAATGGCTAGCTTGTCAAACATGGTGCTTTTTTTGCTTCTTTTTTTGTGTGTGATATTCAGAGGGGATGGTATCTGGTCAAGAACAGGCTATAAGCATCTCAAGCATCTTCCCAAGAAGATTACCAAACACGGAAGCAGCCGGAGTCATCTAAATGAAGCGGTAAAACTGGGCTTGCCCAGTAGGACAAAGGTAGCTACCCAAACTGACCGTGTGTACAAATGGCGAACTGAGCAGCACGACCAGCAAGTTGGAGGCAGGGACACTGGCAGGTGATTGGAGCAGGACCTATGGACCTGCAAAATGCTGTCCTTTTCTTCATCAGTCTGGATTCCTGGTAGCTATACTTTACATCATACAACAACTATTTTTGATGGACATACACAGAATGCTATATACAACAGTATAACGAAGGGCCAATTTTAACAAATATGCCTTTCATTAATTTGACTCAGTCAGACTGTGTTGAGTATTCTGTGTCACTGCTGAGAGCTTCGTGATGGGAAGACGGCCTGTAAATATCTTGGATGAGGCTTTAGGAGACTGCCAGGGTGCAGGATTTTAACACCAGAGTCATGCAAATGCAAATGTAGAGCAAAACCCAACCTAGTTTCTATATACTGTGTTGCAGTACACTGAAGTGAAGCGTGCTAACCAGCTAGCAGCCTGCTCTGTCTCAAAATACCACTTTGTATCTCACAAGGCGATAGCCCAACAGTATCGCCCAGGCCTTACCCCCACAGTTTCAGCCAGGAGATTTATGCGAGTGGTGAATTCGCTACGTTTCACAAGTTCTCAGCTTTTTTAGTCCAATAAATAAACAACATAAACTCACAAAATGTCAAGAGAGGAAATATTATCGCACATTTGTCCTTATTAAACAGAAAAATACAACCCTAAACCTTCTGAATTCAAGTTTCTCTTTTTTCTCTTACCTCATCGCTCACACACTTCATTCAAACATACAAACAAACTCATTCAACAGGTCTTCCATATTGCACCTTTAAAGCATCACAGAAGAAGAGGACGCGACAAGTTGACATTATTAAATGAGCACCAGTCAAACCTCAGAGGGCTGAAAACAGAAAACGTTATAGAAAAAAATCATTTGTGCTTCTTTCATGTATTATTTTGAGGAACGTTACAGGCTCCTCTTTGCTCCACACAAATATGATGTGTTTTTGCTGTTGCACTTCACTTTTATTGATACACCAACTTTTCCAGCTCAGTGAACTCTATATAATGTTTTCAGTATTTTGAGATTTTTTGGAATTCTTGTCTTTTCCACTCGGACTTTTTTTTTTTTTTTTTAATACTCGGATTGAAAATGCGCATACAAACAGGTGGATGGAAACCCACCAAATGAAAAGTTTGCTTTGCCTGGAGGAACAACGACTGTGCCTCAAGTGAGCTTTAACTTAATGAGTGAAAGATTTTGGGTTTATCTTGCTCTTACAGCAAGGTATGTATGTGTAATCTGACTACATCAGGTCACTCCTCTAACGGGCATGGCTGGATGTCATGGCGAATCGAAGGCTTGGGGCTGCCGAACTGTTTTCATCCTGTGAATAGTGACATACTTATTATTTAAATCTAAATCAAATGTGTTCAAACAGCTGGAACAACAACAGAAAAGTTTGCAGCATGCCATGTGAAAATCTCGCTCTGAACATGACATGCCCATAATACCTGCATACATAACAGTATTTGCCTCTTTAATTAGGCGTGTGTGTTTAGTTTACACTGCACCCCAAACATGTCCAAACACCAGATCAAGACTAATATATTCTGTGGCTGTTGTGGGGAAAGAGAAGGACTGTGAAATGTTCAGTGAAGTGAAACATGAAAGGTTCAACACAGGATCTGACACTGTCATTCATTCGGTACAAATAAAAATCCATTTGTCACGAGAACTCACGGTATTATCTGCAAATAACTATAGGAACACAAGTATGGTACAACGACGCTAAGCAAAGCTGCAATCAATCAGCATTGTTCGCCGTTTTTGATATAGATAATAAAACATTAAACAAAATAGATAAGAAGGACAATGTTAGTATTCTTAGAAAGAAAAATATTCAAAATAAAATCATGTTTAAATTACCATTTGTCCCTCCACTGTCCCCTCTACCTCTCTGTTATCCCCCAGAGGCTTTCTCTTCCCCCAGATAGAGGCCAGAATGAGATACCGCTCGTCCTTCAACTCTCAGATTTACAGCACAGCTCAAAGACTTATTCAATTCATCAACGAGCCACAATGTATACACATTCCAGCACTGATCTGGTAAACGGCAATGGTACCTCATAACCGCGTGCAAACACTATTTGATGTTACCAAAAAATATGAGGGTTTCAGGACAATTTAATACACAGAGAAGGTTTTGAGAGCATGCTATTTGTTTACTTAGCGCTTCCTTTCATGCTGAGGTTGAATGGAGGCTAACATCAATCATAGCTCTGGACCTTAGTTGTGTACTGCTAACTCCCAGTCTTTGCCCCTTATTATAACACAAGTTAATTGAATCTCAGTCCAGTACAGCTTTCCAGATGCTTCTGTGTGTATAAAGGTACAAAAGTGATGGAGCAGGTGCAGCAATATATGCACTTAGAGTATTTCCACTGAATATCAGTTTGCTCTGGTCAGACATTTAAGAGAATAGTTGTAGCTTTGTAAAACCCCTTTCATTTAGTGCTGGGCAGTATTCCTATCTTCCTGTTTTCAAAAGATTCCTCTTTGACCCACATAGTATACCAACAACAGAGGAAGACCTCAGTCTGAGCTACAGCACACGGCTTGCTTGGCTTGCTAAAGATACACCAAGAAATGGGATATGGACAAAATGGCCATGACCTCAGACATGACTGCACACTAAAAGGAGAGGAATGCATCTTTGTCCAGAACAGACTGTTGAACACAGGGATCAGAACATATTTATGTGTAATAGCTTGCAGAGGTGGTCAACGAACATGGTGGTGGAGTAATTGCTGTCATATTTCCTCAACGACTGAAACATGGCAATAAGAATTTACTAGCTACAGTCTGGGCGTGTACGTGTTTGTGTGTCCCGATGGTGGTGGATGGCAGTTTGCTCTTGGTGCTAAAAGCATCATCGGCACATGTGTTTGCACATACACGTGCAAACACATGCACTTTCACTGTTTCCCTTCAAGGCATTTTGCTCCAAATTGGCACTTATCACCACACAAAATATGATCATCAAAGTTAGTAAGGAGCAGGTGAGCATAGTGGAGCGTTTAGCAGCTAAAGGGCCCGATATTTCCCTCAGGCGCTGGCGGACCCCTAAACCAAAGAAGAGTGAATATTGGACACCTGGGGCTGGTTAAAGAAATGTACACCTTTTCCAATACAAAAACTGGTATTTATAAAAGTGCGGTGAGGATATGCACACCTCATGCATACTTCAGACGAGGAATGCTGCAAGTGATATAAAATATAAGATGAGAGATCATTTCCCTGTTAATGATCTTTCCAGTTTACCCTGAACAGTGAAGCATTTTGTGAGGTCTGTTTCATCATGAGTTAAGGATTAATCATTGACCATCTTCCTGAAGTTTAATGATGATGATTGAGATATCACCATGTTGATGGTAAACAGGCACGTGATGAATTAGTCTTATGGCTGCCATACAGCTGTGCGCAGTGGTCATGTGTAATAGCAGCTGTTCAGGTGCTGTTGGAGAACCTCTGGTGGAATGCACCAGACTTTGTCTGTTGAATTGGGATTTTTCGGGGTGTTTCTACATTTATTTCTTGCTAACTGTGCGAGTGGAAATGAGGTTTGTGCATGTGCATGCAAAAAGCTTTATATATCTGATGAAATTAATGTGTATTCATGTTTTTGTGATCTACACATAGTTTTGCCTCTGGCCCCAGGTTTTCCATGAAAGATGACTCCAAATGATGCTCTTTGTCTTCCCAATGCAACAGTTTACTAACACTTTAGGCACATCAACTTTATCATGTGATAATCTGCCAACGTGGCATTTACAACTTACTACGCTGCCCCCAAGCAGCCAAAAAAGTAATAATAATGCTGTAAACAAAGACAACCACGTCTTGAGGAAGACCAGTTGCAAATTTTTGCAAACTTTGACACATAAATCCTTGCCCATCCTGACAGTGCTGACCGATGAGGGAATGAAAAGCCAGAGTTCAGTATCGAGGAAGCTCTTGTAGTTTAGGAGTTGTGACAGTTTGGAAAATATGTTTATTTTTTTTGCTGAAAATTAGATGAAAACAATGATACCACTCATACTTGTCTATTAAATATGAAGCTACAGTCAGCAGCCAGTTAGCGCTTAGCTTAGCACAAAGACTGGAAATGCTAGCCTGTCTCTTCCGAAAGGTGACAGAATCTGCCTAAAAGCATCACAACAGCTCACTATTTAATCTTGTTTGTTTAAAAAATGCAGAAAGGTAAAGCATAGGGGTCTGGAGGGGGACCTCTACCATTTTTCTACCAAGCCAAATCCGCTAAAGACAGTAACGAGAGCCAAGACATGGCCTGTGGTTGTCGTGCAGCGGCCAAAACGTTTTAGCTGACCATGCATGCAGTTAGCTAATTTAATTATGTAATCTGATACATAACCTGCTTTGTCTGAATGTAGCCTCGGCTGTGCTGTCTGGTAAAACGTCCTACAGATTACTTGACATTTTACTCTGTGTATGGCTACTGTAAAAACTGTAGCATATTTCCAAGAGGGTCTTATGAGTCCAGTGAAACAACTTGATGAATCTTTATTTTTACTTAAAACCACAAACCTTTTTTTGTTTAAAACACATTGTTTGCTATGTTGGGTCTTCTCCCAGTTTGAGGGACGCTCTCATTGGTACATGTTGTATCAAATAGATACAATATGTACCAATAGATACAAATTTTTAAACTACTATGATGGTGATATGTTTATAAAGTGCCCATATACTTTTGGCCATACAAAATAGCAGGCACTCTATCAGTAGTGTACACTGTAAATGAAGCTGTGGACAAAGGTGCAGCCACAGTTTGTGGCTGAATAAATGAAAGAGTTGATTTATGCTGCAATACACCAATACTCATATGCTGCTGCACACTGTACATCTAAATCCAGGCTTGACTTCATCAACACGTGCTTTCATACGCGTCATGGTACAGACAGTTTCTCAGCTGGCGAATCTTTGCGTTGTGTATAGCTAATTTGTAGAAGATGAGGCATAGTGTGTAACCATGACACCCAGTTACATGTATATTTGGAGATGTTATCCATGTTATTTATTTTTGCGTCAGTTATTAATAAATCTTTTGCATCTACATTTTAGAAATTGTACCTCCTTCCTCCATCTGTCTGTTTAAAAACCAGTCCCCTTCTTTCCATGATTGGACAGCCATGTCACAGGAAATTGAAATTCCAAAGATTTGACATCATTATTTATTTATTTATATCTTTTTTTTTTTTTACAAAGCAGGCTGCCCCTCATATCTGTGAAGCAGTACTTGAGATAAGGATAGCACAATTTCAGCACAATCGGCAGAGGACTATTTCCCCAAAGCAAAGGCATGTATTTCACTTACAGTGCTGAGCCTAGATTTGCAGCAGTTGCGAGTATTTTGACCATTGTCAGGGTGTTTACACTGAATCTCACCACGCTCATGCAAAATGTAAATAGCTGTGTTCTGCTCACTGAAACCTTAGAGCACCAGGGACCACTGAAGGATAGCACATTAACACATTCAATCTGATATCTTCTTTTGCATTGATGGTTCTGGTAGAATCAGAAATGTTTCATTAAATGGGTACATTGTGCATTATGACTCATTTTACAGCTGTAGAATCCACAGCACAAAATTATTCAATTGATAAGGTACTAGTGAAATGAAAAGCATTATTTGAGCCCTTTCAAGGAAACAGGCTGTAGTAATCATTTTGATTCTGTGGCCGAGGACAAGCTGTTTATTATGTAAATCAGCAGAATTTCGAGCACAGAGAGAGCCTTTGTGGAATTACCATCTCAAACTTGATGCACTGAAGTATCACTGTGCTATAGGTCTAGAGGCTACAGAGGCTCAGTGTAAGTCAGTTGAGTAATGACAAATTGCATGGACTCACAAATGAAGACTTGTAATATTTCCATGTAATTCAGCGGTTTGTGAACAGGAATAAAGAGAAGATTCACAGGAGGTGAGTGTGAAGAGCTCGTGAAGTGGTGCATCTGAATGAGGCATCAGGTGGTTTCCTTCTTTGAGCAAAGCACAGCTACTGTGCATCGCTGTCTGTTTCAGATTTTTACAAGCACACAGCACACTGTCATGAGGTCAAAATATCGACAGAATAAAGAATAAGATACGTGCTTATTGTCCTTTATCTGATTTAGTTCATTTGGCTACTATCTGAGAGTGGAAGCTGTTGGAGAGGAGCTTTCTGCTGCTGCTCCTCCGATGACCCTATCTTCTCCCTTTTAATAATAAGACTTCTGTACATTCCTTCCATGATGAGATGCTCAATACAATATCTAATTTCACTCCTTTTTAATGTATGTCCTTCCAATTAAAATCTACTTGATGTAGCTACTGACCAAGTATGTCTAAAAGATTAATTAAAAGTAAAGCAAACAAACAAACAAAAAAAGCATCTTGGCTGCCTGACAAATAAATATCATGTGTAACTTATGCATTATAAAGTAGATGTTTTAGTTACAGCAGGCCTAGCATTTTCCGTTAGTGTATACAGACCCAGCTGAGCAAATGATAGGTTGTGTTGTTCAGCTGTAGTTGCAGGTTGCTGCTAATGGTTTGAGCTGTTTGGCTCTTATGTTATAAACTGCCCGACTCACTGAGAAAAGAGTGACAGACTTATGTGACGTGCTGCCTTCTGTTTCTGTTCTCTCAACAACTATTCAAAGGGACTCACACTAACCTGTTAACCATGGCTAATTCAGCATGATTTGATTATTGTACATGCTGAGTCTTTTGAGTTTAATGCTGCTGTAAAGGCTGTCGAGATTATTTTGTATTTAACACACAGCTCATCAGGTCAGGTGTTGAGTATTTGTTGTCTTTCTGCGAAGGTAAAAAGAGGAAGCAGCGGTAAAGGAGGATACAAAACTGAGGGCCAGTGGGCTTTCTGAGCTGCTTGTCTTACCTGGATGTATTTGTCCATGATCATACTGGGGGAAACATCAGGGACGTGTTTGTGTAAAGAACACCATTGATCTGATACTTGAGAATCCAAGGCAGATTTTACACAATGCTGCTGTGCGATATATTCAAATTTCTGACCTTTTCCTTCTATTTGTTCCCAAATCACAAAGTCTGTCCACACAGATTCCCATATAATCATCTCATCAAATGGATTTACCTATTGAGCTCACCTGTGCTAACTGCGCACTCATGGTACTAATGCATTTGAATGAAATACCAAATGTCATTATGTCGAGCAACACTGCACCAGTCTGCTTCTTTTCAGCTGTCATGTGACCACAAAAGTGTTTATTTTCCCTAAAATCATTTCCCTGCTTTAACACATTTTAATCTTGAATGTGACACCAGGGGAAGGGAATGCAAGTCTATTTCTCCGAAGATATGTGCTTTAAAAGCTGCTTTAAGCAGCATTTAAATATATAAGTTGCATCAAGAAACTCAAAATCCATCAAAGGCATGTGAAGAAAAAGATTTTACGATTCCTCCTGAGCAAACACATATTTACTAATGAGGTAATGTGGCAAGTAGCTAATGTCCCGCATTGCTACAGTACCGCACTGAAAATATATTCACCACTCAGATGCACTAATGTCGCTCATGCCTTTCTCATACAGAGCATCCCGGGTGCCCCTCTCTCAGCTCTCGGGGTCCCCTGATGTTGAAGAAATGGAAATGCCTGCAATCAGGATTCAACACATGAGGTCTCTATGATATAAATTCAGGACCATAGAGGTGACTGAATAATAACACTAATGAAATTTTTACATTGACTAAAAGTCAGAGTTCCCCTTCATTAATTTTGCACTCACTCTTTAGCACAAAATTCCTGCTCCACAGCCTGTACTGGCAACAAAGCTGGCTCTGTCCAAATGGGTTATTTTCAATAAATCACGTAAACTTTAACTATTAGTCCAGGATAATGTTAACATTGTGAGAAAGAATGCACATCATCAGGTAGATAAGAGCTCATGAGTGCAATCAATGCCTTTGAAATAAAGATGACAAAGCCGCAGGAAAACCTGGAACACTGATTATGTCCTAAAATTGCCGCTGGCTGTCCAGCCACCTGTCGTGCCGCTAATCTTTTTACATCTGATGGCTTTGTATTTCAGTAAAACACACAGTCATATAAATAATATCCTTATCTTCTGTTCCCTCTTTGTGGCTAAATGGAAGATGTAGGTTTTCATTACGATGCTGTTCTGCTGTGATTAGGTTTTTGGATAAAGATGGACTTGATCTGCCCGTAAGAGAAAAGGAGAAAATAACTCACCGGATTTCCTTCTTGTCTGTAAGAGTACATGGGGTACATGTAATTGGAAATGTATGATACTGTACACACAGTAGATCCACATCATCTAACTGTATTACACGATTTAAACCTGGAATTGAAGTATGTGATGCATTGATTCGATAATTCAGATATCCCTTTCTCTTCCTGTAAGAAGCAAAAGTCTCTATTTCTATAAGGGACACATGGTTTTCATCCAAATCTGGGATCGTCTTATTTGACCATGAATAGTGCTTTCCTCTGGAGCCTCACATTGTTATTGTACAGGATGGCCTTATTCCTGTTAAAGGCCTGAGCCCAAGCTGGGACATCTCTCCTTTAAATCAGCTTTGGGATCTCATAGACTGCACTGATTTCCTTGTAGGCCTTTGTGCTCTTAAGAAGTGATCACCCTCCTTCAATGCCCCGTGGATTAAACAGGGCAGGCTGGTTCACTCCTCTCTCACTCGGCTTCACAACGACTCTACCTTTGTAGCCAATAAAAGACTAACTAGAAAAGAATGAAGCGATGGGAGAATCAATCTACTGGAAGCCTCCCCACAGTTTTCTCATCATTTCTCGTGTCGTATGTCATCTTGGATTGTAACACAAAAAGCAAAACCCAGTATGAGGGATGGTTTCTCGGCTATTCAATGTTCAGAGAAGCCAGAGCGTGAAAAGGTTTCAGAAGAAGTGTGAGATAAGTTGTGTTTAGGAGTTAAGTGGAGTGTGTAGTTGTTTGTGGATCAGAAATGACAGCCATATCTCTCTATTCAAGCTGCACAGCGACAGTAAACCGCATGTTTTACTGTTTAGCTGAATGTTTGTTTCAGCTTTTATCCACAGTAATTTTCTATTTGTACTATAAATATGACTTTTTAATCCATATTCTTTATTGAGGAGGCACCAGAGCCCAGTCAGTGTCATTGTTGTCTACCAATTAGGCTAATTATGACAAAAACATTACAAAATGTTTAGTGACACAGCAGCCAATTTGCAAGCAAGTTTTGCTGTGACCCTTATACTGCTCATAAGAGAGTCTGAGATTCCTCACCAGCTATAATATGCATTTCAATTACTTATTCCACATTCACACAAAAACAGGTCAAAACGCTTTCCGAAATATTTGTAATTAGTGCTCAACTTTCACTCTGTGTTTCAGACAAAACAGTGTCGATGACGGTGTAACCATGGCAGGTTGATATATGTGCATTTACATGCATGCCGAGACAGTTATCAATTAACAATGCTTAGAAATAAAAAGGTGGATTTGAAGACTGTGGTTTTGTTTACATCCATTACTCCTCCATATTTATGCACATGTGCTATGAGCATGTAAACATGCAATCCTCTGTTCATATATTTCAGCATATTTCCATATATGAAGATTATGGTATGACAAGACTTGCTTTTAAACTTGAAAGAATTTAATGTACAGAAACCTCATTAACACAAGATCTCCTAAAAGCATATTTTGAAGAAAAAACATTGAATTTATCATTGTGACATTGATTTACCATTCGATTTAATCTCCACTGCTGCAATGTAAACATGAGCAAATGTGTTTTTTCAAAGCTATCAATAACAATCCATGTGTAATTAAAGAGCTTTCTCCATTATTTTCCATATGACTGCTACGGTAAAGCACTATTGTATTTCCTTTGGTCTGCTCGGTTCTGCTGTGTGACTACTCCATATCAGGGGATGAAGCTGTCTGTTCAGGTGATTGACACAAGCCTACATTAAGAGGTGGTTTTGGAAATTAGTCCGTGGAGACCCTTTGGAGCCGAGCTGGAGAAGGAGGGCCGTCTGTGAGAGGAGCCGTGCCTTTTTAACCCCACTCATTGGTATGCCGATGCGCGAGTGGCAAGCTGCTCTCTAAATGGCTGAGGCATCCTGGCTGGTACCCCCTCGACACGTTCCTGCACAGACAGACCCCGTGGAGAGCTGCCAACAATATGCAGCCCAGAATCCTCAAATTACAATGGGCCCAATTAATAATCACATAGTTAGTTCATATTTTATATCTTATAGAGAGCTCAGCGGAACAAAGCTTCAATCAGAGATTTATAGCCTGTTTTTTTCCTAACCATGACCAAGCTTTACCTTAACACTGTGAACTTTGTGTTTTCTGTTCCTCTGAATGCTGGATTTGGCATTTTTTTAATGATGCGGTAACTTGACCATTCTTTCACCCTCCTTTTAATTCACTATTATGGGCAGATGTGTACAAAATACATAATAATGGGACCACTAAGGGATGGTCATGAAATTTGAATGAGTGTGTCTTGAAAGAAGAAGCAATGAAGACGTATGCTTAAATCAGTGAGACATTGCTTTAGAGACAATTTCTGACCAGCTAAGTGTTTTACAAACAGAGAATAGTTTAGTTAACGGTTTAAATTTGTGGTTTACAAAATGTAGCCAGAGGAAGAAATATATTATTCTTCCCTTCTATTCTTCTCATTTGCCCTTGTGTGAGGCACAAATCCTTCACCTCCCAACATGATACTGTGTGTATTCCACAGTTTCTGAAATATGAATTTTCCCTGGAAAAACACACAATTAACAAGCTGTTTTAATTCTATTTTAATAGCTCTGTGAAGTATGTGCATATGTTAGCCAGTGTCATGCTATTCTAATGACAGTCTGTGTTCATCACTTTGTTTTATGCGCACAGATCTATTCTGCCGTTCGGGTCTGTGGACGTGTTGATTTTATGGTACAGAATGAGCGTGGCCCTCTCTCTGTCAGAGAACAAGTTTCAGATTTTGACATGTTCATTTAAAGTTGTTAATCAGATGTAAATATGCAAAGTGGCTTCCCAGGGGCTGCCTTTGAAATGCAAATGCAGGGTGCAAACAAAGGTGGGGTGGATATAGGTTCTGATGCAGCAAAATCATGGAGGTGTAATACCGTTCATAACTCATTACAATATGAAAGACATCAGCTAAGACATCAACCTTTTATTAATGGACTTGCTGCGATTTTGGGGGAATTTGTGAAGAGATTTGACTGATTTTGACTTATCTATCTATCTATCTATCTATCTATCTATCTATCTATCTATCTATCTATCTATCTATCTATCTATCTATCTATCTATCTATCTATCTATCTATCTATCTATCTATCTATCCTAGGAAGATAAAATAACATACAGAATGTTGAGGTAACCACTACCTTGTATTTGAAATAACAGATCTTATAAATGTGCCACAGAGAAGCGTTTGAAATCAGGTGGGAGGTTGGTGGGAGGCATTAAGTGATTGTATGAAGGCAATTTATGAAAAGTGCCCCATTATGTGTTATGCATTATATTAACCTGTTATTACTTGCATTATTTCTATTTCTATGTGTTCGTAGGTTGCATTGCTGTAAATAAATTCCCTCTTTGCAATGTTTTCATCTTTAAAGCCCATGTATCTCACTTTAGTCGGGATTCTCCTCTGCAGGACGGATGAATGTTTGGTTTGCTGTTTGGTTTTGATGACACAGGTCCTCTTTTTTTTTTTTTTTTTTTTGCTCACATGCACTTGCCAGAACTCATGTAGGATCAGTTAAGGCAACTGTAAGTTTGACAACTTAAAAAAAAATCTTGAGGGTGCAGATTTATAAAGCAGTGAGCTTACTAAACCTTTGGCGGCAGTCGAGTTGCAAGGAAGAAGAATATGTGGAACTAAAATAGGATGATATCTCTTATTCTGATGTATCGATTTATCGACCGTGACTCCGACCGTGTTAAAGGAGTTCAATGCTACATCAGTGGAGCACTCTTTTAAACAACCAAAGCTAGACTCAGAGTATAGAAAATGTGGCATAATTTGCAGCATTGTGTTGGCAGAGGGAGTGATGTGGACGGTTGGATCCAGAGCTGCAGCCTGCCACTGGTCAGCCAAAACTTTGTTGATGATTTGCACCTCACTCTCATGTCTACACATTTCCAATTTCAGGAGGAAAAATTGGGATTCCTGAGTGTCTGAAGTACCATTTTCTGACTCTGTGGAGTGGAAAATAGGATTCAATTCCTGTTCAACACCTCTTCATTAACTAACCACCAAATGCCGGCCACAAAAAGTGCTTGTATCAAAGAACTTTGATAACTGCGTTTCCATGCTTCTTAAAAACATTTGGTTGGGTATTTCACAGATGTCCTAATGCTTTGTAGAAAAAAAGTGCACTGAAACACTAGAAAAGTCAAGTTTTGTGTAATTATTCATTGTGCCTTTGCTGAGACTGGTGAATGCAATTTTGTTAAAACAGAGTAACCCTGACCAATCCCTCTAGAGAGGTGTTCCAGCTCCCGGTGTGTACAGCCACTTAACCAGTCTCACAGACATTAGCCACCCATGACTTTGCTGCCAATCCAGATTCGACACCCACTGTACTCCCCATTAAAATTTTACAGGTCAAAAATTTAAAAAGCAGTTAAAGAAATGTTCTTTTTCATTACATGTGACAAAAAATGAGTAGGTCAGCCTGTGGCATAATGGCACGGTAATTAGAGCCTCACGCTTTGATAAAGTGTGACTGTAAATCAATGTAAGACTAATTAATCAATATTTTAATTATTAGACCTTTTAATGAGCATTTTGTTGAATTCCCCTGGATCTTGCTGCCATATTGGCCTCCTCTGTCATCATTAGCAGGAACACTGAGGTTTTACTGTGCTGAATGTGCCATCATCTTGCAATGAACAGCGACATCAAAGAGCTTTAATTCTTGGCTTTCTTACTCTTGATGCTGAACCAAGCCAAGAATTAAAGCTCTGCCCAGATGTCTTGGTCCTTTGGATTCTGACTCGCTTTTCTGTGTCTGATTGTGATTTTTTTTTTTCCCAACGTCTCTTTTTCAAATCAGCATCTACTAATTACATTCTTTTGTGCCGTCACGTCATTTAACTGTGCATTTCAAAGAAGAAAACCTTGTGTAATGAGACAATAACACTGGTCATGCATTTGAAGCCTGTCTTAAGGGTGCCTTTAGATAAACTCGCCCGTTGCAGAGTAGCTGCCAGGAAGTTTCCTGCCCAGTATGCCAGACCTTATATAGAAACACTATGACTTCATATAGCAAACTTTGAAAGAAAATGACAGCATTCAGTGAGTTCATCTTCATCTCTTCCCATCATAAAGTAAGATGAAATTGTTCAGTTTCAGAGCTGAACCAAAATCCTCAGTTCTCATTTTATGCAATATTTCATTGTTTCCCTGGAGTTAAGATGAAGCATCAGCGGTCAAATAAAATGTAGCCTAACCTCAGCAGTTTTAAACTTAGGGTCTGGGGACTCAAAGGGGTCTTTGAGGGGGTTTCAGGGGGTCCCAAGAAAAATGGGAAATATTTTAATTTCACAGTTTTTCCATTGACTAGAAGTTAGCCCAATGAGAGAATGTATAAGAATGATTATTCTGATCATAAGTTTCACATTCTTCACTTTTAATCTGCCAATCTACAGAAGAGACAGTCATGGAATAGTTCAATCTTATGAGTCTGGGATGCCGGAGAAAACATCTTATCGAATACAGCTCTGCAACCTGATGTATACCAAGGCTGAGAACCAGTCATAGAAGTTCCCTCGATTGAAAGGCACAATTCTTCATCCGATATTCATTACTTAAGCCATAAATTATGCTTTGAGTCTTGAAAACAGTGAAACCTAAATAGCATTTAGATGTTTGAATGCTTTAGATGCATCCTTCACAAATCATAAGTGCCAGGATAGCATAAATGCAAATATACAATACAACAAAGAGGTGATAGTGGAAGAAGAACAAGTCTCATAAAATACATAAACTAAAATTTACAGGCTTGGATCACTGAGAGAAAAGAAGGAAAGAGGAAGCAGCTTTGCACTTGAATAGCAAAGATGTGATGTGAAAAGTAATAATGTTTTGAAAACCTCTTTTTCACCGGAGCTCTGTGTCAATACTGGACTGTACAAAAAAAGTGTTACCATTATTTAATTTAATTTGGGTCTCAGTAAAAGTCAATGATGTTTCAATAGTTTCTGTCATTTTGTTTTATCTATTTTTGCAGTAAAAAAAAAAAAAAATCCACTCATTATCAGTTTTAACTGACGCCAGACTGACTGAGAATGACACAGAGGTGATAACACTCAGGTGTGAGGTTTGGAGTCTGCTCCAGCACTGGCTCCCGGGCTGTAAGGTGTCATGGAATTAATTTTAATAACACTAATTATACCTAATTTACAGACCAGCATCTTTGTTGCATTTCACTGTAAAACCAAACCTGTGCAACACATTTTTGTCATTTTACTTTCACTCGCACAAAACAAATGCTCATCATTTTCAGCTGCTGTATCTAAACAGTTCGTCGTGTCAAGAGTTGCTTCAAATGTACAGTTTCAACTGTCTGATCCCTCAACAGCAGCAGCACGTCTGCTACACCCAAGACAGAAATATAAGACAAATGATGAATTCAAATTGGCACTGGGTGACGGTTTGTATCTGATTACACAACCAGAAATAGTTTAAATGTAAAAAGATAAAAGGGGTTAATTGTAATGACAGCACCCAGGTCTAGCTTGTGCAGTTGCTATGGTAACCAGCATGCAGGCAGTGGTGTTTTTGCACCTTCACAGGGATCACTTGAAAAATCAGTTGGTTTTTTCAGCACTGCGAGCTCCTTGGCTCCCTGTAGGTGTCGCTGTGTTCTTTGCGTGTTCATCCACACAGAGTATTGTAGCGCACGATAACAATTATCTATTATTATTTATCTTATTTTTTAAGTAGAGGATGCAGGTCACTCAGGAAGTGCACAGCTGTATAGCTGTTGCATATGTTTTTCCATTAAACTTCAGACACATTCATTTTAGCTGATTTGTGTCTGATTTTCATAAAACACCTCTCACCTGAAATTCTCAGTCTTCTTCCTAATGAAGAGAATCTGTCTCTGCTGTGTCTGCTCGTTCTCTGTAGCCGTGTTTTCATCTCATTTTCAAGGAATTTTGGAGCGAATTAGCTGCTTTTTCCATCAACTACACTATGCAAAGCACAGTTTCATCAGAGGGTGGCAATGCAGGCCACGTTAGGCATGGAAGAAGTCACAAATGGATTTTGAGTTTTCAAAAGAAAATGTATTTTCACGAAATAGTGCAGTGAACATATTGTAAACTGCAAGCACTGCAAGTAATCCAGTTTTGAATGTCTGCAGTATTCAGCACTTGCAGAAAAATACAGCACTGCTGAAGAATGCCACCACAGGCCGAGACTTTTACCTTTTGGTTGCAGACCTTGTACTGCTATGCAGAGAGAAACCTTTACTTTGTTGAGGAAAGGGGAGCACGGTGGAACATTTCTGAATGGCTGGTTGATGCTGACCCACTCCCACATCTGGACACCATGGTGAAGACTGATGTTGTCCCAAACCATAGACGGGTACCCCGCCTCAAACCAAAGTTGTTTTTTTTTTGTTTGTTTTTTTTTACAGTCGTCTGCTTCCCTGACACTATTGATCTGTTTCTCAAACCTCTATTTACACAAAACTGCAGAGTTTTGTCAAAACTCCACAAACCTCTAGCAAAATAAACACTACGCTCAGATCCATCTTCTCACTACTCAAAACTGATGATTTCCACCAAAACAGTACCACTAAAATACTGTTTATATGTGTTTGGTGGTCTAGATATAATTTCAAGACAGTATTTGAAGTTGCGATCCAACATTAGGATCCTCAGTTGAGTTTTGAACCAAAATATCCAAATGAACATATTTAAAAAAAAAAAAAAGAAGTTTCAAGTTTTCAAGTCAAGGATAACAAAATAGTGACATTTCACTTGTTTGTTTGTTTGGTCCACATCTGAATAGAGACACGGTTTGAGCACAGAGCCTTCAGCAGAGCTTTTGAAGTGTACAGGTTCAGTTTGGTAACAGCAGTTATTACACAGCTGGGAGTTGGACTCAGTTATTTAGGAACCACAAAACAGACCTTATTTACGGGCAGTACATTATAGTGCAGTTTGAGTAGTAGCATAGTACTGTACTGTAAGCATCAGCGCTGAAAGTGTCTGTTTGAGTATGCGCTTACTTGCACTCACTGAAGTCACTGATCTTTGACCGTGTCTGAGTAGCATTCAAAGGGTCCTTTGTGGACTTGCTTCATGCTTACCTGTTGCGTTGGATCAATTGTAGAAAGGCTGACAATGGTGATCCTTTCAAAACTTCTATTGTCTTCAACAGCTGTGTGCTGTACTTCACATAGCTGAATGACACTGTTTTGAAGGACCATATCAACAATGAGAGCCTGTTGGGAGAACACAGAAGTGCTCCCACCCTCAGATGGCAGTCTTGTAATTCTACAAAAATGGTATGGTAAGAATTTTTTGCCCTCTTTCTACTGCCAAAGTGATGCACTGACACATCTCAATACAGTAAACTTTCAACGACGAAAAGAAAAGAAGAAAAAAAAACTCTTCTGTGGAGCACTGCTCACACTGGGTTGCACTCTTTGTCCCGCTTCCCTCATTATCATTCCATGCACCAGAACATGGTCCATCACAGCTGCTCAAATTTCATCTGAAATTACTGTTCTTATTCTAGCTCGTCCTCTTCTTCCTCCTCATCCTTTTACTCATACTCTTCCTCCTCTGTCTCTCAGATTGTTTTCATCCATCGTTAGTCTTAACATTCAGCTCACCTGTGCCTCCTGTGCCCTCTGAACTGGCTTATGTTCTATTCCACTGCTTTAATCACATCATTACAAACAAGTGTGAAGCAATTTTGAGTCATGTGCAAACGATGGCGACTGTCTTCTAGTTGTGTTGTGATTAAATGAATGAATGAACTTCACCTTCCCTCTCCATCCCGACACCAACCCCTGCTGTAGTTACTTGTTTGTGCAAAGCAATACTCAAACTATGTTATTACTCCATGCAAGACTATGACAGTTTCACTCTACCTGTCCAGTGAACGTGCTTCTCTCTTCTCTCTCATATCCAAAGTGCCGTTGATCGTTTGTTCACAGAAATCTGGAAATAAATGTACAGAAAGTGAGCCATGATACTACTTGGAAATGCTAACGGGGTTGAAAAGTTCTGTTTCCACCTTAAGGTTTGCCAAAAGAGAGAGGGTTAATGCCATTGAGCATTTGGTTCAGATTATGTGTTTTAGTGTTTTAGCAACTGTGAACAAAAAGTGTGATTTTGCATCCTAAATGCACAAAAGCAACCAAAACACTTCATACACATCTCAAGATCAACTGTTATACCAGAACACTGACAAAACTTGTTTCTCAACAGTAACACTTATTACCTAAAAAACAAACAACAACAGGGAGTAACACAATACATATCCCTTTTGCCCTTGATGTAAGGGCACTTCTTCATTGCATGCTACCCTACAGTAAAGCTTGAGTGATTATAGCTGCACCAAATGAAACTAAAGTAATTCAAGTAATGCAATAGAAAAATATACATCTTCACTATACAGTACAAACTTGTACAGGATAGCTACAGATGCAGAAAAGCCTGGATTCAGCCTCATCTACTCCCTTTCCTCCCCTGGCACAGCAATTTCATAGAAGTCATCAAGGACTGGAAATAGATGCTCAGTGTTGTAGGTCTCTTTTAGGAATTTATGCATTTTTATGTCTTCATTTGGGGCAGCACGGTGGCGCAGCAGGTAGTGCGCGCCAGTTCGATCCCGACGGGGCCTTTCTGTGTGAAGTCTGCATGTTCTTCCCGTGCATGCGTGGGTTCTCTCCAGGTACTCTGGCTTCCTCCCACAGACCAAAAACATGCTCATTAGGTTAATTGGTGACTCTAAAATTGCCCCTAGGTGTGAGTGTGAATGGTTGTTTGTCTTGCCTGTTGCCCTGCGATCAACTGGCGACCGGTCCAGGGTGTACCCCCGCCTCTCGCTGGGATAGGCTCCAGCCCCCCAACCCCGAAAGGGATAGGCGGTATAGAAAATGGATGGATGGATGTCTTCATTTGTGTTTAGATGCAGCAGCATGTTGTAAGTTCCAGTCTAAGTTTGAGGAATATTGAGCTTTGCTTGTAAATGTAACTGTTTCAACGATAGTGTGGAAATGTGCAAAGGGGAGTGTAAATACTCTGAGTTTTGGTGGTGGTTGAGTTTGGGTGAGAAAGATGTGCCCATTGAAAGCATTTTGTGTCAAAAGAAATGAAGAGTGATCCACAGTTTAGTCCACGATGACTTCTGTTGTGCAGACTGTGCGGGGAGTTTTGAAAAGGTGAACTCAGTCTTGAGAAATGTGTGGTAGCAACTGTAAAAAGCTAAGTTGTGTAAAGGCACACACCGGGTTACTTACTTAAAGGAATACAGAGAGTAGCAAAAGCAGCTGTGAGATATATGAATGTGTGAATATTAGTTGGGAAACTCTACGGATGTTGTAGGTTGTTTAAGTGTCATATGGGGCAAAGTGAAGTTTGTTCAGATGGAGAAAGGCTTCAAGCCGTCCAAGAATATAAAAGGTCCACCAAACTCATCGCTCCAAAATAGAAGTGAAGAATAAACATGCATCATGTCCAGGTCGCACTCACTGAGGTCACAACATCACTACAGAGGGATGCCAAGGCTGAATTTATAACACAAAGCTTGTTTATCAAAGTGCTGCATCAAAGAAAGAGTTAGAGTTAGTCCAACGTGGATGAAAATCTATATTGTAGATATGTGATGTAAATGATCCTGATGTGAACTTATGATTTGATGCACTGTGCTGAGAAAGAAGTTTGATTTTATTTTTGCTGTCTGAATGAGGAGTTTGCTGCCAAAAGATGCTTTTGGGAAACGATGAAGACAGTCGATGACAGTAACATTGTGCTACGTTAAGCTCTGAATGTAGATTTATACAGTAAATAACATTTATGGTTTTGCAAACTATTCTAAAAATGGGGGGAATTTGCTTTAAATAATGCGTCTGCATCAATGCATGATGATGATGATGATGATGATGATGATATGACAGTATGATACACGTTTATGATGACAGGCACGAGCTAAACAAATGAGCTATTTAACAAAAGCAAAACATAACAAAACACCTTTTATCTGACATTATGGCCTTTACTTAAATCAAATGTCATGGTTAGGGGGGTCAGGGTCAGGGTTTGGGCGTTAGGGGGTTAGTTTTCGTGTTAGGATTATCTTACGCAGTAAATTATGTTCTAAAGGCTTTATCTGTGAGCCAAATGTAAACCATACAGTCACACCACTGCTAGCACAAGCCTTTGTCAAGGACGACGTGTTGACATGTCACAGCGGGGAAATCACAGGTATAAATTATACAATGGCTGAATTCCATTTTACCGCTTCAGTTTCAGGGTCCTCGTATTGGGCATGTTGGCTCACTCTGACGCTTTCATGGCTTACTGAGACCCTTGAACAGAGCAGAGTCATTGTTAATGTGATTTCTAACAACAGTGATTTTGATACTGTCCAAAAAAGGCTTCTCCTATTCAGAGCACAGGATCACAGTGCCTCACTAACACCGAACAGCAGCCAAATGTATGTCACTGCTGTTTTCTGAGAGCATTAAAGGCTCATTTAGATCTGTCTTATTTTAAAAAATAATCATTTTTCAATCAGGAACAAAAGAAATCATCCATAATTGAAACTCCACTATAATTCATCTGTCAACACATAGCAGTTGACACAGCCTTATGGTGACAGGTTACAGGCAATCAAAAGAACAAATAAATCTATTTCACATGCACAAATCCTCGCACATGCTTTTGGCTGAGCTTGTCCTCTTAAGTTAAATCTGACATTTCTGAAGTGATTTCTGCTGGAAACCAGTGACTGAGCAGTTACACTGCAATAAGCACCTCCTTCCCTTTGGTTATTCAAAGGGTTTTAGAGTCTTCTAAGAGGTGGGGGGGGGGGGCATATTAGCAGGGCTATGAAGTGGAAGAACAAGCAAGGTTAATGAGCAGGAGTAGACAGAGCAGTGCTGACACTGGTGAAAGAAGAAGGCAGGGAGAGGTGAAAGGCAATGCCTTGAAACAACTGTGTAAAAAAAAAAATCAGCAGTTTACCCACTTAATGTGTTAACATCTGACGTGCTCAAACGTGTTGACAAACACTAATATCAGTTTGGGAAATGATGATTTTGCGTGTGGGATGTGCTTGTCTAAATGGGATTATACAACTCATCTGAGTGTGGCCTGTGAGTGTCAAACTACATCTTAACCACGACTGGCAAAACTGTGTGGAGCTCATCTCCGCTGAGGCAGAACTAAAATCTGGAAATAATCAGCTAGTGGGGAACATGAGAAATTCTCCAGAAAACACTTTAACGCCACTGGAGCCCACTGCTCCTCAAGATTGGATTCAGGTACCTAATCCCAGGCGGCAGCTGCCCCCCTCCCCCTCACTTTTCTTTCATACAGTGGAGCGGAGCAGCCGTGGGGTGTCAAAGGGGGCAGAGAGACTGCTGTGGCTGACACCTGCTGGGCGCTATAAATATAAAAAACTGGAGCTGCCATTGTTAGTTTGTACTGTAGTTCTCTTTCTCGGGCCACTCTCTCTCGTTGGCTGATGTCTGCTTTAATGCAGGCTGAAGGCTTCTGCCATCACCAAACCATTAGATAAGCAAGGCATCCAAATGACTCAACTGACTCTACCCAACGGCAAAGATCTCGGCCTAGATCGCAGAGAAAAGCTGTCGCTGCGGCTGGTGTTTTACAAGACGAGTGAAATTCGACTGAGAAAACATTGCTCTGCCAGAAACTTAACATTTCAATTCAAATGTGGTTGATATATTGAAAAACTTAGGACAGAGATGGTCATTTCCAAACTCGTTTGGAATTGCACTGTTTTAGCAGCCACTATTCTAACATTCAGCTCATAGCTGTGATGTCATCAGGTGTGATGACCCACGAGTGAGCAGCACTTTTGATCCTTTTATCAACTCAACAAGCTGTGTTTCATGCAAGAGAATGAAGTAATGCCTCAGAAATCCCAAGACATAGAATGAAGTCATAACAAGGTTTTCCTGTCAAGACGCCAAAACACTACATCCACATAAAAGTATTGCTTTGATACATGTAGGGAATCTTTGCATCTGACCTGGTCAAATTCCTTCAGGTCATGCAATTTGCCCCACATGTTCTAATAAATACTCCAGGAACCTGGTAAAACTCAACATCCCAGCAGATGTCAGAGAGATGGAGAGTTTTTGTTTGAAGATCAGCGAGACGTGAACCACACATTCCTGACAAACAGCTGAATGGCCACACATGACACAATATATTACCTGTGCTGTGTTATAGCCTTAGCAGCATAGCAATGTCTAGTGGGAAAAAATCAGAATGTTTGGGCTGGAAATTTCCTGGTTGCGTTCTGCGAGAATGACTGGAATGCTTTTATTCGTTTTATACCGGGTTGTTTGCTTTCTGGCTTTTTCTTCTCTCCCCTCTCTGACTCGGTTGTATCCTACACCACCGGTAGACGTGTTCTTTACAGATGATCTCCTCTGGATTTCCAATTTGCAGTGCTCTGACTGTTACAGGCAGCAGCAGTGCTTTAGCGGGGCCGTCAAAGCCGAGCTGCCCCCTGCACTGCCTGAAAGTGTGACACCTCCATTCCATGCTCTTGTCAGTCTATAGAAGAAAAAGTGGATTAATGTCAGTTTCAGGGAGCCTCACAAAGCAAAGTGTAGCTTCGAACACGAGAGTGATTCTTGTTGAGACGGTCATCTGCAGCATCTGTCGGTGGAGAGGGAAAAACAGAGGCGGGGTGGAGAATGAAGGGGGGTGTAGCACTACAACGCATTGGATACACACACCAGCAGGGTCATCAGACGTAGCCTGTTTAGAGGCAGAGGCTTAATCACATGTAAGCAGCATCAGACAGCCGACACCTCGATGTGTTTTGGAGATGTGATGCCTGTGTGTGTGTTTTCTGCTAGACCCTCCCCCCATGGCCTTCCCCTCCCCTTGATTTTCCCAAGAGACACCCTGCTGAGAAAACGACAGGGCAGCAAAAATGTACAAAACCAGCTCTCTGCTGGCTTACACCACCTTTCTCTGCTCATAGAGAAAATGCCTGAACCGAGCCAAAGGCATAAAAAAACTGACAAGCAATTCTCTTCTCTGTCATGCAAATAGACGAGCTCCAAAAACATGACAATGCATGAGCTGACTGTTAAGTCTTTTTTTTTTTTTTCTGATAATGCTTTTAAATTGTTCTCTTGTAATATTTTGTCATTCTTTAAACAAGCCGTTCAGAACGATCATGCATTGGAGCAAGGTGTTTGCAGAAAATGCAGCAGATATTATTATTAGCAAGCATCCAGCAATCCAGAATTTGAACACGTAGATGTAATTTACACAAAAAGCATTCACAGAAAGCATTTCAAAATAAAATACAGCCAGGGCTTTAAAGGCACAGCAAGACCACCACTGGAACACACTGGATCAGGATCTGTTGATATGCCTGAGCAGATCTGCTCTGATGCAAACCATACACAGACTCTTTCACATCACCAGAGTACAACTGAATCTACATTATTAGTGCTGCTGTTAAAGGTTTGTTTGCATCAGCAATATGTGAAAACACAACAGGGTTAATGTTTAATTATGATCAACTGATAAGAAAATGCTAAAATGCTATTTTCCATGTGTAAGTCGAAGCATAACTTTCCCATTGTAATTTCAATTACCCAAAAAATATTAATTGTGTCTTTGAGTATTGGCAGACTTGAAAGGATTATAAGTAAGTCAGCCTCATATTCAGCACGAGTGGTGGTGAAATGTGCCAATAAATATGTATTAGACTTTGCTTCTCTCTAATAGGTCATATGTTATTTGTAACACATCCTCATTATTTGCTATTTATATCCTGACACTGATTGGATGACATCAGTGACGGCTGTGTTAAGATGACTATTAATGTGTTATTGTTAAAAAAAACCCAACACATTCATTCATGCTGCTGCATGGAGGGATCTGGATCCAGGCTGCTTGGCATAAATAGATGTTTAAGATGCTTTTCTTGTGTTTTTGTACTTCTTGTATTTTTCATAATTAGTGATTCAGTACCATGTGTGCCAGTTTGTTGTCTTTTTGGTACCTTATGTAGGGAATTCACTGAGGACATGGTCTATAAGATACATACTGTTCTCACAATCACACACACAATTCTTGTTGCAATTGCGAGTCAGAAATGAGTGCATCATCGGGCCACCCTTTTACAGGCTCAAGTGACCTGTTTTCACTGACACCAAGGTCCTCGAACACACCCACCATGGCATGCCTGACCATTAAGACAGATACTGTAGGCTAACTGCAATTATTCCTTTGCCTTGTCTCACCACAATAAATGAATAAACACCATAACAGGGATGTGCAGTATGATTTCTAGTAAGACATTATTGTTTCAAAGCTGGTCTAAGAGCAGGTGCCACATCCTGCATAATGATCACCACACAGTGTATGAAACCATTAGAAGTGGTCGATTTAAAGTTGTGACAGTTCAAGGGAACAGAGAGCCATAACATATTCAGAATGGTCCAGAGCAAGGTCAGTGTTTTAGTACCTCTCCATGTCTATGCACTGAAGCAGACAAGGATGCAGCACATTTCATTTGGGACCGCCGGGGAAGACAATGTAGAGCCATGACTTGTCTAGACGCTTGGTGCTCGTCCTTAGCACGACGGCTCAGTAACAGCCCTGTGTTGAAATAAATCTGTGAGCCGTTCCGCATCTGTATCAAAGAAGCAGCAGATTCTTTGCACCCCGACTAAGCAATGCTCCTCATCTTCTTTGTAACACATGCACTTTACATTGCGATGTATAGCATTGGCTCGGACTTGCCTGATTGACCTGCATTCCAGAGCCAGCCCGCTCTCCGCTCACCACACCTGGGGCCCGGGGCTGGCGTGTGGCTGTCACTGGCCATCGCCACACCATGCGATTGATGACAGCTATTCACTGATGAAGCTGTATTCATCATTCCTGTCCAGGGCTGCACTGACCAGATGGACCCTGACCATCCATCCACTGTCAGGGACACATCTGTTCCCGTTGTTGCTCAGAGTACTAACAAGTCACCTGCTCCCTGAAAGGCTGGTGTCAGCCACAGAGGGATGGATGCTGCTACAAGCTGCCTGTTAAAAGCAAGAGAGGAGAAAGATCCTCGGCACAAAACTACTGAATCTTTGTTCCATTCTTGCAGGGGTCTTTATTCAGCATGATGATCAAGGTGCAGGGGGCTCTACCTCTCAGTGTCTTCAGTGAAATTTTGCAACAGTGCATCTTGCTAAAGGGATCTTTATTTTGCCTGCTGTTGCTAAACCATTGCATTTACTCATTTTCTGCATGAGAAATTGAGGGTGTTTTTTTAAAATTAATTTATTAATAAAGTCCATATTTTCAGGTGAATTGCTGCGTCCTGTTCTCAGACAGCTGGACATCATTATAAAAGAAATATAATTTAAAAAGAAACTAGCTTTAATCTGCGACATGTCAATCTTGCATTATCATTTAATTCTTTTCCAGAAAGTAATAACTGTCTTAATTTTCTTCAGAGATCATGTTTAAAAAAAGGTTCAGCATTGCCTGGAAACATTCCATCCGCTGTCAAAAGACATTAAAACACAGCTGCCATCAGGTTGAAATAGTATGTATAAAACGCACTATTCTCGTCTGCTTATCCACTCGTCAAAAACCAGAAAAAACAAATGGTGTTTGCCTTGACTCCTCGATGAATATAGTGAAGGAAAAGCCATCATTCTGTCAGATTTTCCTGCTGTTTCTGACCATGTAACCTCCTGCCAGCACACCGCCTCCCACTCCAAACTCCACACACAAGAAAGAATGATTTGTATAAGGGCTCCGTGCGAGGTTTCAGTGGCCATCAGTGCAGTTTTCTCTGTCTTTTATTGTGAAAGGTTACAGTTTTACAGCTCCTGGCGAGTGTGTGTGTGTGTCTCTTTGTGTCTACACACGTGCACGCTGTACGCGCTCACAGGTTAGAGCTGGTGAGTTCGGCAGCAGTGCAGCGGGGCCAGTCTCGTAGGATCTGTGCTGAAGTGGTTTGGAGGCCTATTTAGCAGGTCTGAGTTCATTAGACTCCCTGCGAGGAGGCTGAGTGTGCCTGAGGAAGCCCCGCAAAGTTCTTCATTGTCTTAAGACTCAATTGTAATCACCTTACTCAGCGTGACTGACAGAAGAGCTCTCTGGCGTGATTGAAAGTATTGATCTTTTGGTAGCTCTCTCTAGACAAGTCAGAGATGCACAATCACAGCTCTCACTTTCAAAAAAAAAAAAACTCTTCATCTGCCTTAATCATCTGATCAATAATTAGCATCAGGACAGTGGGGGCTTTGGCCACGTGCTCGGCTAGGCTGCTTTCAGCCGCCTCTCCTCTCTTTCCCACCGGGGAGGAATCTGCTGAGTAAAGCTGATCTGGTGGACTGGGGCAGTGAGGGCAGGGTGGAAGCCCAAACAGCAATGACTTTCAGATTCATAAGCTCCACCCAGCCGGCTCTGTCCATCCCCCCTCACCGTCATGCAAGATCGGCAAGATTTCTGTCACCTTCAGCGATGGCAAACAGCCAAGTGCTCTTGGAACCAAAATTCATTCTCACAGCATCCTGTCGTAGCAGCATGAACTTGTTAATCTTCTGATAATTGCAGCTTTAAAGGAATATCACAACTCAGGTGGTCGGAGAGCGGCGGGTGTGCTTGATCACAGTGTGTCATGTTGATAAACGCCTTTCTGCATCTAATTACTAGTACAGTAGCCTCTACACGTGCACATAACGATGGCTACTGCTTTTTTATAGTGTGGATTGCAGTGATATTCTGTTTTCAAGGAATTCACTAAACAAGCTGTGGAGCAGTGCTGCAAGCTGGCCCAGTTACAGTAGCTCAGTCAGTAGTTTACCGAGCTGTACACCCTCGTTAAAACTGTGTTTGTGACACATCTTTTCCATGGTAACGCAATAATGACAGCCTCACTTGCTGACCAAGACCACAACAGTGTTCTTTGGTGCTGCCGCCCCCAATGGGGCTGCCCTCAAAGGAGGACTCAGCAAGTGCCTGGTGACAGTATGTGTCAGTGTCCAGAACCACAAAGAGGAAATCTGGAATCCATTATAACTAACATTCTACTGCCAAACCTTTGATTTGAATAAAGCCGGTCAACTCTATCGCTGTGCAAACACCTAATTGCTGGTTTAGACAATAATGACTCCAGCCTGCTGTCTGTTAGTCTGTTGTTCTCTGGACACCGTCTCTTTCCCTCTCTATTTCTGCCCAGTACGGTGGCCTTAGGGTGCAAAGCACACCAACACTGGACAAAGCAGACTAACAACAACAACAACAACAAAAACAACAACAACAAATCCATTTCACAGGAAACATGAACAAATCAGACAACATAATTATGAATGAGAAAACACAATCACACATTTCAGAAAATAAAAGGACTCGTCTCTTACAAAATGACCCTTTTTACGAATGTATCAGCAAAGTCAGAAAATGTTCACTGTTAATGGATTTGATTTGTTTTCTGCACAGTATCAACTCCTGGCCAGTAAAGCATGACCTGTGCTTTTACATGGCAACTCACAGCACTGCAGGTTAGGCCATGATGACTGTCTTGGTTAAGTATTGAAAATGGTGACACTGACGAGAAGCACGAGACGTTTTTAGCCACACTAGCAGCACAACTCAAGGGATGGTCATGTCAGCCTGTTGGGCGGCCCACTACTTTGGTGCAGACTGAAGGAGCGCCATGACATTTTGTACACACAGTCACATTTCCCAGATGACGTGTCCGAAAGACTGTTTATGACCAAACAAAACTAATAACGTTCCCATCTGCCTCAGCTGAAATTTGTGTTCAGTGCCAACATAACATAAAAATTATACTGGGTCTGCTAAACATCTGCATGTCTGAATTGGCATTTGTGGCCATGTTAGCGAGCTTAGCTCCAACACCGCTGTGCCTAAGTACAGCCTCACAGAGTTACTAGCATGGACGTAGACTTCAGAACCACAATCTTTCCCTAATCCTATCAAAAGTCTTATAGTAGCCTTATACTAACTGGGACTCACCCTGGTCTCATAGTGTCTGTTGTTTGTACACACTCATTTGCTGTTTGTTGTTGTAGTATTTGTACTTGTTTTAGGAGGTGGAAGAAGTACTCGGATCTTCCACTTGAGTAAAAGTAGCAATACAACAGTGTATAAATACTCTGTTACAAGAAAGTACAAGCCCTGCATTGATGCAAAAGTATTATCATCAAACTTTCCTTAAAGTAATAAAAATAAAAGTACTCATCATGGAGAAAGGCCTATTTCAGAATTACTGGCTAATAATAGCTGATGCATTAACGTGTACATCATGGCAGTGTTACAGCTGATAAAGGTGGGGCTGGGCGATTTAGACCATTTCAGATGCTGCTGGGTAGCGTGTACGATAACAACAACAGTAATTTAATAATAATAATAATAATAATAATAATAATAATAATAATAATAATAATAATAATAATAATAATAGAAGAAGAAGAAGAAGAAGAAGAAGAAGAAGAAGAAGAAGAAGAATAGTGGGGTAAAAAATTGCAATATTTGCAGTGAATTGTTGTGTAGTGAGTGGTACTACAAAGTAGCAGAAAATGGAAGTTCAAGTGCCTCCAAATTGTATATGTACTGTACATCAAACACATATGTATAGCAGGTTGTTTGGTTTTGTCGGGTGTCACGGCACTTTGCACCTTAGAGCCTCCGTAGGCATCTGGAAGTTTAATGCATGGTCTAATTCTTCAACAGGAAAGTCAAAGAGCCTCGTGGCTCCTGATGTGGACATTTTGGACACGTGGTGGCTGGACAGTTGTGTGTAGGGATATTCTGTTGTTGTCTGCTGAGGATAATATATATTCTCGATATCACTGACACATTTACAAACTCAGCAGCAAATAATTACAGGGATGAAAATCTTCTATCAGGGGTTCATTGTGATGATTCTGCTGCACTTCTTGTATACCACATCTAGGTTAACATTTGTCACGTGCCGCCCCTTCATCAAACACCATTTGATTATTGTTTTGTAATTAATAAAATGCTGTAAGGTAAGGGTCCTTGAATGCCACACTTGTCCCTCTTCTGAAAAGCCTCCTTGTGTTTGTGTTGATTACAACCCAATGATACTGACCCACAGTACAGACAAACTCATCAGCTAATTGCTAAGGGTGTATAGAAAGGTCAGTGAACAATTAAGAGAAATTGAACCTGCAGTGGACTGTGACTGCACACGGCTCGTTGAGAAAAATCACAAACATTAAACTGAAAAGTGCAGTATATCCAGCAAATTGGATGAAAAGAGGAGAAAAGATAGTAACAGGGATAAAAATCAGTAAAACTTCAATCTGATTTTTCTCTGTTTCTTTTGTTGATACAAAAATATCAGCGAACCCCATGTTTCCTGTGGGATTTCATTGGAGAGTTACAGGTTCTTTAAGCAGATTCCTGTCTAAAGAAAGGAAGGACAAGCACATAACATTATCATAAAATAGAGAGCTGGCCTCTCTGGAAGCTGCAGCCACACCTCTTTCTCTCTGCACAATGGATTTGTAAAGTGTTTCTGGTCTGGATTAAACTACTCTGAAGCTTTTATTTATCATTATCTGCTCTGCAGTACAAAAGCATGTAATTTTGTGGTGTGTATCCAGATCGTGAATCACCTTCCCACAGGGCCATTCAGCACCGTAGTGTCAGTGCAGTGATAAAGCTATTGATGATAAGAATGCAAAAGAAAATCAGCCCTCTTTTAAACCAACCTTGAGTATTTTTCACATCCAGGATTGCTCTCCTACGATCATGGCAATGACTTTGCAAACTGAAGGAAATTCAGTTCGCTGTTTGTCAGCGTGGATGGGATGTGTTCTGCTCACAGCACCTATAAAAGAAGGAAAGAAAGAAAAGTGTTTGTAATTTGTAAATTTAAGAAAAGATTTCTTTGCGCTTTTTCATTATTCTTTCACTAATTAAAAATAATCAAATATATTAGAGTCTGCTTTTTCAACATTTGATTGAGTTTTATTCACACTTTTTTTTGTTGTTGTTGTTCTAATCACTCCAATCATCTGCACACAGCGCTTTGCAGCAGGATGTACTCCAGTATTTCAATGCTCAGGCAGGCAGGTTGGCTTTTTCCTTGCTCTGGCAGAGAACATTGAGTAGTAAGACACATGCAATTCTACAGCACTGGTGATGACAAACAATAGACAGGGGAACCAATTAGTGTTTTTCACATCAAGGAATAATTGAAAAAATCCTATTCTGTGTCGTGATTTTCCACTAGGAAGCATTTAGCGAGGTATCTCTTTGTTTGCGTAATTGTAAAGCTACTGTAGCATTGCCTTCCTTGGGGCCATTTCTTGTTGGAAATATGCCAGTGGTGTTTCACTTGTTGAGTCCATTACTGTGCTAGCTCTAAAGCAAGCAAGCGCACACAGCCCTGTCTCAGAGGCCCACAGGGCTGCATTGTTATTATCATCCATTCAGGAAACCCAGATGTGTACCATAAAGATCTCAGGAAGGTACTTCTCAATATCCTTACGTTGTTGAAATCTCTCATCCTTCTGTTTGCTTACTGCAAGTCTTTGAGTGTTCAGCTGATGGCTTTGTATGCAATTCCGGATATCATGTAAAACAGGAAAAACAGCTGTATGTCCTTTGTGATGTGGGTTATTGCACGTTTGGATTTTTATTAATGATTTTCAAAACCTTCACAGTGTAATTTGTGTGTCCAGTGGTCAGTTTGTTTCTTGTGTAATCTGCGGGGGGAAAAAAGATTAATAGAGAAGCAGATATTATTATTGATTTCTTGCCCTCACAGCAAAAAAAAAAAAAAAAAAAAAAGTCCAGTCTGCTGCAATATACATTTCTATACTCTGAATTTGTTTTTGCAAATATGTTTTGGGAGAAACATAATTGCAGCCTCGAGTATGTTGTGTTGAGTTGTGAAACTTTTTTTTTTTCTTTTTTTTTTGCAGTAATGAGTGCCACCTTCAGAGCTGCATCAGAGTCCTTGAGAGGAGACTGACAAACAGCGCGTGGTGGTAGATTTAGGCAACTTTGGTTAAGGTTAAGAAAGGATGGTGGTTTCTGTTAAATGTTAATAAACCTCTCATAAATCCTGTCTCGTGCTTCTTTTGACTTTCTTTCTCGAAGTGCTTTGAGCCTAAACACATCCATGAAATCATGCTTTAGTTGCCATGAGCGGATTCTGTATTGCAGGAGCTAATATTGGAGAAAAGTAAATTAAGTATGTTGTCGTTGCAGATATGCTCAGTATGAAGATTGTATGACTTGACAGATTAGTTTATTAAAACATCCCCTAATTATGTTGAAAAAACATCTAATTCAATTGGCATTGCCTTTTCCTCAGATGCATTTACTGTTGCTGCGAAATAACCAGAGTTACTAGGAGACACAGTCAAGAAACAAGAGATTTTGTCAAATAAATAAGTGAATATACTAAAATACTGTAAATAACTTTTACACCATAAAGATGAATATTTGTGTGTGAATATGTGAGGATGTATTAGTGTGTTTTATGTGTATGTGTGATGCAGGAGTGCCTATCCTTGTATGTACATTGTTATAATTCTATTATATCATCAGGGAATCGTAAATGATGATTCTCTCTCATTTCAGCAACTGGTGAAAAAACTGGGATTGTGTGAATTGAGCTTTTATTCTAGAGTCTTTTTTTTTCTTTTTTCCTTTGAGGCCAAAAGGCAACTTGTTGCTGCCACCTTTATGTCTGTGCTGGCCTCCGCATGCATCTTTGCAATGCCTACACGCTCTATAGTAGACACTGTCTACTATAGAGCACTGAGGTTTAGTACAACATTTAAAGCCCTCACTCTTCATTGCTCATTGTATCATTAGGTTGGATGGTCTGCCTTTTCCACCCATACATGTAACTGATGGCATATTCTTATTTAAAAGGATATTCTAGGTTTGCTTACTGATCTATATCCTTCAAAAGGGTTAGGGTTAGGTATGGGAAATGATTGTCTTCACTCCCAGGAAGGATTTCTACTAACTGTCCCCAAGGTTTGCAGTGAACTGGAAAAAGGGCGTTTAAGTATGCTGCTCCCTCTGCTTGGAATCAGTTGCAAAATTACCTGAAGTCTCAGTGGACAAATTTGAAGTGATTCTAAATGACTGGGAAGCAAGGACGTCTGGCTGTAGAGGTTTTGTATGTTGATTTGTTTTATGTCTGCAACTGTGTAATTGCTGTGCTGCCTGTCTTTGCCAGGACACACTTGAAAAAGAGATTTTTTATCTGCTTGAATAAAGATAAATAAAATACATGTGTGTGTGAGCGCATGTACATGTGTGAATGGGTGATTCAGTGCATGAGCTTGAATATATGTGTGTGTGCGTGTGTGCGTGTGTGTGTGTGTGTGTGTGTGTGTGTGCGTGTGTGCGGATGTGTTAGTTGATGCCTATTCTGTGCTCTTCTGCTCATGCACAGGCACTCCAGAGATGTCTGCACTAATGGAGGCTGAAGCTGTCGTGGCTGTATTGATTGCTCAGACCTGCAGATTATTGCTCTGACGAGTGACCAACAGCAACCCACTAAGGTAAAAACTTCTCTGACCAACAGGAGTCCGGCTGCTCTACCCTGAGAAGCAACATGTTTAATTGTTTGTGGTGTACTCCGGCCCCCACTGCTGAGGGCCCTGGGGGAGAAAGGCAAGTCAGGGCCTGACCTTTCCCTTCCATAGCCAGCCTCACTCACACATAGACTGTGAAATGTATCAGTGCTCCTCACTTCAACATTGCTCCAATTACCAGACACAAACAAAATTGGAGCCCTTATCAGCTGGAATAGGAACAGTGTATTCTTTGGAGACTGTGCTGAAATTCTGCAAAAGTCAGAGTGAACGAGGCATTTTATAGGTCACGTTTCTGGATGTATATCTTACTATGACAAAAGTGATATATGTACGGTTAAAGCATGTTGTTGTACTGTTGTATGTTAATTTCCACTTCCCACAAGGGTGTCAGGAGATTACTGATTAAGTGGAAAAATTAGTGAAAGTCACATTCTGTTACAGACACCTTCCTAAACACCTACATCTATTGCTGTGCAGATGCAAGCAGAGATGCATGAGGAGCAAGCAGCCCTGTGCTGGCATCCCAACACACTCCATCAGCATTCAGCTCAGTAGTTTGCAATTATAATGAATATTAATGACTGTTTTCTCATACATAATATTCTCATAATGACGCTACAAAGTAAATGCAGCCCTCTTAAAACAACCATTTATCATAACTACGTACCAAAGCAGTAACACTGTCAACCACTGGAAAGATAAAGCCTTCAGCTAGGCTCTTTAAACTCTAACATGTAAGCGTATGACAGAGCAAACTATTTATCTATTCTTTTTCAGATTAAATTATACTTCATATTACCTTGCTTTATTTTACACTAAAACAATCGGCTGGAAATATGATAATCAGCTCTCTTCTGTTCCTTTCCAGGTTATTAACTGGATGAGTTGCATGAATTTTGGCACTGAATCTGTGTGAAACAGAGCAACAGCTATAATTTAAAATCATTCACACACTATTATAAACATCCTCCACTGTCCAGCAACTAAAACAAAATGAAATTCAGTGGCGTGTATGTGCTTAAGAGGACTTCTTTACTTCCGGCAAATACCTTTTCCCGTGGGCCATTAAAACAGCAGAGGAGCCCAGCTCAATCCTCACAGACATTACCTGTGAGCGACTGAACCCTGTTTGGGAATTGGTAAAACGTACAGAGAAATAGACTCGGGATAGAACACCCTGGCAAATTCCATTTCACATCTGAAGTGGTCTACTTGTGAAAGATCATTTGGTTTGGAGTGAGTAAACAGAGGGGACTCCATCGCTCTCAATGACTTATGTGTGAAAGCTGGGGATTACAGCCGATCAGGAAGTCTTGGAGCTGTTTGGAAAAGCATTGCCTTGCAAAATGAAACCAACTGCAGGCCCTGTGTTCCACAAGCCTCTGCCTCGCTCGCATTTGTCTGTGCATTACGAGGCTGCTGTGAATGAAGCCCAACACATATTATGATGATGTTTCCCCTGTATGTTAATGTTTAATTTGTGCAAGTGCTCTTGTTTTTTTTTTGTTGTTTTTTTTTTGGGGGGGGGGGGGGGGGGGGGGTACTCTGAAAGAGAACGATACAAGGAAAATTAAGATTTTAGATTCAGATCTTTGTGCAATCTGGGTTTTATGTTAATTCATTTGATTATGATGATATTTGACTTGCTAATTCCATGGTTGAGATAAGGGGATGTGACTTTATACCAGAGTACATTAGGACAAGAGAACATCAGACAGATTTTAACCACCTTCCTCGGGTCACATATTTAACACAGATTAAGCTATGAATTGAAATAATAATAAAAAATATTGCTTGTGAATTGTTAGAAAACAGACACAACTATTAACCCTCCAAAATGCATTTGTGCCATTTCTGTCTTTCTTTATTATTTGAATCAATTAAAGACAAATGCATTGATATCTTTCAACACAGCCTATTATATTTCACATTGAACATACATATCGCTCTGTGTTAACTACAGACTGCTCAAATCAGCACAGTGATCATAAACCACAGCTATTGTGTTAAAAGGAAAGTGAGTGTAAAATTTGTGCCGTGATCTCCTCCATGATCCTAGATCTCATGGCTTTTGAGCTCGCATTGCTATAATATAATCCTCATTTTTTGTCTCAGGTTTGTCTGAGTCTGTCCTCACCAGGATACCGGCCACACAGGCCTTCAGTGCGAGTAGATTAGTACGACAAATAAAACATTTATTACTTGGCTTCTTCTGTCCTGTGTGAAAAAGTCTCTGCTGACCTGATTTCAGTTACATAACATACCTATGTTCCACCATGTATGTGACAGTAAAGTACTTATTTTCACCCATGATCTCTTCCTAAACCTAACCAAGTAGTTTTGTTGTCAATTATGAAGCAAACTGTGACGTTTTCACAACGATAACGCTGTGAGGACGAAGGTGTGGTATGAAGGAGTCATTGGCAATAGGTCTATTTAGTATCAGGGATGTTAAATAAGTCCAAACAAGGAAACACAACATTACCTGCTATCACCTGCATGCCTTGAAAATAAAAAGATGCTCATTCCTTTGGGTCTCTATAGACTTTTCAGAGACATAAACAGATATTGTTTGACAACTAGACAGTATGTGAGGGCTTAATTGAATATGATGAATAAATAAGATGTGATGTGACATGCTATTATTATTATGGTATTATTTTAACCACTAAATGGATTTGAAAACAAAAGTAAATATACTGGAAACATTCATTTTATTGTAAACCTGTATGGACACACAGCTATGATAAGCACACTGGGTCACAGTTGGACCAGGAAGACGCTGGACAACAAGAATCGGTCTGAGTAATTATTTTCATATTTACTTTCGTTTTCATATTTTCAGAAATACAAAATAAACAGTATTGTAACACTTAATTTTGCTATAAAGCTGTCACTGCAGCCCATTATGTCTTTAGCTAACCAACGTTAGAACGATAGCATAATAATAGTACTCCATACAAAAGATTGAAAAAAATCAATTTTCTTTTAAATATCCTCATTATTTCTATTTTATCGGCCAGAATCTTAAAAATGACATCATGTGTTCATAGTGGGCTTCAGTCTTGAGTGTGATGGGCAAAGTGGAACTGTGGACCTACTGAAGCTGATAAAAGGGAGAGGCATTAATTGAACGACCTTGGGATCACTGGTTTGAATAAATACTTCTATATTAAAAGAACAAAATATATCTTAGTGATCAGAGGTATTGTCCTTCAGACACATCAGGAAAGGGAGGCGAAAGAGTAAATACACTCAGAGCCTAACCTGCGATAGTAACATGTTATTGGTGGTGAGTACCTGAACCCCAGCTGAGGGCAGACACCGGCTGCTATGACAGATCCATCAAAGCAGCAGAGGCTGTCTCTCCTGATGTGGACTCCGACATGGGCTCTGCCTGCTGCTGAGCGCTGAGGCCTGCTCTGCATTGTCCACTGGCACCCGGCCAAACCGGCCCTGCTACTATTGTCCTTCACCCTCCAAGCTCTGAAGCCTGCTATTCAATTAAGACATGGTAACTTTGTGATGCATGCTTCAGGAGATGCTTTAAACGCAGTAACAGAAGCGAGGAGCTTGCATTTAAATGAATGAGCGAATCACTGCGGAGGCTCTTTAAAGTAAGAGTGATGAGGAGACGGCAGACAGCCTTTATGAAACTGTTTTTGTCATGCTTTCTTGCAGACCATATGACACCGTGCTGTACAGTATGCCTTGGACCAGACTTTCAAACAGTCCCTGCATCATCTGGTGTATCTGTCACATCCACAATTACATTATTGCTGTTTCACTCACACGAGCCACTATGTCAGAGCTCTCAAAACCAAGCAGATGGAGCTAGTTGGCAACAGAAGGCATGCAAATCATAGATCATTTGATTGGAGATCTTATTTAATTATTCAACCAAGTGGCCATCTTGGAGAAGACTCAATACATGCTGCCTACTGTACAATATGTGTAAGCAACTGTTAGAATATTCAACTAATAATGAGTTACACAAAAGATGAAAACTGTGTTATCTAAAGGGTCTTTGGAGTACGCATGAAGTATCTGGTTGAAGGCTGGACTCTGTTGCTTTTATATCACAGTCCAATTTATCTGCTAATGAGTGTTGCTTCAACTACTCGGGATTCTGCCTTCAGTTTTACTTTGTGCAACACATTGCAGCATTAAGGAGGAGGAGGCTTTACAAAGCGCGCAATGATTTCCTGATGGCTGCGTTGCATTACATGTAGCATACTTATCATAGCTCATGAAGTATCACTACAGCCACATTCAGGTTTGATGTTCATTTCATATGAGCCCTGTGAAACCGTGAAATGGAGGAAAAAATACTGGGAACAGGAGAGGCAGCTGTGACAATGAACCAAAATTACAATCATGTGGAATGAGACCAAGGATTTCAAGTAGTGAAGTGAATTAAATGAAAATTTAGTGTCGGCTGAAATAGTTTGTAGAAAAACAAAATGAGCTGTATTTAACATTCAGGCACAATACTGAAAAGTGACAATTGCTTATCTCCATGGAGATCAATAATGGCTGCAGGATCATTGTGTAAAGTGTCTGCAGGTTTAATGCAGATAGGATGTCATTATTATTTTCTTTCTCCTAATGACCATCATTATGCACGGACACTGATTGAATTCCATTTGTTACCTACGTTTGAGCCTGAGTGGAATAATTACCATTTAAGTATCTCCATTAAAATTCATGCACGGATGTTCATACTCAGACCTTCTTTTAAAAATAACTAAAATATTCTTTGAATACAAAATGCATCAGATATCACCCGGCCCTGCTTTAATACTTCAAGTATAATTACATGTGAGTGTTATTAAAGCATGTCTTCTTTTACAGTTTGTATATTTTGTTTTTAAATGATGGAAAAAGAAAGGCAAGGAACTGCTCGGTTGCTATCAATGCAGCACACTCTCTTAATATTTAATTAAAATGGATCTGCTGCTAAGTGTGATCAATATCCAGCACCCTGTCTAAATTGCTTTTTCAACCTCTTGTGTCACATACAAAATAAATATGTTTCACATACATTTCTGTTACATTTCTTTCACAGGATAAAAGGTGATGGTGCCGCATTCGGATATTAGTGGGGCTTTTTCTGCTGTCTAGACTTCACACCGGTGCGTTTGCTGTCTGCTACAAACATGGATGACAGCTTAAGATGTGATTTCTTCTTCCCAAAACAATCCTGTCATAGGTCTATAAGCCCGTGTGTTTATCCATTGGTGCATGGATGCAGTACCAACAAGAACACGTCACTTCTTGTTTCTTGTTTTACTGCCGGTCATCCTGCGTGTATAGTCGCCCAAGTGGAAGTAACTATGTTTATGTTGCAGGTAAATAAGGCAGCCTCTCCCCTAATACAGCCATCTTTCTGTAAATACACAGCTGTGGCTGAACAGTGAGCCAGTAGAGGAGAACGCAGAGGGGATTTGGCCACACCTAATCAATCACTGACAGATTACTGCTAAAGCCACTTCCATACACATTAAAGAGGGACAAATGCAGAATTGCAACTGAACAAGTTCTAGTTTTAAGCCAACAGTGGGACTTCCTGGTGATTTATCAAAGTCACCACTGCCGAGCAGCATGCCTGTGTGATTGTAGTTCACAGCAGACAGAACTGAGGCGCAGCATTGAAAGGAGTGTTTATGCCCTCAGCTGTGGCACTGTCAGCCTTGTGGAATTTACTGTAAATCACATTGCTTTTATTGCAAGATTTAGTAGCTTATCCTCTGTGGGCTCGATTCACTTCAAGCTTGTCCCTATTAGGATTTTAGCCCCGGTCTATACAGGGACTTGGATACACATCTTGAAATAATACGGGAAATCAAGCCTGTAATTTTGCACTTTTTGCACATCTTTCTCTTCATAATAGCTGGTGATCTTTTGTAGTAAAAATGTTTCATCGCTGTGACTAGCTGTCTTAAGCCTCAGAGTGAATTATTCCCACTCCATCTCTATTCATGATGAGAATCACTGCCTCTGATAGCCCAGAGATACAGTACAGCATCTCAGCAAATTATGTTGTTTACAGCATTACTCCATGAAAAGCCCCAAATCGGATTTGGTTAAGTTGTGTAATGACAGAAAATGTAAGCACAGTTTGGAGAAGGGAAAGCATTACTTTTCTGCGCCAGTGGAATCACTCAGCATGTACTGTATTATTATTTCGGTTAAAGATTGATGCTGCATGCTGTTATTATTAAACACAAATCGCTGCAAAGATGAGTCAATAATTCTGCAAATCAGTGATCAGAGTAAAACCTCCTTTGTTCCATCAAGATGCACGCTCCTATGAGAAAAGGCATGATGCAGCTGGTTTCTCCAAAGTCAGTGTTTCATGGCAGAAACAATAAACGCCCGGCAACATTGCTGAAGTGATCACACATGACATCGGAGTCTGTAGGCAGAAGGTTAAAAAACAGCCAGTCACGTGCCGTGCAAACCCCTAACCTCATTCCTGGGGAAATGAATGATTCCACTGTGTGTGCATGTATGTGTGTGTGTGCAGGACAGGAAGTGTTTTACATTCATTCAGCTTTTATTCTTTCAAAGGGTGATTGCCAATTACAGCTGTAAAAACCTGCTATTCATCTGTGCTCTCACATGCTTTCCTCGGGAAAGTTAAGGTGTAAATGTCGTTTTTCTGAAGTCCATCAACGACTTATAGCTTTTAATCTTTTTAGACCCCCATTAGCAAAACGATAACATATTTCAAATTTTGATCTGAAAACGCCTGACGCCAAAACCGGCTAACTTTTTTATTCCTCGAGGTTTGATATGTGTCAAGGAGGATTCAAGTGTGTGATGGACATGAACTGTGATCCCTGTGGCTGTATGTGCGGGTGTCTGCATGATGTGTGTATTGACGTGCTGTAGCAAGAGTTCAGGGAGGCAGCTGAGCAAAATAATTTAGAATGTCCTGCCTGCTGACACAAGGACAAAGGCACAGACTGAACATGCCCATATGAGGAAGGAGACAATGGACGTGGCTACACCTGGAAATGCACTGCTGTTGTTTTCACCGTGACCTCCACAGCACACAGAGATTTTCACAGGCTGTTCCTGGACTCACTTCTGGTCGAGTCAGCTGAGTATTATACCACCATGGTTAGAAAATTCTGATGCGCATCCTCACGTAATTAGCAGCTGAGCAAATGAAGTCAAACACATACTGTTATTATGATAATTTGCCCAGCTTGCCATCATTTTGTGTTTAAATCTTGGATAGTTTTGATAAAATCTGCAATTGCCTTTTTCTCTATCTAGCGATGTACATGTCAATGTTTGGAAAGAATTACAGATAAGATCACTCAGCTAACAGGGGCAGTAGCACAATGATACTGGACTGTACAAGCTTAAACTGTCATTGTCCAGGGTGGCTCAGTGGCTACTCTGTGTCCTGCCTTTTGGGTAGGATTTCTCTAAAGAGCTCATGCAGTTGGAATTAGCGTGGTACAGTCAAGGGAGTACTGAAGGCTGAATCAATGCATCACTCCCAGGGCCTTGGGTATGGATATGAGAGGGCATAATGGGACTTTTGGTGCCGATCCTCATGCGTCTCACCAGGGTCTTCGTGCAATGCTTCCCCGAGGGAGAGGAGATCATCCGCCTCTTTCAAGGCCGTGTACAGATAACAGAGAGGAGCTGGAGAATAACCTGCAGTGAATGGCATAAAGATTTTTTAATAAATCAAGTTTTCTGGACCAAATCCCTTTAAAGAGGCAGTTTGACATTTGGGGAGATACGTTTATTTGCAGTCTTGCAGAGAGTTAGATGAGAAGATCAATACCGCTTCCTCATTTATTGTGAAGCTACGGCCAGCTGCTGGTTAGCTTAGCTTAGCATAAAGACTGGAAACAGGAGGAAACAGCTAGCGTAGCTAGCTAGTCACCACCTGTAAAGCTCTAAAGCTCACTAATTAACACGAAACATGTTGTTTGTTTAATCTGTATAAAAACAAATCCTACAAATGACAGATTGCAGCCTTAGGTGGAGGTTGTGTGAAGGACTTGGCCTATTTCTCTGCCCATCGCAGCCACTTCCTGGAGTCTTGTTGTTAGTGTGAGGTTGCCAGGCAACCGGCAAAGACTACAATTTCTGTTTCCAGTCTTTATACTAAAATAAGCAAACGTGGTTGGCTAATGGCTGTGGGCCAGGCACAAGATTTTTGGCAGCCTATCGATCTTCTCATTTAACTCTTCTCATTTTGCAAATATGCAACTCTAATGACTATATATATATATATATATATATACACACACACACACACACACACACACACACACACACACACACACACACACACACACATATACATACATACATACATACATACATACATACATACATACATACACACAGACACACACACAGCTTATATAAATAGGCTATATACATACACACGTATATGTATATACATACATATACTGTATGTATGTTTATACAGCATACAAGCAGTTAGTGAAGATTAGTTAAATTATTCCAAAGTGACTGAACTAGAACAAAGGCAATGTTCAACAATGTATTTAACGGCCGTTTGAAACCCTTGAAATGAACCCTGCACAGCCCCTCATGCCATGCATATACCCTCAGAGAGGAAGAGGAAGGCAGGTCCCCGTGCTGCGTGCAGACAGTACAATTAAATTGTTCATACACTCAGATAATCTATAGCAACATGGTGTCCTGGCGAGCTGCTTGTGAACGGCTGCTTATTAAGGTTGATTCCCTTTGAATTTGGCTCCCGCCGCAGCGAACATGCGCAGTGTGCAGCGTGCTGCCTTCAGTCAGTGGAGCAGCTGTCCAGGGTTTGGAATTCCAACATGGCAGAGGCTGTGGTCAGTCTTCCCCTCACTAACTTGGAATGGTTTCAAATCGCGAGCAGCCACGCTTAACCTCCGCGAGCCATTCATCTGCGCGCTCACCGGATCGATGGTACTATAAACCCTGACGCTGCCCTGTCACCTACACAGGTAAGTCTTTATCCCGTCAGCCGGTGATGTTGACAATTAAAAAGAGAAACGGAGCAGCCCTGTGCGCGCAAACGCTCGCTCAGAGACTGTGTCGCGCATCACAGATCTGCGGCGCAGCCTGCGGGCGGCCAGCCCTGCGTCCCCCTCAGCCAAATGACTTGTCATCGCTGTAGTGAGGACAAAATAACGCGAGTGAAGTTGCGGCATTAGAGCGAGCGCGCAATTAACGTTTTCCCCTGCGTAGTTTGAGGAGATGGTCGCACATACGGCAGGAAGCAGCCTCCTTAATAACTTTCCTGCAACGAGAAGTTTTTGCATGTCAGGCTGAATAAAACTTGCCGCGATAACCGCAGGCGGGAGTTAATAGATAGGTTGTCATTGCGCTCTTAGTGGGACAACTGCTGGCAAGTAATCTATTTTAAAAGTAAAGGGAGGAGGAGGTGGAGGGGGGGCATCACGCTGGTTTAGCCTCTTCCTCTAATAGGCGGCATGAAGAATGTGTGTTTTATGTCATCTACAGTCTCTCACACGCTTCCTATTCTCTTGTTTCAACTCGCGCAAGAAGTGTCAGGCTCCAGCCGTCCGTGTGCCTGTGTGGCTCTCACGTCTCGGTCCAGGGTTTTTTTTTTTCGTTCTCTTTTTTTTGTCCTCCTAAATTTGACTCGCATGTTGCGTCTCCCTTTTTTTGCGTTGTCCTTAATTGCACGGGCCAAATGAATACCTGAGGAAAGAAAAAAGGATGCGTGCGTTTTTTTAAGTTGTGAAATCCGATAGCTGCAGGAAAAAAGTGCCTGTAATGAGAAGCAACCTTTGGAATTCCTCCTCGTGAAAATTCCGATTCTGCTGTTTTCCCTCTCCTCTTGTTTTTAGGCTTGAAGACATGATCACTAGCACCAGTATTTATGGTATGTTCATTTTGCAATTATCATTAATATTACTGTTATTGTTCCGCATTTGTCATATTTGAAAGCAAGCTGTTTATGCAGTTATGCATTTTCTTTCCTTTGTGCATGTCTGATTCATCTTCAAAAGTTTGCTTAATTTAGGTTCTAATAACAAATAGCCACCAGAGATAAGGGCACATTATGTGATTAATTTTTGGCATTATCAATTAGGTTCTTGTGAAGGTTAAAGAATTTGCCCCCATTTTAATTTGCTTCCTCTGACATTCTTTATAAGCAATTTAACTTTCTTTCTCATTGCACTGCTTTCATATTTTTGCATGCATGGCACGAACAATATGATTATTTTGTCTGAGAGAACGTTGATGTGAATACATACAGGATGGTTGCACATTCATTAAGAGATCAAATTTCAATCCACTTATAATTATTATTATTTGTGTGTGTGTGTGTGTGTGTGTGTGTGTGTGTGTGTGTGTGTGTGTGTGTGTGTGTGTGGGCACACAGTCTGCTATTGTGTCATCATTTAGCCAGAAATTAAATGATTGCCCTAGAAGAAAGAATATATAGAAAATATTCTCATGACAGCTTTAAAAATCTTGCTTATTTTAAAATGTATGAGGATTTCTTGTAGATGTTTAGAAAATATTTACTCCTGGTGAAATGCCTGCATGAAAACTGCCTAGAACAATAAATTCAGCTTCACAGTTTCACTATAATCTGGTACCAGTTGCATCTCAAATATGCCACATCTTGTGCTCAGTAATTATAAATATGACGGGTGAAAAGTAAGTAGTACGACCGAAACACGGCTAAAACAATGCTATGACATGTTGATAATATTATTATTGTAAGGTAATTTGTCAAGCATGGCACGATATAAACAGACTTTAAGGAAAACTCACTCTTGTTTTAAGCTTCATTTAAGTTGACGTGTGCTTTTTTATTTGATTGTCACATTCGGTAAAAAGTCACTAGTGAAACTAAATCAGATTTGCTCACAAATGAGTTCAAAGGCAGCGTCAGAAATAGCTCTTATTCACGTTCCAATGGAAATAGTTTGTGACAAGCCAGTAAATGGATCTGAACATGGACCCAAAGTCAGGGGAAGTAACAAGTTGTGTGCTGTCTCTGGTGTGCGCACACTTCGTCCTGAGTGAACCTTTTCCACCTCCATAGAACAATTTACTTAATTGTGTTCACACATTTCATTTGCATGTTTTGCTTTGAGAGGAAATTAACATCATCAGCAGTGAGCTGAAGTATGTTTTCATTCCTCTTCAGAAATAACAGCATTGCAGCATCCGTCACTCAGTGGGGGGAGAAAAAAAAAGATGTACATTACTACCACGTTCATTATGTTTGAGTGTTTGGTTGTAATGTGTTTTTGTAAAGTGGGTATTAAATTAGTTGGTCGGATTTTTATGTGTTTCATATTTAGACCCCTTCTATGCAGTGTGGCAGTTAAGTTTATTAGAAAAGAATTTGGACTGGATACTGAACTGGATGGCAAATAGTTTGGAACAATTAATTCTATTTAAATCTGTATCCACAGCTTGCAAATGCTCGTAATCTGAAATACAGTCTGTTTAAATGTACCGTTTCATATTTGGAGCTGCATAACTCAATTGAAAACCTCTAGAAATCACAGTAATGTATTTTCATGCTTATCTAAGTAAGCAAGTTATCTTTTAAATATATGAAACGAGAGTAGGTTCATCTTAAAAATTATCGATACATCTGAAGAGCAAACACAGTCCCCTTGAATTTATCAGTCTATTCTCAGATATTTCACCCTAAATTTCCTAATTATCAGGTACTACCTGAGGGTGTTTATCAGAGTTCAAACCCTGGAAGGTTTCAATGTCTGATCTCCTGCAGCGTGTTCGGTGATTCTCGCAGGTCCTTACTTAACCCCAGACACCTCCGGCGTGCATGGAAAGAAGCTGACAGCTCTGTTTATTTCTGATAGGATAGCACTTATGATAGCAGTCTGAGCTGTTGCTTGACATGAATCTGTGAGCCGAGTTTGAAGACAGATGCTGACCCTTCTGTTTTCATCACCCTCTTTACTGAATGTCACACATGTTCACACTTTTAAGAGTGGCAGTAAATACTGTGAAGAAGTTGCGTGAAGCACACTAAATAATCACGTCCACGTATTTCCCGGTGACACGAGGATATAGAAATACACTCCTTATATTTAGTTGTGTTATGTTGAGAAAGGAATTGCTCGCAGATGGTGGCTGAAGCAGAGTTTTGTCTTCTCCACAGCGCGCTCAGTGCACTTTCCTGGTTCAGTGTTGTCAGATTGATGTTTTTTTTTTAAAAAAAAATCAAAGTCATTTTGAAATTTCTAAATTATATTTTATTTCCTCTGAAAAAAAAAAATCTACCAGCTCATATTCATTTTCTGTGTACTAACTGCACAACATAAATCAAAAGGTTTCCAGAAAATCAGTCTTTGTGTTTTGACTAATATAACACGCAGAATATCTTTGATTCATTGTGAGCTATTTCATCGCAGCTGTGCCCAAGAACACAAACAAAAACTTTGGGATGCATCTTACATTAATCTTTGACTGGACAGTCATAGATAGTCAAGTGTCTGCATGAATCAGTTTAGCTGTTCTAAATGTTCTGTCCATAATCTGAGGTCACTATTAGTGATCACTGTGATTGACAGTGTAGCGTATGTGACTGGACCAACGCTTTATGTTTGTGCTCTTTTGATGGCGATTAAAGCCAGCTCCTGAATGCCTATCACTGATCCTGTGTGAACACCCCCTGGGATGCCTGTAATGCTGTTGTAAATCAATGAAATATTCATCTTTACAGATGGATCTATTTGTCAGTTACTTCAAGAAATCCCATTCAGCCCTTTGACTATATTGCGTGAGATCAGTGCAGAATTGTCATCTTTAAGCAAACATGTTAAGTGGCGTCTTTACTGTTTTTCATATTAAAAGAGAGGGAGTCCCCAGTGGAGTAAGACGCAGGCAGAAGGGACAAAAAACTCAAATCTCTCTTCTAAGTATTCTGTGTGTCTCTCCCCCCCTCCCTCCCCTCTCCTCCTCTGTTTCGTCTTCGCCTCTTGTATCCACATCTTTGTCGTTTCCCTCATGGCAGCTTGCTATGTTATCTTTGTGTGTTTCTCTCTGCGCTGACAATTCTTGCAGTGATCTAAGTTGGACTGCATTAGAAAGTGGAGGCAGCTGTCTGTTGCTATACTGAGGGATGTGTTTGCTCTACTGCAAAGATGAAGGACCATGAATCCTTGACATCCTCCCTTTCTCTCCCCTCCTCCTCCTCCTCCTCCTCCTCCTCCTCCTCCTCCTCCTCCTCCCACCATCTCATTTAGACACAGCGACTGTCTGCTCAGACTTGTTTTTTTTTCTTCCTCTGAGTGACAGCATATGGCATAGACATTTTCTAAAATGCATGTGCCTACCATTGGCTGCTTGTACTTACCCTTCATGTGTCTCCTAGCTACAGGCCTGTCATGTTATTTTTTTCATCTAATTCAAACAAAATACTCATCGTTTAATTTAGTTTAACAGATTCTAGTGGATAAAACAGCACAGCTTGCATGTTAGGAATCTTTAGACTTATGGTTTGACTGCAGCCCTGCAATTCAAACCACTCCATAGATTTCTCTGGTTGCACTGTGGCATGTATTTTACCATATGTCTATTTAGGGGATCATGTGCATGCATGTGTTTATATGGGATTGTGTGTGTGTGTGTGTGTGTGTGTGTGTGTGTGTGTGTGTGTGTGTGTGTGTGTGTGTGTGTGTGTGTGTGTGTCTCTTTGTGCATGTTTTTTTTTTTCTCAGAGCCAGTTTGAGGAGGACTCAGTGCCTCATTCTCTTTCTATTTCTTTTTTTAAGAGGCTAATCTTTCACACAGACATCCTATAATGTCAGTATGATCCATACCATAATGCACAGTGTGCTTATAGAACTTAAGGTTTCCTAAATGTATGATTATGACAGAAACACATCCATGAGTCATGTTGTAAGGCTGGCTTATTCAGGCCATATCTGCCAGACATATTATTTAGTGTAGCATTTGTTGCCTTCCTTGTTCTCCTCGTTTCAACACAGTGAAACAGAGGCTTTGTTTCACACGAGGTGTCTCTGCACTCATAAGGAGACGAGGCAGCTCTGAGCCTGTTGGGGATTGGCTAGAATAGACAACCCCCAGGTGTACTAAACTAGGTTTAGCACTAAGGCTTTTAATCTGGACTTGTAGGAGATTCATGTGCATTCATAGATTTGCCTCTGTAATTATCATACCCCCAGTGGCAGCCGGAGAGACGTTTGCCTAAATCACTGATGTCCTCATTACACTGTTTACATTTTAATTAGACATGCTAAATTTGTGATTTTTTTTTCTTTAGTGGCCAAAAAGATTGGACATCTTCCTTGCAGTATGTGTGTGCATCTCACAAAAAAAAAGATTTTTCACAGTTCTTGTATTGTTAATGTAGCCTGCATCACATCCTCCTTAAAATGACTTATAATGTTTTATTATGGTTGAGAGCATTATCTGTACTATACGTTGCTTTATGAATGAGGTCTGAATGGAGTGGCTTTATCCATTAGAACGCATACCACATACAGTCCTTATGACTGAATCTGCTTCCATATCTTTAAATTATGTCTTTAGTCAGATTATTTACCGTTGCTCTCAGGCTGTAGATATTCAACCCTCAAGGACTATGATTAACAAAATCTACAATTACATGGCTTTTGAAAATAGCTGGGACTTTGAGCCGTCATTGTGTGCCTGAGCACTGTTGCTTATCATTGAATAACCTTGGTTAAGAGAGGTGTTTTTTCCTGTCCTTCTTCCAAGGTGTTTTTTTTTTTTTTTTTATTGCGTGCTGTTGGGGAGTTTCTAGAGTATTGTGAGAGAGCAGCAAGCGTTTCACAAGAGGATAAGAGAAAACTCAATATTTTGCTGTATTGAAATTCCTCTTGTGTTCTCACAAAACAGTGTCTGACTAATCTCACAGTCGAGGCCGCCATTCTAGCCAGACTGAAAACCCATGCAACTGGAGAGCCGTTAAGTACTTTTTCACCACACAGTGTATATCAGCTTCATTATATGTAAATCTACGAAGAAGGTGTTTGAAATGTACTTATTTTATTCAAACTCTCAAATTTGTCTTGATGCTGACCTGTCATAATCAACATAACCCCTTAATTAAGATAATGCCTAGATTGTGTGATCCCACTGCTTTGATTCTTCAAAAATGAAGCTTCTTCTAAATTTAATGAGAGATAAAATATGTTACTTTAAGAATAAAATTAGAATTTGAATGAATTGGTCTCACAGAATAACACTGTATGTCAACCATTTTATGTTCTCATTGTATGACAATATAATCGTTTTAAATTCATGTATTGAAATGCATGCCTCAATTAACTTTGATATTTATATTCAAGAGCATAGAAGGGTTTGCTTTGAATGTGAAAGTTCATCTATTGACTGTTTTCCATTGTCCCATTCATCACATCCCATGCTAATTGTCTCAAATTGATATCTGAGACAATTAGCTAAAACGATGATCAGACGAGATGTGAGCCATCAGTGGTTTTCGCAAAGTTCTCAGCGATTCATTCATCCTCCGTGGAGTCGGGTGGCTGACAGGTTGGCTTTGTGCCAGGTGCTGGCAGAGGGAGCCTTGAGTGCCAGGGACGGGGAGAGGATGGGTTGAGGTCTGCCTGATGGTGTGGAGAGGAGGGAGGTGAGGATGAGCGGGGAGTGAAAGGAAGAGGGGATAGAAGGGTGAGTATGCGCCACCATGGAGGTTTAAGGTGTCAGGCTGCGGCAAGGCAGCGGGTGTCTGCAGTGACACTGTGACCACAGCAGTGTGTGCAGTGTGAGGCAGGACCACTGGATATTTGGGGATAGTCAGTGATGTTATACATTGTTGTTTTAGTGTCCGAGTTATTGGAGTGTAAGGTGTTGCGTTAGCTACCTGCATAAAGTCATCAGGGATGGAGGTGAACCTGTGACTCAACAGCTCTATGCAAAAATTATTAAATGCATAACAATAAGAAAATGTTTGCGTTTTGATTACGGGTAGATTAATACATGAAGACTATTTAAATTCATAAAGCTGTTTCTTTTTTTTTTCTAGAGTCTCACTTGCATGGTGTAAGTGAATCGTCACCACAAGTCTTGTTGTCTGGCATGTGGCCTATTTGACAGTCCCTCTTAGAGTCCACACGGAATTAGATTAATTTAAATCAGGAAAATAAGAGTGCCAAAGAAAAAAAAAAAAGAGCGCTCAAGAGTTCAGCATCATCACGGAGCTTTATGAGGGCTGACACTTCTTTTGTGTTCATTATCAGGAAATCACCTCAGGGAGTCGTGTTGACTTTGCATGGTCTAAAATAGCTGTTACAGTGGTCTGCCCCATGCTCGCTCGCTCACTTCCACTTTAAGTATCTGGGGAGGCAAGGTGGAAACACCAAACGTAGGTTTTGCTGAGAAACGCTAAACATAGCAAAGGAAATAAAGCCATTTGTCAAGTCGCGCTGTCGAGGATGTTGTGTGCACTAAACAAAAGAGCTCATGTTCTGTTTAAAACGCTATGATTCCAGCGCGCAATCTCGCATTACATCTGCAGAACTACGAAGTGTACAGATTGGTTTCAAGTTGAACTGGTTGTTGCTGACAGATCATTTCTTTCCCAAAGTGAAATAAAAACTGAAAGTATATTTTTATTGTTGTATTTTTCCTCTTAATGCTCTCCTGATTTAGAGGAAAATGTATTAACATTATGTCACTGTTGGCACTAATCGGCCTGCACAGGGTTTATAGCAGCATTTCTATACTGCACAGAACAATAGTAGATTCATTTACTTGGAGCGTGATGTTTCTGCAGTCCAAACCCTGACTGCATCGCCTCTCCCACATCTTTAAATGGATCCCATGAGTCTTCAGCTCTGTTGTTTCCATTATTCATTTCAAAACTTCCATGTAGCATGTAGAGGCTAGAGGGGTGAAAAATAATTTTGCGTCTGAAAAAAAAAAAAAAAACTGATGTAGAGCAAAGTCACTGCTTTATGCAAAGTGTGCCATGCCTTGGGAGCATGTGAGCTGGCGTACTGTAGGAGGAGGGAGTGCTTGGGCAAAGGACGGACTGTATGTGTGTGCCTGCCCGTGTGTGTGTGCGTGTTCCTGTCAGTCTGTCAGCTATGCCTAAAGTGGCTCCCTAGAGGTACCTGGGGGAGACCCATCTAGCACCCAGTCAGCCTCTGCTGGCGGCCAAGTGGTGACAACGGGTTCCCACAGAGAGAGGAAGTGTCATAGTATGTATGTAAACTAGTGACAGATGACTGGAGACATGTGGCCTGTAGACACTGGGCCTGAAAGTAAAGCAGTTTTGCCTCTTCGACTTCCTTTCTCTCTTCCCACTCGAGACTTCTGAGAGTGAGCATCAGGCTCCACAACAGCACGGAATACATTTACAACAAGTCAAAGATGTGAATAAAAAGGATGCAAATCATTTGGCATGAAAAGACACATGCTATGCGCAAAGGTTTTGTTTTCCTTTGAAAGGCTGTAGCAAAGGAGTGAGGAGTTTTTAGTGTGCAGAGCTTCAGGCAGCTTTTCTAGGCCACAGGTCATGTGGGTCAGTGTTACACTCCCTGCAGCCTCACTTCAACCCTCGGTCTGGAAATAGAACATGCAACGTCACCCAGCCAGGAGGGAGGTAGATTCCAGACCTCAGTGGCCACGGGCTGCACATGTGGAATCTGCTCGTGTAGTTGACCCCAAACGTTTGAAACTCAGAATGCTCCCAGTAGGATATTGTTATTTCATGCATACCCAAATGAGCAAGGCTGTACGAATTGCCTTGTACAAAGTGGACCAGCATACTTAGACTCTTCACTGTCGGCTGTTCACAATTCATCAAGGGATCTCACACTAGCCAGAGGCAGATTTATTTAACAGTATGCACATAACCTGTAAGAGAGGCGAAACATAACAAATAAACTGTGGAGTAGTTGTTTTTTTATTGCATGTTTCAGCCAGCAGGCCATTTGCCGACTTTCCTCTTTTAAGCATTCATTGAAATGGACGGAAAGCTGGCACACGGACGATAGACATCCAACCAGTGTGCAGTGAAGAATCGAGCAAGCTTTTTTAAAGATTTCATCCAAGCCTTGCAATTATAGGCCATGAAGCGCCTCTGATATTACGCTCATTACTATTTTGGTCACAAAGAGCTGTTAAAAATCTTGTTTAGCTCAACAGTTAACCTAATAGTGTTTCCAGGACACTATGGCTAAATTTGAACTACAACTCCGGTTTGCATCTAACACACACAGTGTAAGTGCGTATTATTAGATGTGATTTGGATGCTGATATACTGGTTTTTATAGTGGTTTAAATTCAGGCTGTTATGGCCAGAAATTCATAGAAAGAACAGGGAGTGAAATACAGCTTGAAAATTACAGTAAAACACACCAAAACTAATCATTATTTCAGAGCACAAACTCCTTGACACTAGTGTTACCTGGAAAGACAGGCTAGTAGTCAATAGCTGGAAAGGATGCAATGAAAGGTCACCGACCAGAGCAAAATGCAAACTTAAACTGAAAGAAACAATATAACTACATGTGTAAATTCTTGTTCAGTTCTGCTGTAGAATATTTTTTTTAAGCAGCAGAAGATATAAATTCAAACGGATGAAGTCAAGTTTCGATCTCTTTCGGTTTTTAGTGTTTTGTTGGGGCAGTGCAGGACTCAGTTATAATCACTTCATAATTCTGACAACAAAGCTTGAATGCAGGATTACAAGCAGACGTTTGTTTCCTCCATGGAGATGAACAGTAATTAGAGTTGGGTATGATTGCAGTATTGTGTGTGTTTAGTAACATATGAGCATTAGTGAGTTGTGATAGTGAACACCTGGCCATTTTCCTAATAGTGACCGTTTGAGAGAAAGCTGCACTGTATCTGGAAGTGACACCTCCTGGTCCTGCTTTCTATCCAGGGAAGTAAAATCTATCAGCACTGATGAGTTCGTGCTCTATCAAATATATCGGTGCCAAACTGTTTATTGTGAGCTCCAATAGTGCTATTGTGCTTTTCTCTTGTCCATGTGGTGCAAAGAGCCAATTCACATTTGAGCAATGGCTGACCCTATGTTGTGTATATTGATGAGTGGGATTTGTTTCTTAATAGAATTGTGTCTAATTAATTAGCTTTTAATTGGTTGAACTCTGAACATGCAAATGCAGCACAATGTAGAACAATCATTACTCTAAACTGCATAAGGAACTGCATATTGAGGTCAGCTTAGTGAAATGTGTTTGTTTGTATCCGTTTATTTTAATTTATTTTATTTTATTTTATTTTTTGTTTTATGGTGTAAAATTCCTCCATACTGAGGAATGGATTTATATCACCAGAAAGGTGTTAGTTCAACAAAGCAAATTTAGAAATATTTGAAATGCCTACCTCTCAATTTCTATTAATTATCTCATTTATATTTCATGTTGTGCCGCAGATGAACCTTTTTTCATTCCTTCATTTCATAATCTATTAAGGAATAGTTTTCATTGCACAGCCCTTCTTGGTTTCTTACCTCGTTTCTATCAAAGCACTGAACTCTTTGAAGGCTGCCACTCTCTCATCCACCTGCTTCATACAGTCGTCTTCAACAGACAACTCTGCTATTTATACAGATTACACTACTGAAACAATTACAGTGCCCTGCTACAACATGCACACTGATTCACACAAAAGAGACCTATTTGTAAATAATTCATGTATTTCAGTTTACTTTTCTAATGATAGGTTAATATTTCCAGTATAGAATATTTATATAGAATATATATTTTTTGGGCGAGTAGCAACCACACACACACACACTGTTCTGGCTTTTGACTGATTTTTTTTTTTTAGTAAGTCAATTTAGATGACGTGGTGGAGCTGGAGGCAACATTCGTGTTTAGTGTTTATACTAACAATGATACAGATTACACAAAATAATATGGAATATTATGTATTTGTTTTATCTTTAAAGGTTCCGTAGTGTATTATTCTGCAAAATACTTACAAAAATTGCATTTCCACATATTTTTATAAGGTACATCCTTAATATCAAATCAAATCAAATCAAATCAAACTTTATTTATATGGCACTTTTCATACTTAAAAGCAACACAGAGTGCCTCACAGAGGCTAAAAACAGTAAAAAATAAAAGGAAAAAAGAAAAGAAAAGAAAAGAAAAGAAAAGAAAAGAAAAGAAAACCCAGCCCTCCTGCCCCCATAAATACACAGAGACATATATAGACATATAGAGAGTCACAGACACGGACGTACGCACACACACACACACACACCCGTACACCCATATGATGTAATATCATGTTAAGTTAATCTAAAAATGTCATTATTAAAAATGATTGTAAAGCCACCCCATCCCTATTAGACAACCTGGAGATGACAACAGTAGCATGAGTTTAGATATTCAGATGTAAGTTCCAACCAAATCCCGACAACAGATTTTACTGTTTCACGCCGAAACATATTAAACCACTGAAGAAAAAGCTTCTGTCAAACAAGTTCATGGCACCTTGATGTGATCACATTCTGCGCAGCAGCTACTGACACCACTTGTAACACCTGCTGTCACAATCACCACAATGATGACAACAACCCCACCGCACAGCAGGTTTGCTCAGTATCTCTGCATATCAGTCAACAGGTGATTTGCTCTCTGCACATAATTTGATGTAACTGAATAAGCTTGGAGTTGATTCTATTTGTATCGAGCTATGTGATGATTGCTGGCAGGAGCGTACTTCAGAAATTTCTCATAATAAATACCTCACTTAGCTCCTACTCACACACATGGCTATTTTTCCGTTTTGCGAGTGACTTCAGTGTCTGTGTTATCAATGAACCCCAGTCACAAAAAATGTGTATAAAATGCTGCACAAAATATCTAAAACATCAGCATCTGATTTGCTTTTACAGTCCAAGCATAAATACACATAGATGAGATTAAGTGCTGCAACAAGCAGGTAGAAAATATATGAATGAGATTTCATTTCATCACTTTAAAACTACTTCAAGGTAAATTTAAGAACGTATCAGGATTTTTACACTCTGTTCGACTGCAATACTTTTTGTCACATACATAAAAATCAGTAATATTAAATTCCCTGTAAAATCAAACTTACTTTTAAAAGCAAATGCTGTAATTCAGCACCATGGAGCTGCACTGACCATGCCACCTTAGCTCTTAGAAGCCATTGTTTGCCAGTGGGCGAACCAATCTCCTAGACAGCTCTTTCCTTGTAAAAGTTCCCCTTTATGGCTTCACTACTTCACTTCAGTAACTTTATTACAGTATAGCTGAGAGATTTCTATTTCATATTGACCTAAGATTGCTTCAGTTGTCTCATTTCACCTTTTGTCTGGCCTGTGTTGGAGAAGTGACCTTCTTTGAGACTTGTAGTCAATACCGCAGAAAGCTTCAGAATGCTTCAGAGAAAAGCTGGCAGTGGTTACAGGCAAACATCCCTTTTCTGTTCACTTGGGTATTTTCAATTAGAGTTCAATTTAAACTTTTCATCAGTTTAACGTGTAAGGAAACAGTAAATAGAACGATAGATGGCCCTGGCTTTCCACGTGTATACAAAACAAAATTTGCTTTTGAATCCCACATGTGCATTCATTTCTGTGCTCTGAGCAATGATTTTAGGCTAATTCAAAGAAATCTTTATTTTTCTTTGGATGAATGTCACTTGAGTTCTGTCATCATACAGGAGAGATGAGCTAACAGTGTTGTGGTCTGTGTGATGTTTCTGTCATAGAGAAAAGAACAGCAAATGCTCTTCTGTTTTGTCACTTGTTTTTCATTGCATATATTTGCGTTTAGCATCTGGTCAAAGCACAGATGTGTTGCTGTATTTTCATTGTAAATGGAAATGCACAGTCCCTCCCATAGCAAATCTAACTGGTCTGAACTGCATATCAATAAGCAAACAGCTAACTGAGCAAAAATATCAACACTGTCAGTAATGTTATACAATTAGCTTCTTTTAGAAGCCATTGCTAAACAGCCAGTGTTAGCACGAACAGCTCTTTACTCATGTAAAGACGAAATATTGTGAGTTCAGCATCAAACTTCATCCCTTTACTTTGAAGAGACGTCTCCAGTGGAAGAAAGCACTATTAGTAATTTTAACTCTTGTTTTGCTCCAATTTGTATGACTTCAGCCGTTGTGCTTTTACCTTTCTGTTGATTGACTAATGAGGCGCAATGCCTTCAATGTGATCGACAACAGGTTAGAATAATACGCTAACAGGGTAGCACTATTTCTTCATCTTCTCATGCTGCACTGAGGGCAGACTGGATGCTACTGTGACTCGCTATCGCCCCTTGAGGTACAAAGTGGAATTACAAGACAATACAGAACGGGGCTAAATGGTTAGCACGCCAAATTAAGTAGATATTTCTAAAATACAATACATAGACATCTTTGAAAAAATGCCAAAACCATTATTTCTTCTTACTTTGTTGATAACTTTGGTAATTTTTTTGTGTGTTTTTAACTAACTCCTTCCGTATAACTCCATTAAACGTTGTCGTATCAACAATTCTAAACAGAACAGCAGTTTCTCTGTGATAGCCTGAGGTTATACCACTGGCTGTGTAGCTAGCTGTATGTCAAAAATAAATAAATAAATAAATCCCCCTCCAGGGTTGGAATCAGTGCTGGTCCACATGTCCTGAAAGATTTCAGTGAGTGAAATTCTGGTCAAATATTAGCTGTGTTTATGAAGTCTATTTTCCCATGTTTTTGTGTCTAAGTGGCTAACGGGTACAACAATTTTTGAAATTGGTCCAGTATTGAGCGAGGGCGCTGCGGCCGGCAGCCACGAAACAGGCTGCAATGCAATCCTTCTGGGCGTTTGTGCACTGTCAATGTACGTCCACTGAAAGTGTTTGTTTTTGCCACTGACAGGCTCAGATTGCTGGTCTAAGTGTCTGATGCTATGGAAAGGATCCATAAAGATAGACCTTTTTGTTAGAGAGTAAGACCCTTTTTGTTTAACCAGAAACAGCTGCTATCACTCTCACCAAGGCCACCAGACTCCATTTACAAAAACAGTAATTTTATCAAAGCAAAACACATTAATTTAAACTGAATCGAAATAAAAATCACCAAAACCTTGATGGTTCATCTTTCTACTGTTCTAACAATCACCACCGACCGGTTTGGTAGAAATAAGCCCTTAATTCACTGAGTGAGATGTGAAAATAACGGGAGAGGAGCGAGAGAGAGGGCAGACATCAGAGAAGCAGTGGGGGGAAAACAGCATTTAGAGCCAGAATATTTTGACATCTAACTGGGCAATTATTTTCACCGGACACTACGGCCAGCAGATTTAAATATGTTAGACTTAAACTGGAAAAAAGATTATTATTATTATCATCATTATTATTATTAATGATAAAACAGTAATTACCAGATAAGATACACATAGAACACAAGAACACATTTCATTGTGATTTGTGTCTGAAGATCATGCTGTGAAGAATGAGATTTTTTTTACAATGTGATTTGCTTCCTGTCTTAACCAGGTTAACATGGCTGTAAAGTCTAATGGTTGGAAGTGTGAAGTAATCACTGTTGTGAATCGGACCAGTGAACAAGATAATCGCTTAATTTCCAAAGGGGTTTGGCCTGCTGGTTTGAAAATCAGATGACTGGCTCTCGCATGGTGCCATCAAACTGCTGCTTTACACTAAAAGTCAAGATGTGATCGATGTGATAAAAATCCTTAAAATCTGACCAAATTTTGGTGTTTGCGTTTTTTGTTTCCCCTGACGGCCTGTGTCTCTTTCATTGGATTCTTCCTTGGAGTAACAGGACTTTGGGGAGTGAAGATGTTAGTGAATAGCTTTTGGTCAATGAGCCTTCATGTAGCAAGGTCACAATCTGCCTCTCTTCTCTTTTGAAGTGTGTAAGTGATCCCTTGAGAGGCAGAGTAGCCAAGTTCATAGAGGCTCGCAAAAACCACTGCCTGTACTGTACATATGAAACAAGTTTTACCAAGTGCTTGAGATCAATGACTGTGTTCTTCTAACTAACAAGCCATTTGAGTATTCATCAGTATTATGCACTACAGAACTCTATGAAGCCTGTCTCCTATAATTGTCTTATTTTATTCAGTGTACAAGTTCTACTTGTGTGTGGAGGGCTGTTAGTTTAGAATGTGTGTGGATTTAGCTATACTTAGGGTAGTAATGGAAGATGTAGCCTCAGGGGCCTCTTGGCCTGAAGAGTCATGGTTTAATTAGCATCACTGAGACAGAGAAATGACAGCTCAGAGAATCTCTCAACCTCACGATTTACTGTATTACAGAGAAAAAATGAGAAATACATGTTCCCCTCAAGCCAAAAGAGTTTATCATCAGCTCAGCCCAAAAACCCATGGGATGTGAGAATATCCAGGGTATGTAGAAAAGAATGCATTATGTTATCAAATTGAAGTTTTCAATATCTGGGTATATTCACTGAGAATCACTATAAAGTTTGCCATATAGAAAGAAAAGTATGAACATATTTTGCACTAGTTGGCTTCTTCTACCATATTGCTGTCCAAACCAGTGAGCTTTCTCTAGATTTAATTAGACGTATATGCTGTGGAACTGTATGAAGTTATAGAATCTGCAAAATTCACACGCAACAACAAAACATAAATGATCTCGCGTATATTCCTCCGTCACTGTGAATATATTGAGTTTGTGCCACTCAGCCAAAAGCCCATTCATTCCTGAAGATCTTTAAGAATATATCATTTGATTTTAAAGAAAAGGTTCACTAATGTTCTAAAACAGCTGGGCTCCGTAGATTTTAACATTTCTCAAACAGGATTAAATACTTATTTTGTCTGGGACTATTTTCAGCTGCCTGTTAATAGACATGTGGCACATGAGTAAGTATTTACAGCAGCAGGAGAGTTTATGTGGGATTGACTGAAAATAAACTACAATGCCCATGTTCGTTACAATGGAGGAACAACTTCAGGACTTTCTGTGTACTGCCTGTTCTCCAGAGTATTTTTCCTATCACCAAAACATTTACACAGTACTCAGTAATGTACTACGTCTTTCTAAGACGTTTAAAATCCAAAGTGGACATTTGTACAGTGAAATTATGGGATGATTTCTGAGTGGGAACATTTACATCTTCTCATTACATTTCATATGAATTATTCAAATCAGCAGCAGCCCCGTGCCAGCAAACAGTTTTCTTCTGTTACCAGCTGCTGTTGAAATAATGCGCTGCTCTGTGGATCAATACAGTTTTAGGAATCTTTTCGACTCACTGTAAGAGCAGCAGGCTTTGTTGTTCTTTTTTCATGACCACCATCTTCTGTATAACACAAACACAAGACCTGTATAACGTAAGCTGCAGGAGCACATTCACTGTAGCTGCAGATAAAACAGGTGTTATTTGCTGAGGATTTATACTTGTACTCAGAGGTGAAACCCTGTGGCAGTGAATCGTCTTCCTGGCAGAATGGCATTCAGTTTGGTTGCAGCTATATAAAGAAAGATGGTGAGCTAATGAAGGTGTGATTTTGACCATTTGATGCAGTTTAACTACCAAACTGATTTCATATAGTCAGTTTTAGATGCAGCTGCAGAAACCGTCCGCCTCAATTCTATGTGATGATATACAAGGTTATACAAGGATACAAGGTTTTTAGTCTTGTGCTGCATTTATTCTGTGACTTTTTGTTTCGTGGCTCTGTGTATTATGTGAGAGTACTTGTTTTGGAAACAGGAAAATTAGCATGGTTGATGACATTTCTAATTGCATATATGAAAGCAGTGTAACAGAGGTGTTGATTAATTAATTAACTAATTAATTTAGCATAGAACTTGAATGCAGGTTTACTAATGGTGATCAGAAGTGGTGAATCCACTTAGGCACATGGGAGTGCTGTGACAACTTCCTCACCGGAACAGGTTTTAATAGTTTTGTCTGAAACAGTATTTTTAACTGTTCAGTAATACAACATGTAATGCATTTCTACCGCTGGTACGTAAAGGAACCACACTGAGTGTTTCATTATTAGAGGGTCCGGGTGCAGAAGCTCTCTTGTGGTCTTCCGGGTCTCTGAAATATAGTTTTACTGAATAGAAACCAGCTAGATTCGCCTGCTAAAAACATATAGCACAGCATGATATTGTAGTGAAGTTTGAACATTATATGTTGAATAATGTGATTGTTTTGTGTGATTTCATGTGCAAAGCCACATACTTGTAATTATGGCCACCACAGACACCCGAATTTAGTGCCCGGTAGCGGCGTCTCCATTTTGGATGTGTTTTAAGGAACACAGTTGGCAGTGTTAGCAGGTGGGAAGCGATGAACAAACATCTTTATGGAATGTACAGACTATTGCTTAAAAAACACCATCAAGAAAAACAGGACATTCGTTGTGTGATAATATCAAGGATTAACACTGCAGACACAAATCAGAGGTCTGCACACATGTCTGAGGAGCGTTATCATAATTTAACAAATTCTTTGCATATCACTTTATCACTTTCATGTGTCCTCATTACATCATTGGATGTTACTTGGTGTGCTGCCATGTGAACAAATGCACAGTTTGTCATTATTTTTGACAGAAAGATTCACGATTAACATAAAATTTTTAATAAACTCAATGATAAGTAGAAGAGTGCACTCACTACAGTGCAGATCCCAGCCAGGTGTGCCTGGGGGGCCTGTGGGTGAAGCAGTTGTTGATCACTTGTGGCCCCCAGTACCGGCCGGTTAAGAGGAGTGAGGAGTCAGCAGTCAATGGTGGTATAAAATAGAGCGGTCAATAAAATAGGTTTTTCAAAAATTGTGAATCACAGCAACCACGAGTGGTCCTTGAGCATACAGTTATAAATGTGCCCCAAAAATATTAGGCTAATGTAGTAGGTTAGCTATGGACAGATTCACACACGGACACACACACACCCACAACATAAGCCTGGCAGAGATAATTAATTCAATTATTTTCAGTCACGTATCAAGTAATGTAAGCAGGTCCACCAATTTGTTGCTTGCTTTTAACAAATTCTTAGCACTTTTTTTCTCATTGTCAGACTAAATGTGCAGTTTTTGTGCTCTAACAGGTTGTGATCAACATTTGTGACATCCCATTGGCTGCGTGATTGATTACATTGATGAATGGACAAATTGAAAAAAGGAAACCTAACATCTAGCCTTTTATGTCATCTCGAATCAATATTTTATCAGATTGATCAAATCCGATTTATTGTTCATCAATATAATCATTAGTTGATGTCTCACATGCTTGTTCATGTACAACAACGTCTTTACTTACTAACAAGAAACAATAATTAGGAGGTTATTGAAGGAAAGTTCTTAGTTAATGGCCTAGTAGCTGTAGAATATGGTCATGCTGAATAAGACATTAATAAGTGCTTAATAACTAATAAAGAGCCAATATGCTAATAAGCAGCTTGTTAAGGGTGAATAGGTGTACCTTAATATTACAGTAAGTGTTACCCTAAAAGGAAGTGATAACAGCTCCGTCACAATAACCATCTCACTCACTTTCTTGCTGCATCATGAGTATTATGATTACAAAGAGGTCCCATCACAGGAAGCTGTCTGCCTGCCAGGCAGGTCAGCTACAATAAACATACTGTAAGTGAACGCTTGTACAGTCATTTTCCACCTTTTATGGTGGGATTAGTATAGAATCCACTGGGATCGGTGGACTTTGATAGCGTGCAGACATGTAGTAATTTGCTGCCATGGGTGGTCAGACTGTGAAATGTATGGGCAGTCGCCCTGGAAAAGACGGTGACTGAGGAAGGCATATCTTTTCTAAATGAGGGGTTAAATGGCACCCTGCCATCTAAAGATTGGAATTACTGCCACATGGAGCTCTAAATTGAGTTTAAATAGTCTTAACTTGATATGTGAGATGAATGGGACTGTAGCCATACCGATTACCATTTCACATTGTATTAGAATGTTTTGCCCCACCCCTACTTAGAATATCTCCAGTGAATTTGAATATGAATATGAGCTTGTTTTTATTTATAAACGTAATTACTGTCTGTCTGCAATATTTGCACGCTTGTCAAGTAGAGTGGTCTGTGTGTACAGAATAAAAGCAAAAGCTCCCATAATTATGTTTACGTCCAGCGATGAAAATCCCAGGGATGTAATGATCAGTAATTATAAATACTTTTCAGCATGTCTACTGCCTCAGCTGGGACTATTGTGTGGTGTGAAGTGTGGAGTTTGTGCAGCTTAATTATGACATCGTACATGACTAAACATACCAGTCTGCTTCGGCTCTGCAAAACACTTCCAGTGCATAATCACGCTCAAGTCTGACTTTAAAGAGCTCATTACAGTTAGTTTTCTAAAGAGCGGCTTATTAAACACAGTTACCTAATAAGCATCTTTGGTGGTGCAAATTGGTAAAAATGGTAATGAGTCTGATTAGGCCACGTTTCAATTACGACAGCTTTCACTTCCCTCAACCCTCCCACCTTCCCCTCCCCCAAACCAAAAAAGAGGAAGGAAAGTCCAGCTCTTTATGCTTGGGAATCCTCCTGGAAGGCATTTTGCTCTCTCTCTCTTCCCCCCCCCCCACACACACACACGCACACACGCACACACAAAAAGAGGAAAAGAAAACCGCTCTGCCACCTCTGTGTTTCCTTTCAGCAGCACAGTAATGAATAGAGAATTGGGCAAGCAGCGGTCCAATTTACGCACTGGGAAATTGGATGGACAGAGTGGAGGCCCACTCTTGTTTGCTTAAAAAACGGCCTAGGCTACCAGATTAATAGTTCCCAAAAAGGTCAGCATCTCTGTTTCATCGATGATGATCACTGAAGCAGAAATTAAACACCATAGCATAACACCATGGCATCACATGCCAAAAGCGTCTCTGCTCCACCTGGTTCAATGTGAGTGAGATGGTCTATAAAGTATACGTTATATAACACAAAATGCCAGGACATCACTTTCAAGTTTGTGCTGTTATGAAGACAAATGCACGTTTTCTCCTCAAATGAATCTCAAATTCAGCAGGGTGATCATTTAGATCTGAATCGACCTATAAGATATCTCCGAAAATCAGATAAATGTCGGACAAAAGAGATCATTTTCCTATACTCCCATCATCTCAAATTTACCATAGAGGATTATTCAGATCTATGAATTGACAAACACATTAGTCGAACAAAGGCTGTATTTGTTGGTGGCTGATCAGTGGAATTTGAGCTCGAGCCCTGAGGCTATCTGAAAACATTCCACTAATGGAGCGCTTTGTAATTATACCATTTCAAAGAAAGACAAAGGAACCTGTGGATGTTGTATTTGAATTTCCAGGCAGATGGAATAAAGGACAACGTTTTACCGTAATACCAAAGTACAAGATCATTATGCTAATGTGCTGTGTGTGTGTGTGTGTGTGTGTGTGTGTGTGTGTGTGTGTGTGTGTGTGTGTGTGTGTGTGTGTGTGTGTGTGTGTGTGTGTGTGTGTGTGCATTTGTGTCTATTTATGTGTTAGTGTATGTATGCCTGTTTGTGTGTGGATGCATTTACTGCCCATTCCCATAACCTTTGTCGAAACTGTCTGGTTCTCATTCAACTAGACAGACGGACAGACGGACAGACAGACAGACAGACAGACAGACAGACAGACAGACAGACAGACAGACAGACAGACAGACAGACAGATAGATAGATAGATAGATAGATAGATAGATAGATAGATAGATAGATAGATAGATAGATAGATAGATAGATAGATAGATAGATAGATAGATAGATAGATAGATACTTAATTCATCCCCAAGGGAAATTCACAAGTTCCAGCATATTCCACAAATTTTAAGTAAAAGGCATGCAATAACTAATCCAAAAGCACAGCAAGCAAAGAATTAAAAGTTCAAGGTAAAAAATGTAAAAATGTCCACATGTCCAGTGCAATAGGACTAAAAGTAAAGATGTCCAGTGCAAGCAGAATTAAAGGCAAAAATGTCCAAACAGAGGTAAAAGTAAAAATGTTCAGTGCAACAGAAAGCAAGTTTAAATGTCAAGTGTTTAAATGAGTTTAAAGGAGATGTCCAGAGTTTAAATGTCCAGTGCAAACAAAAATGCAGAATGCAAATAGTAAGCTTAGTAAATATCTTGGTAAGAGAATTATTTTACACTTAGACACAACAATGTGTAATTATGCTACTGCTATTGTATGTAATGCTGAAACTCTTGTGTTATTTAACATGGTTCAAAAATCCATGAATCTGTGTTGTTCTGTGTGGGCTCTGTATTAATAGAACAGACCTGTTTTTGCCAGCAGAGGAGAAAATGTCTTGTTTCACAAATCCAAATCTCAGGTTTGAGTTATTTTCGGTGTAGAAAGTGAAAGTCTTTCTCAGTCTGTTTTTAGCAGTGTGCTGTATTTATATAATCATCTTGGATGGTTTCCATTTTACAAAATACCTGATGCTCAGAGATCTCAAGTACACTTTGCGAGTAGCACTTCTTTGATTTTACAAAGTGGCACATTGTTCAGAGAGGATTAACAGTAATAGGAGAATCTCACTCAATAAGCTGCTATTGACAAAATGTGCCTTGAGTGTTAATGAACTCTGCTGAATGATTTTACAAAAACCATTATCCTGATACTTGCACTGCAGTGTCAGAAAATGCTGTGAATGGTTGAGATTTTTGGCAGACGACGCGGTGCTAGTTGCTATTGTCCAAATACTGTTTTGTTTGTTTTGAAGGGATTTTTTCTCAGCAGCAATGCGGAAAAAATATATTCAACAGTTTGTTAAAATAGTATTTCAATGTGGTGATAACATGAGAAAAAAAAAACATCAGGTGTGTGACAAGCTGCTCTGGAAAAATAATATTTCCCTTAAGAAGTCTTATTTAGTCTCAGTGAGTCTTGGTATTTTTAGAGGTGTCATTCATGCATTTTCTTCAGTTCTACACATTTTAAGTAAAAAAAGGTTTCGATTTACATGAAAGACATTGTATTGTTTTTATTATCTTTCTCACAGTTTTTAATATATATTCTATTTTCCGCAGGTTCACAAACCTTTGTATGTTACAGCATACAGAATCCCATATTTGTCTGCCCGGGCTTTTGCCTCAGGCTCTCTTTCTTAATCATTAGCTTGGATGGTTGACAACCGTGTGAGCCATAGCATGGATCTCTTTGACTAAAACCTTGTAAATTAACACAATTAGTGCAGCATCATCCTGCTAATTAGCTCCTGGTGTCTAGCGTGGCTGGTGGGCAAATAGCTGGGAGGGAGTCAGAAGGGAACCTATAGACAAACACTGCGTTTGTAATCTGCCTCTGGACAGTGGCTGTTTGTTGCCTAAATCCTACAACATGGACTTAACCTACTGAAGTAGAAAGTATGGCACCGCAGTGCCTGCTCAGCAAGGGCATGGACCACTGTAAAAGGAGGGGAAAGTTTGGTTAAACGCATCTCTTCTCATATCTTCTTGTAGCTTTTGGTCAGCTTAGTGCTGATGGAAGATGTGCGGGGCTCTGCACACTATCTCTGATTGTTTTAAGCTGTAACCTCTCTAATAGTCTATATTCTTTGGTGGTATAGTACATCTGATAATCCCATGCAGAGTAAAAGATGACAGTGTGTGTAAAGGCTTTTATTTGCAGATTGACTTCAGGATTTAACTTGATTATTTATGTCATTCAAACCCTTAGGGCCATACAGAGAGGCTGAGAGAGGCTGCAGAGAAAAAGACAAGTGAAGCATGTTTTTTTTCCCCTCCCTCACTCTGTGGACTAGGAAGCAGTAGGCAGACTGGATGTGGATGTAATTCATGCTGGGCTGAGGGGTTTGTGTGATGAAAGCAACAGAGCGCTGCCAAGGAAGATTGCTTTGCTGCTCTCCTCCAAGCAGATTTGAAACTGTCTCAGAATGCCTCAGATGAGAGTTGGATTATAGACTGACCCTCAATGTCTGTGTCATTCTGCTCTGTGTTGGGTGGATTATACCACGCTAACCAGGTGCTGGGTCCTCATGCTGAACATGGTGTGTGTTCAGTTAGCGTTGTCTGATTGCCAAATGAGACATCTGGACATTGATCATGTGAAAAACTCTTGCTTTTTTCTTTGTAATTTCCCAATTTCTCCTCTCCAATTAGAAAAAACAGACAAGTCATGCATTCTAGACATTTTCACAGTATTTGAATTATGTACCATTTTATTATTATAGAAATATTAGAACATTATTCTTAAATAATTATGTATCATGATTTAATGCTTACTTTGACATATTTCTTTCTTATACGGAATATCCAGGTCTAAAGATGCAGTGGACCCCAGAGCACACACAATGGGCAGAGCAACACTTTGACATCTCATCCACTACCCGCTCGCCAGCACACAAAGTAGAGGCCTACCGGGGGCACCTACAGCGAACGTACCAGTATGCGTGGGCAAATGATGACATCTCTGCACTGACTGCCTCCAATCTGCTTAAGAAATACGCAGAGAAGTACTCTGGGATCCTAGAGGGCCCAAATGAAAGAGCCCTGCTGTGTTCCTACTCTGATAGCACCACTGGACTCATGAATGGACGAAAGTCAGAGAATGAGTCCTGGCAGGAGGGGATTTACCCAATGAACTGTGCTCCAGATGTTATATCTGTGAGCAAAGCTGGAATGACAGCTGCCCTACCCCCTACAGATGTGTCGGCTAGCATAGGCAGCTCCCCAGGGGTGGCCAGCAGCTTGTCTGAGCCGAGCTATTCCAGCAGTAACTGTGGGAGCCACACAGCCACTACTCTCCACTCGGGCCTCACCTCTCAGGAATATACTGCCAGCTACAACGGCTCCTACCTGCATTCTAGCTACAGCGGCCAGAGTACCCCAGCCCTCCCCTCCCCACACCCCTCTCCTTTGCACAGTGCTGGGCTCTTACAACCACCACCCCCGCCTCCTCCCCCCACCTTAGTGCCGAGCTACAACGCTGGGTCTCCAAACCTTCCCAACTACAATTATCCTCCAACAGGGTATCCTTCTCAGACTAGTGTTGGCCCTGGTTATAGCCCTGGGGGAGCGCCCCCTCCTTCTGCTTATCTGCCATCCGGTATTGCAGCTCCAACACCAATCCCTCCTTCTACACTGCCTGGCTACACCTACCAGTCCCATAATCATACACCAATTGCACCAACACCTTTGAATGGCAGCACATCCAACTCATTAAAACGAAAAGCTTTCTACATGAGTGGACATGGAGATATGGACTCTAGCTTCGGCAATTTCAACTATAACCAACAGCGCTCTTCACAGAGCCCAATGTACAGAATAGCAGACAGCAGTATCTCAGATTCAAACAGGGGCAATGGCTTCGACAGGAATGCTGAGGCATCGTCTTTAGCATTTAAGCCAACCAAACAGCCGATGTCTTCTGATCAACAAAGAAAATTTATTGTACACTCTGGCAGAGCATTAACTCCTCCATCCTATGGATCAGCCAAAAGCTCTGTGGGTGATCTCAGAACTGGTGAGCCCTACAGCAAGTTTGGATCCCCCATCATGAGCGAGCAAACTGAAGAGCACAGACAGCACCACTCTCACTCCCTAACAGGGCCTGACATTGGTGCGGCTACCTCGTCCATCCATGCTGCGGAGGAACAACTCAAGAACAGTGACTCCAACCTGGTGGAGATGGTGACCACAGAGATCCTTCAGCAGGGCCCTCCAGTGGACTGGAGTGACATTGCAGGGCTGGATATGGCCAAAGCAGCCATCAAGGAGGAGATACTATGGCCCATTTTGAGGCCAGATATGTTTAGTGGACTCGCCACATTACCTCGGACCCTCCTTTTATTTGGACCTCAGGGAACCGGTAGAACACTGCTGGCCCACTGCATGGCCAGCCAACTGGGGGCTGCCTTCTTGCGACTCAGCAGCTCAGCTCTGGTGACCAAGTGGCTCGGGGAAGGGGACAAAATCATCCAGGCTTCTTTCCTGGTGGCCCGGTGTCGTCAGCCAGCAGTGGTGTTCATCAGAGAGGTAGACCTGCTGCTGTCAGCCCAGCTCAGTGAGGACAGCCCAGTGAATCGCCTCAAGGCTGAGCTCCTCATGCAGCTTGACAGTATTCTGACCTCTGCTGAGGACCATGTCCTTGTGGTCTGCTCCACCAATAAGCCTGAAGAGATCCCAGAGTCCCTACGGAGGTACTTTACCAAGCGACTGCTCATCCCCTTGCCTGATGGGACAGCACGACACCAGATAATCAGCCAACTGCTCTCACAGCACAACTACTGTCTTAGTGACAAAGAGATGTCACTACTGGTTCAGAGGACAGAGGGCTTTTCAGGACTGGATGTGGCCCAGCTGTGTCAAGAGGCCATAGTAGGTCCTCTCCATGGCATTCCTGGTACTGACCTGTCAAGTATCCATCCCACTCAGATGAGACCGGTCTCCTACCAGGACTTTGACAATGTGTTTTGCAAATTCCAGCCCAGCATATCACAAAAAGAACTTGACATGTACACTGAGTGGAATAAAATGTTTGGTTGTAGTCAATAAAAAAGACCCACCAAACACAATTTCTTTACAGCCAGTAGTTTAATACAGGCAAGTGTTTGGCCTTCAGAGAACAAGAAATATGAAAAACAGTGGTGACATGAACATATAATATACAGCTAAGGGATTGTCCTTGAAGGCTTTAGACAGAAGATGACAGTCCGGACATCGCACATTGGTATAGATGAATTAAATGCTTTATGTGGCTGATCCCATGTGCTCACTAAAACTCAAACGACTTGGAAAAGATGCCCCCTGTTTTTGTATATACATATACATATATAAATATATATACATACTATTCTGCTGATCTTGAGATTTAGTTGCTATCAAGTGCCTGAGGTGGTGCTGTTTAACTTTTTTCTTTCTCACAATCTTCATTGGTGATGTGCTAATATATATAAAAAAGCTTTAAAATGAGACAAAAAACCTGCTTTCTCTTTTCCATTAGAACAGTGTTCTACAGCCGTGTCTGTTTCGTGCTCTCTGTGAACAGTTGTGGTTAATTTGAGCTAAATTAGATTTATTGACATGATTACAGTTGGGCTTCATTACCTTACAAAGGTTTTATGTATGTGTAAATCCTTTAATTACAGTAATGTTGACATGTTTTTCTTTGCTGAAACAATGTGACTTGTTTTCTAGCAGACTTAAGGTGAATTTGGTTGCTGTAATAGCCTCTCCACTATAGATGAAATGACAAAAACGAATATTATTTTACAACTTCAACCGAAACAATAAATGACTATGTAATTGTTGTTAAAATATTGTTACAATAGTAATTTACAGTGTTTCACATAAATGTGAAACTCTACCATTATTTCTTTTGATGTTCTCTATTTGAAAACTCAGGAAAGTGATAATGATATGTATAGTACCTCATAAGCTTGTGTCAAAGCACTACACACTACAAGAGCATTTGGCTTGGCATTTGAAATTCCATCATCAAACCATGTAAGGATATACAATACCTCAAAAATGAAATGAGAAGGTTCCTACAATGAATGTATGAGAGTAATTCTGGTTTATTTACAAGACAAAACAAGTCATTCATTTGGGTTTCTTCACCTTCTTTACTTTAGCTTGTGGTGATGCAGAGCTGAGAGGAATTTGAAAGGTGCAGACAAACATCTTGGGGTTGAGAAAGACAACTGCCCCGAGCTATTTCATTCCATCCCGCTGCCGTTTTATCATTAATAAAACCTAAGGATTATGTATAGCCTAAGTTCCTTTCTACCTCAGTTTGTTAGTTATCTCTGAAAGACAAATTCATGAAGACAGCGTAATGTCAGCACCTGTTCTGCCTGTTTGATGAGGAAACCTTTTGAGAGAACACCAAACAGTATTTTGTTGTGTGCAAAATCTATTAGCTTTACATTTTGAACCCTGTTTCTCGCCACATAAAGCTCTTAAAGGGGAAAGCCACTGAATCAAGTTTGAGATACACTATGCCTTAGGACAATTTGGTCTGCATTAGCTAACATTCACCGGTGGATCTTGTTGCCATTGCTTGTTTGGTCCCACAATCTGCGATGTCAAATAGAAAATCCAAATGTGACCGTATTCGTGATGTTTGGTGCACATTCTTTCAATACAAAGTTTACAGTTGAACTGGTTTGTTTGTCTCAGGCCATAACTGTAACATTCATGCATTGAGTGGCATTCCTTTTTAAGAGCTGGAAGGCTATGTCACTGTACACAAAACTGCTTTTTTTTCCTTCTCTACTCTTTTGTCATTTTCACACTTAAAGCTGTCGTGTTTACAGTGCTATTGATCACTAATTGTTGCCGTTAATCAGTACAATTCCATGCAACGTTTTTGGCAATGAAGGGCAGGACTGACAGCTGAATTGGCAAGTAAAAATGTCATTGAATGTATTACTTCCTCTGAGCAGTAAGGAAAGCAACGCACTCGCACATTGAAAAATGCCACTGAAGTAGACAGCACTGTAGGTGTAGGCGTATAATACTGCAGAGGCACTAAAGGACCTTGTGTTTGTTTTTCAAAGGAGGTCCCTTCATGTTTGTTGCCTATTGCACATGTTTTACTTGGTCTTTTTTTTATTGGACAGCGTGCATATTGATCACTGCCACCTGATTTGGCATCATGAACTCTTCCACACCGCTATTAAGATGTATACAGAGCTTAAAGACAAAGCAGAGAAACTACGTAGCAGCAGAGAAAGCTAGCAACATCTTATAGTTTCACATTATTTGTGTTACATATTTATAGATATGTACCCCAGTCATGAGACGGGTGGCAGCATTTACACTGAATGCACACAAGTTACAGTAATTGATAAAAGGTGAACCCAACCCCACGCAGTTTGATCAAACCAATCAAAACATTCACCATTAGATGCATTTTGCTGATCTGCATGTAAATGAATATACAGCAGCGTAGAATATGAATGCCCATATATGTTTCACCATTGTTTCTGGGATGTGGGTCCTTTGATTTTAACTTCAAATGACTTTTCAGAATTGACTCTTTGTGTGTTTTCATTCATGCTGTTTAGCATTTTTCTGAGACTTACTGTACATTACATACATTATGTCCAGAGGGACCAGAGTCAGATTTGTTTTCACATGATCAGCGAAGTACAAGCCCATTTGGAAGCTTCAAACATGAATAACCCGTACTTACACAGAAAAGGGTTAATATTAATGCCAAATACATCTTAAACTGGTTGTTTTTGTTGCTTAAACTGAAGAACTTCAGGAAATGAGCAGAGAGCTTAAACAACTGCATAGCTCCCCTTAAATATTGTGTCATTTATTATTACATTTTGACATGTTTATTGGTTGAAATTTTCCTTGAAGCCAAAGTCGAAGAGCTTTCTTTTCAATGTGATGATTTGTTTTAACGAGTTGTGACGTTTAATGCAACAGTGTAAGCTGTGGATATTTGAAAACAGCAGTTTTATAGCACTCTCACGCAGCACTGTTAAGTTATTGTATCACAGCATGTCAGATATTTTCAAGATGTGTGTGAGTTTTGTGAAGCGTTTGTAGTTGTTCAGTTTTATCCTGTCTTGAGTTTATGAACAGTCACTCACCTCTGCCTGGAGTACAAGGAGAAACATGGCTAATTTGTTAATCTTTAACAAGTAGGCTACATGGATATTAGCAGAAAATGTCACATACCATACAGTGTATTGTCACACTGGAATATAATTGTTTCTGTGTTTCTTGATTGCGAATTTTAGCAAGTAATTTTGCTCATTGCAAGGTTTTTGACAAGAAGGCGCTGAGAAGCCTTAAGTGCCATTAACAAGTGCAGATTTCATGAGTTGAAGAGGTTGACTGTTCATGAACTAGCAGACAGATGTATGTGAAAAGGGGGAAATGTTCCACTCAAATTAAGTAGTACTTGTAATCAGTCCGACAACAACTGGTCTTGTCATGTATTTGCTTTTTTTTTTTAAATTTGTCTCCTGAACAGTGCAGCACAGCACAGTGGAACATGAGGCACATGGACGAGAAGCTACATTTGCTTTTAATTTTCATCACAACTAGACAGTAAAAAAGGCTTACAGAAAGGCCTGATATGAGAAAAAAACAATTACACATTTATTTAGATAGTGTGTGTATTCTCATGCTATAGATGTTATTATTGAACACAGTCATTCATTGTTGAGGGTGATGTGATAAAAGGTCCAGCAGACACAAACAACACTTGAGCAGAAGCGACGATAAGCACATCGAGTCTCACAGTGATGCCAACTCAGTCACTTGAATCGCTTTTTTTTTTTCTTTTTCAAAATCTGCCAGTGTTTCTGTACTTACATTTTGTTGAGAACTGCTTAAGATTTTGATTCCATCCTTATGTCGTTTTATAGTCTGGCTTCTTCTTTTATAACCATTTCTACCTCATTGCTACATATTGTACATGTAGTACTTATGTCCTGTCATTTTGAATGTCATGCATTTGTGGATAAAAAGTTAAAAAAACAACAACAACAAAAAGAACAAAAAAATAAATAAATAAAAGCTTGCCCTTGAAACTGAGCAGTCTACCTCAAAAAGACTGTCTTTACACTGTCAAGTACAAGTCACAGAAAAAAAAAGAAAAAAAAAGGCACCTTGAGGGCAAAGATGAAGTTAACCTGCACATTCTGATGTACGGTTTATTTACAATACCATGTTTCTGTTGAATTGTTGTTGGCTGTGTAGGTCTTCTACAACGTCGCCAATGCAAATTCATTTCCTAAAAAGTACAGTAACAAATTGCTTTAATCCTTTGTTAATTGTTGTAGTGCGCATGTTAATGTGTGTGTATGTGCACTTGCAATTCTACATGCGAGTATGAGGGATAACATTAAGATATGAAAAATCGGAGTTTTTACTTTTCATATACATGTACAGAGAATAAACTTGCACATAGCTGTACGTATTGTACATTTGCTAATGATATACAGCATACATACGAAAAATGCACCACATACATGTTTATATGTGTGTATGTATTGCCATACTTACAGTACAGTCAGTTTAAATGTATTTTAATTTCAAGGTACATAAAGGTTACTGAAATATTGAATAAAGATGTTTTCTTTTTTTCCTGAAAACTCAATGCATTTTGTACCTTTACTTGATTAAATTTGCAATGGTGTGATTGATTTAAGCCTGTGCTATTTCCGTTTGAAGCTGTTTCTTGTGGAAGACGATGTTCAAATCCATGACAACTTAAATCATAATTTCTTTGTTTCACTGGTGTTATAGTGAAAGTAATTCAGTTTGCCGCAGTTTACAAAGGCTGATTTTAAGCCTTCCTTTTATTGCACTCCTCCCACCGATACACCTCTCATGATCCATATCATTTATAAATCCATACTGGCTGTTTTTTATTAGAAGATAAACAGCCATGTTTAAAATTCCTTTTTCATGGCACCATTAAGTAGTAGGTGTTATATGCGTGGGAAGTTTCTGTGCAATTAACATAAATGAGAAAAGACACAGTGTATTGTGTCAGTGTTGGTATTTCTCTTTTTTAACATGTGAGTACATCAATATCAGCTGTGGGTGCAGTTTATCTTCAGATCTAATATATATCTACTATTTCAGTATCCTAAACACGGGGTGAAAAACACAAAAAACATCACAGAAATTTTGTACCTGTATTATGTCATTTATGCCAAATCAATTGGGGAAACATCCATACTTTGCACTGAAAATTGTAAATAAAACCTGTTTTCATTTCCATAGAGCCTTTCTAAATAAAGACTTGTTGTACATGATGTGGAGTAAAATTAACTAATTTACAAAGACTGGGGGGTGTGAAAAAGGTAATTTCATATTATCAGTGCCTGTCAGTGTCTGAATACTGTCTCTCACAAGCATTGATAAGCTTGTCAAGGCGAGAACACAAACACTTCATACATTGTAGTCTCCCATGGAGAACTGTCCTTGGAGGATGGAATTGTTCACTAGTCTTATTCAGCATCTCTATTATGATGAGGAACATTGCCTGACAGATTACCTCAACTAGAAAACAGGAGTAATTCACTCAAGTTAATTGTAGACATTTCATCTCTGAAGGAAAAAAAAACTTGTTAAATGTTAGAAGAAGACAATTCTGACATTTTCGATGAAAAAAACTACACTTAGGTTTTCCTCCTCCAGCGCAGGCGTCGCCACATTCAGAATAGTCTTGTGTCAAACAATAGAGCAAAAGAAATAGTCTGCCTCTGTAGAACGAGTTGTGTTCTATAAATGAAGTTCAAGCACCACTAAATTAACTGCAGCTTTGCATGTTCTTTGCGTGCATTATTGGGTCATCTTCAACTAATAGCACGAGGAGGTAAGTATCTTAACAATTCATATAAGTGACCATCATTTCATTCTCCATAATACGATGTCGCCACTACAAAGTGAAACTGCCAGTAACGCTTTGAACTGAGCCTCTACAGTCAAGCTTCTCCACAATATAGTTCCTGTAGCAGCTTGTCCCTTTCACACTGTTAAATGTGACTGATGTTTGTTGTTGACTGCACCTGACTGCATATGCATGCACATGCTTTGTTTTCATGTTTACCACCTCACAGTGTCTATCTTGGGTTTATGCCACAGCAGAATGTCTGTTATAAGTGACAGCAAGATAGACACACACACACACACACACACACACACACACACACACGCACACACACACACACACACACACACACACACACACACACACACACACACACACACACACGCGCACACACACACACACACACACACACACACACACACACACACACACACACACACACACACCCTTTCTCCATCCTGCTGTCTGAAATTCTAGCAGCAAACACACCCTTTGTTGCTTTGCAGAGTTTTTTTTTTTAAACAAGAGCCATCTGACCAGGACAAAAAAAAAAAGGACTGATAAGAGAAAAATAAAGTTGAGTCAAACAAATTACACTCAAGTTATTAGTGGCTATTTTGTAAATATCAAAGATCCACTTGTCCCAGTGTTCTGTGCTTCATTTGCATTCTGATGAAACTGGAGTGGATGTGTGTGAACTCGGAGGTTATCTGTGTAGCTGCAGCGCTGAGCAGACGAATCAGACAGCTTCGCAACCACATGGCTCAAGAGGATGAGCCACAGACCTCTCTCAAATCACTTCCTTCATAACAATTAAAATATGCAAAGTGATAATTTTCCTTAAGTAGCCTTAAATGTGCAATCTATTTAAATGTGAGGGAAATTGCCTAAAGCTTGCGGTGTGTGTATATGTGGGGGCTGGGGTGGGGGATAAATTATGCAAATAACAGAAAGGACTCTTGAAAGCCTAATTTTTCTGTAATAAGCATACTGTTTCATTTAATTTTTTTCCTCTTATTAAAAGTGACAGTTCTTTTGCTCTGTCTGATGGCTATATCTGACACAAGCCCATGGAAGTGACTGCTGGACTAAATGGTAAAGCATTTTTGTAGCATTTAGATGATGGTTACATTCACAAAGTAATTATGCACTAGAGAGTCCAGAAATAAGGTTTAATTACACAGTAATCGCTTCTGATGGACACTAGGAAGTGTGAGCACTGCCAGACTGCAATCCATCAATGACAAACCTCTGGCCAGTTTTAATTCCTCCTCATTTGCATCATAACCTCGGCACCGAGTTGCAAAAATGCTGTTAAATGTTAATAGGACCTGTCTCTCCACTCAAAATGGATGCTTAAGCCATTTCAATTCTCCCTTTCTCTCTATCTCTTTCTTTCACTCCCTCTCTTTCTCTCTCTCTCTCTCCCTCACAACACACACACATACACACACTCTATCTCACACAGTCCATATCTCCTCTCTCTCGCCTCAATTCTCACATTCTCATGAGCCTTCACATAAATAGCCCCTCTTCAGAAGGGAAGCTGAGCACAGGAGACAGTGCACGGTCACTGCTGTGCTAATTGGGAGCAACATGTAAAGTTTTATCTCTTGAGTGCTAACAAACCATACAGACAAGTATAATTCCCTGCCGTGTGTGCGCGTGTGTGTGTGTTTCACACACACATTAACACAGCCACAGAGCATAAAGGTTTGTTCACACCATGTGAGGGAAGGCCCCGTCCTAAGGGACTGGATAAAATAATTTTTTTTATTAACTGAAAATTGTTATTGGTGCAGCACACACATTTCTGCTCCTCTTCAGACTTTTATGCTTGATTAGAGTTGGGATGTCTCATTATCAGCCCATCTCCTTCATATAATGTAAGTATACTCTTTATTATACACGGGACATCCTGGTGTACTGCAGTGTACCGCTTACATTACACCCAATAGAGCACTTGAGTGAAGAGAGTGGACTATGTTTATTTATTGTAATAACATGGGAGACAGCACATTTTGTACTTTACTAATCCCTCTGCATCAGTCCCACCATATACTCTTAGACACTTATGATATGACCTTGTTAATCCCCAGGCATTCAAAGCAATTTTATCTTGATTTGAAAAAAATAATGAGATGTATGGAAAGCAAGACAAAATCTATTCGCAAGTCAAACCATGACCTATGAATATAATTAGAGTGTGTGAATGTCTTCAGAGTTACTTTCTGTTTTTCCTGCAAAAACTTCTAACCAACCTAAATATTTACTTTCACAGCCGTCCAGAATTTCCTGTCAGATGGACTTAGACAACCTTCTTGTCACCGTTTTCACATCTCAAGAGCGACAAAAAATAATGATAATAAGAAAATATGCTTTTAAATATTTTCTCTTATTTAACAGCTATGTCACCCACAGTCCAATGTTCCCATCATTCATAAAGTGTGACCTGCAGTGACTCTGACTCCATGCTACAGATCTGACATCCGTATCTGAAGTTTCACAGCCTATGTGAAGGCAGCCATCCCATCCTAATGACATTATTTTATGCTCCAGGACAAATTTTTGACCAGCTGTTAATGGTGAAAGTATCTTGTACCACATGGCACTATTATGTATTTGTATGTATATGCAATATACAGTGTTGATCTGAGTGATGGAAGAAGTCTATATATATTTTACTAATTTACTTAGTAAAAGTGCTGCAGTGTTACACCTGCATTTTCAATTTCACTGGAGTAAAAGTACACAAAGTGTGCTGAAGTATCTAAAGTAAAAGTACTCATACAACGTGCCACCAACAGTGGTTATACTTATCCTACATATGTTCTTGGAAAATTATTACTGATTAATTAGCACGTAAGCAACATTTTAATTGTGTCAAAGTGGAGAAAATTCTCACAACTTCACATACTGTTGGTTACTTTAAATATAGTAAGTAAGCAAAAAGTGCAATATTTCCCTCTTAACTGTTGTGGAGTATAAGTATAAAGTAGCATTAAATTGAAATATTCAAGCAAAGTACAAGTACCTCAAAATTGTGCAGAACTTGAGTGAAGTGTTTCGCTGTACTCCTCCACTGATTTTGAGTTGCAGGTTTAAAATGTCCTCCAGCATTTATTCTGCACATCAGTCCCTTAATTTGCAGTGTGTGTGTGTGTGTGTGTGTGTGTGTGTGTGTGTGTGTGTGTGTGTGTGTGTGTGTGTTAATCTCACTTTCATTTTCCTTATAGTTTCCCACTGTTGTGAAAATACTGGTGGTGATTTTCACATTTGGCTACATACGTATACAAAAGCTTATGTGTCCGGGTAAAATAGAGGAAAATAAGAAACACTTTGCTGGACTTTGGTCTCCAGTTTATTAATTACTGCCCAAAACAATTTAATATACAGCTGCAGAAACATTCACAAGTTTTTTTTCTCAGCCCTCACAGAGAGAGCAGGCCGTCTGACTCGGTGTGTAGAGGTCAACATGTTCACATTCACCAGCCTGAAATAGGCAAAGTGAGGGAAAACTCTGCTGGAATCACCTGTAGTTTACAGCAGCATATGTTAGCGAGATGTCTCTCTCTCCCAGCATACACTGAGCTCGATAACGAGCCGGCCTTCTACACCAGTGTGATCACATCTAAATGTTCTCGGGTCAGCGCCGTCAACTATCCTCTTCCTATGTTTATAGCAAATTCTGGGTTGTGCACCGTAATATGGCTTTACAAATGCAGTACACTCCTGTGTGTGATCTCTGCGATTCACATAATTCCTTTTCACATTTTCGTGAAGTGGCCAAAGTGGCGTGTAGTTACGATTCCTGTGTGGTCTTCTTTGAAAAATATAATGATGGGATCACACATCATTACTGCAGCACTGGGCCTGTGCTACAGTATCTGAGGAAAATATCTGTAACAATATTTCCTCTCTTGACTTTTTCAGTTTATTTTGTTCATTAGACTAAAAAAGAGGAGGTTGTGAAGTGTAGCAAATTCAAAGCAAGCATACAACTCCCAGCTGAAACTATAGTCATTTATACTAACAGATTATCACCTCTTGAGGCACAAAGTGGTATTACAAGACAGGATGGGCTGGGGCTACCTGGTTAGCATGCTAACTTCAGTAGATTGCTTTGCAATACAATACATATAAATCTTCTTCACCTTCTGTTGATGAAGTTCTGGCCATATCTTACACCATTTAGTAATAATACTACATTCTAATTGGTGCAAATTCTCTTTAGCTGCCCAATAGTCAATAAGTATATTAATAAATGTCTATAAATGAAGGCAAAACATCAAAAGTGAACTAAAAGTCTGATTTTTTTTTTTTAATATCATTATTACTATTATAAAATCCCTAATTATTTCTAATAATTGCAGTTTTCCCAGTATGTACTGCAGGTCACAAACCTTCAACACAGTGACCAACAGGGTGGAATTAATGAGCTTTATTATAGTTTTACAATTTCTTACTGAAAAGTTAATACTGTTGAAATACCACTGCTGACACAAGGAGGCTTTGACTGGTCGGATTGGTGGATCTCTTTAGTCTGTCTTAACCTCTGTCTGGGAACAAGTGGAGCTAATGGGGAGCAAAGACTGAGGAGTGCATGTCCGATAGTCGCACATCCTCCAGTCAGGGCAATCATGGGAAACACAGAACGTCACTCTTTCAATTTCATCCTTTCCACTGTGCAAGCCGCCCTCTATAACGTCATTATCTCCAGCAGATCTGCAGGGTCCTCTGACAGGGCCATGTTATCCAGGCACTGGGGAAATGCAAATTGATTTCATATCAGCCATGGCATTTTTAAGGCCTCCACATGTTACATAGACTGTCATTTCAGGCAAAGATATGAAAATCGGAGGGAAATGTCAAACTGTGGAGGGACTATATTATACGCAACGTGTTGTTTACTCTGATCACCGGCTCATGGAACAAGATACTTCTTAATGCCACGTTGTCAGTAGACTATTTAAGAGGTCTCTATTATGCTTTTGACCTGTATGATAGTTTTCTCACATCGGAATAACACAACCAGCTAGAATATACACGATTAACATAATGCACCAGGAGCCGTGAGAAGCCACTGATTTGATTGACACCCTTCAAGGGGCTCTCACACGGATGCTATTTAAGCTGCTGTAATCAATATTTTTATGTTAACAATGCATTACATGGCTACTGATGTGTGAAAGGAGTTGCTCACAGAAATAAACTCATAAGGGATTATCACCTGACTCAACAGTTTCCCTCAGGTCTGTAGAGCTTTTTATGGTATTTCAGCTCATGGTTTTGGTTTTCTGACTTAACTATTGTGCTCTACCTACACCAAACCACAGACTATGTTAGTGACTAGGTAAAATATTGGACCACTGGAATTGGTAGAGACAAAAGATAGAGCTGAAAGAAGAGTAAGTGTTCATCGGGTGACTAGAAACACAACTCAAAATGAGTGCTGATGTATTTCTCCATCTGCTGGATGTGTAAATAGGCACATGTAATGCTATTTAAATGCTAAAATGTTCGCCATTTCTTAAAAAGTGGTAATATTTCAGTGTAAGCAGTTTGTTTCCACTGCCCCGGCTTGGACAAAAGGAAATTCTTATTGCATTTAAGATAAACACTGGCTAAAAAGTATCACCAAAACTAATAGCTATAAATTTGCCTTGCCAAAAGTAAACTGATGCTAGCTTTCAAATATAACCTATTTAGGATACTGAAATAGGCTAAAAACTGAGGGGAGATAAGAAGAGTGGAAAGCAGATGGCTAAAGATGAAGGTCAAAATATATTGAGAAGTTTGTCAAAATTTGATGACATAAGCAATCTGTAAGCTGTTATTGCACCCGAGCTTGAGGTACAGAGAAACATATTGAAATTACAAAAAAACAAAGCAGCTGCCAGCACATTGCCAGGAATGATTGCCCCCAGTGTTTTTTTTTTTTTTCCTTGCGTTGCCTCTCTGTTTCTGTCCCCCAACCCCCCCTTCACACGCATGGCTGCCTGCCAGATGTGAAGGGAAGCATATCTGGATTTAATGATATTACAAATGCCTTTCTTTATGCTCAATAATAACTCAATTTTGATTGATACACAACTGTCAGCGCCTTATCTTGATACAAATAGAGTTGTCTGTCATCCAGCATTGAGTCATCAATTTTAGCTGGTGATGAGGCTCGTTTGCTGTACCTAATCATCTGTCTCGTTGGGAAGCCTCTGAGGCTGATCAGATAGCACTTGTAAATACTCGCAGCAACAACCATCACAACACAAGCTTTCAGGGAAAATTGAGTGGGTCCCATTATTGCCTTCACTCCAAGCAATGTCTGAGATTTCTTTGTACATAAAGCAAAGCATGGAATAAATCATGCAGTACACCCACATTTCAATTGATTAAAGCCATTCCCATGCCTGCATCTGGTGAATTGTCCACAGAATAAAGAGCAGCTTTATATTTTGTCCTGTCAAAATGTTAGGTCATTCTATCAAGGCCAGCCAGTTCCTTACAATAGCACAGTAAGTCTTCTGTTGAAAAACATCAAGAGGCAGAGAATGAATTCTTGTATTTTATGCAACAGGAACCAGGAAATTAGTGTCCTTTATTCTGTCCCCTAGATATTATAGCTCAGTACTGTGAGCAAAAACCTAGTTTTGGCCATATTTTAACATCTCTAGGCAGGTTTAATTCTAATTAGTAGGAATAGGCTTTATGGGGCAACACTTTCATGCAATAAATTGTTTAAAAAAATGCTATAATATAATGTAATCTAGAATATTATTTGTATTTGTCAGCAACAATTATTCCTATAGTATAGTATAGTATAGTATAGTATAGTATAGTATAGTATAGTATAGTATAGCATAGTATAGTATAGTATAGTATAGTATAGTATAGTATAGTATAGCATAGCATAGCATAGTATAGTATAGTATAGCATAGTATAGTATAGTATAGTATAGTAGATAGACTGTATAGTAAAACACAGATATGGCTTCATAGGGGAAGTTACAATTGGTGACAAATACTGCATATTTATCAACACTTTATATCACTATATGTGCTTAAAGCTGCGCTATAGTGTGTTATAAACCATTTATGAAATGTCTTTATGCTATTTTAAATGGTAAATAGAAGTGCTTATATTAAAGGGTTACTGTTTTGGCCAATATTTTTGTAATCAAATAATGTTGCATCTGTAGACTTTGTTGCAGTTTAAAGTGAGTTTTTATATATATCTTTAATTTGTTCCTATCTTTATTGGTGGGTAGTTAATTCCTTTTTATTTAATTTCAGTCATGAAATGTTTAATCCTGTATCTACTGTACAACTTTTGTTTTGAAAGGTGGTGTATAAAAAAGCTTATTATTTTTATGTATTATTATAACCACTAGTAATTGTACACCAGGGATCACATATTGTGTGTTATTACTTTATAATTACCTTAAAGTGTGTACTCATAATCACACAAGTGAGCGTGTCTTAATCAGACTGGTAACAAGTGCTGCCTAGCTGCTCTAAAACACTGTCTTGTATTTTACTTCATCCTATACAATTATCCTGATGAGAACTTGAAAGACCTCTGTTAATGTGGGAGTGTGAGAAGGCCTGTAGCCTATAGACCCTGCTTTCATTCATCTCACTAACATCAGGGAGCTCAAGCTTGGCGTCACTCAAAGCTTTTTTCCTTTGAAATTCCCCAGGCAGACCCACAAATTAAGCTCACTTCTGTTTGACCAAAGATGAGACCAGCCCTGAAGTGAGGCAGCTTTCCCTGCCTTTTCTCACAAGAGTTTGCAATCTATCCCTCAGAACTCCACAGACCTATAAATCTCTTCAAAATCTCTCTATTCATTGTCAGCCTGCTATGAAGCAGCATATGGAAAATTCTCTCAGTTCAAATTTCAGGCGTGATCTGACAGTGAAGGACAAACACGGTTTGCTTGTGAATGTCAAGAGTGCAGTTTCAAGAATGTGTCTTAATTTTAAAGGATGTTTTGTGTAAACATTAAAACAACTGTAACTGTAAACATCTCTCATTGCTGAATGGCGACAAAAAGTAAAAGCATAGTTTTGGACAGCAAGCATTGCTTGCCTTTAGGATGTAAACATGTAGGTCTACTTGCTTGTGTATGGTATTGAAAATGCGGCATTTCAATCCATAAATGTAAATAGCCCGCTCCCTCATTTGTAATGATAATATATTGTTTGGGTGATGCTTGATTTCCAAGAAGAAAAAAACTTTTTTATATAAGCTGGTGGGTAGAATTTATTGATTGAGGATTCATGCAGCTTGCAAATAAATATTCATTATAAAGTATGATTTTGAAATCGAAGTGTTGCACAGATCTGTTTCTGCATTTTTGTGTTTTAAAAGAACCACTGTGTTTGGGTTACGTCCTCAGACAGCAGGGCATGTGTGTCCACAAGTTAAACCTCCCCAACTTGGAGGACATCTCATGACAAGCAATCACTCTTAATAGGATTCTTCTCCTCCAGAAAGATTCACAAGGAAAGATTATCTGAATCTATTCTGAGCACATTCAAAGGCAAGGGACCATGCACTCCCCTTGCGAGTTCATTATCATTCTCAGGTTATCCCAGGCCCAGTGAATCTGGAACGCAAATGAATTAGTGAGAATTAAGAAGTCTCTGTGGTCTGAAACCTCTCCAAATCTCCTCCAAGATGAAAGGTACACAGCCATGGCTTATGCACCGTCGCTCTCCCCGCCTGAGCCCCCACGGTAGTCCTATATCTACAGACCTACCCCGGGACACCTCCTACCCCCCCCCAAACACACACCCATACCACCCCTCCCTTTCAGAAAATGGAAATAGTACGAGCAGTTAATGTTGCCTAACGTCTCCTGACCGCAAGGTTTTGTCGTGAGGGAGAAGTTGAGCAAGGCTGCAGGACTAAGGCTGCCATCGCTGGCGATTAATTACAGCACTGTGGTGCTGGCACTTCGACATGGTTGATCCCTCTGCAGGCAGGGCTTCCTCTCATCTCAGCCTCTCTGTAGCCTTCAAAGGGCTCTCCACTGCCTGCAAGACTGAACCTAGGCCAGGTAAGAAAGATGCCATGGCTCCATTGTGACTGTACTTCACATATTTCAATGGGACTTCAGTTTCAGATCGTGTCAGTATCACTCCCCCATTGTCCAATGTGTCATTATGGACATTATGGTCGTAACAAAGCTGATAATAAATGAAGTTCAAAAGCAAAAAGCTTAAAGTCTGATAGATAATAATGATAATTTTGAGACATACCGCTCTGGATATGACTTTATTGGTTTTGTGGACAGATTTAAAAAAACAAAACACCCCCACATTTGCCTCACACCAAATTCCTACATGTGCTTCATGACCATTTTCTCTCTGACAAAATAGATGAAATATAGTAATGGTCTGTCTGTGCTCAGTATTTTCCCCTCTGTCCCTACCCGTCAGGCCAGGCCTTTGTAACAGACTGCAGAGGCTGCCTCTCTCCCTCAGCTCATTCAGCATCACACCCTGCTCTTGTGCTGGACATCAAATGACCAGCTCACCCCCCGAGGAGCTCTCAAGTTTCTTCATTTCAGCAGCCGCCTGGCTCTCCCCTGGTCAGCAGCCGGCCACGCAGGGAGAGGGGACATCTGCCTGTCTGAGGATAAGGGACAGGCTGCCTCACTATCCGTCTGTCAGCCCCTCAGACTGGACCCCTCACGTCATTGCTCCACTCCCTCCTTGTTATTCTGGAGAGAACGCAGGGATCTGATATGTGGCATTGTTTGCGCCATACTGGTCAGAAAGACAGAGGGGACTAAGGCTAATCCACTGTAGGCATGATCTGCTACAGAAAATATCGCTGTTTGGCACAAGCTGCTTACAATACAAAACCCTGTAAGCACATTGTCACAAGAAAATGAGCACAAATATAATCTTTTTGACAGTATACTAAAACTACAAATAATATAGCCACACATTTAAATACTGAGTGTTAGAAATTGTTGAGCAGTTGCATGCAACAGATTGTCTTTTCTACGCTGATGTTCCATTAATGATTATTCTGTAATGATTATCTCTATCTAATTACGTGCAGTTTTCTCCATCCTGTTCCATCAAAGAAAGGCACAGCGATCGATAGAGACATATTTGCATAAAAATCTATTTCACCGTACTGAAGGATCAAGACTGAGCTCCCTGGATAAAGATGCCTTTGGCCTTCTTGCCTGTCTAACCTGCAAAGTAATTTGTTTGCTTCCTAAACTTAATATTTGTTCTCTCCCTCCACTGATTTATAAATGGGGTGAGAGTGCAATAGCATGTGGCTAAAGGAAGTGAGGAGTCTCACTGAAATCATGTACAAATGTTAATTACCACTCAAGATGGTAACCTGCTGCTTGAGTTTCTGTGTAATTGGATTATATGGAAACTATTTCAACACATGCATTTAAAATTTCTACAAGTTGTGAATCTCTACATCTACTACAAATCGCTATATGCTCCGGTTTTATCACACTCATTTGTGCCCAGCTATTGCCAAAGCAAAACAGAACAATGGTGTAGAATCTGACACCCTGGTGCACAGAGAGAAGCAGTGTACTGTAAATGATCCTGTGCGGTTGACTGCTGGCCAGCAGCCACATCTATATGAGCAGAGGAGGACCACTCCGAAGAGCCTGCACCTCCTGGACCGAGCCGGAGGTGAAGGAGAGAGTATCACACTCTCCTTGTCAGCTGCAAGGGTAATTACTGCTGGCTGAAATTACTCAACATTTGTTTATTAGCTCCCCAGAGCACACTGTAAATAGATTGTCTGTTATAGTCCGATCACATTAAAACCCCGTGCCGCGCGAACCCCCCCTCCTCGCCTCCTGTTTGCTGTGAGCCAGCCTGCTGCTCACTTATTGAGCAGCTAGAACCAAGGAGCCATGTTAAATGTGATTGTTTTCCATTAGCTACATCCTGTCTAATACCTCACTTGTGCGTTGCAATTACTGAATTCTGCCATGCAACATAACCTTCATTAGCTGACTGTAGAGTCCTGCAGCTCCAATAGCCCCCTTACCATTTTTCATTTTTGCTTTTTTTTCTTTTTTATTCATGAGTGGGGAGTGTTTTAATTCAATATTGATTCCTACATAGAAACTCCTGTGCTTGTGCCTCTGCTTTGTGTACTGCATGGTTACCATGCTTTAAGTGTATGCAGTGATCGAAAAAAAAAAATCAGCAGGCCGTGTCTTTCCTTGTATTCATCGTGCTGGTTGGTTCCTGTCAAAGATGACATTCTGAAACATTTGACCTGCTAAAAATGAATTCTTGGCCAGAGCCCAGTGACAGTGGAGAGCAATTCATTCCCCGAAAATGTAAGGAGATAAAAAGCAGAGGCATGCAATAGTCCTGTCAAAAGAAGAAGAGAGAGTGGGGGGGTGAGAGAAATGGAGTATATTAATGTGAATGAAAAATGCGAATGAAATTTATATTCACGGCTGTCTGCACCGAAATCCTTTCACACAGTTTGAAACATGGTAGAAAATAACTCTTCTCCAGACAATGCTGGAACACTTTGGTGATAATTGCCCAAATGTTGTTCCACAGACAGAGATATTTGTAACAGAGATATTTAGCTGTAAAATGAACTAAAACAGCATGCTTTGTGTGCCTGTGACAGGTAGAGCATGGCTCCCTGGGAACCAGAGTAATAAAACGCTATCTTTCTGTGGCATCTTCCCTTTTCCTCTAATGTTACCCTAATAAAAGCAACCGCTGAGGTGACTGCGCGCAAATAAGGGCCTAAAGCTGCTGGACATCTATCCCAGCCCCCTGGAGCCACATTACACACACCTAATGGCCACTCGAAGCTTCATTAGGATATTAATTCTCCACGTTTCTGAAGTGATCCCATCCGTAATGTGACAGTATCTGGCTGCTAGGAAGACAACTTGTTGTTATTGTTGTCCCACTCCCTCCTTTCCACTCATTTTATCTTCCCTTCCCACTACACCCCCTTCTTTTTCTAAGCATATTGTTATTCTTATAGCGCCACTGTCTCAGTTTTTCTATGGATGAGAAATCTGATAATACTGGGTGTCCTTTGAGATGGAGGCCAATGGAACGGCTCTGAGCACTGCCAGAAGCATAGCTCCATCTGACCAGGGGAGCAGATGGTCAGGTCCACCCCGGGTCTGGGAAACAAGCAGCAACGCTAAACATTAGATGTCATTTTGCATTTTTAAAAACATTTCACCTCCTCCCACCTGCAGGATGTCTGAGTCCAATATTCACAGCCAGCAGTCATGTGGAGTGCATGTGGCAATAATAGATTTGTTTCTAAAAGGCACTTGGAATTATTCATCATACGGTAAAGTGAGGATAGCCAAGCCAAAGCACCTTTGAGGACTTCATGGTCACACTTTGTTTTAACACCCCATGTTTAGTATTAATAAGCAGTGCATAAAAACAAAAAATAATGATTAATAAATGGTTTCTAATACACTATAATAGGTGCAAGAAAATATAAGGACTTCCAATGTATTTGTAGTGGTGTAACTGCTGTATAGACAGTTATGTTAACATAATAAAACAGCTGTAATAATATATAATGTACTCGACATGTTTGTTATGAAACATTTATAAACTGTAAATAGACATGAACAAATCATTCACAGTTAGGTTTAAAACTGTAAAAACTGATTACAGCTATGCCATGATGTCAAATATTTCTTTGTTTACAGAGATCCTTCATATGAGGAGTGAGTTGTTGACAAATATAGTACCTGCTTACAATTAACACTGACCTACAGCAAGCCTGCCACCAAATTAGCATTCATAATTACCTTGTGCTACATGGATTATGTTCAGAGTCAACATTTGTTTGACTGAATGAAACACTACATTTTAAGTACTGTGCTGACGTCACAGGGAGGTGGTCGGGGTGGATGTAGGGTTCGTATCCAGACTGGTTAGGCAACAAAAGCAAAGATTGGTTAAGATCACGATTACAGCTGATTTTTCTGCATTAAACAGACCATGACCTTTCACCAAAAATGCTGTCAGTGCCTAAAAATAACCATGAAAAAAGTAGCAGTCTCTATGAGTGGCTAGAAAATAAATGAACTAAATCTCAAATTTGCTGTTGCTAATTAGTTGTGCATACACGTAATTTCTAGAAGGTTCCCTACAAAGGCCAGGGACAGTGGGTTAATTAGAGAAGCAAGTTTAGAAAGAGGTTTGTTTTATGTAGGTTTAATTAACCCACACAATACCTAAAAAAAAAAAAAATTATAATAACTCAAGTTTGAGTATTAGCTTACCCTGCTTAAGAATCAAGTGTTTCTGTGTTTGGCTAAGTCTCTATCTGATCCAGTAGACCTACAATTAATATTTAATAGGCCTACAATAATTTACAATTGAATACATTTACGTGATTGAAAGGCAGATTAAACACCAAATCACGTAAAATTTGAGTCAAAAAAATTGAATGTCAGTTATTGAGGTCTGCTAAGCTAGCAGAGTTTAGCTAGCCATTTTTGTCTTTGTTTTTGTTTTTGTTTTGTTTTTTTCTCTTCTTCATCATGAATTCATTTAGTTGCTGCCATATTTAAGTATGTGGAACACTAAAAAATAAACAGAATAACCAAAACAACATCAATTCATCATAACATGTTTTTCATTGACAGATAATGAGGAAGAAATCGATAACTAAACTTAGCTTAGGTTTAGCTAGCCACAGCTATCTCACAAGCTAGCTTTCCATTGCTACAGCCCTCTTACTTTAAGTGTCTAGCTAGCAGATACTGTATTTTGACTTGTTTTTAGGTCTGTTTTATAGTCAGTACAAATTTAAAGAAAAACTGTTTTCATTGAAATTTTACCATTTTATTGCATAGGCTGATTTTCTATGTAGTGAAAGAGATGCATAGACCTAACTCAATTTTAGCCAAATATGTAATTACTGCATCTTGCCTTTGCAGCACATTAGCATGCATAATAATATCTTACCATTTATTAATTGTTTGTAGTATTGCTTAGAAATGCTAAATAAGGTGGGTGGCCAACTTACTGAAATTAATGGTGTAAGCATGAGGGTGAATTAGTTTGGCTTAAACAATAACCTGACACAAGAATTGTCTCTCTAGCTCTGTTATTGACATTTATAAGTATTTATTATATCTCCTGTGTGTGATATTGATTTTTGAGACACTGCAATGTAGAGCATCATCACATTATTAGATTAGATTTTTGTTTGTAGTTTTTTTTTTTGTTGTTGATGATGTAATGTGTAATAACAGTGATATTTAGGGCTGAAATGATCAATCGGTCAATTAATCACTTTTATCAACAATTTTGATATCCAAGTAAATGTTTGTCATTTATCACAGAAAAATACTGAAGCATTGCTACTTCTGCTAATCAAAAAGTAAGCATTTACTGCAATTTTCTGTCTTCTGTGATTATAAACAGAATATTTAAAGCAAGCAACTTCAAGAATTTCATTGTCAATAATCATTAGTTGCTCCCCGAGTGATATTGTACTTGGCACAGTTGGTTTATTCAACTATACACTCACACACAACTAGGCTAATTCCAGGCAAATTGTATTCTATATTACAAGAATTTCATTCCATCACTGCTTTTACACCAATTAAACCTGAAACCTAAAACCTCTCCACCAGTGTGATCCTATCACATCTGTGCTCACGTCCTATATCTTGAAATAACACAGTAGTTTCTTGGAGAATATCAAAGTATGGAGAAATGAATTAGGAATATTTAAAATGCAAAAAAATTCTTGTCTTGTTTAAAAGACTGCAATATCAGAAGGTTCAGGGTTGGTGGGAGAGAGCCACTCATCTTTGTCGGTGAAGAATTCCATTCATCCCAACGAGGCTCCTCAAGATACAACTGAAGTGTAGGATTCTGACATTTCTGAAGTGAAATGATAATTGCCTTTAAAGACCAAGGAGGGAAAAGAGAGAGGAGATGAAAGATAAAAGGTTCGAACTAAAGAGAACATTAGGGTGGTGAGAGGGAAAGCAAGCCACAGAGACCAGCCACATAAATAGTCATGAAATGAGAACTTTCTGCTTTGTATTGAAGTTAAGAAAGAAACATTCAGCGAGAGGCCAGCAGGCCAGACTAAATAATCCTTGACTGAGCCTCCCATTCTGAATCTCATATTAGCTGCCCAGATTTTAATGTAAATATGCCATTACGCTGTCATTACAGTGATCAGACTGCATGGCTTACAGGTCAGCTCAGCCACTGTTAATTTTGCAGGCACAAGCCTTTTTTCTGTCTTTTGAAATGTTAATAACTTTCTATTAGTTAATGTAGCGTGACTAAAATTCAAATTAGACATAATTTATTTTAATATCTGTGACTAGCTTGTCTGACCATTTAGCAATGGTCTCCCACTGAATACAACACTTTAAATTGTGGTAATTTGCATTAGATGGTTGAGGCACGCCTTGTCTCACTCCGTTGTGAAGTCAAGGATGATTCATTTTTGCTCCTTGAGGTACAAGTATCCAGAGTTAGATAATGCCATCCATCACATTTAATGCATGTGCTTTTAGCAGGGCTGTAATTCCTACAGTTGTTTGAAAAAATGAAATCATCATTAAGATTTGTTTCAGAGCCACTGACCATCAAATTTAACAGGAAAAGGTCGGTACAATATTGATTCTTTGTGTAGCTGAATTAATGGGACCTATGGGCAAAATGTTGCTGTTAGGCCCCTATTGACCCTCCCATCGCTGCCCTCTGTGCATTATGTTTGTACCCTGTTGACTCCAAAGTCCCATCAAGTACAGTGCACACAGCACATTATACTGTATGTACATGGCAGCTAACTATAAACCCAGAGACCAAGAAAACATCCGCTTCACCTGTGCTGGAACAATACTTCCAGGCCCCAGCTTTTCTTAGATTCAGTTTGGGATTTTTTTTGTTTGTTTGTTTGTTTTATATAAATGCAACTTTATTTTGGAATGTGCACCACCAGAAGAGGACAGGTACGCACTGAATGTTACGGCTGCTTTCCTGGGAGCACTGTTGATCGCCAGCGTTTCAGTGGGAGTACAATGCAACCAACCATTTAAGGTAACAGTGGAAAAAAGTAAAGTAAGGTAAAGCTGTTGCATAATCACTTTTTTGGTACAAGTACATTAAATCAAAACAGAGTTCACAGTGAAAATAGCTCCAATATTTTGCAGACGAAGATGTATTTTTTGGCACTTTCTGTTTGTACTTATTCATTATTCATTCACTTATTTTATATGGGGTTAAAATATTTGCATGCATAAAGCAATTTGGGTTTCTCTAAACAACAGTACAATCTAACAAAATCACACACACGGCATTTGCTTATACTTTGAAGTCTGCCTGCTCGTGTGTGATGTGAAAGCTGATGTTAAGTGGTCTAAATCACACCTGTCAGTCCTTTTATACTGCTATTATAAATGATTTGTACTGCTGCTGCTGTTTCTGTTTGACTAACACATAAGGTCACTGGGAAAAGATCTTGTCAACAGACACTTTTTTCCTGCCAGTGTCAAATCATAGTAATAGATTTACTGATACATTTCATAGTTTTACACACAGGCAATATCAGTATACCTATTATTGTATCTGCTCCAACAGTCAGAAAGATCTAAAAACAACATGTTTTTACCAGAAACTAATTCATAACCTGTGCTACAGTTATATATATGGACTTAATCAAGATAATTAGTTATCAGTCATGCTGATGGAAAGGCAGTTAAGTTACTATCACGGACTAATACACACATACATGTTTGAACTTCAATCCTTGTGAGGACACTCTTTGATATAATGCATTCCCTGGCCCCTTACCCTAACCTTAAGTATCACATCTAAATATCAAACCACAACCCTAACCTAAACCTTATTTTAACCTGAACCCTTAAAACCAGGTCTGAACCCTCTAACAGCCCTTTGAAAGTGATGACTGGCCAAAATGTTGTCACTTTCCAAAAAAATCTTCATTCCCAAGGTCTGAAACTCAGATTGGTTCTCACAAAGATAGCTGTACGAGCACACACACACACCCACACACACACACACACACACGCACGAACTACTGAGTCAAGCAATTAGAATGAACGTGCAATTGTCATTACATTTCAATAACACTAAATAGAGACATGAAAAGCTTTTGAAATATCTAATCTAAAATCTGTTTTACAGTGCAGTCAGAACTTGCTCCCCAAAACAGTTTCTTTTCTGCATGGTACACAATACTTTTATTTATTTATTTATCTTTCAAAAAGGAATAGAGATGTGCCAAGAGTTAAGGTGGTGAGTTACTGCAATTATCATTGCAAATGTCAGCACAGGTTTCAATTAATCAGATTTTCTCCTTCACTAGCATAAAATGCTTCCAGTGGTTGACGGTGGCACTCCAAATTCAGACGCTGCCGAAAGCGGGTGAGGAGGATAGGAGAAGCCCAGCTGATTGGAAACATCTGGGTGATTGTAGGGAGCACTCCCACATCATCCAGCGCTGGCTGAGATTTGACAGTGCCCTCTGAAGTGACAGCTTTGACCTCGGCCAGTGTGCATGCGTGCAGCTGCCAGAGACCAGTCTGGCTGAAAAAGAGGACAGAGCCAGACGCTCTAGGCACTGGATGGTACCGCTGCTTTTGATGGGAACTCTGTTGACAGCCAACGTTTCAGTTGCAGTAAAATGCAACCAGCTTGTTGATGCATTTACCAAGAAAGTGACCATACAGCTTTTCTGGAGCACATTGAGATGTATGCCATAACTTGTTATTTTCTTTATGATTAGCTGCAGTATGCATTCACTTTTCTTTTAAAAGGGGAGAGCAATGATACACAATGTGAGTAGATTTCAACGTGAGGCTCCATGACAGTGGAATATAATGATTATTTTTTGTTTCATTCCTAGGAATTGTACATTTTTCTATTATAGACTTATGTTGATGGCCAAAAATGTACACAGCAAAATGCAGCTGCTTTAAATCCAATGATTTTCAGCAGATGTACATTGTTATTCCAAACAGATGTGTCTGAGAGAAGCAGAAACACAGGGAGCAGACAATGCCTTTTAGATCTTACCTGCCTGCAACTCAGTGACAGACTGCAAATTGTGGGCTTGTTAATTATGATTAGTGGAACAGGTTTTGCTTTAGCAAAAGAAAATATCAGTTTTCTGCACTTGTTGTCACAACTGTAGTTTTCAAAAATTGCCTATTCAGAGGAACAATTAAAAAGAGTATTTCGGTTTTCGAGTGTTTCCTTTTCTTTTTTGCAAACACGTCATTAGATATTTTAGCCCAGCATCACCACATAATGACATTAATATTAATGTTTATGGTAATGAACTTTTTTTTGAAGAGGAACACTTATTCAGATTTGATTCATTAATGTAATGAATGCAAGGAATGATCAGATAATATGTTCTTGTGTCCTTGATATGCAATGAGGAGCATTAGACTGACTTAAATTCAAGATAGGTATGCCTAAGCTGTATTAATCTACGCCAGAATATAGAAGCTATAAACTCTCTGAGAAAAGACTGCAGAAAACCTACAATGTTATAGATTAAACAAAACAGAGTGAAATGGAGTTCATTTGCATCACCCTCCTCTTTTCAGAGGAGCTAAACTGCTTACCATTATTCAAAGATATCTTTTAAATAAGGCCCAAATATGCGGGTGAAACCAATTTAACGAGTGGCCACCAAAGACGTTTGTCAAATGATCTATATTGAGATTTTGACTGTGTAAGCCTCTTATCATAACTGCTATAAAACACACATCATTCTGTTTCAGGACTGAATTTCAGAGATATGAAAATACAATAAATGTGACATTTTAAAGCTTGGCTTACTTGTTAATTACAAAACCATTTCAAATTGAACTTGGGGAACTTAATAAGTGCATATTTGTGTTGAGGAATGAGATTCACTCTGAAAAGGGAAAGAATCCTGGCTGATGTGCTCCGCCAGAGATCAACCAAAGGGCTGGTATTGCAGGTCATTTGATTTAACTGCCAGTCGAGTTGTATTGCAGGTGCTTTCCCTATTTAAGTCACTTAACCTCTGTGCTCTTTAAGTTTTATCCGCAAGTGAAAATAAAACTATTTAACTTGCTGTTGTGTGTGCTCTCTCAGCATTTAACTGAATGTGCTGTAAAGGCAAACATAACAAAGGATTGGAAGAAAATCACATTTGCATGAAGCAGGGGACAATAAGGACAACATCACTCATGCAGAAGAGCTTAATTACCTCAAAGAAAAACAAATTAATGCATCGTCTTTAATTGTGTGCTGATAACCAACACAGAGGAAAGAAATCACTACACACCTTGTTCAACAGCGGCAGCATGATGCAGAATGTGTAGGTGTACTTTAACATTAAGCCGGAGTGTACAGTGTTGTGTCTTTAGCATGCTTTCATTGTAAACATCTAACCGCCAACATCCCACCTAGCAGACACATTGTGACACTCACAAACGCTACAGGCACCACCCTGTCAACAGATGGTGCAGCTATCTTTGGGCCTTAATTACAAATTTAACATCAGCAGTTATTCATGTATCAAGTGAAACTCTTATCTATCAGGACCGCTTAACGACTCTCACGCTACAGGCCAAATACCTGCAAATGAGCTACTGCAACGTGGGAAAAAAAATCATTTAAATCAACAAAAGTGACGCCTAATGTGAATGATTCGCTGTGATTTTATGGATGCGAATGAGAGCACAAACTGTCACTCTGGACCAATGACAGAAATCTAGTAGATTACATTATACACTCCATATCTTTACACCGTGAGGCTTATTAGGCTCTCTGTCTAGTTCAGCAAACACTGCACACTCCACATACCACACAGTAAAGATGGATGAGCAACACTCCTCGGTTACTACAGCCACATTTATTTAGAAACAGTGGGGAGAGTTTTGGAGGTGAGGAATAATTCCAGCCAGCGGTTGGTGCCCAGTTTGAGAAAGAGGAGGAGGACCACCATGGGGCACCTGACAGTGATGAAGAGCATGGGCACACGCTGGCAGATTCATCTTGAGCCACAGCGAGAGAGAGAGAGAGAGGCAGGGTGAGAAAGAGAGAGAGAGAGAGAGATGGAGCTCAGGAGGGAGGGCAGACAATAGCAGAACACAGGTTTAACAATAAAAACAGCATAGAGTGTTGTCTTTGAGGTTTGTTCTGCAGCAGCAAGGTGCTGTAACTCTCTCTGAAACCTGCTGGAGAGAGCGAGGCGGCGAGGGAGAGAGAGAGACAAAATAGACTGAGAGCTTGAGATTTTATGTGACTTACAAATTGACACAGGGCTTTCAAAACATTACCTGCTACTTGGCTGGTGTTGGTCAATTACCTGTCACTCCACAATTCTTTTATTCCCCACTTCCTCCACTGTGTCCCCTGTGTGGTCTTGTGATAGGGTTGATGCTGATCACAGTCCCCAGCTCTCTGTGGTCCAGCCGGCTGTCAGACAGGAGCTGAGCGGTGTGCGCTGGGAACCCAGAGATGTAAACGAGTGCATGCCTTTGATGACTGAGAGATGCACCCTTCTAGTTTGGTATTTATGTATTCAAGCTGCCCTCTGCTGTTCGCATCCCCAATGACAGGAGATGGAACAAAAGGAAATCACAAAGTTCCACATCAAATCACAACTGTGGCGCCCAAAGTCTGATGTGTGAAATCAGCGGCACAACCCTCCACTTTGATTTCATGTTTCTTTGCTTGAAAAATCCTTGTTGGTATCTGATTCACCACACTTTTTTTTTTTTTTTTTTTACATATTAAACTTCCTTCACATGTGTGATGATTGCATGGGTATTTATAGAGCAATAAAAAGGGGACACGTGTGACGGGTTATTATCACTGCTTTTTCTTACACAAAAGTGACAGCAAGGATGGAGATGTAAGTGATAATGGTGGTGGGCAGGGGGCGTGGAGTTGAAGCTAGTGATATATGTGGCTGATTAGGTACCTGTGGATAAAGCTTTTAGTTTTCTATGTAATTCAGCTCCAGCAGTTCCTTGCCAACTGTCTGACATAAATAGATGTTTACAGTGAGGTGCAGTGACATTCAAGCACCGAGGCTGTGGACATTTTTTTCTGAAATATATTTGATTCTATTTTTTGCTTTCTTGCATTCATGTGCTCTTTCATATTCTGTTCATTTATCTTGCTCATTGACCTGCACACAAAAGAAAAATCTTTAACAGCCGCATTCATGTGTATTAGACTCCCTCTTTTTTTTTCTGCTAAATTGTCTTTGACCTTACTTTGTGAAATGATGCAATTTTTCCCAACCTGACAATTAGATTATTACTGTGATTTTCAGAAATGTGCAGGCTGAATGATAATAAGTTTCTGAAATGCAAGTGGCCCATATGCTAACTAGGGCAACATATTTCCCCTTCACATTAACATATCATCTGAATTCATTTACCTGACACAATTGCAGAGATCAACACAGTTGATGTGTCAGCTACATGTATGTGTTCGCTTGTAAAATCGGCTGCACTCAAAGTCAAGTGGATGTTAATGCCCCACAGACCCGTCTGTCTGATTTCTCTCATAAAGCAGGAGCACATTTGTGCACTAGCTCTCCTTACGTCTTTTAAGAGAAAATTGTGGAGTTTAACCTCCTAATATTATCTCTCCTTTTTTTCTTTGTGCAGGGAACAGGCGTACATCCACAAGGAATTTGGCACAGTCCACACACTGATAATCCCAAGTCTTTGACTGCTGATAAGACGGCCAATTTAACATAATTATAAACCAGTAGTTTGAATAGTAACGATTCATTAATTCAGTACATAGAGGAAGATGATAATTCAAATCTAGCATTTACTCACAATTATCACACGTGATAATGATTTCATTAAATCCTGCTCAGTTTTTGGCATTATAAACATAATCGTTAGACAGTAAAAAAAAAAAAAAAAACAGTTTAACATAATAAAATCGTTGAGTGTAAATTAAAGGATGTCTGTGCTGCATTAGAGAGGTGAAGCTGACAAATCCCTCTCTCAAAACAAATGTTGTTGACCAACACTATTATTACCTCCACACTTAATTACTTTTTGCTTTTTGGTTTAATTGCTTCAATAAAAATAATCTATAACGCTTTTTTAATTACACTTTCCGAGTGACCTATGTAAAGAGAATTTTATTATGTGCGCACAGTAATTACCCTGTCACAGTCCAGTTAGGGGCTATTGTCTAGCTATCCTTTGCATAGCTGTTACTGGCATGACCAGCATGCCTAACTACCTATTTACTGAGATCAGAACTTTTCAATAGTTCCCAATTTTTGCAGAGGAAGAGAAAGTCAAAACCTGCAGGCACAGCTTGCTTTAAACACTTTTGAACTCTATTTGTGCAGAATGTAAGGACTGTGTTGCTTTGCCCAGCCTAATGCTGTATTTTTGTAGTGGATAATGACTTACAGAAACAAAACATATAATAATTTTCCACCTCAGTATTATTAGATGCTACCAAATAACTGTTGTCCACACACACACACACGTGTTTTTTGGTGTGGAATTTGTAAGCTACTACAGTAGGTGTTTTGATGCTTATGAATTAAATGGGTGTGTGGTTGTGGGTGGGGGGGTGGGGGTGGGGGGGTAAATGATGGAATCACTTTAATTAAATGGCTGAGGATATTGTGCAACATGTACGTTGCTAATGAGTTGCTAATACATACACAATAATTGTGATGTTTTGTCAATCTTAGAAATAGCATGCTTACCTAAATGTCATTGTGGCTCATAATTGCTTTTAGTTCCATTTGGTTGATCATGCAGTTTGAAAGCAGCACATAAGCTCTAACAGATTTTCAACACCTTCTCACTGCTGCGTGGTCAGCGCACTGCTCCACCGTTTCCTGCTCCGCGGTTGTAATTTCAAAAATCCTTTCTACTGTTAAACACTGTCTCATGAGAAGTTCACTGAAGCATCATTTTCTGTTGTAGATGCTGTTAAATTAAAAAAAGAGGCCACATATATTGCAACTGATTGATCGATAAACTGACAAAAGACCACAACACATATGAACAGAGCAGGAACAGGCAGCAATTATCAAAGTAATTGTGTGTTTATTATTGTGGCTGTACATGTTCATTTGCCTCCCCTCCCCCCGCTGGAAGACTAGAGGCTGACCCTTCCTTTGTATGGGTGGCCTTGTCAGTCCTCATCCAGTTCCCAGCAGCCATGGCCTCCCCAATACCTCAAGCTCTCAGCTGTCAGCAGCTCCTCTTGGAATATACTTCCAAGAAATAAAAAACAATGAAATTGAATTACATTAACAAAATATGTGTCATTGTTTACGGGTAGTTAAATAACAGGATCCTCTGAAGCTGCCAGTGCTCCACGTACAGTACCATGGTTATATTACCAACAGCATGCAGGAACATATGCAATATTATAACACTGATAACACATATTTTGCAACAATACTAACGAGACTACCTGACAACTTGCACTAATTCCTCAGCTGCTAGAAAACTGAGAATATCTAGACTACCCCGTGCTGTATTATACACCCAGTGGCCAGTTTTTTAGGGAAAATTGAATGCCATGTCATACAACATCAATTCTACTTTTACAAAGATAATAATGTTCAGTTTTGATTGACACTGTCAGAGAGGGGCTGCATATTATTAAGAGGTGTTTCTCATTTGCGGCGGATGCATTATGCTAATTAAGTGACCAGGGAGTGTGTTTGAATGCACACACACACACACACACACACACAAATATTTTGGTGCTGTTTTATGACAAAATACTTCTGGCAATGACACACCACGCTTCCCCTGAAATATTTATGTCAAAACAAATATCTGAGTATCTCTGCAAAACAAAGATTCAGTATAAAACCAGTCTTACTTACCCTCTAAGTCACAATGTACATTTTGCTGAAGCCTATTAACAGCAGAAGCCGTCAAACTTTAAAACTTGCTAGAGAATGTAATTGAGAACACATTAAGGCACGAATCATATGGATCATTTGAGCAGTTTAGAAGATGACCCTGCTGTAAAACTCACACTGACCATGTTGAAAGCAGACAAATTCACAATTTCCAGCTGTACCATAGGAAGGCCTCAGAAACGTAGAGCCTCAAAGCAGATATATCGTCCTCAGAATCTCTGAGCGGGGGCTGAGTGGGGAGCAGTGGGACAGCCTTGGGACTGGGGGCCCTCTTCATGCTGGCTTGCCAGAGAGCCGCCCAAAGCATGGACAATTAGAGGGGTCCCTGGTGCCTCTTTGCTCTCTGTGCGCCTGGTGGGCTGCTCTGTAAGGCACCGGGGGGGCTTGCGGAACTGACTGGACTGGCTTGGCTGGCTGGGCCAGAGGCATAGAGCTGGGGGAGGCCTGATCTCAATAATCCCTTTGCCCCAAGAGGCTGTCACACCACTCACACTGCTGGAAGCTAGAATGGAAATGGACCGAGGGCTTTCTGAAGCTTTTACCTGCTCGAAGAGCTCATCATCGAGAGGCGGAGACGTACTGGGAACTCACTGCGGTTCAAACACAGAGACAAGTTCTTTTTATAAAATTGAACCTGTGCCTTTGATTTGACATGCAGCACTGTTTCTTCATATTAAGGTGCTCACTTTAAATTTCATATGCAAATTTGTAAATAGACCGTCCACTTAAAGAGCTTCAAACACGTCTTCCTTTGAGCTGCCACAGAAACAAAAAGGCATCATCAGTGGTATTTTACACCCCATATATCTTCACCTCTCGTGAGATCTGAGACTCCTTTACTTCAAAGACAGAGAGGAAAAGAGCAATAACCCTGTCGCAGGTCTCCACAGCCATTCTCTGCTTTCATTAATGTACAATTTCTTCTTGAAATTCCCCAGACCATGGCATAATCTATTGGCCTGGTGGAGTATATATGATGTAGAATCACCTTGTTGTACAACTTAAAGTGAGCTGTCCCATATGAATATGGCCACAGTCAAAACCATTGGCCTAATTAGACCGACATGCCTCCGAATGTGAGGGAAAACTTAGCGCAAATGGATAAAGGTCTTTCAGCACTCTGCCACTGGCTGTCTCAGTCCCTTAATGTATTACCACCTGCACCCGCAATCAGCACAGGAACATTTAAATGACTGCGATTCAGAAGAGACCAAGCTCCAAACTGGCAGGAAACACATGAGAGGTGATTTAAGATATTGGCTGTAATGAAGCTGACCGTTGGCAGGTCTGCTCTGAATGTGATGGGGGAAATTAGGGGCAGGAACAGGTCAGAGGCGTACATATACCGAGGGCACAGCAGCAAATGAAATGCAGAGCAGAAGTCTACAGTCCAGTGTGCTGTTTACTTCGTGTCAGGTAAACATCAGCCACGGTGAGCTTTGGGTGTCTGTAAAGATGATATAATCAATGTTTTGTGTTTGTTTTCCAGCAGCTAGAGTATATTGTGGTGTTCCCTTCTTATCACCTCTGACTGCTCTCTTCCCCAGCATCAGCCCTCCCCTTTATAGACTCCAACACAAACACAGAAACAAACAGCCTCACTTGTGGCTGAAAATAGCACATTTTCTTTGTAGTTTCTTTAACGGGAGGAATATATTTCTTTCCAAATGTCTAAACACCGAATAAGAAAAAACAATCACGGAATAAAATAATCAAAAGTGTCCCACTGCATTAGCTTATGATGTGCAAGGGTGGAAAGCTTAGACAACAAGTAATGGAAAAAGGACAGCCTACAGAGGCAGAACATGAGGGGATGGAAGACAGGCAACATCTGGGTACGGCCTCTCAGACTGATGGCTGCTAACTGATCCTTGTGATTGTGATTGACAGGCACTGACCACCACTCTACTGGCCCCGGCTTCTCCACACTGCTGAGCACAGCAGGTAGTGTGAAGGCTCGCTGAGATTCCCAATAAAATGGACATTACAGGGAAAAACAACAGCCGGCCTCGCAGAGGTGAATGTTGGGCACGTAGCACTCCTCCATCACACAATGTACCAGGGTTCACTGACTCTGCACTGTTTCGGGATTGCAGAATATAGAGCCACACTCAGGCAAACATCTTATTGAAAAAGCTAAAATGACCAGTGGTTTTCTCAAAAATGTTCTTTGATTGAACAAGAGCTCAACCAAACAGAAGAGCAAGAGTTGGAAAGCGTGGTGGTAGAGTTAAAGTGATGTTAACAACAGCGTGCATATTTAAATCAACATGGAATTAGGCTAAATAAAGCAGAAAAGCCCACTTCCTTCATTTTTTTTTGACAGGTGCAGCTGTTAAAAGCATGCTTTAAATGCTTTAAATAAGTGTTTAGTGTTTGTCCTTGAAAATTGTCAAGCACTATTCATGCGGTTTCCAAAAAAGAAAGTATATGTATAATGTAGGTTACATAAGTGTCGTCTTTATCTGGTAAATATTCCCACGAGCAATGAAAATAAAGGCTCAAATCCATTTACATCCCTAATTTTCACATCCATTAAAGAGATGAATGCTTTGATACCATAGCAGTGTTTATCTGCGGTCTCTGGGGATTCATTAAAGTGAACACTCCTTTCAAAATATAATCTATTGCTTAATTAAACTTCCCAAATATGAAATTTGAACCCACATATCTGGAGAGAAGTTACAGCTTTGTTGTTCCCTCATTTGCACAATATTTTAATGAACAAGTTGCGAAGATATATTTCCATTTGCATGTAAATAAAGCTTTTCCTCAAGCACTTAACAGCTTTGATTTGGATAATATGTGATTTTTTTTTTCCTTTTTTTCTTTTTTTTCTTTTTGTGCTGGACGAACCTCCCAAGAATAAGCATTCAAGCCCACTGACTGCTTAGTAAATTTCACAGCTTCTAGCTCTGAAGCACATCATTACAATGTGTGAAATTTTAATCAGAGATGTTGTGAAGAAACAGCGATCAGCCAACGAACATAATTAATGTCCTCTGTCATAGAGATTATGATGGCAAATTTGAATGTGCAAGTGTTTTAAAGAGCAAGGGGAAATGCATTAACTAAATTACATAGCACGGCGTGAATGAGCCATCATGCTTTTCTGTCAGTTTATGTATGCACAGATATCCTTTATTATATAGGATGCCATTACTTCCCTTTTAATTGAACAGTGTTTTGTTTGGCACAGGCCTACTGAACTTTGCATTAGCCATGCATAAATTTTATGCATGGCTTCCTCATATGTGTCACAATCAAAACAGATTTGCAACGAGCAAGATGCAACACATGACTTGGTTTATATTGAATCTACAGTAAACCAAGACAAGATGAAACCATTTTATATACTCAAATTAATTTTAAATCAACTCTAAACGCATCCTGAGTGTCTGCATTGGAATTATAATGATAACTGATCTACAAATGTTTTTAAAATATTTGACTGCTAAATCAAGCCATGGCTTTATTGTAAGACTTGCCATTGCCAGGACAATTTGTTTTATAATGCTCACTTGCTCATTAAAATGCAAATTGTGCATATGCTTTCATTTTCCAGTACAATAATCCAGACTCAGACTGTTTATCCAATCATCAGCCTTACTATAAAGACAGGCTGGGGTTTACAGGGTGCTGCTGCTAAGACCATGCATATGCGCAGACACATGCACTCACTTGCCCTTGCACACACACACACACACACACACATGCACAAACTCACATTCAGTATTTCCATGCCACACACTCACATACATAGATTAATATAGTTCAGGCCAAAAGTACTCAAAGTACTTCAAAACTATACTTGACTGAAGCACAATTCAGGACTGACTGTCAAGGACCAAAGTTTAATGCAAATCAAGGAATATTTCTGTGTACCAGGAATCCTGCAAATTAAAAAAAAAAATCCTTTTAAATAGAGGTTATACATTTGAAGAGTCCTGGCTCACAACCATTGTACCGCCGGAATTAAAGGGAACAAGCAAAAGCTGGTTCAATACATAATCGCATGCAGAGAGATAATGCCGCTAAGTTATCCCTGTGGTCACATTGTGGGTGTCGTTAATGTGTCACTAATGTGTGTGTGTGAGACAGAGAGAGAGAGAGAGAGAGAGAGAGACAGAGAGAGATGCTGCGAGGAAAGACTGTACACCTGGCACTGTGCCCGATAGTTGCCAGGGCCGTACTCTCATTTCTGTCACCAGAGTTTGTTTCACAAGCCTCCTAATCAATTGGAATGCAGCCCCTGAAATAGAACTTGGCACCGAGCTCAACTCCTCTATTGTGCCTGCTGGTCAATGCTCAGAGAATACCACCCGTCACTCATGTCACTTTCCAATTCCCGCCTTTAACAGGGTAAGCGGGGAGGACATTAAACAAATTTTACATTATTGGCCTGCCAGCTTGTAAGAGGAGGACTCCTACTGTACAATCATTTACTCTGGAGTTGTTTGCAGCGAGTGTTCTGCCAGGTGTGTGTCCCTTTGTGTTCAGTTGACAAGCAATGTTAATGAAATCAGAGCTGGTGGCAGAGGAGAATAAAGAGGACCAGTTACTGGTTAGTCAGTGAACACTCTCCGTGAGGAGAACTGGAGGAATTGCATTCATTCTAATTTTCTTAAGACAGCACTGAGTGGGATCAGCACCTAAGTACACTGTCATTAGTCCATTTGATACACTGTCAGGCGCTGGGATGTAAATAGCTGATTTCTCTCACAATGGATAAACAGTGGATAAACAACCCCCAGCAGGAAACCTGAAGACTGATAGGCCATTGCCTCCGTGACATGCCATTGCATCAGCCTCTGCATGTTGCCATGTGTTCCCCAACTAATCAAGGGCAGCCTGCTTCTCACCGTCTCCACCGTAGCCTGCCAGCAGATTCATCACTGGCTGGGTTAAACAGGAATAAAAACACATTAGTGTCATGTTAGACTGATAGAGAGAAGTGCCTGGATTGGCGCTCCACAATGGTAAAAGTCTGACTGCGTATTGATTTGTGCTACATAAATCTTGTTTTCTGTCTGCGCTAGTGAATCAGTCGTGACCCCTAGGGTTAACAAACATTGTCGAGGCTTTCAGCTGGCGTGTGAGCCAACAACGCCCATGCATTGCAATAGCCATGCCCCATCTTGTCATTTCTCAGCCTGCCTGGCTTTACTAATTGCTGGCAATCAACAGACAATATGATGGGGCTGAAAGAGGTGGTGGGTTTCTTGCGGTTTTTGGCTCTAACAAGGAGGTTTGAGGCTCCTGCAGCCAAAAACTATCAACAATGGATGTGAATTGGTCAGCAGGAGTCTGTGAGTTACAACCTGGATTAATTGGCATAAGGGGATCCAGCATGGCTAGCGCCAGATCACATTAAGCTGATGAGATTTGACTCAGTAAACTTTCACAAAGGCAAATCCCTCGTTACAGTGGCTGAATGACACTATAGCATATCAACTTATCTGTAAATCCGCCACTGAAAAGACATTCACGTACAGTAACGCTGTATATCAGCGGCTGAACAGCATTTACCAGGGAAACTTGTGTCTTTTACAAAAGGTCACTGTTAGCTTTTGTTGAGAAGACAACAAGGTACACAATATGTAGGATGAGCAATTTAATGACTACAATATTCTGCAGCTCCCTTGTGGCCACTTTTTGTTTCGATAAGTCACGGAGACATCAGGTGTTAAATTGTTTAATCTTTCAGTAGTATATGAAATCCATTTGTTTGTGGGCTTGGAAGATTACCATTGAGAACGTGATTACATTATTACAGGTGCTATCATCATCATTTATCTTTCTGACATTTAAAGACTTACTAAATGCCAAACTGTTCCTAAGAGACAGGAGCTTGATCCTGTGTGTTCAAACACTTTTAATTACAGGATCTTTAAATTCTAATAGTGATCATCTGCAAACTGGAGGCATAACGGGGGCCTCTGAAGAAACATGTGAATAAAGAGTTCATAAGCTAAATCTGAAGATGGTTTGTTTCCTTTTTATTTATGCAATCCACCTGAACAAGTGTATCAAGTTAATTCCATGATATTGGACACACATGGGTCCTGTTGCAAGTGCTTTAGAAGCCATAAATGTTCATGAGTACAACTGGCTAACATTAATCAGCACGCCTGCTGAGAGGGAGGTCTGTTTGTGTGTGTCTGTGTGTGTGTCGGTGGGTAGGGAAGGAGAATGGAGTAAGTTAAAGAGAGAGAGGATCACAGAATTAAACAACGAGATATAGAAAAGGGGGATGGCGTGTCTCTGGAGGCCTCCACACCAGTGCTCACCCTGCTGCCAGGCACGCTACACACACCAGAGACCTTATTTACCCAGCAGCCCCGAAGAGGCCTGGGCCCCAGATCTTATTTACTCAGAGCCTAAGCAACCATCAGGTGCTGAGGGGATCTGGCCAGCAGCTAAAGCAAATACCCCAGATCAAAACCAGCCATGGAGGAAGAAAGGAGCGCTCAGCCAAAGTCCTGGTCAAGCAGTAATGTTTACTCTTTGGTTTGAAGGGCTATGGATGGACTCCATTTGAAGAACTCTAAATTGACACCCCCACCCTCACCCCCAATAAGAAAAGAAAAAAAAATCTGATGGCTACCACTGTCTCATATCCATATGTCTGGAATACCTGCGGTAATGTGGACTTCTCTCGTCTTTTAAACCAGCACTGCCACCAGTCTTCAGGATCAGACATGGTGTCGGGGGAAAGAGAGATGAAGACGGAAAAAAAGCCCAGCTAATGACTAGCTCTTATGCATCAGTGCACTTACTAATGAGCTTCCAGGGAGAGGCTGGCAGAGCCAGAGCGAAGGCTGAGCCGGGATGTGAGAGGCCTGGGCCATCACTTCCCCGCTGTGATCCCTGCCTTCCCACTCACAAGGAGCCCCGGCTCCCAGCCACTAATGAGTGTTAGAGGGAGAGTCCAAGCTCGCGTCCACCTGCCAGCCTTCAGAGCCCAGCCTGCTGCAAGACAGTAGGGGTCAGACGCATTCCTGAGCTCTTAATAATTTACATCATATTGATTTCCTCACTGTTAGACACTCTCACCTGCATGGGCTCTCACTCCCACTTTCTCTCTCTGCCTGTCTCTCCCTGAAATAAGCACATTCCACCAGAGAGAGAATGATACAAAAGCATGTAACTTTGCCCTGGCTGCAAACCAGTTAAATACAACATTCAATTTAATAGTGTGTGGACAATGTCTGTGTCAGTGGGGACAGTTGGCACTCTGTGTATGTCAACTACTGAAGCACCGGCCTCAGAAATGGAAGACTCATATTGCACTTAATGTTAAAGCAATGGTCTGCTGCACATAAAATGGTCTTTAAATTTCTTTGACATGTGAAAAACAAATGACACCAATTATCCCTCCTTTGCTTGCTGCACTTTACTATACTGCGGTTTAAGACGGGACAGACTTCTGCACAAAGAAGTTATCAAACCTAAAAAGAGGAGCTGAATCAAAAGGTACAAAAATGCAAGAATGAAAATAAATTATGCAGTTTGCATTCTGCTTAACCTCTAATCAGACTCCGAGAAGAGGACATTAGTATTCTCCCTTTGTCAATATGATGATCTGTATACTCAATCCTTTAAATATTCATCAGCTTAGAACATAGAGTTCTTCTTACTCTGATTCATAATTCAAATGATATGAATGTTACATAGGTATGGCACCATTTCCCCCCTCACAAGAACAACTTTCTATCATCAGTGCCACACTTAAGAATGACTTTTAACACCATCCACCTTTCTTCATTGGAGAGGCAACTTCAAAGTAGACTCGCTCCGCTCCCGAACACAGATTTCTCACTAAGAAGGAACCAAACTAGAAAGGATTTACATGGAATTGACACTATTATTCACCAGTTTTTAGTCAGGCATGTAGAGTATTTAAAATGCATGCAGTCGTCTATCCATCTATCTTTCACTGTCTCCGTCTGCACAACTTTTGTCAGGTTTAGTCTCTGGCTGTCTCTGTACTTCTCAACCTGCCTCTGGCAAGCCTAGACAGGCTCATAACCTTCCTCTGTTAATTCCCAGTGTGGCAATCCAACACGCACTGTGCCACAGGTTTGGTGTTTCCAGTCAGGTCACCAGTCAGAGCATCAGTCCTAAACTATAATAACCTCAAGCTTGAAATGAGTGTCAAGTTACAGTAGAATGCTTGTTTACATGCACGTGTCATGATACATGGCCTCTTTTATTGAAAGCTGGTGCAAATCACAAACGTGTTGTCCACAGTGGTGTAGGTTACAATTAAAAATGCAGTTTGGACATTTTCCAATTCATTTACACCTGAAAATCACGGACAATGTTAAGCTTTTGATTTGCAACAAAACAATCCAGCTGGACCAGTTATAGTTTCTGACTTCTTAGTTATATCTTGGTCAACACTGCCCTCCTCTGTTCAACATGTGAGCAGAGGTTTTTTTTTTTTTTTTAATAACCGAATATCCTAAATGTGCAGGTCCAGTTACTGCAGTTGGCAAAAAAAAAAAAAAAAATGAAATTCAAGGACAACATCACTAAATGGAGCAGAGATCCCACATCAATGCGAGATCAAAGTATTTAACACAGCCTTGACTCCTGCTCGTATGACTCACCACTGCATGATGAGTCAAACACTTTCACGCTCCTCTTTGTGTGCACTGCCCTTTGGTCTTACATGCACATGCCAGTACACACATACACGTAAAGTATGCACAAATACATACAAAGATTATAATCCCATTCATAGCAATACATCCAAAATCAGGTGTAGCATTTGTATGTATATGTCAAATCATTTATCTCCAGGGATTTTTTTTCCACATGAAAGGCAGCATAATGAATTTAGTTGATTTGGTTTGACGTCATTATGGCATGGGAGGCATTTATGTACATGCAAGTTTATGTATTTAGTGCATGTGCCATGACTTTCCAATATTATCTGTAAGAAATCACAACTGAGTGCAATTACTTAAAGACTATGAATATGTTAAAAAGGAGAATGTATTCATCTAATTTATTCATTTTTTAGTGAGCAACATCAAATCTCTACAAAAGAATCCCACTATGTCTGTTTTTATGTCCGTGGATGTGAACTGTCTATAAAACGTGACCTAATTGTTTATGAGGCGTTAAATTGCTTGTCATTTGCATAACTTTTGAGATTATATGTTTGAGCAATGTTCCCAGTGCTTCATTTGGAAGGAAATGAGGTTTACAACACACACACACACACACACACACACACACACACACACACACACACACACACACACACACACACACACATACATATCTGCATACACACATAACATACCACATGGCAACTTTACCTAATTTGTCCCCATAAATAAATATGTTATAAAAAAAAAAAAAAAAAAAATGTGCAAAGTTAACATCAAGCTATCACACCCCCATGAATAACCTTTTATTTGTGAATCTGTTTCAGTTTCAGGTCAGATCCAATTCATTTAAGTATACCATAAAAATCAAAGATATTTCCAAACCACATCAGACCAAAATGTTACAGGCTGAGTTGGCTGAACCTGTTACGTTGGCTTTAAAGTGGACTAAATTATGACTGGGGGATGACTAAAGGATACACATTACAGTCCTATTTCCATGAGCAGACGGAACAATAATAATCTGAAGAAAATACATGATAGACAAAACACAAGCAAATTAAGGAAACTAATTTGGCAACACGTCCCCTAGAAGCACTGGCAGTTGTTATCTGTGCTACTTGCAGCGCTGACACTGATCACCTCAAGACCTGCAACATTTACCTGTCGATGAGAGATCAGTTGAGCAGTAAGAGTTGTTGATGTGGCCCAATTTTCCAAACAGTTGTGTTGAACGTTACAGAACAATGGTCCGGAAGACACTAAAACTTAGGTGGATGTATGTCTGTGCTAGTATGAGTAAAGCCAGCAGAGGGCGCTCAGAGCTTTGTTAGAGCACAGTTACACGGTGCTGCTGAGACACTTAAACGCCAAACATATCGTTAATCCTACTGTCTGTGCTGCTGAGTATTGTCATAAATACGTTTTGCACTGGTAAGAATACTTGATGGGCTGTTTTTACTTAATGGAAATGTACAAAGAATTAAATGAGAGATTTGTTCCCCATTTCATAATGACCATTTCAGATCAATGAATATACAGCATTTAGCCTGATATATAGAGTGAGATTACTGAGCTACAAAAACTGATTTTGTTAAGTTTTCTGCTTTTATTTTGCTTACTTTTATGGAGTTTGGGTGCAGCTATTTGCACGTGTTTACTGAAGTTTCAGTGCCTTGTGCTCTCAAGGCTACTGTGGGCTTTTGGGCCCAAATGCGGGACTTGTTTTACCTGCACAACCATCATCCACACCTACACGGAGTCTCTTTCAAACAACCTATTCTGAAATTTCAAGCATTACAGGTCACAAGATCACAATGCAGATTGAGCCTATCACCACCAGGTAAACTACTGGTTACCAGAATTTTTAATCTGGGGTCTATGATGACATTCCTACACTGGCGCACCAATACTGATGCATTTTACACCAACCAGCAATGACTGGTTTGCCATCTGTAGCAAACCATGAGGAGTATGACAGAGCCTAAAAACACTCCAGAACCTGAAACTGTATTGAGAGAATAGATAACTGTTGTCTCTCTGATAACTCAAAAACCCCAATGTCAGCCCTGCATCAGCTCAATGAATCGAGCTTACCCTACCGGACACCCTGTGGGCAAGCTTTTTTTTTTTCATACATCCAGTCATGGTTACTCGAGATCACTGACAGGGGATCCGTTCACCAGGGGGCAGCGGAAGTTGGAGCAAGCTCTGTAAAAGATGTGGGCCAGTGAAGGACTGTGCAGTGACAATATCACACCATCATGTTCCATTTGACATTATTAGCTTTAAAATCACAATTTAAATCCTATCAGTAACATTAACTACTCTCATGGATAACAGAGCTAAGGTTTGTTGGGCAGGCATATGGAGAATAAATGTGTGGAGTGTCAGATTCATGGCTAAGAGACGGCCAACTGGTTTGTAATGAATGATTTAAAATTCACTCGTCACTCCTGCTGATTACCGTGGCTCCAGGGGCGGACATGTCTCTCCACAAGATACATGTCTAAATGCACAGTAGGGTGCAGATTCTCTAATATTCTGATATTAAGTAAGCAAAAATCACCTTAACAGGAAAAACCAATCATCTCTTCAAATGTTAATACACAATTGGATCACTTATTGACACAAGCCTACTACACATAATCCACAAAGGTCCACTACTCCATAGGAAGAAACTCTCTTAAATGACACCAATCAACAGTAGCCTATGACTTTATAGCTGTGTATCTGTCTTTGTTTCTAAATCTCTGTGCGTGTGTGATAGTTTGGCAGGATCTTCTTTGGATTAAGAATGTTTGCAAGCTAATCGCAGCTCATTGTCACTTCTTACAGTCTGTACTTGGAGGGATGATAGCTTCCACATTAGCTATAATACCAGTTGTGAGCAAAGCAGGATTTATTGATTTGGGCTTTTTGTGTCTTTGAAAGTATTGTTTGAACTACAGACATCTCGCTATTTTACTTTCTGTATGCAGCATGCACTCCATTAATATGGATGACATACAGGACACTGACGAGGATCAAACAAACAACCTTGTGAACATTAGTGCAGGTGTCATGTAAAATATACAGTTACCTATGAATGCTCCATAAACTGTGCTTGTCTATCTTTTATCTGGAACAGTATGATATCGTTTTGCCAGAAGGGGGAGACAAAAGCTCCACATTGCAGGTATAACACAAAGGTTCAACTTAAGGAGTCATTTAGATTTATGTTTGATTTTATTTTGAGTGGAGTATAACTGTGACTATGATGGACACAAATGATTCACTGACAGTGAGAACTGCATGCAGCGCAATACTTTTTAGAGGGCTGCACCAGCTGAGCATCGCTGACATTATTTAGGCCTTGGTGTTTCTTCTCATGTCATCTTTTAGCGGAAATGGATTCACAAAGACGCTGTGTGTTCATCCAGCTTTTACTTGGAGATCACATGCTTTCATCATGTGCTGTGGGTGTTTTAAATAGAGCCAGGATACAAATCAGGACAGAAGATGTCATTGATAACCTTACATGTAACTTGCCATATTAACCACATGATGTCAGCACACAGCCATTTATTGCTGCACACTGTGTATGTGGGGGGCCTGTAATTCCTGCCAACTCAACATTTAGTTCAGTAATGTTTTTTTAACAAATTGTTCAACAAATTAAGTTTTTTATTTCAATAAATCTCTCAAAATTGTGCAATGTCAGTTCTAGAGTACCACTGCAGCAAAGTGATTAGTGTAGCTGCTTGTGGTGGGTATTTTCCATGAAAAAGGTGTCCCAATAACCAGGACAGGTCCTCTCCAGACCCCCAACAACGAAGGTTTAACGTGCAGGCTCCCAACGTGCTCACGTCCACTGAATCACATATTCCATTTAGAGTTAAACTTGTGCTGGCTCATGCATAAGCTGATATTTCTGCAGATAGAGACGGTTCTCCCTTACCTATCTAAGACCAAGTAGTTTCTGAATTTGTGCCACTGACATGCTATAAAACACTAATCTGTTTGAAACGCAAACCCTTGAACCACACAGAGCAAAAACACAAAAAAGCAATGCCAAGCAGTAAATCCCACCTTTGTGAAGCTTACGGCGATCAGGTTTTGTTAAACAGCACCAATAACATTAAATACAAAACCACCTGCCTTAAAAATGATTATACTGTAGACTTGAACCAGCACACCAACAACTGAATGTTGCTGTAGTGTTTATTGCACAGCTACTCCATTGGAGTATATTACATGTATCACATTGCATTCAACTCAAAGATAACGTACTATATGTATGCACTGAAAACAGTGAAGGCTGCACCATGTCTACTTTCCTCTAAAACATTTATAGTGAGTTCACCTTCCTCATCTGTCCTTGGATATCAAACCTTACAGATAATTGCATCTGCATTACTGAGACCACAGTGAATGACAGTGAAGATCAGAGAGAAGTACAGTATATCATCAAGGGAATACTCATTAAAAATGCTTAGCCAGACTATACTGCTGCAATACATAAATATTCTCCTCTGAGGAAACTACAATTACCGCCTTGTGGTTGTTTTCTTCTACCAACCAGTCAAGTTGCATTCAAGTCCATGTCTGTCCACAGTCGTATAATATCTGCAGTGAAGACTTTGAAGAAATTCAATAAAAGGTATTCAGTGTATTTTTGGTGAAATGGAAGTCATTACTATATTGTATGATTCCAGTGTATCATTTCCAGTGAGAAACATGTCGTCTGCACTTAGAGACTACTTTTACTTTTACATGGTGCAACAACAATCACCTGAAGCTCAACATCAGCAAAACCAATGAGCTTGTGGTGGCCTGCAGTGCTTAAAAAATATGGATTTTGCTGCAATGACACTCCAAACTGTAACCTGTGGACGCTTCAACCCGGCAGCGTAGAAGATCTAAACAATCAGCACAGTTTGAAGGCGGACGCCCAAGATTAATGTCGACAAATCAGTATCTGAAAAAATGTATATATCGTCACAATCTCTGCTTCTGCTCCCGAGTTATGGTGTCGAATAACGGCCAGAAAAGTGTTTCTGCAGAACATTACGGTGTCACAGTGACCTTTGACCTTTTGGATATAAAATCACCACTTCATCATTTCATCCTCTGAGCCATTTATGTGAAAATATTGTCAGAATTAGCCAATGAATTCTTGAGTTATGGCCAAAAATGTGTTGTGTGTGGTCACAGGGACCTTTGGCCACCAAAATCAAATCGCTTCATCCTTGAGTCTAATTGGACATTTGTGCTAAATTTGAAGAAGTTCCCTCAAGGCCTTACCAAGATTTCACATTCACGAGAATGGGACAGACGGACGTCAGCCAGAAAACAAAGCCATGGCTGTCACTGGCATAAAAAGCAAACGAGCAAGATTCAAAGTCTCTTGTCTCCTTTTCAGTCATTGTTTTCTGCATGTGTTTACTGGTGTGGTGGCTGCTTTTATCTGTTGTGGAAATACATGCATGCAGCTGCCTGTCTCAATGACAGAATGGACCTTAGCTTTCGAAACATTATTTTAATATTCATTTTTAAGTATGTCTCTTATATATGTGAAAAATTTCCCCCTAGATGGTCAATGCAGGTCGGTGCAGGATGTGCACTCTGTGTGATGCATGGGGACATCTGTGTTGGTTAGCTTGAACATGGAGAAGGCCTTTTTTTTGGCTGCCCTCCAGAGAGACAGAGCTGTGGAGTCAGACTCCAGCGAGGGTCCCAAATGTGTGATTTGCCAAGCAGACAGAGCAGGAAGAGATGGAGATTTTCTCTGCCTGCAGTCTAAACAAAATACACACCCTCAAACTACTGTTATCAAGTACACGGTGACATGGAGGGTGACATTTTGTTATACCGAACGGATTGAAAGCCCTGTCAATCATGTTTATGCAGTTTCCGCATTAGTCAGCTCAACCTGTTGCTTAAAATAAAAACAAGAGTGTATTTTAAATTATGGCATTCTCTGTATTGACGAGCAGGGCTCAGGTATGATGGAAACATTAATGAGGACATCACCATCACTGAACAATTATATGAAAAGTAGCCTACACTGCCAGGGGAAGATCGGCAGTGGCACATCTACTGGGGCACACCAGTTTCCATGGTAACCTCTGATCACAGAGGGGATAACTGAAATGCGGTAATCACTCCATTGAGCCCTGCCAGCACTTTGACAACAGCGGCACTGAGCTGCTCCTCCTAAAACTTGCCGACTGGAGATTTTCCACATCTTGATGATGTTGTAGGAGGAGGGCGGCGTCACGGCGCCCTTTAAGGATATCCAACTATTGATGATTGGAGGGGTCATTTTCTGATCGCAGACATGTTCCCATTCAAAGTGAGAAGGTCCACAGCAGTAGACACGTCTGTACTTTTCATCCTTGTCGTTGTTGTCTGCTGTCAACACAAATGCTATCAATATCATTATCAATGTATTATGCAGCTAATTAGCTTGCTTTTCTGAAATATTTATGACTTTAGACTCTTCAAGTTTCACCCAAAAAGATTTCTCTCTGTTTGTTGCTGCTGTTCTAGCCGCAGTAGCCGGAAGACATACAACAAATGCTGTTTATTTTGTCTTAAATGATTAATCTGCACTCAGATCAGAAGGTCGTCAAAGTGATTTGGAACGGCATTCTTTTAGTCATCATCAGATTTTAATTGGTGACATTTAATTATCCATAAAGGTAAACTGTTAGTGGGAAAAAATCCAGTGGCGGTGCCCTTTGCATGTCATCTAGCATTACACTGCTGATGAATAAATAATCTATAATAATGTTTAGCTGTAGCCTCAGAGCCATTTGCACTGGAGAAAAAAGCGATGCTGCCGATGACCTCAGTGGGAGACTCCTGCCATTAGGAAAAGATTAAATGCTTTAACGTCGCCTCAAGTCGCTTTACATGCACTGCCAATTATTTCAAAGCGTGAGTGATGAATGTGGATGATTGATTGTTATGGCAGTTCTGACCCTAATTAGCTTTTGTTCAAGTAATCTGAGAGAAATTATTTTTAACTGGAGCCAATATCTCATATATGTTTATTCTCTTGATGCTTTAACCCAGAGTGCATGTAATCCGTAAACATAAACAGGATTTGTATAAGCTTTATGTATCAGGACTAATTCTCCTTCCACTGTCAGTCTGATAAACAACAATGGATGGCTGACCTACAGGAGATGCCTGGCTTTGATGAATCAGCAGTCACAGCCTGGACAAAGGCGAATGGCAAAGCAAGTCACACGCACGCCGCTTCACTGTCAGATGACTTTGTAGCCTATTTGTGGGTGGCAACATATGGTGCCTGTGCCTAGAGACTGCAGCTGCATTGACGCGACACCGAGCACCAGCTTCCTCACAATGGTGACACAGGGGACAGATGCTGCAGTATTCATTTGACTCTGCAAATCAGTAAAAACATACACAATACAAGTTGGTGTTGGTGTTGGTGTTGGTGTTGGTGTTGGTGTTGGTGTTGGTGTTGGTGTTGGTGCAAACAATCTTTGCGCCCAAATGCACCATTGATGCGTTACAAATTTTCATATCATTTTAAAGAACCCTTTCTCAAAATGTTTCACCCTTTGTGACAGAGAAAAAGCACTGACCTCTGGAAGATTAAATGATATTATGAAGTCGCATACTAAGCCAAAAGTGCAGGGTGGCCCTATTTTCTCTTTTTTTTTTTTTTCATTGATGGCAGATGGTGGAGAATGTGTGCAATGGCATATGGGGTAGGGCGCAGCAGCAAAAGCAGCAATAGCACTCTAGTGTTTTGCACTAGTGGATTATTCTCCGAGACAGGGCCATAATGGTTTATATGGACAATGAGTAAGCCGTGCAACTGTGCTCCATGGGTGTATGTGTATGGGCCACAGTAGAAGAGGAGAGGAGAGGAAGGGGTGAGGGTGAGAGAGAGAGAGAGAGAGAGAGAGAGAGAGAGAGACAGAGAGAGAGTGAGAGAGCTACACTGCCGTGAGACCTGGATTATGCTCTGGACAGTGGACGCTGCTGTGGCTGCAGCTGTTTTTCAAATTGCTCTAAATTCTCAGAGATTATGTGGAATGAATGAATGAATGACCAAATGAATGAATGGCGACATGATCTTCAAAACAACCATACAGTGTCCAGAAAGCTTTAGTGCTGGAATCCTTCGAAGCTGTGCACTTAAGTGTAAAAATAAACACATATCCTGTGATTTATTTTCAAACGTGACTCACTTCTTGAGAGTGTAATGTAGTGTAATGTGATATGACACGAGGCTCAGGCAGAAATTATGGTTTCCACATAGATGAGCTCAGCTGTGAGCCGGTAGACGTTCACTTTGTTGGAAAAAGATGGATGTTTTCTGGCATTCGGATTTGCATCTGGGTGCTCCTTCTTTTAACTCAAGTACCATCCTCCCTTTTGGAATCACTCAAAGCTGAAACTGTTATAATCTGGCAGACCAATCACAAATCCTGGTGATGAACGTCATCATCTTACTCAGTCACAGACGCTACTACCTGTAATTGATGGAAGATTTAATGCGTTCATGCATCTTGTTTGATTTGCACCCTTTGAAGATAAAAGATGAGGTACCATGCCATTAGAGTAAATGCTCTCTTAACATCCGCATAATAAGACCTGCGTGGTAGGGGTTGGAGGTTTCACTCACTTAATTTCATTGCACATAGATGAGTGGAGTGCTGTCTGTTCATCAGATTGCTGATCCCAACTTCTATCCTCTTTACTGTAAATTGCACAGATATAGTATTTAACGCTGCCTCTGAACATTACATCATAGAACACAGAATAATACTCACAAACCACTCAAAATTCAGCACATACAGTAAATGCTTTAAGAGCTAACTAATGCTAGCTATAGAATTAGAGGTGAAGTCAACATTGAGCTCTCAAAGGCAGAAAAATAGTTCTGGCAGAATAAGTTTTAAGTGTAATTCATATGTGTGGTGCAGATGTATTGTGAGATGAGAGAAGCACTACAGTATGTTTTCACCCAAGGGCACACAGCCCTCGATGGGATATTGCTTCCCTTGTGTGCAGCTATCAGGAAGCATCACCCCTCACCCACCCATGCTACCCTTTGCTTTTGCCAGTCAGCATATGTGCCACTGTTAATCAAGCATGTTTCCAGAAGTGAGATACACGCAACAATGATATTTCTCACATTAGTCATAATACTGTAAGTAATAGTTTGGACTCCAGGTCATACAATGGCCAATTAGCTGGATTTGCGTGCGTAGATGCTAAGCTAAACAACCAACGGAAAAAACATGACTTTGTAATGTAATTGTTTGTGAGTAATGGCCGACCTCTGAAAGGTTCAACTGTAGCTGTGTTGTGAGTAATGGACACGAGCTGCAGATTGGCTTAATGCAACAGTGATTTAATAAAATACAGCCGACCAAGCACTGTGGCCTGGGGAGCTCTGTGTTTATGGGTGCAGGAGGAAAAAACACAGTAAGATTAGCGGAAGCTGACTTTTAAAGTAAACTTTTGTTTCGAAGAGTAGTGCAAAACAAGAGAACAAATAGTGGCACGTGAGAACTTTACACAGTATCATCTAAATGTAGGCCAATAAAACTGAAGGAAAAGTAAAAAGGCAACAAAATATCACACAAATATCACAGCCAAGATTCATGAATATTGAACACTAGTGCTTTTGTTCATGATACATGAAGAACTGGCCTGCCAGTTAGATTAAAACACCAAAAATCCATCACATTTGGTGTGGTTGAATACAAAAGAATCCACCAGTCATTTTGATATTAATGAAATATACAGTATGATCTCTGGACACGATTATGCTTGTATTTATGCGTTCATTCAGTGTGTTCTCTCAGGCTCAATTGGCCAGATGGGCGATGAGCTCGAGCTGCAATACTGGGACAGATGTTTCTAGACTGTAAGTCAGGTTTTGCATTACGCATACATTTTCATTTTTTCACCACCTGGCTGTAAGCTGTCGTCTTCCCAGATTAGCTTAACTTTTATTTACATGCACCCATTCATGAAATCCTCTGAATGACAGAGGAAAAAAATAATTTGGAGAGAAAGTGTGTGTGTGTGTGTGTGTGTGTGTGTGTGTGTGTGTGTGTGTGTGTGTGTGTGTGTGTGTGTGTGTGTGTGTGTGTGTTTATATATGCTTTTGTGACTGCCAGCAGGCGATTGCATATCAGTGAAGTATAGCAGCTTTCCCCAGAGGATACAGAGACTGATGCTGCAGGACCATGGACAGCACCTCAGTCAAACTCACCTCAGGCTGACTTTTGAGGAGAGTTGTGTAGACATGTACAGTACATGAACTTATGAGAACCCAAGATAGAGATAAAAGCTCTCCAGCATACAATATGCACTGATTTCATGAATAAATGTGCCTCAAGTTGGAAAAAAGTATACCCAAGAAAGTGTACTAGTACATAGTGAGTACAGTTGACAGTTGTCAAGAAACACTTCTATATATTCAGATTTTACCTTTCATGTATTCTGGGTTGGTATGTGCAAATAGATATTGCTATTTTGTCAGAGGCTAATGATAAAGTTTGTATATTGCACATATTGTAAAGCCCCTTGAGGCATATTTGTGATATTGGGAAATATGAATAGAATTGACTGGACTTTGACAAAATGACAAAACAGCCCAGCCTGTGTTTCTGTTTTAGATCACCAGACCTTCTGGTTCAGTCATCGCTCATCAAGCCCCCGTATAAAACTGTGGGCAGCTGATTCCGGCATACAGTCTTAGAGAACGGATGCTCCTGTCGAGCACCACAGTTGGAGTAAACAAGTGCTTACTTTGGGCAAACAAGCCAAGCCAATAAAAGCTACTGTATGTATTTTTCTCAGGAGTTGGTGAACCTATACAGCACTACTAAAACAGTGAATACAGGACCAAAACAGGGCTAAAACACCACTAAATACTGGATTTCTTATTTATGTCATGTACAGGTGTTGGGCAGCGAAACTGACAACAAGCCTGAACCCCCTAAACTGAACGCTCAATAGTACATTTTAATTTCCATCCTAAAATAACACGTCTGCCTCAGCTCAGCATGTTAGAGTCAGTGAACACATCAGCTACACACAGCAAAGCAGGTGTCCAAGGTGGGCTGAATTAAGGGCAACTGGACTGAAACTTGAAAACGTTTCACCCCTTGTCTAAGGTATGAAGTACTGATCAGTTACAGCTGGAGAGGCCCACAGGATGAGAGTCAAGTCTACAAGTTTCTACAGCTGAGACCAGCTGCCCTTGATTCAACCCTCCTATGATAACCATGACCTGGATGACTGAGAGTCTTCACACAGCAGAATAGAAGCAAACTGAAGTGAACCCAAAGGAGTGGTCTTGAGATTTTCAGCACCTGCTTCTACAAAGTTTCAGAAAAAGATGATTTGTGCTGAAATATTCAGCCCACATTTGCCAAATATAAATCTAATCAGGTTCTCCATCAGCACCTGAATTTATCATCCTCTTCAGCACCATGGACAGCAACTTTAAGGAGCTCTTACGAAACGAATGTGCTGGCTCTTAAAGGCCCAGCAGACTGAAACCAGTGTTTTCAGTTGCTCTGACTGAATAGACTCCTGCTTAGGTTAAAGCTGGACCGTCAACAATCTGCGGTCATCAAAGTACATGTATTAAGAATTGTTAAGTATGCAGAGCCTATATGTAGGTATATCAGTGTTGAACTTTTATAGCGTATTTGCAGAAATGCTCTTTGAAAACACCCAGAAAGGGGCCCAGGACCACCACTGGCATTAAATCCCTGCTTTTGGAAACAGATGTTTTACCATTTAAGTAAACGTTAAGTAAATAGGGCTAGGGTTTGGTATGAGCTAACCTAATCCTAATCTCGCCTTCAAAATGAAATACAGTATTGCTATTGCTTTCTGCCTTTAGTGCCTTTAAATGTGATGTATATATAAAACAATATGTATTACATTAATATCAATTATTACACATTTTTGGTTAAAAAATACATTTAAATTGATTTGAAATCATCTCATTAAAACAATAGAAATGAGACATTTTAGGTGCTCATCTTATTGGCTTTATCTTACCTTAGCTTAGCATAAAGACTGGAAATGGGCTAGCCTGGCTCTGTCTGTTGGCAACAAAATCCAGTTACTTGCACCTCCAGTCACTGCTCCTCAACCAGAAATAGTCCAGCTCATAGCCCGTGGTGAAACCATAAATTGTCACATTCATACTTATTTATTGAGCAGAGCAAAACTGATTAACTGGTTAAGTAAGAGGCTTAAGAATACTCATACCAGTGAACTTAGACTGAACGCATTCACTAAATAAAGAAGGCTAGAACTAAAGTACAATTTACAGCATATTTGTCAGTGATATAGTACTGTACTATATGTTAGACACTGTGTGAAAATAGCTGTAGAGTAAAATTAAAGGTAGTGGCACATTACAGGCTTTTAAGCATGCATACACATATGAAGTAGTGTGGCTATAAGCAGCCTTTCATAGTATGAATCCACATAGGAAGCACCACTACATTGTAAGCATACTGTACTTCATCACACTTCACTGACAGTGTGCGGTCATATACCTGCATATTGCAGCGCATACAATTCCGATTGAGTGCATACTCCATATAACGCTCAGTCTCGGTGCACAAGGCTGGGACTTATTCTTACCCGAGGTGGAGGGAACTAAGCCCCCAGGGAGCAACGTCACTCCCTTTGGCATATCAGCCACTGTCCGCTGCATGCGCCCAACACACCGCCACAGAGGACGTCAGGATCGCACCCATCCTCAACGCGAAATGCTTTGCGAACTGAATGTAACTCCAGCAATCCTCCCCGATTCCGTGCGTTTCGGCGAGGAGGTATTTACACGCTCGGGCATACAAGCAGGCTAAAGGAACTCCTCGGCGAAGTGGGAAGGTCATTTAAAGTGGAAAGAGAGGGCTCGCGTCGACTATGGTCTGTGGTGAGGGAAGCAGCACAAAGAGCCAACATCTGTAACTTCGGGATTTACTTGTAAAGGCGCTTCCGCTGGAGATCGTGGGATATTCTGTGCACAAACATGCCTGTAAGAAGAGGTCACGTTGCGCCACAAAACACATTCCTTGGATTAATAATTCGGAAATTCGAGGGTCAGAGTAAGTATGTTCTTGATGTGCAAATGCTGCTGCCAGAGAGAGAATACTGCAAAGTAAACGTTTTGATAAATTTACGTTGAAAATCTAAGTTTATGCTGTGATAAAAATGGTGCATCCCATAAAAAAAAACAAAACATTAATGACTTTGTTTATTTAGAAGACGAACAAAAGAATTAATTGATTTTTACATGAGGTTTGCTGAATATAAACATTAGTAGTGCAGGAACTGAATACAGTGTGTATATAGGTATGTAGTTACCTTTAATTAAAATATGCAAATTCTGGTGAAGATAAGATTATCTGCAAAATGAATCTCAATTTTACATTAGGCTGCTTATTTGTCTTTACAGTGCCACTGAATTTAATCAACTTGATTGCTGATTGGTTTTATTTGTGAGCCGACACCATGGCGTGGGCTCTGAGGTCAGCATGCATACATAAGTGCATACTTTCTCTTTCCATGCAGACCGGAAATTTGTGATAGCCAATGCCAGGGTGGAGAACTGTGCGATCATATACTGCAACGATGGCTTCTGTGAGATGACGGGCTTCTCCAGACCGGACATCATGCAGAAGCCATGCACCTGCGACTTCCTCCACGGTGACCTCACAGACAAAGAGGCCATCAGCCAGGTGTCCCAGGCTGTGCTTGGCTCCGAGGAGCGCAAGGTGGAGATCACCTACTACCGGAAGGATGGTGAGTCAGAGTCCTGGCACAAGAGTGTGGCTGTCACAGAGTGCCGGTAAGCCAAGAGGGGCTTCTTTTTGTGACGTGTGGCTCCAGAGAAAAGCATCTACTGCAGCTCCTCACTGTGTCCACTCCATGATGTGGCCTGTCAGTCTGCTACTAACCACTCGGTTACAATATGTGCTTCAGACATTAGCCCTGATAGAGGAAACCACTCAGCTCTAAAAGACCTCCTTTGAGCTTTATGCTGCAGGTATTCTTGTACTTGCTGAAAGTGAACTGATAACTTTGATCCTCATACATGAGGAGGGTTATGATTAGAAAAACAGTCCAAAACAAGAATATTATCCTAAGGAAGAAGAAGTAGCTGCATATAATATCCATATAACACATTAGAAAATGATTGTGGTGATGTGGTGTGAAAACGGTGTCATATTAATGCTATTAATGTTTGGTCGTGTGCATTGCAGAGGAGGGGTTATAGCCAGCGTGTCAGATACAACCATCAGAAGTTCTATGTGTGAATCCATTGAAAGACAGCAGTAGAATCTTTTTGGCACCTGCCTTGATTCATAACATCATGCGCCTGGGCGACAAAAAAAAAAAAAAAAGTCTGGTTGCCAAAATTGTGGTGTGCACCTCGTCTTGGTTTTGGATTTAGCAAAGAGATGGGAATAGGATGAAGCAGTCGGTGCTATATCAGGTGATAACATGATTCTTGTGTTTTGATGGCCAGGATGGACAGAGGGAGAGACGGTAGAGGAGAGACGGGGCGTGGATAGACAGAGCAAAGTTCATGTTTTCTGACTCCGGCTTTACACTCTTCAATTAAAATACACTCACTGCATATTTGAAGATCTGTGATTCATTAAGCCATGTCGTGGTTTGCAGCAAAGGTGTACAGAAGCTTTACTCCACAGTGGATCAATCCATTAATCTGTGCTATTGCTGCACATGCGATAGGCTACAGCTTTGCCAGCTTTGCATAAAAATGCTCTCCTTTTAATGCTAGACTGGTGTTTGTCATTCATTTTTGGCCAATCCTACTTCTGGTATGAATGGTGCACTGCAGAGACAGCAATCCTGAGTCAGAGTATTAATATGATGTTACCGCTCAGTGGCATAAATCCCCGGATTGACCACCTCCTGCCATGCTCTCACATGAGCTTTTTATGGTCAGCATGACATAGCTGCACAGAGTCAGGCCAAAGCACTCTTCTTATAGAGCAGCACAATTAAACCATGCTTTTTTTTCCCCTTTCTTTCATTTCCCTGCCACTGTTTGTGATATTGTTTCTATGAACTGATATTCTTTACTGCGCTAACTTCCATGCTACAAACAGCAATATATGAGGAGTCAAAGCTGGAAAAAAGAGACGTAATGTTTTATTTAATCATAAGGAGCTAGGGCTTTAATTTTTAATTGTGAGTTTGATTAGATTCTAGGCCATGGATACATGTTTAATCTGCCATCAGCAGCCATCAGCCTGGACGTTTTTTTTTTTTTTTCTTTTCTTGTTTTGCTAATCAGGAAGAGTCAAGAGCCGGCTGCTGTTCTGTTAAAATAGATTGTCTCAGAAGCCTGCAGGACAATTACAGAAAACACTCCAGAGTCTGTTTGCGAGAGCACGAACAGCTTGCTTCTTGACAAGCGGGATTTGAACTTCATTTAGTTTCCCATCCTCCCATCTTTACACGCATGTGCTCCACTCCGTCGAAATGTCATGCGCCTGTGTAATGTTTAAAGTGTGGCGGACGAGAGCCGCAGAAACCTTCCGACATAATCGTTGCTCTCTGTCTCTTCACAATCCTCCCCGGTGTGCATCACAGCTTCAAGACACAACTCTTAATACTCCTCAGAGGAATTTACAGTGAGTGCGTGTGCTCATGAATAAAGATGTCAGGCTGACAGTGCAGTGACTGGGAATGAGCAGCTTACAGAGTAAATGCATTAAACTGGTATGGAGGACACAATCCACACGCTCCCACTGCTATAGGGGGATGAAAGATTCATGGCATCCTTGAGAGCGGTGGCCATATTGATTCAAGTCGCTCCTCAAATTGAAGCTGATGGGTGGAAAGTGGATGTTTTCAATGTCTCCTCTCCTGTGTTTGAAGTCATCAGTCCTCATGCAAATCAGCTAATCCTTTGTATTAAACCCATCCATTTTCTACACACCTACTGTACGTCACAAATCATACAGGCATGTTTAAAAAGCACATAGAATAAACCAGCAGTGGCTGAAATGTGTTCCCAGTATTCCCTCTATCCATTTCTCCCCGTTTTCCCCTCTAAATATTGGTCTAAGTATGATCTGTGGACATGCCTTAAATGCCAGGGTTTAGAGGGATTGCAGTGTGACAGTGCAGTGTGCTTTGTTTTCACTCATCCATCAATAACTGCAGTGACAAGTCTTAAAAAAAGTAAGGTCAGGATTTGTGGAAGGGAGCCGTGCGACATCAGGAGCAAAAAAAGCTTTGGCTCTTTTCACTGAAAAGGCAAAAAGTTAAGCTGCTTATGCGTATGCTTCGAAATTAAAAGTAGTGGAACAAAGGGGACCATGGGAGTACGGCGAAGGCCTTCAGCACGAGGGCATTTTTCCTCTCATTTTGGTCTGTGTGAGCAACCAGCATGGGTTGTGAGAGGAGATACCACACGTGCACTCTTCCTTTAACGATGATACATAATCAATGAGGTAAATGCTTTCCCTTGATGGCTTTGTAAAGCTATCCTATTCCACGGGGTGTAATAATACTTTGTACCTGAATGAGTGTTAACAAAAGGAAGCTGACACCATGCAGAGAGAAGTTAAATGGATAATGGCTTCATAACAGCGGCAGCTTAGCTAAGCGTGCTGAATGATCTGGGACATGTGGTATGCGTGGGTGCAGGGTTTCATAGGTGACACCCCGCCGAGGGGACTGAAGGGCCGCACGTGCCCCCGCTGAGGGTTTGGTGGCAGGGGAGCGAGGGGACAGGGGGACGCCGAGTGCCCCAAGTGCACAAGGTGTGCTGCAGGACACTTGGATGACTACCCTCCAAAAGAGCGCATCCATTTTTCATCACGCTCAGCCCTCTTTGGTGTCTCGCAGTATGAGGTGAAACACGCACTGAGCCTTCCTCAGGTTTCACGTGTTCGAGTGAAATCAGCTCGTCCAAGTAGAAGCCGAGGGACTTTCCATCTCAGAGACATTCATATCAGCTTCATCCCAGGAACATTTGCATATTTATTCGATAATGGACTGTTTACGGCCATTTCTGCCCATAATTGCAACGCGAAACAAGTTAATTGGTGGAGAGGGGGCGCAGATGGATGTTTGAACACTATAACAGCACAGGTTTGAGTTTGCACTGGGTAGGAATATTCATCCACGGGCTATTTTTATCTCATGGATTCGTGTAGTGGAGGTGATTATCTAGTATTCCACTCCATGCCGTCTGTGTTTTTCTCTTATCAATCAATGTACGCTAACTTCAGTTTCTACCGCTGCGTTCAATGCACCAACATTTGCACTGAACTTAAACAGAATGAAAGATCGCCGAGCAAAATATCATGAATTGATAAACACAAATGAAATGTAGTTTGAGCCTGAGCTGCTAGTTATCCCTGACGGTTCTGGAGACACTGATTGAAGATGAAATTAGGCCAGGCTGTGTAGCTTACAGCAGTCTCACTGAGGCGAGATATTGCCACAAGGCCCAGGGACTCTAAACAAAGGGTTAGCTTGCATGGCCTCTCCCTACATGCCCTAGTCCCGATTGGCTATGCCCCAGTAACGATGCTTATTGGCTTAAGCAGAATAGCCCTAAACGAGAAACATGTCAGATTTCATTATATGAGACTTACTACCAGGCGGTGGTCTGGGGCTGTACTGTTTAAATGCTGCAGTTGTGGATAGTACATTGGTATAAAGATACAAAAATCATCAACTCATGTTTCTCCCTGAAGTAGATCAGCTATTGCAGATTAATAAGAGGCGTCAATACATCACAATCAAATAGCTTCCCTTTTTTTAAATAAGATTTGAGAACATGTATAGCGGTACCCGCTCTTCTCCATGAATATAAACACCACTACTGCATATTGATGAGTCTTGAAGACATCTCACAAGACGTTTCACCGCAACTCTGCTTGACCTGTGAGTCATTGTAGGGTGTCCAAAGGATCACTTGATTAAGCAGCAATGTTTTAATAATTGATGATGGAAATAGAATCTACAGTAATGAAATTTCCATCATGAAAAGGGAGCTAGTCTTAATACACTGTCCATTCATTCAAGCAGGTGTAAATAACATTTCTTGGCTAGCAGGGAAACACTATATAAAGGTCAGGGAATTAATGGACGCTCACTGGTACAAACTGCCAGTGATGTTAACCATGTCCAGCAGCTATGTCCATGTTTGGACAGCATTGTGTTGTGCTGATTTGAGTGTTGCAGGAGAATAGTGAGGTTGGATAGCCTAAAACCTGAATGGTTAGCAGTCTTCAATAGCACACATACGGTAACGCTGCATGTTTACCAGCGTCAGAAGTCAACCATGTTTGTCTGTCTGTACGTTTGCTCGATGGCACATTGGCAGAAAGAGAGTTAAAGCTAAGAAAACACATGATAATGGAGAAAAGACAAGAAAATGAGGAAATGGCGCAGCGTAAGCAGAAATAGAGCACATGCAGAACGCAGCAGAATGCCAGACTTGATGTTGGATAATGAGTTGACCATGAATGTTACATATATTTTAGTGTTACAGTAACATGGCGCTTGCATGATTCTGATGTTACTGGAGATGCTGGCTGTACCAACATAGCATTTTGCCATTTACTAATTACTAGCATGTTAGCATGAATTCAGCTCTGTATCGTTCTACACGACTTGCAGCATTTGTGTATTTGCATTTCTTAATGTCATGTTCGTTTGTCAAACTGGTGAATGTGTTTCCTAATTTCCTGGAAGAGTCACTGTCTAAGAGCAGGTCTCTAACAATATTTGATTTAATTGCTGTAGGAGATTTTTTTTTTTTTGTCAACATGATGTATGCATGCATGCATTGTCAGAGTGCTATTTTTTTTTTCCTTTCTTTGTGCTTTTTTTGTTTGTTTGTCTGTTTTTTGCAGCCACTCTAAGGCACCATTAAGGCCGGGTACGCTTGTTACACACTAGTCTGTACAAAGTGTTGTCTGTCCACATCTAAAACCACACTCACTCAAAGTCTGCCATCACAGTGAGGGACAAGACATAATGAATCATACAAACGCACACTTTTGAACAGTCTTCTTGAAGGCTTTGAGAGAGAGGCTTCAGATGCTGTTTGACAATCCAACAAGCGCTTTGCTTGAAGTGTACTGATGGCTTTGGATGAGGCACAGGGCGTGCAGCTGGACGCCATCAGTCAAACTATCAAACTGATGGTGATAATGGAGAGAAACAACTAGAAATGACAGCAAATATGAGAGCAAATAAAAAGAAGGGAAGCACGGACGCAAAAGGTTTCATTTATGAATGATGGCGGTGCAAAAAAGTGACCTGAATGAGTGCGATTGATGTCAGAGAAAAGGAAACACATAATAAGTGTATTCCATGTTCATGATTTATATGTCCAGTAAATATTGTTTACGCAGTCACACATTTGATTTTATGCAGTTTTTTATGCAGTTCTGTTGGGTTTTTTTGGTGAAAAATGTGTTTTCCTGAATCCGGCATTTTTTCCCAGTGAATCTGGGAAAGACCATAGCTGACAGTTTTGTTCACTGTGACACTTCAGCTGAGAAGTCATGTCTGCCAAGACAATTTGTCCATCAACAGAGGGTAGCATCACACGTCTAGAAAATGAGATCTTTCAATCTGAATTCAGCTTTGATTCATGAAGTATTCTGTAGCTTGAATTTGACTTGAAATTAAAGGTTTGATTTGTATTATCGCATCGTGTTCTGTAATGATATTTGTTTTAAGCGGTCATCATAAACCTTGGTTTGTTAGTTGCACTGTTGAATATGTGTTGAGTGTGCACAAAAAGCATCATGGTTCTTACAAGGTTCAGCATGCTATGAATAAGTTTACACAAACATCATGGGATACTGTGGATCTCAATTAGTTTTGCCATGGATTAAGGTTTAGCTGAATCAGGATAATGGGGAGAAAATCTGATCTTTGGATTCACATAATTTTCCCCACCCGAAATACCTTAAACTGTCTGCCATTGTTGTGAAATCATAAAGAAGATGAATAACGTAGTTGTTCCCAATCAATGATGAAGGCCATTTTTCTTCAGGTCATGAGTAGCTCTGCTGATCACATGGCTTACTCCTGCTTGACTGTGGGTGAAGGAAAGAAAAGCTGTTTTATTCACAAAAAGTTCCTCTTGCTCACCAGGGTCAGAGCACTGTGGGCCAATTTGTCCGTTTCTAAAATGAGCGTAGTGATAAGAACACATCATCAGATCAAACTGAGAACGGCGCAGTGTCTGCTGATTTAGCGCAGCAGTTATAGAGAAGCTTTCCCTTGATCCATTTCGGTAGAGGTGACATTCAGCAGGAGACCAGATGAGAAGAGCCCCCCATGGTTTAGCCTTTAAGCATGACCATTGTTTCCCATCTGGTGAGGTAAACTGCAGCCCAGAAATATTTCTGCTGAATTTACCATCTTGGCAACACACAGCTTATAGTTCTAAATGACGTACAGTAGACCTCTGCTGGTATCAACCAGTATAGATAGTCAGTGTATTACTTCTATTCTCTCCTTTAACAGAAGGGGATATTAGAGCTTCATTTTTTTTGCATTTCATTCACATTTTGCATTCCTTTGCAAATGTGCACACTGCGCCTCATTTGCAGCTAATAATGCGGTTGCACACAATGCTTAAACTGTCTAAAATGCTCCATAACGAAAAAAATGTGCTTAAGCGAATGAAAATATTTACATGTGAGCGTGCAACCATATAGCAGGGATCTCCTAATGCTATATATATTATTGCTGTATTCAGAAAACTGTGGAAAAACCCCTGACTGGGAGCAAAATTTACACCAAGTGAGAAACCATGGAGCAAAGGGCACAACTGCATCATAAGGAGGAGAAATGCTCAGAATACACGCAGCTTAACATTTCATCATTTTCAACTACATTGCATTTGAAAAACTACAATAAATACAATATACTGTAACATATATATAGTCTGCTTATCTGTGGCTCAGTAGAAAGGTGGAGGTATGGCTCCATGGCTCCACATTTCTCGGTATATTACTCTCTCACAAGAACAACAGGATTTGTTGGAAATCATTTTGGTTGAAAAACAGTAATGAATATGTGGTTTGAAATCTGGCATTAGAAATCATTCTGTCACCGCGCCAGTGTCCACTTTTGAATCAAGGAAAAATGTCCCAAAAATAACATCAGTAAGTGTTCACTTTTGGAGGCAATTCATTTTTAAGGATTTATAACTAACAAGTTTAATTCCTGCGGGATTTATCAGATAATTAAAAGTCGATACTGAATAACTCTCTCGCTCGCCTCGTTTCTCCTCGACTGTTGAAAATGAGCATACTGTTAAATCAAACACATCAGAGTCAAAACCAAAAAATGTCCCCTTTAATGGAAGGGACAATGTAGAATTAAGTGGAGGCTTTCTGGGAAATGCAGGAAAGTGCTTTTTATGAAAAAGGGATTTTCTGGGGGAGGACTCGCAGTTCCCCAGCTCTCTAAGCACTGCTCTTCTACTTTAAAATATACACACATGACACCAGACAAGATGGGTGTGGAGTGTCCAGCCCCCCTCCCCCTGCTGGTTTTATTATCCACATACGGCACACACGCAAGCATGCAGAGCTATATATTCCCATCCCCTCACATGACACTGCTTAAACACTGAATTCTACCCGAATTCTCCAATTCCGTACATTTATGATGTTTTCCATTGTATTCAAATCACATTATCATATTGCCAGTGGTAACAATGTGGCTTGACTTCTGGGACTTTTGATGCAGAAATCCTTCCAACAGAACTCTGGCATGTTGAGGCAGACCGTGCTTGTTATATTTAGTCAGACAGCAAGTCTACTGCTAATGAATGCTGCTGGCAGGGTGTCTGTGAGCCCTGCGGAGATTACAGTGAACACTGGTAATATGTGTCCTCTGTGAGTAGAAGCAGCACTACAAGACAGAAGGACAGACAGACCCACACAGTGAGACAAAGGGACAGTTTGTCGTAGATATTTTGATTTCATCAGCCAGATGATAAACACTGCTTTTGATATATTTTCTAAAAACATGATTGACATATGTAGATTTTTTTTTGATTATGTGTTTAAAATTGGAGTCATTGCAGATATAATAGAAGAGGCTGTCAAGGCAGTTAAATCCCATACCAGAGATGGCCACTGTGATATTGTAAGTCACCCTATAGCTTTATAGTAGCTATTATGTTGTTGTTGTTTAGGGTCCAGTGAGTAGACACTTTTATTGGTGGGCAGTTGTGCCCGCAGGCTCTGAGTAGCTTTCACTAACACAGCAATAACCGATGCAGTTGAGAAATTGAGATATTCTGGGCTCCAGAATAAGTTTAGATCACAGATTGTTTTCCGCTCCACCGCTTCACACGATCCTCTAGTCATTATTCCTATGAGCACATCGCAATCCTCTAAATTGGCTGTAATCTGTCCCGCCGGTTTGATCTATTCTGCTAAACCCAGCTATCTGCACCATACTGTGGCTCTTGCATCACATTTGTCCAAGCCCACATTGTATTGCTCGTTAAAATACATGTGGCACATCTATATGGGCTTAAATAGGCGTGCGGCACACATGGACACACACATATACTTTGTATAACCCCTGGGCTTACTTATTTTATCTCAACTTTGTTCCGACATGCAAGCGCTGACCTTTAAATCGAATCCACTTCTCGTCTGTTTTCCCAGCATTCATGGGAAACCAGAGGGAGGTGTTAGTCATTTTTAGATTTCTCTTTATTTAACATTCTAAATAAAAATCTGCACAGTGTCTCGCACAAATGTTTTCTCTATAGGTTCAGGTCAGACATCTTGAGACATACTAACCCTTTCAGAGGTGACAGGCAGGAGGATAATGTATGCTTCTTTTTCTTTTTGGCACTGACACTTTGTCTCTCTTCCAGGGTCTGACTTTCAGTGTAACACTCACATAATCCCAGTGAAGAATGAGGAGGGCGTGGTGATGATGTTTATCTTAAATTTTGATTACGTTGTGGATGAGGAGAGTGACAACTCCACGGAGAAGATAAGCCCAACATCTCCTACAAAGTCAGATCAAAGTGAGTATTTGATATACAGTTCTCTCCTTACTATTATATACTATAAAAGTACCTAAAATATCAATGGAGTAAAAAAGTATAATAGAAATGAGACTCATTTTTGTTTTGTTGTCATGGCATTTCTTTTTTTATGTTTCCTTTTCTTCTTTCTTTCTGGCATGATGGCATGATGCCTCATCAAAAAATGATGCATCTGTCATTCATTGGTCACATTTATTCTCTTTATTGTCAGTGAACCTGTGTATGTTTTGTGAGATGGCTCCAGTCCTTAAACACACAATTCCTTTAACAGAGGGGTGTTGCATAAGTGGATGGCTGTATATGAGATAATTCATTAAAAAAGCCCTCTGTATCTGTTAGACAGTAATTGTGCACTAGAGAATTTGATTGCCTCAAATTCTCAGTGTAATCCAATCCTGTTGCCAGCATCTATTATTCCAAAAAAGTATGCATTATTTAGTTTGCCAGGACAAAACAGTGTGAGTGGTCTGCTTATATAACCTTACCGAATGTGTTTAATTCTTAATCGTTCTGCCTGTTTTATGTCTTTTCGGAGAGCAGCCTGTACATGCACGCATGTACCGCACCCTCATCTTTTATTTGGATGTGTGTCAGTATAGGTGTAAATGTCAATGAGACATTCCAGCTCCTCTCTGATTGGAGGCACTCAGCATCTCTTCTCTGACCGGAGCTCAGCGATCCACTTCACTCAGCATGAATTCCTCCAAGGCACTGGCATCCGGCTCGTGGTGTTGCTGTGTGTGTGTGTGTGTGTGTGTGTGTGTGTGTGTGTGTGTGTGTGTGTGTGTGTGTGTGTGTGTTTTCAGTGCATGCATGCATACGTGTGTGCGCGCGTGCATGCATGTGTGTGAGTTGAGTGCCTGTGTCCGTTGCTAGCATTGCTAATCAGAGCTGATTGCTTGTGACAGCGCTTCAGCAGGGGGATCTGTGGGTAGATGGGGCAGATAAACATATGATGTGACTTTACATTAGAACAAGTCTTGACTACATGCACACATCACACTTAAAGGATGACCTTACCATTGTCTTTGTCTGTGGGCAGCCCTTAGATAGCAGCAGGGTGTTAAAGTGTAATTTTATGCTATAACTGGGGTTTTAAAGACTGATGCTAATATTTTAGTCTTTCATATTGATCGTTTCCACACCACATATTCTGTATTACTTCAGATGTGTATGACAGATAGGCGCATTTAACAGCAAATGAAAAGTCCTTTCCGGTTAATGCGCTTTTAAAGGAGAATGAAAGAACCATCCCCTTGGCAGAGGAAGTACCTTGATACATCATTGCTTTCAGACTGCTTTCTTTTTTTTTGGCATTTCACCTGAAATGATCAGGGAAGACATTTGTATCTAACCATAAGTTTTAGTGTAGCAGCCTGTGAAAAGTCATTTTGGGACATTGGGGGGCTAATTATGATCCGGTGCTGACAGCAGGCAATAATCCTGCAGGTGTCAACCAGCACAATATTGAGCCTGGAAGAGAGCAATCCCTCTTTCCCTGAGCTGCCATCCAGAACACACCATTCAGCAACCTCAACATGCCTTCAAGGTCCAACACCAGAGACAATAGTTAGAAATTACCCAGCAGAAAGAAACACTGTTCAGTGCTCAGAGTTCGTTTTACTATTCTGTGTACAACTGGATGCATATGATGCATTGTGCAATACAATATTTCACTCAAAACTCCAACTGTAAAGGTTTGCATCACTATGCTTACTCTCTTTGAGTTCTACTGAGTGACACTATTCCAACAATGTAATTACGGCTGCATGGAGCTGTACTGTACTGCCAGGGACTCCTGAATGGCTTAATTAACTAAATTCTCTCACAGTAAAAACGCATTTAAGTTGCATAGTAAATATATAAATCTGACACCTACAAAATGCCAGCGGTTTCCTAAAACTCAATTAGAATGAATGAACTTTCAAATAGAGCCTTCTTTATTTGAATAGAGAGGATCAGCAGGTCCACTGCAAGCTCTTCCCCCTTCTTACCCCTCAGGGTGAATCCAGACACCCTGTGAAGGAAAGTCATGCTGGCTGCTTGTATCCGCAGTCTCGCTGACTTGAACACTACCCACAGCTCATGAGCATAGCTGAGGGCAAGAATATAATTCAACTCATAAATCAAGAGCTTCGCCTTCAGGCTCTACTCTGCTTCTTCAGCACAGCAGTGAGATACAAAAGTCCATGCTGCTGCTAATGTCGCATCCATCTAACCTTTCGCTCCATCTTACCCCCGTTTGAGAAGACCTCGAGGTACTTGAACTCCTTCCCTTGAAGCAGCAACTCGCTCACAGCTCAAAGGGCAGCAATCCACCATTTTTCCAGCAGAGTACAAGCAGAGGGCTGATCCTCATCCTCGCCATTCACACTGAGCTGGAAAATGTGTCGTAACAAATATAATGCATTCTCAGTCATCCAAGTGAAAGGGTATTAAGAGATACTTAATTGGAATTGGAGCTGCCTTATTCTTGAAGACATTTCATTGCTAAACCAAGAGATTTAATCAGTCTGCTCACAAGTAGGGAGTCCCAAAGTAGGTAAAATCTTTCAGACTGAAAAGTCATGTGACAGTCATTTGGTCCACATATAGGTTGTTCAGATCACATAACAGTCCTGTGTGAGTCATCAGTCCCCTGAATTAAGGTGTGAATTGGTTTGAAAGCACCTCAGAAGAGACGTCAGGACAGCACTGTGAGCTGATGATAAGCTTTTCAGGAAAGCTTTAAAAGGCTTTTGTCAAAATAGCTGCAACATATGGTGAAAACTCCACGGCAGCACACATAGATTTGATAAGATAATCTTTCTATACATGGAAGGAATGTCCTCCAATAAACACAGAATCCTCCTCCCAGCAGCACACTAAGGCAGACACCCGTCCACACAAAATAAACCCAAATATAAGCACAACAATCCAGTTCAAGCAGGAAGCAGATCCATATATCAGCAAGACAACAACCAGTGAGCAGCTTAGTATGGGAGAGCCAATAAGAGACGCTTCTTTGAGGACACAATGTGAAAATTTGAACAAAGACAAAAACTTGAAATAGAGATTGAACAAAGTGAGGAATGACATGTCTTCAAGACTAAAACAAGGTAGCCTGCGTGTGAGTATCTCTTCCTCACATATGTATAATGCATTTTCACCCACTTACTGTAACAAGTTTAGAAATTCAAGATTTACTGAAGCTTATAAGCACGATTGCCCCTTAACTTTAAAAAAGTCTGAGAGTCAACAGCAGTGGTACTTTGATCTAAATGCTGATGTCAGCATGCTAACATGTTCACAATGTCAGTGCTATTATGATGATGTTGAGCAGCTGTAATATTAGCCGTGTTCACTGTCTTAGTAGAATGTTTTACCATGCTAGCATTTGTTAATTAGCAGTCGACACAAAGTACAGCTGAGGCTATTGGGAATCTCACTTTTGCAGGTATTTAGTCAAGAAGTATTGGGAAAAGACCCTAAACCTAAAATACATATTATAGGTATTATACAAGCATTCAGCCAAAGCAACAGTACACTTGACGCAGTCTTGCTGCAGACAGGAAGGTTGTCCATATCTCAGCTCAGCATGTCATCGGGTTCCTCTCCAGGAAACTTGTTGAGTGTCACGACTCTATTGTAAGCTGCTATAGTTGTAACATCAGCACATTAGGCCAGGGAATGGAAACAGATGGCAATGATGTTATGTAAGGAGGGTGCTGAGGGATGGGTGCCTCACGAGTGAGGCAGGGTTCACTTTCACTTTCTATTGTTAATGAGCCAAAACTTTCACTCTGTCCCCAGAGGTCATTAACCTCTGCTACCGTGTCCATTCTGAAAGGCTTCGGTACAAAAACTGTGCTCCTGCCTCAAATCAATGAGGCTTGATAAATCAATGGTGCAATTTGCTCTCCGTCTAATGCTTGTGGGCACTGAGATATGGATATATGTTGCACTATAGCAAAATCAAATCTCTCTTGATTTGTCTTCATTTTCATGGTTTAGTGCACTGATCTTTTAATGTTTAACATATATAATGTTCAGCTGAACACAGCTTTGTTAATTAAGAGAGCTTCAGTGCAGACGTTGTTGCAGAAATTCTGTCTTCCTTGTATAGAAATCTTACAACAAATTAATCTGAAAAAGTCCACAGAGGCCTGCACATTTGAGATATCTGAGCCCAAATTTTTACATTTTATTTTATTTTCCATTTTCCTTCATATGTTTTTGGCAGACTAAACCTAGAATTTTGGACATTTTTTCTCAATTTTTAGGGAGGAGCAGATTCTTCCGCTTCCGCCAGGCCGCTTTGAGCCTAATGAACACCAACAAGCAATCTCTTCCACAAGAGGACCCAGATGCTGTGATGGTGGACTCACCCAAAGACAATGAGGACTCAGTGGCCCTGCAGAACTTCCCTTCACCTACCAAGAGCCTTTGCAGTCCCATTGAGGCCAATGACACACATGGCCTCATAGGCTCAAGCCACCACTCTTCCCAGGCTAGCATCGGTCCTGAACCACTTGACCATTCATCCCCCAAACTCCCCTGGGAGAAGCTGTACCAGACAGAGCTGCAGACCTCTACCACCCTGTCAAACACCTTCCCCAGAGGCAGCATCAACAGCATGAGGCGAGCCTCATCCGTCCATGAAATTGAAGGCTACTCCAATTCCAAAGGCGTATTCAGGGATCGCCATACAAGTGAAGGTATTTACAAGAGTATCTCCTCTGAGTATATCTTATTTTTCCAATCTGTGATTAATGTACAGCGCCCCACTGGCCCAGCCATCACATTAAATGAGTTTGCATCAGAAAGCCAGCCAGCATTGACTATGTAACACTGGAGTCAACAAGGCAATGTACACAATTATAGATTTGGTCTTCAAAAGTAATATTTAACAGACAGCGTTCTTGTTTTATTAACTTTACTCTCATTTCAATCTCATTTACCATCTTTTCTCAAATGTGTATAAGTTTGTTGAAATGTTTCTTCTTTATTTGTTCTGTCCTGCCTTTAGACAATGGTAGCCATGTCAGAGGTAATCAAATATTTCTGCCCATGATTTCATTGCTCTGTGCTTTTTTGGAGCATGACTTTCAAGCAAGGCAATCAGTATAAATGCTCTTCACAGATCAACACAAATTGAGGCTTACTGCACTTAACTCTGTTAAATGGTTGTACACTATTAGCCTCATATCTGCTCTCATCATATGCTAATCAAAGCATTGCTTTTAGATTAACCTGCATGCATGTATGCTTGTGTTATGTGATAGCATAGCAAGTTTGCTAACTGGCTCTTCTTCAAAGCTACGCTAGCCATCATGCACACAGTGTCTGTGGGAAGACCCTACACAAATGCATTGTGTTACGGAAACGCTCTTTACTCAGCAGTTCTCTGCTGCCACACATGAAATTCCCTATAAAATGATTTTAGCAAGAGATGCACTTTCTCCAGTCCAGCATCTATTAACACATGTGTATTGATACATGCACAACCAGAGATGAAAACAGAAGCACCATAGGTCAAAACTTTGCTTTTAAGAATATGTTCAATTGAAAATCTTTTGTCTTTGAATTATCAGTTCCTCTAAATTTGTAATTGGTTCTTATTCAAGGCCAGGTACAGTTCTCAGTACTTGACCTTATTCTCAACGACATATGAGCTGCAGCAGATTTGCAGAAAAAGTAAATAAATATTCGCTGTAGTTCCTCCAGTGTACAGTGTACAGAGCACTGTGTATCACTGTCATGTGAGCGTAATGCCTAAAACACAGAAATATGGTTTAAAATCAGTATGGACATCACTATTTAACAAAAATATGAATTGTAACTCCCTTAGTTCTTAACCTTCAACTCCTATCAGTGAATCTATTTGAAATATTATGTACGATTATTATGCCGATTTTAGTCAAGTTCAACAAGATAAAATAAGTTTAGCAAGGGTACTAAGGTGCCTGCTGTTTGTTCTAAACCACCAGGCCCTTTTAATCACGTGAAGTCCAGCCTGCTCGGCTCTACCTCTGATTCTAACATCAACAAGTATAGCACCATCAACAAGATCCCTCTGATTGCACTCAACTTCTCGGAGGGGACCGATAAGAAGACTCACTCTCCGCCAACATCTGACACAACCATCATAGCACCGAAGGTCAAAGACAGAACTCACAATGTCACAGAGAAAGTCACACAGGTGAGTCGGGAAGCTGCGCTTTGTTTGATATTGCAGAATCTTTTGATTCATAATTTTGCTAGTATCCGATCTGAGTGGATAATTTCGACATGCATGCTCGCGTAGGTGGCACCGAGGCAAAAATATCAGCCACCATCACAAGACCTGAGGTTCGCTTCTCAGTAACCCTTGATTCTGCATTTCAAAGAAAGCAATTGGCGGTGTTTGTGGGTGGGAAGCTGGCAAAGGAATAATATATAAGGCTCTGCACTAGTGACTCTGACTATAGTCATTGTTCGGGGGCATCTCCAGGGAGAGATGCAGGATAGTGTGATACATTGATATACAGCACATGTTGCAACCTGCCAGGTGAAAAACAGTAGCTGCCGATCCTGTTTACACTGACTGTCTGCAGAAAGTGGTGATGGTATTTAAGAGAAAAAAGGTTCAAATTCATCAAGTAAAGGTAACTGTTTCAGAAAGGGATAGAAAGGACATTCCACTGATCCCTCATCAATGAAATTCATCTTTTTACTTGCAAGCCCAGATGCAGGTTCATAACACTTCTGCAGGGATTCAGTTTCCTGCTCAAGGACAATGTAGCAGGACCAACGCTTCCTGTCATATGGCTGAAACAAGGGCTGTCTGGTGGCAGAATAGCCTGTTGACAAGACTTGTAGCACAGCTGAGGCCAGCTCGCCAAGGACAGTGAAGAGTGCATGCAGTTGTCGCACATTAATGAATGTCTATGTTTCGTCTAATTACATTAAGTAGAAAACCAAAATACAGAGGCTATATTTGTCAGATAGCTTGAACCATTCTGACAAATGTTTTCTTTTTTATTCTCTGGGTAGAAATAAGCACAGAAATTAAATTCAGCTAGTACTGCAGAGCAACGTTAGCAACAACCACGCTCACTAGAGACCCAGAAACCTTATATTTAAACTTCTTTCAACAGAGCTTTCTCTTTCATAAATTAAGATAAACCATTATCATGATTAAATTCACTCCCTCCCTACTGCTTTTAGTTTTGAGACACCGCTGAGACGTGAACACTGCATCTGCTTCCTGACTGCTAGCATGGGGAAATCTATAATTCATGTGTTGAAGATAGGGGAATGTGCTCAAATGAATAGACAGACCTGCTGCCCTCATCCTCACTCCTGCACTATTTTCTGCCATAGGAGAGCCCTCTCTCTTTGTCTGCCACTGCTTATTAAGCCAAAAAAAAAAAAACAGGGGACAGCTTGGCCTTCCAGAGCACGCTGAATAATTTACCATCCAGTCAAGAGTTCATTCATATGGGGAAATTAAAACAAATGTTTGCTGACCAAAATATATGTATAAAAATATCTATCAGTACAAGTTTAGACAGCTGCTCTAACTGAATGGACCTCTTGCAAATGTGGCAGTGACATTATTCATGGTGCCAGGACACAGGCAATCTACTTGTCATACTAGAGTGGCTGCCTGTACCTAATACTGTTTGACTGCAGAGCACTTACATTATTGTGTTACTGTTGCTGTCAAATCAATCCTTGAAGTCTGTGAAATTACCTGTGGGCTTTAGCAATAATTATCATATGAATTAAGTACTTGAAGGTGTCTTCAGGATGATCAATGAACAGATTGGGGGGGGGGGTTTGTACCTCAAACACTATCAACGTCAATTTAGTAAGTGAATTATGTTCTCACATTATCAGTGATCCTGCGGAGCTGTGTCATCAGCTGGTTTCCCTCACTGCTCCGACTCTGTCTCAACAGGTCCTGTCACTCGGAGCTGACGTGCTACCAGAGTACAAACTCCAGACGACCCGCATTGACAAGTTCACCATCCTCCACTACAGCCCCTTCAAAGCTGTGTGGGACTGGCTGATCCTGCTGTTGGTCATCTACACTGCAATCCTAACTCCCTACTCTGCTGCTTTTCTTCTCAATGACCAAGGGGAGCACAAGAGGCGTGAATGCGGATACTCCTGCAACCCTCTTAATGTAGTGGATTTAATTGTGGATATCATGTTCATCATTGACATCCTCATAAACTTCAGGACCACTTATGTAAACCAGAATGAGGAGGTGGTCAGCGATCCAGCTAAGATAGCAATCCACTACTTTAAAGGCTGGTTCCTTATAGACATGGTGGCAGCAATCCCCTTTGACCTTCTCATCTTTGGCTCAGGATCAGATGAGGTATGTTATCTCTAATGCATATAGTTTTTTCTACCTGTTTTTTTTTTCTCCCAGGAAGCTTTACTGCACATCAGCCCAGCCATGCTTGCACTGTTATCCATTTACTAAGTCCAGACTTGTGCCCCTGGGCCACTACTTAAAGCCTGAATCTTTCTGTCTCGGCTCTGAAAGGATTACTTTAAATTGCATGTTTGTTTGGTTTTTTTCTTTTTTTCTTTTTCTTTTTTTTTTTCTTTTTTTTGAATGGTCCTCATTCTAGAATCCATTTACACGGATTAATGGCTTACCAAATGGCAATCAATGATGCATTTATGTGAGGAGCAGGCCAACAGGGCTGTGTGCACAGCTTACATGCAGATGTGAGATGGCCATTGGTAGGCTGGCTGCCAGGCCTGCTGGCTTGTTTGTTGGTAGGATATGTCCCCTCAGGCTCTGGATCCACTTCAGTGCTTTATCGTGCTTTGTAGGCACTCCATTACACCAGGAAAGCTCCTGATTATAAACCATAATCATCTTTTCCACCACTGCTGCTGCTGCTGCTGCTGCTGCTGCTGCTGCTGCTGCTGCTGCTGCTGAGTCAGTTCAGTGAATAACAAAAAAAATCAAAAAGCAAATGGACGTTTGTTTCTCTCACAAGACGATTTAACAAATAACAAATCAGCAAATTTGCACAATAAATTGTGAAACATATTTCAGTCTGACTCTACTGATTTTCATTTAAAAAATTAACTGAAGGGGAAAATTAGTCGTTTCCCTTTCAGGTCTATAAATAGACGTCATATGCCTTGATAACGTGCCGATACTTCACTTGCATTTATGGCTTTCCAGCTATAATTCATCATCATAATTTTCAGACTGAGCACGCAAAGTCCTGCTCAGCTGCATTCTCATTCAGAAAATAAAAGCAACTGAGACAGTGGCAGATGGTTTTCACAAGGCTCATTTAATTTAGCAGCTCAACAAGACGGTTTTAACCTACAAGCGCTTAAATAAACCATTTGATTAGAGCAGGGAATACATTTGAAATAGATTTCAATCAATGTCTTGTTGCTTTCAAAACAGCTTAATCTTGCCAGAAGATTGAACATACTGTGAGAGGCATTATGCAAAATTGGCACCATGCAGTGTTTTGTTAATCATCATAATAATTGTAGTCAGAAAAACAAAAGATTTGCTTCAAGCTATTTCACTGTGGATGTGGTGGGAAAGAAGTTGAGTCCTTTGTCCTAAGTTGAACCCCCTAAACATTAGAGACAGTCCCTATTAGAGAGAAGGGGGGGGGGGGGGTGCTGTGCAGCCGTGTTACATAATTGCTTGTGCAGGTACATCTGAAACTTAATTGAACTTTCATTAGATTGTACACTGCAATGTGCTTGTAGGTTTAACCGATATGAGTTTTTAAAGACCAGATTATTATTTTGTTATTCGTGTTTCATGTTGAGGGTTTCTAATTAGTTTTTCTCCAGTGTTGGTAGATGAGTGACATTTGTAAAGCCAGCAGTAAAACAAGCCTGTATTAGGATCAATTGAGAAGCACACAAAATACTGATTGTCCATCGAATTCTGTACATACATACAGAATCTACCTCACATTTATGTCAGTGTGGACCTTTAAATTCAAATTAAGGGCCAACATACCTACAGATAAAAATACTCACACTGACATTTCCAATATGCAAATCCGACACAGGAAAGGCGCCAGTCAACAGAGAACTCGAACCCCAGACCCTTTTTTGCAAAGCAGCAGTGCTAACCAGCAAAGAAATCAGAATAAAATGCTTTTACATGTTCAGCAAAAAAAGACCCGATTGTTACGTATATGCTTCAGTTTAGATTTTGAAGATGTTTGGCGTCAGCAAACCAGATAGATAGAAGTACACCAGCTCATAAAAGCAGAGAGCTCACAGTATATGGTCAGTTACACTGAAAAAGATGGTTGCAAACCATGCTTTCTATCAGGTTTTATTAACTCTGCTTTGCACAAATTCCAGCTCATGGCACCATTGTAACCAAGAGATATAGTGTTCATAAAGCACAATAAAAAGACTGGTGCATTTTTGAAAGAACACTTAAAAAAAAAACTGTTAGAAAGTGTTGTGGAGATGTTAGTCTCTCCAAAATTAACCCACTGGTGTGGTTGTGCTTTGAACGGTAATGCTTAATAACATCTGGATTCAAAAATGGTGAAACTCTCATTTCAACAACTTCATTCTGTAAGGAAACACACTGTCAGATAGGTTTTGTTTTTCATTTGTCTTAAGAAAATCAAGATTAAACACAACCCTAACCAAGTGGTTAGGAAGGAGAGTCTCTCTCGTGCGCAGACATTGACTTCATTTTCAAAGGTCATTCAGTAATTGTCAGGTAGATAAATGGCCGTGCTAATGGGAATGGCGGTTAGTGTTGATAAAACCCGCCTTGATGACACAGAAGCAGCAACAGACTCCCAGGGAGCCACTGTGTGAGTGTTGATGCCTGTTCAGTGTTGAATAAATGAGGATTTATCTGTGGACTGCTGCTGTCTTCACTTCTGTGTTCATTTGCCTTTGACCAAAGACCTGCGGGGAGTTGCCACAATGCAGCCATTAGGTCAGTTTTTGAAGTGACGCTCATGATTTGTCACAAGTTTAGATTTGTTGTAAACAAAGAGAACACATCAGAGCACATGGCCGTGGGAGACATGCAACAAATACGATTGTTTCTTGAGGAGAGAATTGCACGCAAAAAAGTCCAAAAGTGAAACAAGATGCATGTTCTTGTATTATAATACTGTCACAGTGTTGTCAGCTTATACATTAACATTCAAACTGTACGTTTTTGTTTAGACTACCACTCTGATTGGCCTGCTGAAGACAGCGAGGCTCCTGCGATTGGTGCGTGTAGCCAGGAAGCTGGACCGCTACTCTGAGTACGGTGCTGCCGTCCTCATGCTGCTCATGTGCATCTTCGCCCTCATTGCCCACTGGCTCGCCTGTATATGGTATGCCATCGGCAATGTGGAGAAGCCCTACTTGGAGCACAAGATTGGCTGGCTGGACAATCTGGGCGTGTCCATTGGAAAGAGATACAACTACAGCGATCCAAGCTCTGGTCCCTCTATCAAGGACAAGTATGTCACAGCACTGTACTTCACCTTCAGCAGTCTGACCAGCGTGGGCTTTGGAAATGTTTCCCCAAACACCAACTCAGAGAAGATCTTTTCCATCTGCGTCATGTTGATTGGCTGTGAGTATGTTATGGTCTTTTTCTTTTCTTTTAGCATACCTCTGTTCTGTTTTTATCTGCCACAGCGCTTGAAATGATTTAAGGCGCAAACTTCTTTTGAAGCAATCCCAGACAACAGATTGTCTGTGTTTGTCACAGCATTCGATCAAGTTCAAGTGCCTCTGTGGGAAAAGGCAATAAACATGCAAAGCAGTCTGTCGAATGCAGTTCACCTCATTTATTGATCGTTGTCTCTATTTCAGCCCTCATGTATGCCAGTATTTTTGGAAACGTCTCTGCCATCATCCAGAGGTTGTACTCGGGTACGGCCCGCTATCATGCTCAAATGTTACGGGTCAAGGAATTCATACGCTTTCACCAGATTCCAAACCCACTGAGGCAAAGGCTGGAGGAGTACTTCCAGCACTCCTGGACCTACACCAACGGCATTGATATGAACACGGTAAATAAAAAACATCACAGCCATCATCTACCCGCGACTGTAACTGGATAGGATATCCGCCATAATTAACCATCTCATTGAATAATCACTGAAATGTTATATATGCACGATTCTAAAAAGAGCTTTCTTTCTCTTGTCTGCTTTTCATCTGGATTAACATCTCTTCATTGGTAAGAGCAGGAGGTACATATTCATATTTTTTTATTTCTTGTTATTTCCATTCCGTTTCAGCACTGTTTCGGTTTAGTTACAGTATAGTTTCTATCTCAAAGCAAAGAAATCATATTTTAGAGTGAAGTGTGTGAGTGTAAAACTAAGAGCATGCACTGAACATAGAAATAATGTTGCTGTTCCTGACCAAAAAAAATGTGTTAATTTGTGTGTTCTGCTTGTTTATTAGTTTTGTGTTCAAGTAAATACCTTGTAACTGTCCCAAGTTTGAGATTATAACAGTGAAAGGTTTCCAGCAGGATTTCATTCCCAGGTAATTTTACGGATTTCGGTAGAAACTGCTTTTCAATTTCTCATCAATTCAAGCAACAAAAGTTTGGGCATGAAAGACTTGATTAATTAAAGCGTTCCATACATACCTGCATACATGGATGATATATAGAGCCACCCACTTCAAAGGGTTGTTTTAATTAGCAGATTGTGAACTTGTAATGATGAAATTACATAACCATATAATATGCCATATATGCTATGAAGGAGTGGGATAAAGCACGGAAGTCGTGATTGTTAAATGTGGTTTCTGGTCAGAGTTTTGTTTTCCCACTTTAATAAGTCATGTAAATGTAATACTGCATATAGTCTACCAGTTCAAGAGAAGAAAGAGACAAAGCCAGAACTGTGCAGGCTTTGTGCTGTGTATTTAGCTCAGGGGGGCGGTTACATAAATCCAGGTGGCAGTTATTTTTACATCTTACATTTGTTATGAAAATCCCCCAAAATCAGCATTTGTTGCCTCTCTGTATAATTTATATGAATGCATCTTAATGGAGAAACATCATAGTGTCTGTTCTGTTGCACTTGAGCTTCACTGAAGATGTGATGTATATGCATCCAACTGTGTTTAACAGTCAATGACTCTGTAACGTGTTTGCCATCATCTGATGTCCTTATCTCTGTGGAATTGTCAAGCTTAATAACAGCTTCTCTTAGTAACAGCACATTCATCTTAACACATTTGCTGCTCACAGCTTCCACCGGGTCACACAACAATTGTCTAAATGCGTCGGTTTGAGGCTATGAAACCAATACGTTGGCCGTTTTACTCATGGATTTTTGTCTACATCACAGGTGTTAAAAGGTTTTCCTGAGTGCCTGCAGGCAGATATCTGCCTTCATCTCAACAGGAATCTTCTTCACAACTGCAAAGCATTCCAAGGAGCCACCAAAGGCTGCCTGAGGGCCTTGGCCATGCACTTCAAAACCACTCATGCCCCTCCTGGAGACACTCTGGTCCACAGCGGTGATGTGCTGACCGCTCTCTACTTCCTCTCCCGTGGTTCTATTGAGATCCTGAAAGATGACATTGTTGTAGCCATCCTGGGTAAGTATAATCTCTTGATTATGTGTGGTGTAGGAAGTAATGGAAGTAGGAGTAATTCCACTACTTTTGGTGGTAACTAAAAATGTAACTTTTCAAATTACGTAACGCGATTAAATTTACTGAAATCGAAATGGGCTTTTTATTCGCTACTTTTGTCTTATGTGAAAAATGGTGGACAATCTCTTCCCTCGATATTCGGTATATGAGCAAACGTCACCTGACCTGATGGTGCCAATGTGTGCTTGCTTTTATTCGTTGTGATTGTAATGTTTCTAATATAAACTGAAGAAACTTGGGTTCATCAAATATATTTTTTTAATAACTACTGTAGCAAAGCTCGCTCAACATGTACGTCTGGCATCGTGCGGGTGTTATTCCAAATCAAACTGTCTAACCAAGATAATACAAAATAGCTTACAGGTAGGACGACTGGTAGTTGCTGCCCTCTGGTGGTGTGGTGGTATTAATAACTCCTATCCCTGCAGCAATATTGAGTATGATAATAGATCAAATTCGACAATTGTCTTGTCCCACACTGTGCCACAGCAACACTAAAATAATATAGCCAATGTACGTGTGCATTAATTAGAAAATTGAAGTGGACATTTAATGGTAATGGAAATTCTACTTTCCCGAGTAACTAATTACTTTCATATACAGTAACTGGTAAAGTAATTCAGTTACTTTTGAGGAATAACTAGCAACCGTAACTAATTAATGATTTTCTTTAACTTGCACAACACTGATCATGTAAAGCATCATAAAGTCCAACTTTGAGTTGTAGATGCTAAATTATTATGAGACTGTTTTCTTTTTTCTTTCTTTTTTTATCTCTTTGAGCCAAGACAGATTGTTTTTTGTTTGACGTTTTTGCCAGTGTCCATCATTCGTATCATGGATGTAACGACAGGCCCTGCTCTTCTCAAAACCTCCACCTATCACAGTGAAGTGTGAACAACTGTAAAAGTCACCTCCCTATTGTGCCCAAGATCTCTCAGCCGATTGTGTGTTGAATGTCAGCATCAAATCTGTTGAGACGGAGACAAAACCTTTGTTCTGATCTCGAAAAAGGAGATGCTGCTTCAAAGTCGTATTGTTCTGACCACGGTGTGGTTTTTTAAGCAAATCTATTGTCTGTCCTATCAGTATGCAAGGATTTCGCTTTTTGCTTGTAGTCAAAGAGGAAGCAGTCACAAAAATATTTAGTATGTGTTTTTTTTGTGTGTGAAAGTATGTAAAATGTGTTAGAATAGCCAGGAAACACACTGCCTGTAACCCAAACACGGGTGTTCACTGTTGACTTTTGGTGAAGGATATTAATTATGTAGTTTGTTCTGATTGATTGAAACATTTGAATTATTGATCGAGCTAACTTCCACTCTGCCCAGGATGCTTGATATTTCCAAATATGTGGAGATGCTACTGTGACAAGCTCAGAGAGGGATAGGCAGTGCAGCCTCCCAGTGGGCACGGATTATTTTAACACAGCGATACCTACAAAGAAACGCAGCGTGACTTGTGTGCACATCAAAGAATTAACTGTTATAATGTGAGTCCTTGAGCGAATAATTTTCAAGTCATTACAGCAGCCAAACCACATCATGTTCACACATTTTGACAAGAAAGGCAAGGTGTGCCTGCCGCCCCCCATTCCTGTCCTCTGCGCAACAGGGCTGTTCATGTGGCAGGTTAATGCTGACATTTCTATTACATTACTCCATGAGAGGTTGTTTGGCATCTTCAAAGAACACTGTGAAATAGCTGCCACTTTTCTGACAGCACAGGAAAATGAGTTAAAACTGGAATATGATAATTATAAAAAAAAAGGGGAGGAAAAGAGTAAAATGCAGAAAAAAAATTAATTGCCAGCTTGAAATTTATTAATAATATTTTGCTTTAGTAATATTGTGATACTGAATACTCATTACTCTTATTAGAATAATATTTATCTTTTTCTTCATGGGTGAACCACAACCAGGTGCTACAGGCCAAGCCTGGATTAAACTTGCCATTATTCATGAGATGAATGCTCTCCAAAGCTGCACCTGACAGAATGGGGTTTAAGCTTAGCAAAAGCTGCTGCATCACACAAAACCCATTATTAGCAAACACACCGGAAACGTCATTGATCTCATGGATCAGCCCATTTATATTTGATACAAACATAAGGCTCCATCAGCACCATTTGGCTGCAATTTGTTTGCAAAAACTTGAGTGTTGTCTACCAAACGGCCCTGGCCTCTAACAAGGCAGCAGTCAGCCGATAGTGCTAAAGCATCTTCCTCTTGTAATGATGCCGAGTTCAACAAGGTTACGAGCATTGTTCCACAGGTGAGGAATTAGTCTCTCGCACTACCATCCATGCTAATGACTAAATCTAACTACTCAAATCGTTGTGCTGCGTGGGGGAGAGCTACAGCACTCTGTGTGAGGCTGTTCTCTGTGGCAGAAAGGTGTCCGGTGCATGCTGTGAAAGGCACGCTGGCTGCCAACATATCATATCTCTTTCTCTCGAACCCCTGCTTACAGTGTTGGCATTAAGTGAACCCGGGCACCAACAAAGGGGTTTTTCATCACAACCTTTAAACCAGACCTGGAGTCAGTTCTTTGCAAATGAACACTTATTTCAGCTTCTGTTCCCCAGTTTGAAAACTAAGCCTATGGTAGATTTCATGACTTGAATTTCATGGCTGAAGAGGTTTGCTGAAGATCTGGCTTCATTATGTGATAGCCATTATCCACACATTTCTTTCCTTTGAAGTACACAAGTGTGTCAATCACAATCTAAGCCTCCTTTCCCTCCACTTCAAAGTTGCTTTGAGTTAGCAGTTATTCCTCAGTGTAAATAATGGATCAAAGATAGAAAGACAACTGATGCACAGGCCTCGGGAGAACATCTCTGTTTGATTTTTATTACCCACCAAAACAAACACGTCTGGTGCCCTTTAGTGAGAGCCTCAGGAGCAGTGCGATAGTGGAGTCCCCATAGAAATCGTGACATAAATCCTTCTCTGAAACGTGCATGCCTACTTGTAAAGTCATTGCAGGGAGACTCGACATTTTTGCCCTATGCTGGTGAACCTTTGCAAGTTGATTTATTGTCTCTGTGTGTGCTGATACCAGGAAAAAATGACATCTTTGGAGAAATGATCCATCCATTTGCCAAGCCCGGGAAGTCCAATGCTGACGTGCGAGCTCTGAGTTACTGCGACCTGAGCACCATTCAGAGGGAAGATCTGCTGGAGGTGATAGACATGTACCCCGAGTTTGCTGACTACTTCTTCAACAACCTGGAGCTCACCTTCAACCTCAGAGATGAGTCTGTAAAGGTAGGCAATACTGTATATAACTGCTGTCATGGGACCCGCTGTTTAAAATGCATTCACCATGACTATGGGCTTTCAAAATGATATTTAAAACTGCAACCAAGTCCAAAAACATTGGGACGCTGTGCAAAGTTCAGTTCAGAATGTATTGACCACTAATTCCAATAATGAGCCAAATTCTCACATTTTTGCAGCCTTCAGGCTCCCAAGACTGTGAGTCCGATGGTGAGGCCACAAAGAGCGCTAAAAGACGGATTTCCTTCACAACAGATCTTTCTAAAGGTAAGTAGAGACAAAGCACGGGTCCTCTTTCCACATGCTTTGTGGTTGCAAATTTGTTCTTTGTTATTGTTCTCTGAGTGGTGCTCCCCGAGAATATCTATTCCATGTGGAATACAGTACAGTGTTATTCCACTGACTGTTGTTGATTGCTGTTCTCCAGAGGAAAGCAAGGAAGTGGTTAGAGACATGGGGAGGGAGAGGGAGTCTAACTCGTGCCTAAAGAGATCCTCAGAAGTCCTAGGTCCCCCTACACCCAGTGCCACAGTCCTGGACTCAAATCTTGTTGTCAGAGACAACTTGGAGAGGAGACCCTCTTTTGAAGGTAATGTATTTTGTTTTACTGATGAATTATAAGCTACGTATGACTGTTTTAACAAGAACTCTTAAAGAAATGTTGTGAGGGGTTCCTGCATGGGCAAAAACATAACTGGTGGCAGTGGGAAGCCAGTGTGGGATCATGCCCCTGTTGCTGCAATAGCAAATGTGCGGAGGTACTTGAGATCTTCCCAGGCCTCCAAGGCTGGCAACCAACCGGGAATGTGCACTCGCTATTTGATTGGCCAGTGCAGTGGTCTCATTGAAATGAATGAGAAGGCTGCTTTTTCACATAGTGCTAATGTTGGTTTAGATTAGAAGTGACAAGCAGCACAGTAATGGGACATTAGCCATTCAAATTAAGGAGAAAAAAAGGGAAAAATGCAACGGTTGAGCTAATTCACATCAATAGCTCACTATAATTAGCATCCAATTATTTTATACAGTCAATAAAGGCCAAACATTACAAGCTTCATAAAGGCAGTTTTTAGCGCAAGGATATTGCAGTGTAGGGCTTCATATTTTACCACTGTTGACACACGACTATGACGCAGGCATACATGTAAGAGAGACCCGATTCAGTTCTCTTGTAGTTTCTGAGGTCTTTGGTGTGGTTTGGTTGATAGTACCTTTCAAGTCATCCGGGACACAAACCCAGATAAGACTGTCAATACATAATACAAGAAAGTAGTAGAAACAAAAATGATAACAGAAATGTGAGGCTAAGGCTAATACGCTTACATAGACATAATACATAGATTTGCAATAATGAATAGCATCTTTTACTATACCAACATGATTGATCTGCAGACTTAGTCGTTCCAATAAAACAGACACAGGAGTGGAAATTCCAAATTTATATTCCCTGAAGAGTCTGGCTCAGAGATCTAAAATACGCTGCAATGACTGACTGCAATAACCTGATATAGAAATCGGAGGATTTTGTATGGGCAGCACACCCAACTGACAAGGCTGGCAAGCCAAGTAGTCAAGACAGACAGTTGGGGATGTGGAAGAAAAACTGAGTGACAGACTGAAGCTATTGTTAATCTCTGCTGCTGGAGGGATACAGAAAATAAGGCAGCACAAGGGCAAAGGTAAGTGCCATGCAAGGTAAAGGCGCAAACAACAGCCAACAATGATCCTCATATCTTTACAAATCATCATAGCAGTGCAAACGCACCTGCACAGACTGCTGCAGCAGATAGTGTAATCACAGAGGGAATCATCTCTTTGTTTAAAATCACAAAAGAGGCTCAACACATATCACTGGACCGCAAGCGGAGTACTAACATGTGCCCGGGAGAGATAACAATAGTTAGTTTGCTGCGAGAAAACACTGCATTAGCAAATCTCCCAGTACAAGGGGCTTGATAAATTACAACAAAGAACCTACACGCAGCTCTCATGTAGAGATTAATTACATTCTATTTTAGTGGGGGGGGGGGTTCAGTGATGACGTTGCTTTGACCCACATGTGAGGATGTAAAGCATGCGTGTTGGTTTGGCTCTCCAGATCTGTGCTGTGATAAATGGGCCTGTAAGAAGCCTGCGGACTTCCTGGATGAGTCAGCACAGTTCCATCAGCTGAGAGAGGACGATAACTCTGCCAGCGAAATCACGTATGGAGAGGTGGAGCAGCGCTTAGGTCAGCTTCAAGAGCACCTAAATAGGTACGTATTTCTAGAGTCAGCAGACATAACTGAATCACCCCACAATGTGAATTTTACCAGCTTATAAACCAGTTTATAATATAGTTAAGTGATACTATTCTAGGGCACAGAAAGTGTTTTCATAGCTGTATTATTAGGCAGTGATAGCGAGCTTGTGACTGGAAGGTCGCTCATTACCACTACTGAGGTGCCCTTGAGCAGAGCCCTTAACCCTGGCCGCTCCAGTGGAGCAGCTAGGTGGCCAGCGGATGAGACTGTGGCTGCACTGAGCATCTTCCAGGTGTGAACCGTGCGACGGTGTGAATTTGATCATCCCTGCAGTGAAACGTCCCTGAATAAACAAAGGTTAAAAATAAATCTGAGTCTGATAACTCACTGGTTGAAATTGCATCATACTGTTTGTCTTCCATGGCCACTAGCCACACTTGCTGTTGGGACACACTGACTGTGTTTAGCTGCATGCTAATTTTCCACTGTTATTCCGAATATGACTATATTCCAGATTTGATACAGGTCATTTAAACACCATGTTCTGGTTGGATTTTCTGAGATGGCTTTATTCTGAATGGAGAATTTTCCAATTAAGATGTGTTGGACATGACGATATTATTCAGGCTTTAGGAGCATTCATTGGACATGTGCACAGTACATTTGAAATATGTGTCCCAACTGGGGTTTTACTATAGTTTGCAACAAGTGGCCTCTTGTGTTTTCGGTCAGCTCTGTGCATTGCATAGCTAACAGTTTGCAAGATTTGGAGAGAGAGGCATGCATGAAAGAAAGGCTTGTATTTCTGGTGGGAAGAGAAAGTATACACCTACTTTTAAACATTCTGAAAGATTTTGATATCAGCAGGTTTACGTGCAAATATCTCAACACTGACTTTTTCAAACTCTACTTGTTAAAAACAAAACACAGTGACTGGCTCAAGGACTGAAATTTTAGGCTTAAAGTAATTCTTTTGATGAAGAGGATCGTGCATTTGTTGTCTTCGCCTGGATGGACTTAGGTCTACACAAATAGCTGCACCTGTATTGTGTATTAATGCACTGTAAACTCCATCAGCTACAACAGGAAGAGCCAGTAGGCAGTGTTGACTCCATAAATCTGGAGTCATGTGCCTGCAATGCCCCTACACAGTCCAGTTTACTGTTGGTTTTAATAATGTAATGTATTGTACACTCTCTGAATCTCTGCGTTGTTTGTTGTTCAAACCCAAAGAAGTTTTATTTAAAATGTGTGGGGCGTTCCCAAAGATACAAAAGATAACAAACATGTGATACTGAATTTTGGGAAAATGCGTATAAAATAATGCACAAGACATTTCTGAGTGGTACAGCTTAAAAAGGGGGAAAACACGTAGCCTTGTGATTGGATGTTGGTATTAAATGTCCTACAGATTCCATGAAGAGTTGGAACAAATAGAAACAAGATGTATGAAGGCAATACTGTCAGGCAGAGTGGAATAAAGATCATATTTCTAGCTTTGATGCTACTTAAGGGGGTTAAAAAAAGTGAAACTGTGTGGTATGGGGTTAAATTCAATATAAATTCTGCAAAAACAGCTATCCCAAATCTAAATCTGATGTGTAAAACTCTTCAAAAATGTTTGCTTTTTACTCACAGGAGCTTTAATTATTATAATATTCTATTATTATTAAAACTTCTGTGTTCAGCTCATGTCTTCTAAAGGTGGCTTATTTTTGTAAATAGCTGAGTACTAATAGTAGTAAGTCTCTAGATGGAATAGGGCTGCATGTGCCCAGCACCTTGTCTGCACTGTCTGTGTATAAAAAGCAGCACACACTGTGTGCAGGGATCATTACAAATCAAATAAATGGTTGGAAATCAGGCAGGTCTGTGCAGAAATTTGCAGAAGCATTATTTTAGGCATTGCATTTTAATGATGAAGTTAACACAATTAAATTTTGCTTATTCTTATTAATTATCCTACCATTGCATTTTGAGTTGGGGACTTAATGATTATGAAGTGCTTTATTCTTTAAAGTTGTCACCTCCCACACTGTTAAAAGTAAGCTACACTTCCCACCGCGATCACTGGTAATGTGTAGTTCAATTGCCAATGTACATGAGTAGGTGGAGGAAGGCAACTAGCTGGCAGAAGCTGTTGTCGGACTCAGAGTGGGCGGTTGGATCTACTGGAAGCAGGATGTACCACTGCAGAACCGGAACATATCAAACTTGAGAATGGATTGGTACAAAAGGTTTGTTTGTGCAATTTTGCAGAGTAGGACAGAGAACAAACTATTTCTGAATCATCTTTGGAAGAAAACCCACTCTCTAACTAAACAATAAATTAGCATTTGCACTGCCTTTGCAGAGAGAATGCTTTGCATTTTAGCCTCATTATTTTCTGTAGAGGACAACCACACTGGCCGTACTTTAAACAACACACCTGCAGCTAGCAGGCCATCTGAAATAGACACACAAATGAACAGCAGGAGGTATTTTTAGCTGGAATTATCACAGAGAATGAGAGACAGCAGCCTGAAATACCAGCCTGGCTCATTTTATTTAGCACAAATAAGACATTTTATCCACTGCACTCTACCTGACCTTGTTTTTCCCCCCTAATGCTAGCTGGCTGCAGGATGAGCAGCACTTCTCTGTCATTTTATGTTTCTGTGGCTTTGACTAGTCTGAAAGGATATGACAGGAAAAAAAAATGTTGGTGCAGCATTCTCTTCAACAAATCCACATAAATAGCCAAGAAAAATTCAGTTTGCTGCACCTGCAATAAAGTCTTCTATGCGCCTGCTTTTACTTTGTCCCTCATCAGTCATTTCCTAGCAAATAAATGCTGCCTCTCTACAACAGAGCAGCACAATAAAACAAGACCATAACAAATTTGACAATGTCTGTATATTAGAAGGAATACAGGTAATTAAAACGTTATTCAGCATTACCCGATTTTGCCTGATGCCCTAAATATAGAGCTTGGATGAAATCTACTCATAATTAGATTGACCAAATGAGTGTGATGCAGTCATTTCCACAGTAAACGCTGAATTCACACCTCCCGCACAAAGCTCATTATCACTCCTAGCAGGAGCAGCGTCTTTTGTCTACTACCCTGGCAGAATTTGTTTCCGTGCCTTTAGCGTCTCTTCATTTGTCCACCGAGGAGCACAAGCTCCATCTAGTGCTCAGTGAAGCACAAATGAGTGTGTTTTCAGCCATTACAGTACATGATCAGACTTGTCAGAATTATGCATTCAGTTGTTCTTGTCTGTCTCATACTGTGTGTTTTTTTCTTGTTCTTTTTCAGGCTGGAATCTCAGCTGATGTCAGATATTCACACCATCCTGCAGCTGCTGCAAAGACAGCCGACGCTGGGTCCTCCAGCCTACAGCACTGTGACTGCCAGTCCAGACTATCACAGACCTGCTGTGAAGGTTCAGCCAGTTGCTCTGACTGCAAGCCATTTCTTCAGCCATACAGGAACTCAAGTAAGGGGGGTTTAGGAGGTACAGGCTATGTTATTGTTGCTATTTTTGCACACGAGTTGTGCATCAGCTGGCTTTTGCAATCACCAATCACATTCTCACCAAGTCATCAGTGACAATGAGGTGATCTGTGTAATCTGACAAGCTCCCACTGTTCCATAATGCTTTGCTGCTACCTGCTTCACACTGTTACTGCTGAATGTTTTGATTGATTGGTTTGTCTGCCACAGCGTTTGCCAGAAAGTCTGGACAATCACAGGAAAGAATCATTGAGCCATTGTCACCATCTGAACTGTCTGGATGACCTCACCGATATGGGAGTCAATACAGGCTAAAAGTAGTAGTGTAGTATATTTTGGATCAGGATACTCAGAAGTCACTATAACAACAAAGAGCCAAACAGTATGGGCAAATGAAACCAAGAAAAAATGACAGTTAAGTTAATGAAATTAAAGCAAGAACACAAAGGCGCAAAAATGCAAGATGCAAAATGTCAATGTAAATAAACACAAATCGAAGGAAAGAAAGACACAGTAAAAAGATGACATCACATGATCTGCAAGCCTTATCTCATCAAGCAGGTCATTGCAAAGCAGTGGGGCCAACTTTAGATTTAAACCTCGACTTTGGACTAAGGCTGCGAACTGCCCCGAATGGGGGCAGCATTTCTATGTAGCTTGGGGACAGACCCAGACATGTTTTAAAAGTGATCAGTAAAATCTTACAATCAGTTAAACAGGGAGCGAGTGGAGCCAGGATTGTGGTCATGTGATGTCGTCTGTTCAAACCAGTAAGAGGTGTAGCTGCTACAATCAGAACTAGTTGGAGGCAAGAGAGTGACTTTTGGATATTTGTACCCAATTTATTGTATTTAGTGTTTCAATATTATAATAATTGCTTTCTTCTGGCAATTATAACTTCACATTCATCCAATTCTTAACATTTTTTCACCACAAAATACAGAATTTTGAAACAAAATATAGCTATAGGTCAAATTTACCCCATCGCAGGCAATTACAGTAAGTTGTACATATCCTGCCATTCTTCTTTTAGGGCCCCAACCTCAAACTGGAGAGGACCATTCAGGAATCCAAAGACTCTCTGGCGAGCTTGGCTAACGTGAACGCACCCGTCGAGGACCGCCTTACAGCGTTGCTTGTACAAAGACACGCAGAGCCACAACAGCAGCAGCAGCAGCAGCAGCAGCAGCAGCAGATCACAGGGCATCAACAGTCAGCATTGATCCTTCTTCCAACTGAAACCTCTTCCACCTCCTCCTCCTCTTCCTCTCCATCCCCATCTGACTCCAACCTCAACACCACTGGACTCCATAGGCCTGTCTCAGACCCAGAGTTTCCAAGGCCATAAACCCTGTGGCAGCAGTGTTCTAATACCTGGGTTGTAATGCTGTAATTACTAAGTAGCTGCTTTTTATCAGTATGCAGGCACAGATGTCTGCATTGTTCATTTGCAATGGCTTGGTTATAGCGGTAAGATGTTTTTTGTTTTTTGTTCCTTATGCATGTGGATAAAATACTGTTTGCGGCAGGTCACAGTGCATTAACAAACTGCCTTCTGCAGTTCTCATTGGACTAACAATGGTTACACATTGTAACAGTAGTTCTATCAACACAGAAGCCCTCTGATGGACTTTCAGCATCGTCATGTTGACAGATTCACACACTCAAAAATCTGTAAGTAGATGTTCCAACCAACCAGGACAACCTATTTAACCACAAGGAGAACCCTAACCCTAAGTCTGCAGCTTCTCAACTCAACTCCGCTGAGTCAGCAGGGATGCTGCTTGTGATAAATCGAGCACCACAACACATAACTTTTGGTCTAACCCAGGCTTTGTACTCTAATGGGCTCTGAATCCCTTCTGGTTCCTCTGTTGCAACATTTTATGTCCCAACACACACTGGGATGGACTGAGTGGGTGCGAGGCTACAAACAGCCATAATGAACACCATCTCTGTCCAGTTGTTTGCAAATTGGATCTCGGTGCACCAGTCGAACTTTATTCACAATGTTATTCCTAGATCCAGAAAAAAGGCATGGCAACCTCTCTATCATTACTTGCTAAGCATGAGGCGTGACTGACCTACCTCACGCTAGACAAGTCCAGTACTCCAGGCATCGGTGCATCACATCCAGTGGCTTACTTCTTCAGACCTGGTATTAGTCTGGCTCCACAAAACCAAGGCCCCAGCCTCCACCACTCACCAGTCTGTGCAGCAGATGGAAGATGGCAAAACAATCCAGGAAGGGCATGCACAGTATGAATCAAGCCAACTGCTCCTCAACATCACCTGGCAAGGTACCTGTGGGTGCCGAGCATGCTTGTCAAAGACCTAGGAAGAGACAAAAAACAGGGACTTAAGTAAATCAAAGTTACAAGGTGACAATCGGAAGCCACCAACCCTTCACTGGGGTACTCCTGTGCAGAAAGCAAGGGAGAGGGGGCAATAAAAGGCCACACAAATAGGTCATCCCACCGTACATAACAGAGATCTGGAGTTCCAGGACAAACACTGCCAGGAAAATCCCTGTCCATCGACTAATAGAATTGTTAAATTCCTTTTGCATGGTTAACGCTGACCATTTCTTTGGACGGGAATTTGCCAACAACCCTTTCAAGCCTTTTCCCACCCTTTCATTCCTGCAATCTGAAGAGGGAAAAGTTATCTCACAAGCTGAGTGTTAACAGAGAGCAGCTACAGTACTGTCGAAGTAGCCCTGGAGACACAGCAACGCAATCGATCGCTCAGCTTCTGATGCCCCAGTCCGTGCGATGGGCGAGTAGAGATCGAGGCAGATTCAGGGAAGATTCTAAATGCCACCTGACGGCTGCCTGCCACTGTCACCAAGGCTTGTCGAGGCAGTTAGCAAGCAAAACCTGAGACTTAGAGGCAAGAATGTGAGCCAAGCTAGGGCCCTGCACTGCTTTGTGTCCTCATGGCTATCATACAGGTAAGCATACCAAAACTGTAAGGAAAATGATGACAATGATGCCATTCCTCCAGTCACTGAAATCTCTGCATAGCATCTGACTCTGAGGCACTGACAAGGCCATGAGGTGGAAACACAACAAATTTCCTCTGCTGGGACACTTGCCTGAAGAACCTAGTCATTGCTGTTAGAGCCTTTTAGAGTCGAAAGCCTATGTGTGACACATATACAGACTCTACCAGGGCCTGAGCCTGCATATGAACTGATTATACAAAATATTTTCTGCAGCTAATAGTGTAATACAGCATTATTACAGAGGTGTGAGAACAGTTTTCTTATCCTTCGTTGTATGCCTGTCTTCTCTGAAGTGTGACTCAGGGGTTATGGACAATTGCACTGCAATATACAGTACAGTATCAAGAATACTGTAGTCTTTTCTTTAAACAATGTGCATTATTACTGCTGTCACTGACGTGCACCTACTCTACAACCTGAAGCCAACAGAATACACCGTACATGTTTGTCCAGGCTAATATCATAACATTCTGTTATCCCAGAGCTAGGCCTCTGACAAACAAGTATGATGTAGGTATTTCTACAAGGCAGTGCATGCGTTTTATTTATATATATTTACTGTTTTGCACTGCTTATAAGCCCAAAGTAGCACATTACAATATAAATGATGTCAGCATACTTGTCTCTTTTAGGATGCACTTAGAGGGTGGGTTGGGGAAGGGGGGATTGGGGAACACATAGAAAGTTAGCACTTGCGCATAAGCAGGCCCCAGAGAGGGTCTTGTGCCTATACAACCAATCCAAATGCTAAGTCAGCATCTTCATGTATAACTAACCATCAACGATTCATATCGTTTCCCTGTACTGTTTTTGTTGGCAATGTACAATAAAGTTAAAATGTTGTTAGACAATTGTTAGAAAATAGACATCTTATTGCCAGATGTAAAAAATAAAAAAAAAATGTATTTTTTTTAACTGAGTAACTTATATGAGAAACTCTTTAGAAAACAGTAGAGCATATGTTTGTTTTGAAGCTGTGGGAGCAATAAACAAAAACACACTTATAGTTGAGTCTCTGGATTTTTCATGTCCGTATTGTCGTATAAAAAATGGAAATACTGTTGTTACTTGTACAGTATGCAGAATAAGAGAGATAGGATGAATTGAATCATCCCTGGGGGTTTCGAGTCGACGATAAAAGGCCAGGGGTCATTGGATTGTACTGTCCATACTTTATTACTGTTGTTAGCAGCAGTTGTTGGGTGGGCTTGGGCAGTGCGGCATACTAGTGTGATGGAAGGAATATAGATTAGTCTTTGTATAATAATAAAATAACATATTTCATGCATAGCGTAGCATTTGAGGGGTGATTTTGTATAGAATTGACTTGCATCCTTGTTCTTGATTGTTGCCTGTGGAAAAATACCAGTGCAGCGCAGTACACATTCCTAAGCGTTTCTGGAAGAAGGGGTTAAGATGCTAGTGGCAAAACTACAATCAGAAAATACTCCAATAAAAGTTCAATTATTGCACTGAAAATAAAAAGTGATATACAATGGGTATATATGGGTGTGTGGGACCTTGAACTAAATGTGCTTCTATTCACCTTTGAATAAACTTCCTTAAAGAATTTGATAACAATATTACATTGATATAAAGATGCACAAATGCAGCACCTTTTTACAAACTGCTCGATTATCAGAAACGTTTAACAAGAGGAAACAGCGCAGTTGCATGTTTGCAGGCCTTGCTGTACATGCAGAAAACCTTCCTACTCTGTTCAAATACTGACACCTAGTGGCCAGTTTCTATTCCGTTTGAGTTTCGGCTTAAAGAAACGAAAGTGAAAGAGTTGCATTTCCCAACACAGTGAATCATCTGTTTCTGCTGCCGGCAGCTCTTTAACTCCAACTGTCGAACAGTATTTCCAGTGTTATCTATCAGACGGGTCATGATGGCATCTGAGGACGAGGTCAACGTGTGTCTCATTGAGGACTTTAGGCCGAGGCTGCGAGAGCTTATTGTGGTGCAGCAGGTTCTGAATTATGTACATTTTATCGAAATCGACCAGAAGGACCGGATCAGACAAAAAGAGGCGAACGAGGGCAACAATGTGGCTGCGGATCTGCTAATTAGCGCAGTCATCAAGAAGCCGCACAGCCCCGGCTGGTTCAGGGCGTTTGTGGACGCTTTGTTGCAATCAGGTTGTGGATACGCAGCGGACGTCGTTCAGGCCAATCTGCCAGCACCTGAGGTGGAGGCACAGAATGACTACTGTGTTAAGCTCATTCAGCTGCTGTCTCCCAGCCTAGTGGACATGAAGACTGAAGATGTGCGTGTCCACTGTCTGTCCCATGGCCTGCTGACTGTCGCTGACGCTGAAATAGTAAGTACCACGTTTCTTTTGGAGCAAATCAGCACCTCAGCATGATCCAAGAGAGTGGCCACAGTGTGCATTTACAATAACTGTGGAGTACAACTTGTCAAAACATACAGTTTGTGTACTTTTTTGCCAGTTCACCTCGCCCATGTACATTCATCCCTCACTGTCACTGTCAACATAAATACCTGCACACTCTAAATTTCAATGTATTATCTCATCATTCATTGAAAACACTTTATATTATATTTGTCACTACTTAGCTTATTATTGAGTCTTTTGAGGGAGGGTGTCTCTTTTTTGTACTCCGTGAGCTGTGTGTCCTTTTTCTTATGCAAGTACATTGAGTTCAGTGTTTAAACCGGAGTCAAATTCCTTGTATGTACACTTACTTTGCCACTAAAGTACTGGCAAATACTGATTCTGATCAAACCGAAACTTTAGCTCCGAAAGATGTATTTTCGATCTCTGACCACAAGATGGCAGACAAATGCACACAACTGCGAGCGGGGCCCTGCACTTCACTTTCATTGCATAACCAGTCTACTCCAGTTATTGTGCTCTTTATCCAGATTGAAACCACAACAACAAACAAAGGACGCGCTAGTGGAGCCAGTGAACTTCTGAGGAGGATCGTGAGACGTCGGCCAGGATGGTTTTCAAAATTTCTCGATGTTCTGCGTGAAACTGGACACCAGCACCTGTACGAGCTGACTGGAGGCTCACCTGACTGTGGCAAGCAAGGTGACTAATTATACTGGAGCACACCTCCATCATGAGGAAAGCCATAAATAATGTCTACAGAGTGTTCACAGTATCTTTATTAACACAGGGATTATTGATTAGAGTAACTTCCAATGTCTGATTTATTTATTTCCTCCTAGGTTCAGATGAGAAACTGCCTTCACTGAACAATCAACCTACAGGAAGCGAAGCTGCCACAGAGGAGAGTCCAGAAGAAGCTGAAGGCTGTGACAGCCCACAGTTTCTAGACATCAAAATAAGGGAGAACCCTCAGGATGAAGCCGCAGGTCTGACAGAGCACCTCTGTTCAACATGTGCAGTATCTATAGATATGAGTAATAACAGCTAGCAGGTACACAGTGGTTCTGTGTCTCAGGTTTTCATTTACGTTCAAGCATACAGTGGTTTGGTTTCTCTGTGATTTAGATAGCCAGCCAACAGATTTGCTGCTTTATTTAGATTTCGGTTTCAGTGCCAGGTGTCAGTAGGTCATCTTATAAATATTAGGCCTTAAAAGACAAGAAATAGTCTTAAATTTTAAAATCTTTTTGTCAAAGTGAGTCAAGCTGTTCTGCGTGACAGTCTACACCCCTGATGTTACAAATCTTTAAACCCACCACTGAACCCAATACTGTCTTTTTACTTTATATTTACCCATTGGCAAAATGTAGATTGAACTAATAACCATATTCCTACATAAAGCTTAGGTCTGCTCCCATCTTTCTGCTTGAATAAGAGAAAGACGATATGCCTAAAAATCAGTCTTCAATTTGGTAAAAAGATAATCTCGAAAAAGTCTTAAAGAGGATTAAGTCTAGGGGTCTGATGCCTGTAGACGTCCTGTATGAAGCACTTGTTGAGCACTTTATTGTTTATGATTTGGGGACACTTGCATCATGTTACATATGATCTGTTCTTTCTGGACCAGTTTATTTAAGTAGTGTGCATGATGAAATTTAATCTGTGATATTTTTGCTAATAAAAGCTAAAGAAAAAAAACAATGAACAAGATTAATAATCATCTGCCTTTCTTGGTATCTTTTCAGACCTGTATGCAGCAGCGAGCCCTGAATCCACAGCTCCGCCTAACAACACGGAGGCTTCACAACCAAGTGGGACTGATTCACTCTCACTCACCCTTGATACTGTTTATGTTGAAGAATTTAAAGTATGTTAGTAATCTAAAAAGCTTGGTCTTGTCCTGCCTTGGCAGACCACACACAAAAACCAAACTCGCGTCATATCAAGAAAAATGTACACTGAACCTGTAGATGCCCTTTAGTTTTATAAAGGCAGAATGAGCGCGTTTGGAAGGTGTTGCAAGTGGAGCATTTCTCCATCCTGCATGCTCGACACCAAAGAATATGTTCCATGTGTGCACCATGATGAACCACATAGAGGTCACAGAGGACACAGCACAGCCAGCTCTTGAAATGAAAACCACATGCTGACTCTATAATCTAAAGTAATGTATAGGAAAAGTTTACTTCAAGTCGGTGTGGAGTGGGGGCCTTCCTTTACACCTCTAGGCTTATATCACGCTTAATTTGTTAGATTATTTCAATAGCCACTGCATCAGCATCATCTCTCGTTGCACTGCACTCATATAAAGCTCCTGTCTGACATTGTGCTAACATAATAAATGATCCTTTTAGGGGTAATCAGCCCAGAGCGGAGACGTTGCTTAAAAGGAGAAGAGTGTGGACTAATGAGGCAGTGGAAATAATTATATGAAATAAAGAAACAGAGGAAGCGTCTTTTATTTTCTTAACATGAGGTTACAGTACAGTTTGTCTCATTAGTTTGAGTAATGCCACGGAGCGGACTGCTTGGCCAGAGCGCACGGTTTAAACGGAGCAGATCATATGCAGGATTGTTCCACCAGCCTGTGAAATGAGTTGCATGTGCAGAATTATTTGTGGGTCTTCTGAAATTAACCGAGCTTCACTGCACTGAATCATGATGAAAAATAAATCTGTGGGTTTTCTGTTCTTTTTAAACATAGGAGATTGAGTTTGCTTCTCTGATAAGTTTTGTGTCTGGGGACTGCTGGTATAAAGTCAGAGAGCTACGCAGGCCACTGTTTACTTCTTATTGTTGTTAAAGCTCTATCTCTCCATCAGCACAGACATGTATTTACTTCCATGTAATTGCTTGAAACAGCACTTTTAACCTCTGGCATACCAAGTCTGAGAAGGAAAATTAAAAGCTGTCTGCACTGAGGGGAAAAAAAAGAACTTTCCGGGGGTTTGAAGTCATAACCGAGCGGAAATGTAGAACTTGGAGTTGAGGGAAAAGGATAGCAGAGAGGGGGGTACATGCACATTGTGCATGGTGCCCCTTAGTCATGTTTCATCCCCGGCCTAGACAGAGCGAATGAGTCATAGTCTGATTCAAGTGGATCACAGCAAGTCTGCTGTCCTTGCAAACAGGAAAGTAAGACAAAATGGCGCCACAGTAGACATCAAGAACCAGGAACACATTACTGAAATGGACTTATGAAATGTCACACTCACAAGCAATTTGAGAAAATCTTAATGATTGATAAATACATGCAGATGTTTGGAAATATAACGATGTTTGATTATGTTCATGTTTGAGGTGGTTTAAGTGGCCGACTTTTAATGTGAGTTCCAGTTTTGTAATGAGGTCAGGAAACGTTCAGATTACACACATGTATTTGTACATGAACACTGACATCTTTTACACATATTGGTCTGCTTCTGCCAAAGTTTTCAAACCTATGCACTAATACGGTACAAGAGTGCCTCTCAGTGACATTGTAGTGTGCAGTGTTCATATCTTAACTACCAAATATCGGTCTGGTAGTTTATCGGTGCTCATCTTTATGTAGTTCAGAGTTCGCTGTGGTTTAAAATCAGTGGGTTAACAATGAAAGTGCAAAAAAACAAAGTCTGAATGTGGTGACTCCAGTGCAGATGCACAGAGGATCCTTTGCATTTTTAATAGCAGCATTAAGAAAACATCCCACCACAGGACCCGAACTGCAAACAGTGACCAGCACTGTCTCTTCCTGCTGGTAATGCTGGTAATTGTGGTTTGCTGACATGGTCAGTAAACTTTGTCTGTCTGTCTGTCCGAACCTCTGCTCTGCATTACAGATGGAACTGAGTCAGTAGCAGCAGCCAAAGGCCCAGAAAAAGCTGAAATTGTTCTTCGAGATTATCAGGCGGACGTCGCCAGACCTGCCTTGGAGGGGAAAAACATCATCATATGCCTCCCGACAGGAAGTGGTAAAACCAGAGTTGCTGTTTATATTACCAAAAAACATCTGGACGCCAGGAGGGCAGAGGGGCAATCTGGGAAAGTGGTCGTCCTGGTGAACAAGGTACTACAATCTGGTATACCTGTCCTACTGTATGGCTTTGCTCTGTTATGGTAACCTCTTCACATCCTCTTCAAACCCAAAGAAAACATTCTATCTTTCAGTCAATTTGCACATGTGGGTCAGCTCACCACAAATTACATACCATAAGGTTTAGATATTCCCCTGCACCTTGTTACCACTTGGCTCTGCATGTGATCTACTCTGCACTGGAAAAAAAAATCCCTACTTTCCCAGCTATAAAAAGGACTTGGTAGAGTTTTAGCAGTTTGAGAAAAAAGTGTTTTATGTGAGTGAAAGTGATCATAGTGTTCACTCTTTAACACAGGGAAGAACAGAATAATAGCTGCAGAAAAGGGAGTGTCTGATCCTTAAACAGTGGACAACAAGGTCTTCTAAATTATTGCACAAGCAGTTTAAACCCTGCCTTAGCTAAAGTGAAAAAAGTCCTGTCCATCGGTGCCAGACGGTCATAGTCATAACACTGCAGTTATTCTGATCATAAACAAACAAACCCTCGAATCATCAGGAGGTTTGTAGTAATAGAAAAAATGCAGACGTTTCGATTTCTCTTCGTAGGATCGACATCATTAAGTCTAATGTGCTCTTGTGTCCTGCAGATTCCTCTTGTGGAGCAGCATTATGCCGCAGAATTCCTGCCATATTTGAAGCGCATGTATAAAGTGGAGAGAGTCAGTGGAGACTCGCAGCTCAAAATCTCTTTCACAGAGATTGTGAAGAAAAATGACGTCATCATTTGCACAGCCCAGATTCTTGAGAATTACTTGGAGAGGTCTAACAAAGGAGAGGACGAAGGGGTGAACTTAAGCGGTATGATACAAAAGTTTATACTAATTAAGCACAAGAATGTAAAGAACTTTTCCTTGGCTCAACAATTTCCTTTGGGTTTAGTGAAAAAAAAAAAACGCATTCAAAATGAAATCAGGTCACAACATATCTACATTTTCTTTGAAAAAGGCTTCCTAAAACCTTTACTTAACATCTGTCCAGGCTCAAACCACAGACTCTGACAGGTATTGGAATAGAAAGCCACCCAGAGGACTCAGAACATCTCCCCAGATAATACCTGACAGGATCTTGTCAAAGTCTTCCGGCTCTGCTGTTCACTCTTGTTGGCACTCACCAGTCCAAGGTGGAATAGCCACCTCAGTGGAACATATGCTGTTTGTTGAAACGCCTGAGAGCATGTCCTTTTTTCTTTTTTTCCCAATCTCCTGCCTTCCAGGCCACACGTCTGTTCAAGCCATTAGCGTGTGGCTGATCAAATTCACATGAGAGCTTCTATCACCCACAGTACATCAAGCTGCCACTCCATACTCTTTTCCTCCAGAGATAAATTTGTATCACTCTGGTTAAACTTGTACATGTGGATGATTATAATTCACCTTACTTACACTTCTGTGAAAATACCAAAGCTATATTTGAAGTAGACCGTTTTCCAGCACATGTTATTGTGTGGCTTAAACCGCTGCGTCAGGTTCTTAGAAAAGAGCTGGTTTGTGTGGGAGGATCTCTCTTTCAGAGGGATGTTACAATATGTGAGTGACATTCACCTCTATTTATTTAAGAAAAATAAATAAATGAGACAAAAATAGCAGAGCATGGTTGAGAAAATTGCAGTGTTTCTTAAGATGTATGTAATTTTCATCCCTGGACGATAATGTCTGGGTGAGAAATGCAGAAATGTAAATGTTATTGTTTTTACAACATCAAATCAGTTGCAGTTATATAATCGGAACAGAAGTTGTCTCCGGGTACTTCATAGAGCGGATCTCTGTAAAATTATTTACAGGGATCCAACCATTCCCAGCATGAGCAAGCACTTGGCGACAATGGCAAGGAAAACTCCCTTTTAATAAAGCAAGCCAAGAATGAAGACACTCTGAAAACACTCACTCACTATTTCATTCTGCAGCCATCGTTACTGTGATGAACTGCAGCATTTGTTCCTCCATGCTGCTTTTCACAACTGCCATATTATCCACTTTGTATCCAGTACGTTACAATTACGAGTAGGTTTGTTGTCTTTTGCAGATCTGACGCTGATCGTTATAGATGAGTGTCACCACACTCAGAAAGGTGGCGTCTACAACCACATAATGATGCGCTACCTGAAGCAGAAGCACAAGAACCTTAAGCTGAAAAAGGAGCAGAAGCAGACCGTGCCCCTCCCTCAGATTCTGGGCCTGACTGCCTCACCAGGGGTCGGGGGAGCCACCAAAATGGAGAAAGCTGAGGAGCACATTCTGCGCGTAAATACCATCCTCAGCTCTCTTGTCTGCGCCTATATGGCAGCACATTAGCCTACATGTCCAAAATATTAGCTACACTGTGCAACACTACAGCAACTATTGAGACTACGCCCTGAAAGATCATCAAAGACATGAACTAACTTCTTGATTCAGAGTATTTTTACTGGATCAGGTTACATTCTACAGCTGCTGTTTTAATTGCGTCCACACCTATTCTGTTCACGTGCCACCATAAACCACCTCATCGTGTTTTTAGTTTCACTTTTTCATCTTTTCTTCGTCTAACTCCTACCCCAGTTTCCCTCCCTGAGTCATTTAGGATCCTGTTCATCCAGCCAAGCTGTTTCCAATGTTCCACACTGCCCCTGCACACAGGGCCGTAAAGTTTCCTACTGCCACAAAGACAGAAATTAAAAACAGCCCTTTGGCTTCAACTCTGATTCAGATATGCTGACATGTATTAGAAATACTGTGTCTCACCAAGATTGAGATGCATGATTATGATTAATAATAACACTGTAAATCTGTGTTTCTGTCATAGATTTGTGCAAACCTGGATGCTTCCAAAATCATGACAGGGAGTCTTGGGGAATTCAAAAGAGAACCAAGGAAAATAGTCGTATCTGTTGAAGACAGAAAAGAGGTACATGTGTTTAACAGGAGACGGTGTTATGACTGCTTCTTTATTAACTTGTAGTCTCATTCTTAATACAGTCCCTCTCTAGGCAATGGCATTAAGAGTGTTATATGTTTCTAAGACCAAATATGCTTTTCAGGATCCCTTTGGCGATGTAATCAAGAAAATCATGAATGCTATTCATACCCATGCGGAGCTGAGCCCCACCTGTGACCTCGGCTCTCAGAGTTATGAACAGTGGGTTGTTCAAAAAGAGCGAAAAGGTGAACGCTATTTTTTATGCTCATCTACAGGGGATACGGTCCAGTTTCCCTTTTTGAGAACAAATATACCTTACTGATCTAAAAACTTGTCTCAATCTATTTTAGCTGCAACAATGGAAGATCAGAAGGTGCGGGTCTGCGCAGAGCACCTTCGGCAGTACAGCGAGGGCCTCAACCTCAGCAACACCATTCGCATGCGTGATTCCTTCAGTTTCCTGAATAAATACCACGAGGAGGAGATAAAGAAAAAGACAACACCGGACGAGGACCAGATCATACAAATCACAGATACCGAGAGATTCCTCTTCAATTTGTTTAAAGGTACTGACTTCTTGTGTTTCCAAGAAAACTGAAACAAGTTCTTGACTTTATTGTCGTGACCGCGACTGTTATGTGTCGCAGCATTGTAACGCAATAGATCAGTTATTTGCTTATTTTCTTTCTGGCCAAGAGTTCCATGAAAAGATCAATGTAACTCTAATATCTGTTTGTTGAATATATATAAGGCTAGCTGCTGGTTAGGTAAGCTTAGCATGTAGACTGGAAACAGCTAGCCTGACTGTGTCCAAAGGTAACAAAACATTATTGTTCATAAGCAACAAACAAGATACAGTGTCAGGTAGAAGTGCTCGTAGGTGGATTTTGGCTAGCTCTTCCCCTGTTTTTTTCCCGTCTTTTTACTAAGCTAAGCTACCAGCTGCTTGCTGATCTACATTTAACAGACATAAGAGCGGCATCATTCTTCTCATTTAACCTGAGGCAAGAAAGCATATAAGCAAATTTCCCTAAAACTTCTATGATTCTTTTAACCTTTGATATGACACACAGACGTTACCTCAGTTCTTTGACATTTATCTCTTGCAGAGAACAAGAAGGAGCTGAAGACGCTTGCAGATATTCCAGAGTATGAAAATGACAGCCTGTCAAAACTAAGAACTAAAATTCTGCAAGAGTTCAGCACCAGAGAGGCAGCCAGAGGGATCATTTTCACCAAAACACGTCGCAGTGCTATCGCTCTAAGTCAGTGGATTCAGGAAAATCCCAAGTTTGCTGACATTGGAGTGAAAGCCTCGTATGTCATTGGAGGAGGAGACCAGAGCGTTGTTAAACCAATGACCTCTGTGAGTGCAAATTACATTACAAACTAAACTGCAGTACATTTGCCACCAGCATCCTGCACACTTCAAGTCCAATTCACTGAATCTTCTTGATGTACACTTCTTTTAATCAGGCAGAGCGTGAGGATGTGCTGACCAAATTCAGCAAAGGTGAAGTCAACTTGCTGATTGCTACCACAGTGGCAGAGGAAGGTTTGGATATACCAGAGTGCAATTTTGTTATCCGATATGGCCTCGTGACCAATGAGATCGCTATGATTCAGGTTAGTGACATCAGTTGTCTAATGACCAATGACCTGTGGTTTGTGTAAACGATGATTACTTCTGTGTCCTGTAATGAAGGCAAGCGCTAGACTGTGTTACAGTAAAGTATCAAAGTGGCTTCTTACCATTGACTCTACCTCTATCTCTTGAAGGCTCAAGGCAGAGGAAGAGCTGAGGGCAGCAGTTACACCCTGGTCGAGGTGAAGAACTCTGGGGTGGCTGAAAAGGAGTGTGTAAATGAGTACCGCAAGGGCATGATGGACAAAGCCATCGACAGAATCAGAACCTTAGAGCAAAAGAACTACGACAAACGGGTATGTTCACTTCCAACCTCTCCTGACGGCTAAACCCACAATGCTGCAAGATTGTTCCCAGTGATGGTTTTTCTTTCCTTTCCTCAGATCATTGAGTTTCAGATTCAGGCTATAATGGAGGAGAAGGTGAGAATGAAGAAGAAGAAAGAGAAGGATGTGAGGAATGAGAACCCATCCGAGGTGAAGTTCAGCTGCAGGGGCTGCAACAAACATGTCTGCACCGGTGAAGACATCGAGATCATCGAGAACATGCACAGAGTCAATGTTACATCACAATTCTGGTACCAGTTTCAATTCAGTAGAGTTTTATTATTCTGAACCTTTTGTATACGATATAATAACTATATAATACTGTTTTTTATTTTTTTACAGTGAACTTTTCATTCAGAGAGAAAACACAACTCTTCAGCAGCGACTTCTCGATTATGAGACCAACGGAAGCATAGCATGCAAAGACTGCGGACGGGTACGTGCATTTCAGGATTTTTAGTTCTGTTTTTATTTGTTTATGTGTTTTTTAGGTGGGATTGTTTCAAGAAAGTTTAGTTTTTCGTCTAAATTTTAAAGAAATAGTTTTGGGATAGATTTTGATTTTGGGAAACACGCTTATTTGCTTTCTTGCCAAGAGGGAGATAACAGGATTGATACCACTTTCATGTGTGTCCATTCAGTACAAAGCTGCAGCCTTGAACCTTCAGGCAGCATGGCAACATTTAGATGGAATAGCTTGTCTTTTTAAAGAGAATTTCAAAATAATGGGAAATGAGTCAAAATCAGTCATGAACACCAAAATAAATTTTTCAAAATGGGACAGAAAATGATTCAGAAAATCACATTAAATACAACTTCCTTTTCTTTATTTTAAGGCCATGACTCCAACATATAATTATTATTTAGGAGCTATTTTCCTCCCAAAAGCTTTTTAAGCTTTTTTATATTTCAGCCAAGGGCACAAATGGCATCAATGGTAAGAATTCATTTGTGTTGTCACCACTATGTCATCCCTTTTATGCTGTGACGTCTGATTCCCATTGCAGAACTGGGGTACCATGATGTTCTACCGCGGCATTGAGTGCCCCTGCCTCCACGTGAAAAACTTTGTGGTGACACTGAATGGAGGGAAGCTAAGCAAATGCACCAAGTGGAGTGAGCTCGCCGTCAAGTTTTCTGCCTTTGACTACGCTGAGCACGCGGGCCGAGTGGCTCAGAGCTCAGACGATGAAGAGCCATAATCCATCACAATGCAGATTCGCTAATGATCACCTAAACATGGATTCCTTTTCTTAACTATTTGTCTCGTACAGCATAGATTACTGCACCCATCAAACTGGTAAATGCAGTGCTTCCTTTGTCATGGTAACTGGAGTCACTGGTGGCGGATTTAAGCATGTGCTGCAAACTTGTGTCCAATGAATGCACAATATTTTTCATCATTTAACGAATGTAGAAAATTGTCAAAGTATGACTTTGTTCTGTGTTTTTTTTGTGTGTGCTAAAAACTGAATATGACTGCTGAAATGCTGTAAAAATCATAAAATGTATTTTTATACAATGATTGGGTCGGGAAAAAAAGATTTTCCTCTCAAACCCCTGCGGTCTCATGAGATGGGAGCTGCTGAGTCTGTGATAGCCCCTCAGAGCCCACCTGTCAACACACATGCAGACAAACAAGTGCTGGTGATTTTCCATTAAATCCAACTCGTAATGAGTCACTACTTTAAAGCCAGTCCGACCTGCTATTTTTAGAACATTTTTTTAAGAACTGCTTCCTCATATAGATACCTGTGTGAGGTGTTTTCCTGGTGCATGCACAAACATGCACGTTGCATTGATGACAGAATCATGAAAGTGTGCTGTATCTGTATTTTTCTTCCACTGCATTTATTTTCTAAATAAATAATCCACAGTATAATCAAAAAAAAAATCCCCTGCCTTGAGAGTGAAAAACGCTTTTATCATGACTGTTTTCTTAAGTGGAAAATACGAAAACAAAAGCATGTTGAACAGGGAGGTAAGACTCAAGCCGACTTCTCCTCCTTTCTTCTCACACTTGCTGAGTGAAAAAGCCACTTCCTAAATACCAGCAACTTGTGCGCTCTTGGAAAGTTGTGCAGGCTGCTGACTTAAGGGAGGCATCTCTGTCTGGTGTCGGACTCCTCTCAGGAATGCAGCGGGAAGTGTGTGAAGCCCGCTTCTACTAAAGTAGGACGGAGCTTTAGAGCAAAGCCATTGTTACGTGCTATTTTTGCAGGGAGAGCATGTCAACCAGGCTGCCTGTCCAAGAAGTCACTTTAAACTTCACATCATCGACTTTCGAGGATTATTAAACACTGACGGCTTCACGGCGACTTCTTCATCTTCTGCGTCATGGTCAGTAATCGATTTGCCATCAGCTCCAAAAGTGTGTGTGTGTGGGGGGGGGTTAGTTCTGAAATACCAAAGAAAAACGTGTAAATGCAGGATTACTTACTGTGGACGGAGTGGAGCTTGCTGTTAGGATAAATGGAAAGGCTGCAAAGCGAGAGGCTGCAGCGTCGGTTTGTGTTGTGTGATTTCAGAGGATGTTTTTGCCACTTTTGTGTCACCTTTCGCAGGGCTGCAGCAAGGTGCTGTGGGGGGTGATAGGGGCGGCTGTCGTCATCACGTTAATAACGATCCCTGCAGTTTATTTCAGCAGTAAGTTAACGCTCAGGCCTGTCTGTGCATGTGTTCCTCTCTGTGTGCGCTTCCTGCTGGAGTTCAGCGTGAAATAACCAGAAACAGCTTCACTTCTACAGCATTTACTCTTAACACTTTCTTTTTGCGCTTGGTTGATTCATTTCAGTCACTTTTTCTGTTTCTTGTAAGCAGGCTAATTTTTTAATCATAACTTATTGATTTGATTCAGTAACCAGCTTGTGAATGAACGAACAATGACGATGTGCTTTATAAGTTCCTCTTTTTGGGGATGATGTTTAATAGCATGCAGGTGGTGGTTCTAATAGCGCCACCGCGTGACGCACAGCTGGATGAGTGTTTTGGGTTTTCATCTCTGATTTAACATCAAACTTTTAGACTTCTGTTACAGGCAACAGGATCCAGCAAAATTAATGCATCTTATGCATCATTTCAGAATCTGGTGGTACCAAAAGGCAGTTCACCTTTGAAGATTACTTCAATGACACCATTAGGTGGAAATCCTACAATTTGTACTGGATATCAGGTACCATCTGTCAGATCACTGCTATAATGCAGGTTGTTCTTTTTGGCAGGATAATATATGAATCTTCATGTGTGCAAGTCTCTCACAAGCATATTTCTTGTCTTTTACATCTGCAGACAGGGAGTATCTGCATAAAACAAGAGATGGGAATGTCTTCCTCCACAATGTTGAAACAAAAGAGGAGTCACTATATTTGAGCAATTCAACCTTTGTAATATACACATGTTTTTCTAACAGTACACACAATTTTGTCAAGGCTAAAAATCTCAAATTTGACACTAATATTTCCATTATCGTGTTCATTGTAGGCTCAAGTGGATGCCACAGATTACATATTGTCAGGTGATTATAGATACGTTGCTTTTGAAAGCAACTACACAAAGGTGAGAAACTCCCAGTCGATGTCTGGCTTAAAGTGACAGTTCAGCCCAAAATCAAAATCCTAATCATATAATAATAATAATCATACAATTTCTATTATTATCATTATTATTATTTTTATTATTATTATTATCCTCTTACCTGTAGTGCATCTAGATTGTTTTGGTATGAGGTGACAAGTTCTGGAGATATCAGCTGTAGAGATGTCTGCCATCTCTCGAATATAATGAAATAAATGACACTTGTACTGTTGAAAGTGCCAAAATAAATAAATAAATAAAATTTGAAATTCACAGCAGCAATTTCGCTTTCCAGAAATCATGATACAGATACTCAAGATTATCCGCAAACCTTGTTGTGAGCAGTTTCATGTAGGAACTATTTTCTTTCTGCCTAACTACACCCATCAGCCTTATTACTGTGCAGAGGGAAGTCTGCATCCCCTCACCCCAGCCTGACTTTGCTATCTTGTGTAGATTAGTTAATAGCTACTGCTAGCCAAGGAGGACATTGATGTTTACATTCTATGCTAAACTTCCTTCTGCGCCGTGATATGGTTGGTGGGTGTACTTCAGTAGAAAGAAAATAATCCCTACATGAAACTGCTCACAACAAGGTGTGTGGATTATGTTCAGTAGCCAGGTCAACACAAACCGAGTGCCATTTAGCTCCATGATATTTGAGAAAAGGCAGAATGGGAGAAAAAAAACTGTGTTCTTGATTTTGGGGTGAATTGTCCCTTTAAATCTTTTGAGAAGTTTGATCAGAAAAAAAAAACTGATAACAAAAGTCTGAAAACCAGTTTTGTGTTTGCAATCTGACAGAAATGGAGACATTCATTCACAGCCTCTTACTCCATCTATGACAGGGAGAGTTCGTAAGTTGCCACGTTTTATCATGATAGTATCACTCAGAAACTGCAGGGTTTCATGAAACACATCATCTGTCATTATACGGAGACACCAAACTAATTGGCAGTGATTTACTTGATGTCACCCTAAATTATTTACATATTTCTTTCCAGAACATTCGTTATGCCTGTGAGTCTTCCAACCACCGTGCAGTACTTCTCCTGGGCCCCAACGGGAAATAAATATGTAAGTTTACCCCATGTTATCATGTACTCTTATCGTGTACAATATCACTGCTACTTCAACATCACTAGCTTTGAAATATGCTGCTTTGGTATGTGAGGCAGCATGGGATGTGTTGCATGTTGCAAGATAAATATCAGGCCCTGCAGGACTTCTGTAAACAGTGTATTTTATAAAGTAAAGATATGGATCTGAGGTATGTGTTTGTACTGTATTTGTAATTAAAATCTTCAAAAACTAGTAATACTTTTTTTTTTTTTCAGGCTTACGTCTCAGACTTCAATATTTATTTCAAATCAGATGTCACTGCTGAAAGTGTACAAGTGACCCACAATGGGAAAAAGAATGAGCTCCTAAATGGCGTCCCTGACTGGGTGTATGAGGGTAAGTGTTCACTTTTTCCAGATCTGTGTCTCAGTATGGGAGATGGTTACAGATAATTTTTTTTCTCCACAATTTCAGAGGAAGTGTTTGCATCAAATGGGGCAATATGGTGGTCAACGACTGGAAAATTCTTGGCTTGGGCAGAGTTTAATGACACAGACGTTCACAAAGTGGAGTTCTCTTGGTATGGATCTGAGCAATATCCTCAGACAGTGGCTGTTTCATACCCAAAGGTGGGACACGTATATGCTGAACTGGTAGTCAATATATATTCATATAGCACAAACAATATGTGCAGCTCCCTGTTCACAGTGTCTCCTCCAGAGTTTATCTTCCTCACCCTCTCACAATATATAATTACTTGTCAAGAATGCTACTTTCATTGTGTTTGGTGCAGGCTGGATCGACCCTTACCAAGGTGAAGCTGTTTGTGGTTGATACCACAAACCCATCCCGCCGCACACAGGTTGCGGCGCCCGCTTCGGTTGCTTCTGGGTTTGTATATTCTTTAGCTTATAGTGTCACTTAAATCAAACCGCATTGAAAACAAACCGAGGCAAATACAGCGTCCTCATGTTCTGTCTCATGTGAAAACCTTGTCACTTTCTGTTGCCTTTTGCTCAGTGATCACATTTTGTGCTCAGTGACCTGGCTTACAGACGAACGCGTCGCTGTGCAGTGGCTCACTAGAAAACAGAATTACGTGGTTGTACAGATCTATGACTTTGATGGAAGCAGCTGGAAAGAAAAACAGGTAGCTCTCACTTCTCTGGTTTACTGTCCAGTCAGGAAATCATGAGTGGTTTCATGGCGCATGTTGACTTCATGGTCATGTGAGTAAATGCTAACTAGCTGTAACAAACGTCTCTACTTTCTATAGAAATTTGAGCAAACAAGCAAGACAGGCTGGGTCGGCCATGTAAGTTTCCAAATTGCCAACATAGATCGTGAACTGTCAATTAATTGTTGTTGATTTGGTGCATGACTGTCAAATCTCACCTTTTTCCAGTACGTGCCCTTACCTCTTTTCTTCGCCGAAGATAAACTCAGTTTCTACAAAGTGATGAGTGACACTCAGGGCTATAAACATATTCATTATGTGAGAGATGTAAGTATTCTTCTATCGTATTTATGATAAATATACTGCACAGCAGCTTTCGTCACATATTTGGTGCTGTGTTATATTCACTGAGGGCGTTTTGTTAAGGGCAAAGCAACACCTATTACCTCTGGGAAGTGGGAAGTCATCTACATATCCAAATTAACAAAAGATGCCATGTGAGTGATGATGCCGTCCATTTCTAAGAAAACTACATAAACCTTAAAGAATATCAGAAAGTAAACACACGTAAATCTACCTTTTGTGAAATTCTTCCCAACAGATATTTCGTGAGTAATCAGTATGAAGGAATACCCGTAAAGAGAAATCTTTACAAGTAAGGACTTCTTCTTATCTGTGTTTTATCGCTTCATTTACATCCTCAAATAAGTTAATGTGCATGTGTGTTTGCATTCATCGACCAAAGGAAGCACAAACATTAGCTGAAGTTAATTGGGATCCTATAAATAAACAAGAGCAAAGACATAAAATACTACAACATCAGCCTGAACTGATAGGAACTGTAAGACATAACTGAGGTGCTGCTTGTTTGATTATCAGGGTTATGATTGGAGGCAGCCCGTCTGCACCTCAGTGCCTCACCTGCGGCCTGAGTAAGGACAGGTGTCAGTACAACTCAGCTTACTTCAGCTTTGACGCCTCCTACTACCGGATGGACTGCTACGGTCAGTTACCCATCCAATTCCTCTTAAACAATAAGTTATCCGAGGCCGACGCATTGGGATTATGTCTGACAGGGTGCATCTGTGAACAATAATCTGAGCTAAAACAGTCACATCTAAAGTCATACAGAAGACTTGATGCGTGCATTTTCTATTTTTGTTTCTATCAGGACCTGGTTTACCCCTCTACACACTCATGGACAACCGGGGTTCAGGTGTAGGTCCGTATACTTCACTAAATTTACAATGTCTCACGTTTTAATCCGAAAGCTACTCTTGAATTCTTTCTTACAGCTGCATCATTTTACAGTTTATTCATATTATTATCTCACAAAAATGAAGGCCATCATTTGTTTGTATTTCATCTGCATTCTTAAAAGTTCTTAAAGGTTATAAAGAGCTTTCCATGTGAAAGTAGAAATATTTTTGATCTTCAATTTTATATTAGGGTTTTTTGTACATCAGTGATTTCAAGCATGTTAACAGTGGTTGTATTATCTATTTTCAGAGCTCACCGTTCTTGAAGACAACAAGGATCTGGAAAATATTCTGTCAGAATTTCAAATGCCAACAATGCAGTATGGCACACTGAAGGTTGCAGGATTTGGTGAGCCACTACATGTTTAAAGATCACCTCCAGAATAAAAAAAAAAAAAAAAGACAGCTTTGAATGACAATTTCCACGTTGCATATTCAACCACGGCTTCCAAACTACCCTAATATCAAAAATCATCTCGGACGCACAGGTGTTAAACTGAGATTTAAAAGGAGCACAGAGGAAATGTCCCCCTTTAGTAGATGACGGTGAAACTGCCTTCTAGCGACAAACTCTGCTTGTCCATTATTGCGCACAGTGAAGCTCAAACATCCGAGTGAAGGAACAAGAAGTAAAGCACTTTTCTACCTTAAATTTAGATATATTTTATCATGTAGGGAGATTGAAATGAGGTGACTTATAACATGATATTTTATCATCTTACTGTCGCATATCTTAGAGCAGAAGAAACTAATATTTATCTGATATTGAATGAATAGAAGCGATTGCATTTTGGAAGGAGCCTTAAATATATGAAACATAAATTTGTATTTAATTTTTACCTTTTGTGCCAACAGATCTTTGGTATCAGATGATGTTGCCACCAAATTTCAAGAAGTCTAAAAAATATCCTCTTCTTATTGATGTGTAAGTAGCCAACGCTCCTCAGCGCTCCATCCTGACACAATCCAATGAACATTTGCTAACATTTGATGATACCCGCCACTGTTGACCTATGCAGGTATGGTGGCCCCTGCAGCCAGCGGGTGGACTATCGTTTCAAGCTGAACTGGGGCACGTACCTCTCCAGCTCACATGGGATTATCATTGCCAGCTTTGATGGAAGGGGAAGCGGTTACCAAGGTGATGAAATACTGCACGCAATCTACAGGCGCCTTGGGACGTTTGAAGTGGAAGATCAGATAACAGCTGTGAGGTAAAGTGTGTCTGAACATTCAGTTACCTCTGTGATAACATATGCACCCTGCTGTATGACAGGCAAAGATAATGTCTTACATTCATAAGACATGGAAGGTAATAAACATAAATGTCTGGATTACCAGACATCCAAGGGTTAGGGTTGGGTTTGTTTTTAATTGCTAATAAATGATTTCTGTGTTGCAGGAAATTCATTGACATGGGTTTCATCGACAAAGACAGAATAGCAATATGGGGATGGGTAAGTTCCCGCGTGTCTCACACACTTATTGTTTTTTTCATTCACTAAATTCAATCTATTCTGATCTTCAGTCATATGGCGGTTACGTCACTTCAATGGCCTTGGGTGCTGGAACTGGACTCTTCAAGTGTGGGATAGCAGTTGCCCCAGTAGCCAAGTGGGAATATTATGGTTGGTGCACATATATGCTGTACTATAGTTCCTCCTTTGACATCATTGCTGCAGTGCATTTAGCATTACACTGCCATGACATTACTGGGTTCACGTTACAACTGCGGTATTAATTTTTTGGTTTTCTTTTGCAGATGCTGTGTACACTGAACGCTACATGGGCACGCCCACCGACAACTCAGATTCTTACAAAGTAAATAGAACACAAGTCAGGTCGATAGCAATAATCATTTCACACTACTAGACAATTCTGCCTTGACACATGATGTTACAATACATTTTTAAAATTTCTTTTTAACAGAATTCCTCAGTGACGGCCAGAGCAAAAAACTTCAAAACAGTGGACTATCTATTGGTTCATGGCACAGCAGATGGTACGTTCAGTCACTTACACAGTCACATACAAATACTCCTCCATTTTTGAGCATGCGTTAGCCAACGGTGTACTAGGTAACACAGTAAAGCCTTGAGCAAATGGACTTGATTTGCCTTGATGGAGACTTGAGCTTTGATGTTCAGTCACGTAGTGAAAGCCCTGTCTTTCCTGTAGACAATGTCCATTTCCAGCAGGCAGCACAGATCTCCAAAGCTCTGGTGGATGAGCAAGTGGACTTTGAGGCGATGGTAAATATTGGCCGAGGGAAGTGGGAGTAATGTTGGCCTTGATGGTGTTGATTTAATGAAAGTTTCAAATAGAAAAAAACTGCTCTGTCTTTTATGCCATATTCTCACATTCTAATCTGATTTTGGTGTTAATTTCAGTGGTACACTGACAAGGATCACGCTCTCAGAGGATCAGCTTCACGTCATACATACACCCTCATGAGTCACTTCCTGCAGAAATGCCTTCTCAATCCCAAATAGATGTGAAGAATATGACAACAATTACAGTGAAAGTTACCTTTTTTCCTGATTTGTGTATATTTTATCTTACTGATCTTCTGTCAGTGTCAGGTTGAACTCTGTACATTTGTTCTTATGTGCAATGAATGTTTGATTGCTCGTACAAATGAGCATTTGTATTTTATGTGGAATTATGTAACATTTGTCAAAATATGTGACATTTAAAACATACTAAAAGCCATTGCATGCATTTGTGGTTGAAAACTTTTTTTATGTTGAGCATGGTAATGTAATGTATGGTAATGCACAGCACTGATTAGTTGTCGAGTGTTATCATTTGTGTTGCAGTCAGGTTCTAATGAAAGTGAAATAAATATTGCTTTGACATATAACAGGTCCATTATTGATTGTGTCAGAACATTGAATACAGTTAAAAAGAATTAAGTTGTGCATAATTTGTCCCTCTCAATAAAAATTCATCAAGTTTTAATATTGCCATATGAATGATTAATATTAGAAATAAAATGCAAGTACAGCTCTTCTGTCTGTCTCGACATCATTTGAAAAAATAAAATCAAAATAATTTTTGTTTCATGACAATGAGAGACATTTGAACACAGGTGCCAGTATTTGTCAGTATTTATTTGTCTAGGTAGAGGTCATGTTTGATTGTAACACCTTAAGTGGCAGCTTTTACCACTCAGATGTGTGGTTTTTAACAAAGTCAAATACATTCAGTGGACTGAGATGGAAGCTGACTAATGGGTTGAGAGTAACAGAGGATATGCCAAGGTTTCTGTGATGGGAGGGAGTCACTTGGGAGGATGCTCCTCAGCTTCACTATATAAGACTGAGCACATCAAGAGGGGACCATGAAACAGCTTCAGAAGCCAAGAGAGAACCAATCAACGCGCTTTACAATCCCTCTCCCAGACGCTCGACAGAAAGGAGCACAGGTGAGAATATTTTCACCTTCTTCCTTTCAAACAACCACGGTGTCCACAGAAGATTTCTTTTCTCTGATGCTGTACTGAAATATTCTCTCTGTGTGTTTCTCTCTCTTGCAGAAGCTCAAACGATGAATAGCGCTCACTCATTGGCTGGACTCCTGCTCCTCATCATCATCCAAAGCAGCTGGCAGGTCCCTGACCAGGACACAGACCCAAACGCTATGTAAGACTAACTCTCAGCTTTGTCTCATTCACACTGGCCTGAAACCTCCCTGAGCAAAGAAGAGAGCATTAGGCAGGTCTCACTCTAAAGAGTGTTTAGTGATCTTGATCATGCAAAAAAAAAGTGCATTTAGTTTCCTCACGGATCAATATCTTATGAAGAAACATCCAGGTTTTAACAGAATTGAAGGGTTCAGATATTTCCTTTATGTCTCAGTGTTGTAGCAGAAGAGCAAATACGCCTTTTTAAGGTTAGATAATTTTTCTTTTTGTTTAATTCATCTATTTTTTTTGTTCGTTGTTGTCCTGTTTTGCACTCAGATTATCAGCTGTTGACATGAGGGGAAAAAGCATCTAAAGCGAATTTAAACTATCTTTACATTATTTCAAAATCTTAATGAGAAAACCAGAAAGTTCATTTTAATTTGCCTTACAGGGCAGTTTGTGAGAAGTTGTGTATGATTTCATGCCTTTCTTATTGTTTTTTGTTTTTTTTTTTTCATTTTAATCTCCATAAATTTTAGTAATAACGCTGTGTTTAATAGGACTTGCAGCACTTGTTGATGCAAAACTAAATTTCTAAAAGTCTGGCATAGTGTGATTGAATCTTTTTAGTGTTCAATTTCACAAGAATCAATGAGATATTAATTTACAAAAGTGAGTGTTGATTATGAAACGAAATGAGCGACTGGTGGATGAGAATGATGGAGCAGGATGAACAGTTGTGGTGAAGACTCAAGCCAGAAGCAAGAGAGGACAGCAAAAAGACAGAAAAAAAGGGAAGAGAGGCTGGAGCATGGGAAATGTTTCACATGAGTTCGTGTCACCCTAAGCTTAATTATCTCCATTATTTCTAGGCTTTTGACTGAAAACTCCATTTTGACTGAACCCATTGAGCTCCCAAACGTGAAGAGACATTCAGAGGGAACATTTTCCAACGACTACAGTAAATACCTGGAGACAAGAAGAGCACAAGACTTTGTCCAGTGGCTAAAAAACTCAAAAAGGAACGGGTGAGTGTGCCCTTCTCCTACTGGATTTTTTCAACTTCAACTCACACTGTGAATTGCATTGTATTGTAATGTACAGCAAGTCGAGCCTGTCATATATTGAGAAAACAACAATTATGGCTTTAATTGCCTTAATACTGCAGATTGCTGGGATTTCATAAGAACCATTGTTGTGAAGTCAAAGCCCCAAATAATATCAAAATAATATAACTCTCTTAAGCCTTTTGTAATACAATTACAAATACCATTTCTGAGCCTGTATCAGTTAAATGCGCCTGTGTCTACAGGAGTCTATTTAGACGCCATGCAGACGGCACCTACACCAGTGATGTGAGCTCCTACCTGCAGGACCAGGCAGCCAAGGAGTTTGTGACTTGGCTGAAGACCGGCCGAGGCAGAAGAGAGTAACCTCAGCCAGGATAATAGCTCCCTGAATAATGCACCAATTCACACCGACTCTGTGCTATTATATGTTTCACAATCTGTACTAGCTTCTTTTTCTTGGTCATGCTATTAAATTCCCTCTGCGGGTCTTTCTTGGTTGGAGGAAATGTTGTCAAAATGCAGAAAAGTTACAGTATGTTTGAAAACATGACTCATCAATCATAAATGCTGTGTGAATTTTTCTTCAAGTATTCACAACACGAGTTTTTCACACTTCACATTTTGGCATTTTCATCCTTCTAATAGAAATTTGTAAGAAAATGTTGTGACTACTTTGTTGATCTGAAGTGCGAGTTTCAAAATTCCGTCTGTAGATAGCCTCAATTTTCTTATTATTCAGATAAAAGTCATATTTAGTTTTCAATAAAGAAACGTGTACAATCTATGAGTTCCCTCTTTAAGAAATGTAATCCATTTTGAATTATTGGATCACTCTTGGCAAGAATCTACAGCTCAATGTGCACATGAGCGTCTGCATACATGAATGTACATGAAGCTGATGTTTTAGGATCCACCTGTCCACAGAGAATTAAAGATCATGGTCGTTTTAATCAACCGTAGTTCTGAAGGGTTTTTTTTAGATCTGGCCAAGAAACCGCTGTTTCTTCTGTCATGCTCTCTTAATCCCCCTGTTTATGGAGGCTGAACAAAATCAATAAACACATCGCTCTCCGGGGAGAAATGTGCTGTGGGATTTCCACCAGGTAACGGGATGATGTGTGTCACTTGTCAGCTCATTGGAGAGGGATTTCTCAGTGATGCTCTGACAGCACACCGAGGAGGGTTAGGCTAAATGAAAGAATAAGAAATCATGTCAATCAGCTCGAACTCGTTGGGAACAATGACTGGGTCAACGCTCTTGAGTTCCTCCTGGCACTGAGACAAAACAGTAATTCACATGAGCCAGCAGCTTGACATGCTTCGGGATGTGCCGCCTCTCTAAGCTGTCATCTGTAGCACATCAGACCATCTGTTGATGACAAGAACCTCTGCCCACTTCAGTCTATTTGAAGGCCAAATCTCTGAGGATTGTCAATTGGACATTTATGATTTGCAGCACTGATGATGGGTGTTTCTCTCATGTCATCTCCCATCCAGGTATTAAATGTAGTGTGTGATCGCTCTACTTAATCACTTGACAGTTCATCTGATGTATGAGTAGAGCCTTAATAATGTGTCTTGCAGATACAATGAAAGAATTTATAGCAACTAATCTTTCAGTAATGCTGTTTAACAAGGGCACAAAAACATGCTTAATTAAAGCAAAGCTATTGCAGGAGTCAGGATGATTCAATGCATGTATTCAGTGTGCTTTACTGGGGTCCCAAGGATAATGCAATTCAATAATTATGAGAAGAATAAAAAAATTCAAGTCAAATACAATGAATACATAAAAATATCTAATTCTAATAAAAAATATATATGATAAAAATGAATTGAGAAATATAATAAATGATAATAAAACTAATCTATCAGGATGTATCACAAATTCCTGTTGCGCACCTTTAAGGAACGATGAAGTCACTATCAGTTTATGTGATTAGTTAATGCTTATGGACAGGACAGGAACAGACTGCAACAGACAGTCAGGACTACAGAAGAAAATAACTGGTGCCAACCTGCCCTCCATTCAGGACACACTACATACATGTACAGAGTCATAAAAAGGCCGGAAATCACCTTCTCCACTGTGGTAGGCGCTACAGAGCTCCACACAACCAGACACAAGAACAGCTTGTTACCACAGCTCATCACCCTGATGAGCAGTTAATCATCATAATGACACTTAAACAGTGTTAAACACTTTTTCACCTTTGCACCTTTCACTGCAATGAAACATCCACTTACCTCCACATGATAAATCACGCATGGTTTCAAATACACACTGTGGTTTAACGTGTACATATCGTCCATTACAGTCAGACAGAAACCCTCCTCACTGTATATAATTCATATCAGGAGTCAGGAACCTTTTTCCCCATCAACAGCATTTCAGTTTTTGATAGCATCCTTTGAGGACCACACTCATACTGGTTCTGTTTGGTGAGGCATCTGATGTCAGATGGTGGTGGCGGTGATGACACTCACAGCTGGTTTGGGACAGTCAGCCTTGAGAGTAGTGCAAGAGTCAGTTAAGTAGGCCATTGCATCTCAATGATGTCATGCTGTAGGCTGTCAGGCACGTCAGCTGGTTCCACATTAAACAGCTTGACAGGAGATATGTTCACTTCTTTTTGTTTACTTCTCATGTCCTGAAACCTCTCACCAAATGCCTGAAGGAGTTTTCACACTCAGCAGCATATTCAGATGTCATAGCAGGCGTGCAGTGTTTCCTGTTTCACTTGCTGCAGCTTTAATTTCACTTCAACTGCACCTCACAGTCGAAAGCAGAGAGCTGAGAAGCCAACTGGAGCTTGACGTTCAACCCCGAGAGGTACTGGGTAGTGTCCACCATGAAGGCCACATCACACACACACTTGCGATCACTGAGTTTCCACAAACGGTTTTCCTTCATCTTTATGAACTACTCCAGACAAATTGAAACTTTGGAACAATCTTACTTTGACTACAGCACCTACAAGACACGTCTTCATAAATTATCGTTTTAAATGAGGTTTCAACTTATTAGCTATTAGTGCACTCACCACAAAACTTGCCCTGTGAAGCTGGTTGTTGAGCATCCAAACTCCGCTGAAGACTGTCAGTTTTATCCAGGCGCATCTGTTGTCACAGCTCATCCAGTCTGGCATTTTTGTACCTGTAATGGCGCTTGAGCTTAGCATTCTTCATCACTAACTAACTTTAGCACGCTAGCTTGCCTTTTACGTCAACAGAAAAAAGTTTGTCCACTTCTCCGGAAAAGCGCGACACTCCCCCTCTACTTCTGCTTTGTGGACTCGCGCCATTAAGAAGTGACGTACTATCAAAGCGACGCACTCAGTGTTGCATTCAAGTCACTTTACTAACTTATGTTATTTTCTCTATTGCGCAAAAATGTTTATTTTTGGGGGTATTCATGAATTGCATCGCGGGCCAGAACCCCCCACTCTAACAAGTGTTAATTATTACTGTTTTGACTTGTGTTGTGCATGATTCTGTACCCTCATTGTAATTTTACCCAGTACACAGTATTAGAATTCAGAGTATGTGTTACAACAACAAGACAAAGAAGAGTACTCATACAAATTTATTAAGTTAAAATGATGACAAGATGTACATAATAAAATTGTGTTTCATAAGTATCTTTTAAAAATAAACCCATCCCTAGGTCATTTTAAACTCCATTGTTCAAGCTTCATTATAATCATCAGACATGTAACAGAATTGAAATGTTTTTTAGGGTGCCTTTTATATGAAGCTTTTTAATTTAGAATTCACTAAACTTTATACAACCGTGAAAACAAATTATGATATTGTTCAAATTTACATTTACAATATAAGCATTACACTGACAACAGGAGGCATAATACTGCAAGTCTCTGTTAGGCTACAAGGTATTCTGTAGCAAACATGTTCATTTTATTCCACAAAATAAAGACAGATAAATAACTTTCCACATAAACAGACTATTGACATTCTGGCAAAAAGTGCTATTGCATTTGGTTTTTAAAAGATGTACGTATATTGCCCTTTATCAATCACTCTGAAGTACTCATCCTCATCCCTCACAATCATGGGATTCAGAATAGTCCCAACTGATTGACAGACATCAGAATGTGAATTGTGCTCTTCACGTTATAGGGATTGGTACACATTTATGCATGGCTTATATGGTTATGGTAAAGGATGACCTACTTACTAGATCTTCACATTCAATTTCACATCATATGCAATGTCTATAGACAACTTCAACATTATAGAATTATAGGAAATCAGTATAGAAATAGATAAAGAATATAAGGATATGTTACGACGGTATTTCAAAATGCAAAGTATGTAACAAAATAAATACAAATTGATCCAAAGACAAAAATTTGAAATCTGTCTCTCAACAAGACCAACTTTTTACATCTCCATAGTTTACAATCATGAAGAGGCCGAACATTTATGACACATTAGACAACACAGTTATTCACTAACACACAGAGATTTACAAGACTAAACTTGAAGGATTGATAAACTGCAGCATAAAATACAGATTTGTTTACGAACACAAAGAAAGGACATGGACAAAGACACACCTCCATCTTCCTCATCTTACATTTCTCACCTTGCACAGTTGTGAAATACTGTGAGCATTGTATGGAAAGAAAGGAGAGATGTATAATTAGTAGATATACTAAGCATGTTGTCTTGTTAGAGGCAGTAATATTCTTAGTAAGATTCTTTACTTAAGTAAAAGTAGCTCTTTACCTAAGCGTACTGGTGTCCACACATAATCTATACCCAGGAATCATTGAATTTTAAGTTACTGTACATGTTCATTTCCTTTGTATTTGAGTCGAAAGGATGCTGCTTTTGTAATTCATTAAATATTTTAAATCCATTTTTCATGCCAACACAACACTAGCTAGATTAGCTAGTGGTGGAGTGGTTATGCTGTATATTCAACAATGCAATAAGTCTCACCATAATGCTTTGAGGTCTTTCTCAAACGCCTTAGCTGTTGGCATGCCAAGTATTTCCAAAAGAACCTTTGGACATTTCATCTGTGATATTGATGATGGGTATTCCTCTGTGAAAAGAGAAGCCACACACGTCAGAATTTACTCTCATCTTTACGCAACAATTTAATAAATGTAACAAATTACTTGTGAAACAAATGTAATATAACGTACTTGTACCCCTCTAATGGCACTTGCACTACTCCCTCATCTTCTGCCACTATACTCTGCTCCTCCTCCTCCTCCTGAGAGTTGAATAAAACACAGGTTAAATGCATGTGAATATTCATAAAATGCAATTCAATCAGCAGGCGTGTTGTGTTGAAACAGCACAGAGCTATTCGTTTATGAGAACAACAGCACCTCTTCAGCATCCTCAAGCTTCTTCTTCTTGCTCTCTGGCATCAGGTCATCCAGCCAGCTCAGCTCTCTCTTGGTAAAGAAACAGTCCATTAGCTTCCTGATGAACACGAGAGCCAAGACCTGCAGAATTGATACACAGGATTGAAACATCACAACAATCCTATGTCCTGATAAAGGAGGAGTTCAACGTGTTATTTTTAACACATGTCTGACACTTGAGCCCTGCTGACACTTAAATTAGCTTTGTGTTGAAACTTATGTTTGTTCCTTTGTAATGGTGCTGCAGATGATATAATTGGAGTGTTTACACACCATCATGGGAAAGACAATGGCAGCCCGAGAGGTCTTGATGACCCAGAGCAGAATCAAGCAACTGAGCTGGATGATGGTGAAGAGGTGCACCTTCCTCAGTGGTACATGTCGCAGGTAGATGAAGTCTGGCTGGTGCTTCGCTGGCATACCAAACAGTCTCACACGGTCAAACAGCTGGAGAGAATAGACAACTCTTAAACCTGCAATGACTGACTTTTTTGGCCACTTGGGGAAAGCGAAACAAGTTGTGAGCACAGTATTGACCTCAGTCTGTGGAGGTAATTCCCTGCCAAAAAATAAAAAATACAAATGAATGCAATCCAGTACGCATTCTCTTTTATCTCTAGTTTTGGTCTCCACCAACTCCTGAGAGAAATAATTTTGTCTCTTTAGCTGTTAAATGCTAAACTGTGTCCACCAGCTCGTCGCTAACTTTGTGTCCTGTTTGGTGCTGAGCAGGTAATTTTCTGTGGACTTTTAGAGCTTTTTCTTTTTATCTGATATCAGTTGCCTGCAAAAGGATTCAGATTGGACCAAACAGTAAATTTGAGGGCTGGACATTTAAACAAGGAGATGAAACTCACTATAAAGCTATAAAGGCGAGAAGAGCTGCAGACTGAGGTGATAATTCTCTGGAGGATCATCACTATGAGTAACACCTTTCACGTTGTCATTGGACACACTGTTGTCACAAAAAATATTAATCAGACCAACTTTATATTATCTACCTTCATAATGCTTTTTGAGACGAGTGACTACAATTTATGCACAAGTAATGTAAAAGATTCCTAAATGTGACAAACCCAGAGAGAATTATCATCCAACTCTGCAGCTTTTTAGCATATTTAAGGTCATCGTTTTGGCAATCTTTTCAAACAAAGAAAGCTCTTAAAAACTGACAACATGCTGCCACCCCAGCATCAAGCTGGTGCCCAACCACAAAGCTGAAAGATGTTCTGTGTCTGCCGGGTGTTACTACAACAGACTGGATCTCCTGAACAGCATAGAAGGACACCTGTGCAATAAAAATCTTTTTTTTCCCAAAAGCAATTGTCTTAATTTAAATATAATTTTCCAACCCAATAATAGAAAGTACTCCAAAGTGAAGAAAATTCAAAGTAAACAGGGCAATTAAATAAAAGTCAGGTGTTCTGTAAATGCTGGGAACACACTGGAGGCCAATTAACACTTTTTATCTGGGCAGCAAGACAATATGGAGGCGATTCCCTTTCATGGCTCGGTGAAAATTAACAGTCTACACAGATTATCCAGAACGTCTACAAATTAAAACTTAAACACACGGAAGAAAGCTGTCTGTCTAAGCCTCAGGCACGCAAATAATCTAAAAAGAAAAAAGTTTCATAATTACAACTGCAATTCCGCACAAGTCCTAAAGTATGTGGTATATGTGGTATAATGAAAATCTAATTTTGGGAGTGCAGACCACCATTCTCATGCCTGGTGTGAACATTAAGACTGAGAAACAAAAATAAGCAATAAGTAATTTACTGTGATGCAATTAACTGGCAACATCACTTACCTTTAGAAAGCTCAGACTCAGTGTCAGTCATATGAGGCAAGTGTTGTATCCTTATGTTTCCTCGTGTAAAAAAAGATGCATTAAATACAGCCAAATTCAAATCATGTTACCTGAATGCCTTTGAGAGAAGATGCTCCCATGTAGAGGAAGACTCCATACAACACAGGCATGGGAATGAACTGAAAGCAAATAGAAAATATTATGTCAGTGTCTGTTTTGTTTCAGCAGACCTGCTGCACTGCACTCAGCAATTAAACCAGGAGCATTACATGTCTTCCGGATTAATGAATAATACTGGGAGAATAACTTGGTAATTGACCTTCAGCATGGATGTCATGAAGACAGAGCAGCCCATTAGGGTGAAGATCATGAGGCCGGTAATGCGTTGCTCTCTGATGCCGAGGAACTTGGGCTGCTCCCCAGGAGCCGAGCACTCTGACTCGAGTTTCAGGCTGTTGACGTGGGTGATGGAGAGCACGGTGGCTGCTACAAACCAGGGCAAGCCCATCAGAGAGCACACACCGAGCATCACCCCCACCATAAACAGATCCAGGTGGTACCCACAGCCTTTCTGAAGGGAGAAAGCACCAGCACATTAAGATGAAACAGAGAGATTTTGAAGCACATGTCTCCAAGATGGCAAAGTTCAAAGCCAGGACATGAGAGTACCTTGAGTTTGTTCTCCTTCCTGTTGATGATGACAGCCGTGATCTGCTGATCCATGAAGATGAGGATGGTACAAAGCAGAGCTGGGACCACTGTTATGACAGCGGTCCACCAGGGGTTGGGCCCCAGCGGGTTGATGAACCAACCTCGATCATCTCTGGTTGGCTGATTTAGCAACAAAAAGATTGTCGTTCGTTACACTTAATAAGCAGCCTGTTGAAAACTGATGACGTTACTTTGCAACTTGTTTGATAAAATCTGCCAAACAATTTCTTTTGTGGACGAGCTCACCTTAAATACGCTGGGAACCTTTAGTTTAGGGGAAGGGATCCCTAAGCCGTAGTCAACTAAGACCATGGTTAGGATGGTGAAGAAAACAGCAAAGTCACTGATGATGGACCTCACCTGATGGAGTGAAAAACATGCAAAAATACCAATTCAGTGTTGAAGTTCCATTTATTTTACCCAACATTATCTCAAGCATAAAGCAGGACTACTTTTCCAATTGTCAGTTTCTGTTACGCAGTACCTATATTTGACCACTAGAGTGTCCCACTGCACTATGCTTCATTACCAAAGTCATGTTAAGCAGCTGCAGTAGCTTTGTCATCCTGCTTGGATCATAATGCTGTAAAAGCTATGATAATGTATGCAGGATAGTACCTTTGTGGGGAAGTAATTGCTGAACTTGAAGTCCTTGAGGAAGGCAGACATGAAGACGGTGGAAAAAAAGAGGATGACACACCAGAAGAGGACATCAGGAACGTAGGGCCCATGAGGGCCGCAGGCACTGCCCACAAACTCCCCTCGCTTTTCAATACAATCCTGCAACAACAGGTAGAGGGTAGATATTTATACTCATCACATGATTAGCAATAAACCAGCATCAGCAGATTCTAGGTTTCCACAAACATGGTTTATGAACATCCACAAAAAACTTAACTGAGTGCAAATTTTTTTTGCTTTTATAGTGATTTGCAATGAGTAATCCAATATAATCCAGCCCACATGCCCTTAATCTCCTCTGTTCAGCTTCCTCCATCTGGGAGAGCATGCCACTTTAAGGTGGAAAACCTAAATGTTCCCTTTTCAGTCTGTCTTTGTGGAACTCGAAAATTCCTATTAATAGGAACTATTATTATTCCTATTATGCATAAAACCATCATGACAGATCTGTCTCTTTTACTTTGGCTACTTTTCTAACCCAAGTTGCCTTGGAGGGTACCTTGACCTCCAGCGCTTCCCAGTAGATTTCTGAGGCAGTGACATTGTTGATCTCCCAATACTTCAGGGTGCCGTTGGTGGGGTCAGAAGGCTCAACACATGAACATCTGTGGAAGCACATGAACATCTGGGTGACTAAATAATCCCTCATCTGTCAGGGATTTACAGTACCTCCAAGAAATGTACTCGGTAATTATTCTCTTTTTTTTTTTTTTTACACCACTTTAAATAGCATATTGTGTGAGAGTAAGTGTCCACATACGAGTACATGGTGAGTTTGTCCAGGTTGTTGTTCTTGTTGAAGGGATAGTGCTCTCCCAGGTGGAGAAGTTTCTCCAAGGCCTCGTAGATGAAGATGATGCAGATGAGTGAGGCAAAGGCTTCCTCTGTAAATCGTGTGATGTAACAAACCAGGGAACTGGCGTCTGTAGCAACCAGCACGATGCAAAGGAAAGCTGTCCACAGACCGATACAGGATCTCAGGGACAGATAGGACAAGCCATACTCCCTAAATGGAGATAAAACTGGAATATATCACTGCGGGATGTATTTGAGTTCAAAACACATCATATATAGATTATTTAATGCTTGTAATGTGGATGATTGGAGGAAGTCATTATGACAATGAAATCAAATATATCACAACACTTAATGATCTATAGTCGGCCAGATGTTTGAGAGGTGGTTTGTCCATGATAAACATCAGATAGTGCTATCACAAAATTATGTAATGTGTAGATTAAAGTCACTGTTCATTGAGAGAGATGATTTATGTGTACAGCCACAGAAAATGAAAACATACTTGCAGAATTTGAACAATATCTTTTCAAAAACAAGCACCGGCCCTGTGCTGCCCAGAATGGTGAGGGGCTGCCCGGCAAACAGGGAATAGGCTATTCCAGTCAGTGAGGCTCCAAACAGTGACTCAATTGCACTCTGGGGAATGGGAAGGGACAGAGAGATTATCGGTGGACGGTCAGTTTAAAAATCGTAACCATATTGAGCGACAGCAGTTTGTCTGGTTAAATGTACTGAGAGGTGTGTACAGCAGTGTACAGATAGTCTCAGCAGAAGATCGCGAGCATTAAGAGGAAAGGGGAATGTGATTTACTATGCGTCCTTCTGTTGCCTCGCCCAGCAGTCCTCCAAAGGTGATGACAGGGGACATGCAGGCACAGTAGAGGAAGAGGAAAGAGGCCACACACTGTAAACTGCAAGCATCAGTGTAGTCGGACAGGTAGTGAGGTGCCTTGCGCTTGATGTCTAGAAGGAGACCACCAAACCACCTGGAAATATGAAAAAGAAGTTTCATTTCATTTATTCCTGATGTTCAACTCTTGAGTATGACAGGCCTCTATGATGGAAAAGTCTAGCTGTAAATAGACATCTCAAAGCAGGATGTTTCTATGGAAACCACTTCATAACCACAACTACAGACCAAGTTTACACACACGCAGCTACACAGCATTACAGTGTGCATTTTGCAGAGGAGTGAGATTATTCAGTTTAAGTCTGTGTACATTTAAAAAAACAATTATAATTTATTTGACATATTTTACATTTATTTACCTAAAATTGGTCCACGTGCCATTCATTATTTAATGCTCTGTGTCAACATTAATATACTTTCTATTAGACACATTTTTTGAAGCATTTAAGTACAAAGTATTTACAACATTTTTTTTAAATAACCCAGTTGAAGAAGCACATTTACAAAATCCCATATATCATTGAACTGCATTGTAGGCTCCCCCTATGCTCTTGAAATATTACAAAACATAACAACATAAGTGTAGCGTGAAGCTCTGTTAGAAGTCTAACTATGAATACATTTTCAGCAATAAAATAGTGAGTATAGTGAGTTGGCTGCATGCTGCATGAACCACTTATTTATTAAGCATAATATTTCTTCATCTCCATATAAAGACTTCACACACTCTACACTCCACGTTCTTTCCCTTTGTGATTTCCCACCTTCCAGTGCGCTGCAGTTCTGGACCCCCGTGGCCGCCACTGTCCTCTTCCTCTTCGCCCTCTACTAATCCATTTGGTAAAATGTTGCTTTTCTTCCTCTTCTCCTGTTTAACAAGCAATCCACAGCAGTTGGGTACTTTGAAATAAGTATTATAAGTATTATATTATATTAAAAGTATTATATTAATATAATAATAATAATACTTTCAAATTCTTAACAGTCAGACATCACAGAAATCTGAAAGAGAAAAGGCTAAAAGGCTAAATTCCTACTAACCTGAGAAGGTACATTCTTTGGTGGCTCTATCCGTATGGATGGGTCCCACTCTCCTGGAGGCAGGACTGTCACTTGATCAAGGAATTCATCAATCCCAGCAATCAGATCATTGCGGTCTTTAGCTTTATAGGCAACATCATGGAAAACCTGCAGACAGAAAAATATGGAAGGCCGATTAAAGCTGCATTCCCGACTCAAACCTTGACTAAGTGCAGTGCAGTGCACATGCTGCACTGTACATGCAAGCCTCATCGCTCCCATTACAACTGACATCCTTCAAGATTCATATAGAGTTTATACTTTACAGGTTGGTGGATTTTTAAATGCAGGACTGTCTGCCAACCTTAACTGCAATCAAACAGACAGGCGCAGTCAGACTTGTTTCTTTGGATGAGCTTAACTCCATGCAAACACGTGCAGAACATCCCATACAAACACAGACAGAGCCAAGGGCAGAATATTCACACTCACCAGGAAACAACAGCGTTAACCACTGACTCACAATTCCTCCCTATGAAATATGCAGTTTCATCAAATCTACTCATCCCAAAGAGTGTACAACTAAGTTTGGAATTTGTCAGAGCCCATCTTTTCGTTAGTGTCGATGGATGGCAGCCTAAATCCCAGACAAAAAGGAGGACATGAGGGCTGACTAATTGCCAAAAGCATGTCATAAAAGCTCTGAGCTGTGCTCATGCTGAGAAATGTTCCATCACTTCAGGAATTTGTTGAGTTCTGCTGGACTGTGAATTTATGCAAAGTGTCTGCAGAAAGTCTGAGTACGACATCCGGTTGACATTCAAACCAATCCGCCCTATTTAAAGCATTAATGAATAAATAAACTCTACAGCTAACATGGTAATAAGGTGTTCTTCAGTGGCTTCTCACCTCATCTGTCATTAGTGTTGCAATGGACCTTCCCATTTCATGATACTGGGGCCCTCTGCCCAAGGGCCCTAAAAGAATAAACAGAAACCTAGAGGCAAAAACAGATATTTTCTGTCAAATCTGCATCCAAACTTAGATAAATGTCAGGGTTCAGCAAGACGAATAAGACATATTTGTGGCAGATTTAGTCGAATTAGCCTGCAGTAACCTTGTGGCGATGGGGACTTCTGCCACCCCACTCAGCAGGACCGCCGGTGCAAGACGGACAAATGCCGCCACCGGCTTGTTCAGAAATTCCAGCTCTCCCACTAAAACGTTACACGCCTCAGCCCCTGCCGGGATCTTCTTCATGAAATGAAGGTCTATCTGCAAAAGGACACAAAGTGCAGTGTTAAGAGTGTCATTAAAAGACCATGACACCCTTCTCTGAGTAGCTTATCGTCTAAGCTGCTTTGACCCAGACCGTGCTTTGATAAGTAGAAAAATATCAATTATGTTCGAAAGTGCATTCTATATATGTCATTATTTCGCCCTTTAATCCTCACATTACACTCCAGATGAAATGGTTTTAGTGGATTTTTATCTAAATATAGTCTGGCTACCAAGGCTTTGTGTGTCATAGGACATAACATTCAAATAAGTCACAGATGCGTTAAAATGAAATACAGGAAGATAATTGAGACATGGATGTTAGTTTGACAAGCAGCATAAGAATTCATTAGGATGGAGTATCTTTCATTTCCTATAAGGATGATGGCTGAAAAAAGCTGACCCACAAGATGATCCCCTTACAGTAGCTATACAGCATCTGCGTTCCACTCGTCCTTAATGCAGAGGAAATGTATTGTACAGCATCTTCTGGAATATTAAAGGTGTTGCTTTTTCAGCGATAATTATGTGGAGTTGACAAGTGTTGACTGGAGTGTTGTTTGTTCCTTCATCGAGTTCATATGGCTGCAGGGCGGCTGTTCAGAACCATCCAAAAGAAAATTTTTGATATATTGATTCTTTGTGACTTTTATAAACACTGATATAGAGCTGTTTTTTTAATCCTCACAGTTAATACAGATTATTTTTATCAGTGTGCATCCAGTAAATAATAACATGCAGATTAATAAATCGCTGCTGCAGCCGTGTTGCATTAAACTGTAAAATTGGAGATAAGATGTACATATAGGAAAAAGGCTGCCGTGCATGATTTAGTGCATTCAATTCAATAGTCCACCAAGTAAGCAGAATGTGCTTTATATGCAAATGCATAGTGAAAAGTGTAAACAGTGAAACAGTTCAAATAATGATCTTGACAAAAGGTTAAAGGCATATACATTACAGGGGAGGATTTGATCTTGCTGTGTGTGGTTGTCATGTGGTTATCATCAGTGCTGAATGACTTTTATGATACTTAAAATGGTTATAATCCTAATCCCTTACTAGATGACCGTAGGAGCAAGGGATGTATTTGGGTTGCATGCCTGTCACTCAGTCACAGGATAGTGTGTGTGTGTGTGTGTGTGTGTGTGTGTGTGTGTGTGTGTGTGTGTGTGTGTGTGTGTGTGTGTGTGTGTGTGTGTGTGTGTATGTGTGTGTGTGTGTGTGTGTGTGTGTGTGTGTGTGTGTGTGTGTGTGTGTGTGTGTGTGTGTGTGTGTGCGTGCTATATTAAATCTTTATGACTTTATATTTTGTTGAGTATTCTATCTATGACAGTCATCATACAGTATTTTACATGGTGACCTATTTTTTTGCGTGTAAAATCTTACTTTGCAGTAGAGTAAAAAGTGCAATTGGACATAGAAGCGTAAAGTAGTATAAAATGGAAATAAAGAGCTAACTTTCTAAAAGAGAAACACAGTGCTGTATGTATTACAGTGCAGCTGAACAGTGTGTGTACCATACCTTGCTGAAGTCCACACAACTGTTATCTCTGCTTGCGTCCCCTTTTCCGTCTGGACCGGCTAACTGAGACTGGGAGGAGGTCATGTGATCTGGATAATCCACACAGGAGAATTATGAATCACTTCCAAAACCTTCTCAGCATTTCAGCAGCTGATGATTTCACTAAATATAATGAGGCTGACAAAGTCCACAGAATATCTCTAGAAAGGGAAATCAGGGTGAGGATCACACACAGATCACAAAGGCCGGCTTTCACAGGTGCTGCTGAGGATAAAAGCACCCAGATTTTCATCACGGTTGTTGTCTCAAAAAATCCAGGCTCATGTTAACGTGATTACTGCCAAGCTGCCTGACAGGTCTGGCCTAATTTCTGTATGCATTAAACAGCAGGGTCAAAAATTAACACTAATTATAGTGTTTAATGCGCTCACAAAGCATGACGTGGAGCTTATCTGAGATTGTTGCTTTGAAATTAGCTTGAAAATGCCACAGCAGTGAAATTAAATTGTTCATGATGTGCCACTAAGATTCCTAGTAAACTAGAAAATGATTAACAGTTTGGTGTGTTCTGCGTAACTAATTTTGTCATGTGGAGTGTTGGCAAACCTGAAGCTTATGAAATGTAGCTGGCAATGATATAGGCAAGTAATGCTTCCAATTACAAGCCAGTCCTGGACTAAATTTAGCCCAAATTTCAACCAAATAGTTCTTGTACTGTGAAGATCAACAGAAAACAAATTTGTATATTTACAGAATGTACTTTTGAACGTTGTCTTTTAATCTTAGCTCAACCACTTCAACCCAACAAAAGCAGCCTATTTCGCGTTGCCAGTATCAACACAAATCATGAGAATACTCCCCTCTACAATATGTTATTTAAGTATAAGCTGGTGAAGGGACAGGGGCATGCTGTATAAACCAGCACCTGTTGACTTCAGTGGGGCTGTGGCAGGTGGGTGGGCAGATGGTGGGTGGTGGATAGAATCGGGAATCAAGAAACGATGGGAACATACGCAAGTTCGGACCATATGCTTAAAGGACACACACACACATATTGCACAAGTATCCACACTTAAACACTGCTGACCAGATTCATAAGAGAATCCGGTAAAGCAGTGGTTCCCAACCTTTTTGACCCCCTCAGATAAAGTTATATCTACTTCCCCTTTCTCACAGTTTGCATAAAGCATGTCAACATGTTCTCACTCCAAATTCATCACATACAGAGGTTTGGTCAGGACCCCGTGGTGTCACTTTTTAAGGCACTTGGTACCCCTTGGTACATGCAGGGTAGTCCACTCAACTTCTACAGACAGTCCGTTCTCACTCCCAAAGTGAGAAAAGTCTGCCTGTGGAGGAGTTGGAGTGATTGGATGAGTCAAGCACAGATGACCAGGTCTGTGTCCCATGTGAAACCAACAGGGAAGTAAAGGAACAGATTCAGAACATACTTACTTTAAGCCAATCTGTGATCTTTTCCTAAACATAACCAAGTTGTTCTGATGCCTAAACCTAATCAAAGACCTGTCTCAGAGCATCAGCCATTGTTCTCAGCAAGCTTTATTTTGAAAGTCTGCCGTGAACTTCAGCTCTGCATGTTGAAAAATGAGGCTAAAGTGGTACCCAGTGATACCAAAGGTGCCTGACCAAGCCTCTGCATGTGCCAAGTTGGGAATGACAATGTGTTGTTGTGACCAGCTCAACCAAAGACTGATTTTTCCATCTCAATTTAGAAAAAAAGTTAATATACATGTTGCATAACAGAAATGTGTTTTCTGTTTTCCTATCCTGGTAATCATCTCCTGTCCCCTCAGATGTATCTTGCAACCTCCAGGTTGGGAACCATTGCAAATGAAGACGGTACCACCTCTTGGATTTTCTCACCATGCCTGTCCAGGTGGAGCTCTGATGCCCGTCGGCCCATGTCAGCAATGGAGCGCACGATTGGCAGGCGATTAGCCAGCTTCTTCTGGTTCTGGTGATGGTGCTGCTTCAGCAGCGTTTCCCGCACTTTCTTTCTGAGCTCATCTCCCAGTGGTGAGTATAATTCCTGGTGGTCCAAGACCATGTCTAAGATAGACACAGACATGCTATTTGGATTCATGTTAAAAAAAAAAAACAGTGCTTCAAACAAATGAAAGTACAAAGTCACAGTGTTAAGACAACAAATTTTCCTCCTCAGGTGAGATGTAAACCAAAAGGCAAGGTACAATTCAAGGAAATGTACTTAGAAATGAGTCACCAATGGAATGTTTTCTAAGTACAGAGGTTCTACGTTGCTGAAATTGAAAACAAAAAAAAACCTGTCACCTGTTGAAACTGTTACCTGCAATCTCCTCTATGGTATTAGCCCTCATGTCGAGCAGCACGGTGCTGTTGATGATGCAGCTTCGCAGCTCAAACAAGCTGTGTAGGGACAGAGTGGCTACATAGGGTTTACTCCATCGTTCTCCTCCATCCTCAACGTCCTCCTCGAACTTCAGCCACCTGTAACAGGAGTTGAGTACCAGTCAGGAGAGGAGAGGCCAGCAGACGACAAACTGGCCAGCCATCTGTTCGAGCTGCAATAACAACGCTCACATTCTGAGTCCTTCTCCCTGCACATTTAGCTCTAATACATCTTTCTCTCTCTCTCAGTTTCGCTCATTTACTCCCCTTCCTTATTGCCTCTCATCAGGGTATCACTATAAATAAAATATGTCTGATTTACCATTTTAACAGAAGACCATAATTCATCTGCTAAATAAATTCTACATCTTGATTAACGCTGACAATTATCAGAGGAAAAAAGAAACAAACAGTCGATTCTCCTCGCAATTATACCAATGAGTTGCAATTACTTAATGTAATGGGAACACAGACATTAGACACACAGCTACATCTTTCATCAGTGTAAGTGGGATCATGGGCATGGCCGGTCCATTCAATCAGAGCTTTCAGTAATCACATGCAAGTCATGATTGTTTGTAGACGCTACGTATGAGTCGTGACAGCCTGACAGTACCTGGCACTTTCCCTCCAATCAGAATCTTCTCCTTCTCTCACACAGATTTCATCCATCTCTGTGAAGAGGTCATGAGGAATATGTTCCTCATCATCATCCTCCGTGCCCAGCAGGAACTGCACTCTCTGGCTGGGAGTGTCTGGGAACGCAAAGAATTACAGTGAATGGTTGGAATACAATAAGTATCTTAAGTTAGTGAGAGATAACAGGCATAAATGCTATTTGTCTCTGCTATAATGCAAGCACATTCATGGAGATTACCATAAACAGGAGACTCCCTTCCCTCCACCAAGGTGAGGGCCCGGTTGCTCATCCTCTTCTTGTGTTTGTTTCCATGGTGACGGTGCCTGCGATGGCTGCGGTGCCTGGTACTGCCCAAGGGGACGTGGACCCCGATGTAAAGAGTCCTGTGACCTGGGGACACATCCCACACTGGTTAGAGGAGGATCAACTGCAACCTGTGTGTGTGTGCATGTGTGTGTGCGCGTGTGTGTGTGCGTGTGTGTGTGGGTGTGTGTGTCTGTGTGTGTGTGACTGAGGATAGGGTTACAGGTTAGGTAAGGTTAGGTTAGGTGTAGGGTTAAGAATAGGTAAATAGTGGTTATGGTTAGGGTTAGGGTAAGTCTCCAGGAAATGAATGTAAGTCTATGTAATGTCCCACAAGTGATAAAAACACAACATGCGTGCGTGCGTGCGTGCGTGCGTGCGTGCGTGCGTGCGTGCGTGCGTGCGTGCGTGCGTGCGTGCGTGCGTGCATGTGGTTGTGTGCGCTTTAAGAAGCTTTACAGATAATCATTATGATTTCACTGATCATGGTTTAGTACTTCTTTGTGTTACTCCATTAAGCTTTATATTATTTATTATGTGTTTCTGCTGCATCCTGAGTGTTTTTACTGTGATGAAGTGCATCACAGATAATATGTATTAATATAATACTGCTTACTGCTGCTATATAATGCACCATGCCTCAGTGAGCATCGAGTTACTACCACCTGTTACAGCTGAACAATCATTAACAAACTATCAGGATTACCTTGCCGACATAAAAATAACATTGTTGGTTTTCTCATGATGATATTTGACAATAATAGACACAAAACAACAAAGAAGCGGCTGATGGAAAAGATGATTCACAGGGATAAAAGGTTTTTATCTTTCAACAGCTCCTTTTACTGAAAAATGCATTGAAACAACCACAATTAATAATGCCTAGTTCACTTCTAAAAATATCAACAGAAAGAGCAACAAGCCACAATAATCTACCACACCACCTTCATGAAAGCACTCTCTTAGTAGCCTCCTTCATAAATAATCATGTTGGCCCCAATAAAGCATGAGATAAAATCAGATATATGCATCGTGATCGGTGCAAATAAATGTTTCTGTAATGTGTCAACTTGACACATAAAAAACATGTCCTGATATAGTCATCTTTTCCCAGACAAACAATAATAGATGAATCAATACGCGTTCAAAATGAGCTCTAACCAAAATGAAACAGTAGTGAAAAAATAGTGGTCTTCGTCAGCAGGGGCATCTGATTTTTAGTGTGAAAGTGTGAAAAGTTGCAGCGTACTGGCGATAAGTGATCTGATATGCAGAAAACATTACGACATCGTGTATGGCATGAAATTAGTGTGATCTAGTGAGATTTTAGCAGATAGTACAGTATCTATACAATCCTCTTCATGAAGGCAAAACATGAAAGCATATTGCGTGACTTGAGTGCATATGGCTATGACAAGCAAAGTGTTAACTTACACTTCAAATACATGTTGTGTAAAATTTAACGTTGCAGTTACATAATAATGAGAGATTTATGTTTGTGTCTACTGTTTGTTGTTTGTAAATTAGTGTGCATATACTCATGGCTCGCTGCTGTGTGAGATTTGTGTTGCCTGGTTGTTCGTTCAGCTATCGTTTTTACCTTCAAAATGCATGTATGCGTGTGTGTGTGTGTGTGTGTGTGTGTGTGTGTGTGTGTGTGTGTGTGTGTGTGTGTGTGTGTGTGTGCGTGTGTGTGTGTCCATGATTGTGTTTGCGCAGGTATGAAACAGCAAGGGAAAGAGAAAGACAGAGAGAGCATGTCTGTGTTTGCACTCGTACGTCAGCCCACTCAGTTCACTGCAGTATGACATGAAGATTCAGACAACCCCATACAGCACATACAGTGATCTCCACAATGATTGGTACAGCTCTGCCAAAACACTGGGTGAGATGCGTGACACAAGCAATTAATTAAGATTTTCTGGAGCCAAAAAAACATTAGTTTTTTAAGTTTAAATCCAAAACATCTTCTGAATACTGTCAGTCAAAAAGCACTGGATTAGTTACGAACAGAATTCTCATATGTTTTGCACCACTTGCACCAGTTTTTATTTGACAGTTTTGTGGTTTTCTTTGCTGTTGAGCTCTGGAAATAAGCTGCAGAGAGCCTATAATTAACCCGAGAAATACTGCATCGAGCCTTGAAACCTTTTACTGATCAAATAAAACTGTATGTTCTCAGTTAAGGTGTCATCTAGTATCTTATGGCACGTTGTTTGCTAACCTACTAAAGCAATGTGTATTAGCCCTCACACACAACAGTCATGCATAAGATGCACCCACACTTAGAGTATCTTGCTGTACATGAAGTCTATCTGCATTACGGCCATATTTGATAAATGACCATAGTGGCTTTAAAACCAAAAAGCTGTTTTGTTCTGGCCTTTAGTTACCCAAAGTCACTCAGTCGCATTGTTTGTATCTTTGTTTTGATTGTCCACCTTTTTCAGCGGTTATGAAATTATTGATGCAAACTCAGCTCACCCACAGTTTTCTAACTCCCACTTTGCTCTTCTCTTTTAAACTACGAAATAGCTGTCAAGAGGAAAGCAGCAGTTGCAAAGACAGAGTAGGCGGACTCAGCTGCACCAGCCTTTCACTGCTTGAAGCGTTTTGTTATCCAGATGCATTCAGTGTCCGTTCGTGTACCTTCCAGATCCTCCTTCTCAAAGTTGGTTCCCTGTTGGGATCGCGTTCCTCCTCTGTCCACCACAGCCTCGTCATCACCCCTCTGTTGGACACACAGATGCACACAAACGCATATTCAACATTATAATTAAACATTATTCAAAAGCACAGTCATTAATTACAGTATCTTATCAACTGCACAATGTATCCTGAACATCACATGAAATTAACTGTTTGTTGACTCAGTGTCACCTCACAGTTGAGGGCATTATGAACACATTATCCAACCAAATAGCACAGTTGGCACAGATACTAATTGCACCAAGCTTTTCATAATGGGAACAATAAATAACCCACCCACAATTAAAGATTCACTTCTGTACAAGGTGCTTCCTTTGCTCTGACCTGTACTATTTTGTTAATGGGACTTGAACTCAAAAGGTGAATGGCTGCTTGAGTTTATTTACAAAAAGTTTGATGAACTAAGTTCATATTCTCCTTAACTGGCCTTTTGCTTTTTTGTTTTCGTTTTGTTTATCCATCGTCTGCCACCCACACTTATCCAGTTACAACACTTCCAGGTACAAAGTCAATTAGCAGTTAGCAGTTAGATTTTGTGACAGCTCAACAAAAGACCTGCAGCAGGACATGCAGTTATTGCTTATAGAGGAGAAGAGCACATGGATCTGCCTGATGAGAGTCAGATCACTGCGAGAACCAACATTCTGTGGTGTGAATGTCAGCCTGCTTATGTAATACTCGTGAAAGAAGATGAGAGGGAGTAGGTGGTAAGAGGGAAAACCAACAGACATCATTATTTGTCAGTACGGGCAGAGATAAAAACTCTACTTTTCAGCATTGCGCTTCTTTGAATCCGAAGACCAAGATATTCTCATAACTCGGTATGAACGTTCACAGCTATATTGCACAGCCTAAAACAATGAATGAGCACACTAATGAGGGCGCTAGGCAGCAGAAAAGTGCCATAACCAGCATGGAGAGGCTGTGGTGGGGTAGTGTGAGGTCACAGGTCACCACTGTAATTCTTCAGTCAACGTGCAAGATGAATGTCCGTTATGGTGAAAACAGGAAAAAGCTGGAAATTTGAGGCAAATCTGTGAAGAAGTCAACAAAATCTGACTATGTTTTTTTTTTTTTTAATCTAGGTTACTATTATTTCATTGGATTAAAATTATTGATGTATGAATGTGTGAATCTGGTACATGTGGAGCTAATTTACATTATTTTCTGATGCGCAGCTTAATCCATAAGAATGTATCATCATTTATTGCTTTATTTATATTCTATATCAATAATCTCAGTCTGTAAAGTAACTAGTAATTAATGTTGTCAATGTTTTTCTTGCCTTCCAAGATGTAGTCGAGTAGAAATTTAAAGTAGCATAATATGGAAATACTCAAGTACCTCAAAATTTTACATCAGTACAGTACTCAAAGTACGTAAATGTATTTAGTTACATTCCAACACTGGGGCAAGTTATGAAGATTTTCTTAAAAAGCTAATTGCGAGCTCTGTCTATCAGATGTTTGTTGATGGGCAGGTAGACTGCAGTGGATTTGTCTGCTAAAAAAATTAGCCCTATCTGGCACTAACTCATTCAGTGGGAGACAGTCCCAGAGGGTTCCATAGAGAAGCTCAGAGAAGCAGCTGTGCACTTCTGCGCCTTGCAGAAAACATCTCACTTTTCATTTCGGTGCCCATGTTAACAAAGCAGCTGCACAGCCCGCACGAGCAGCACAGCTCGCCTATTTTTTACTTTCACATTTCTCAGCAAAAATAGACCATGACAATGATCTGCTGATAATGACGAGATATAAGGTATTCTTACCTTATCCATAATACCATGTTAACATGTTAATATGCTAAAGTTAAGCTGGCTGAGAGAAATTCAGTCACACACAACTGTGGTGCTTGATTGAAAAGTCAAAGTGTTGGACTGACGGACTCAACGCCACTGCAGAGCAATACAGGTAGTGTGGTTAAAAACAGATTGTAATGTATTTACATTTTACACTTTAAGCACTTAGCTGATAAAGATGTAATGTATATATAATTTAAGAAGGAAAATCACCACCAAAACCACCATTACTACAAACAATTATCAAACAACGTTCAGATCTACTGAACAACCTGTGAAAAATGTGACATATAAACACTGCCAATATTTAGACACGATTACTTATCGGAACTGGGCACCGTGCTGTTGTTGATTAGTGCACCAATGGTGTGGACTTAAGAGTAAAACTCATTTGGCACTGTCATTTACTGTAAATCCAAGCAGCAACAGCTGGGATTGAGAAAGCAAAACAAACATACAACTGCCTTTACTGCTGGACAGAGATCTGCAGGATCAATCCTGTCTGCTGGAAATCACAAACAGATTCAAAGCACTTACTACAGTAAGTATTTTTACCCGGAAAGCTTGCTTGATATGACCATCTTGACCGCCAGTTGACCATCAGGGCATTATGATAATGAAGGGCACTGCTGTTCACAGATGCAGTGCCACATGGGCCGACCAGGCCACAGGGCTGATGTTCATAATCTGTCTACAAATATACAGGACATGGATCAACATCCCTGCTCAGATTAAACTGCCAGTATTTGTTACGAACACACCAGCCACATAAGACCATATTAATTCTGCACTGTGCTCACATACAATGGTTACATTACTAAAAACTGCCCCACAGTTACAATCAATCACAATTTTCTACAATTGGTAACGCACATTTTTCAGTATTGACTTCACTGAGATTTCAAAACTCTTCACACAGTCTCACAACAAGTCAGTGTGGACTTAACTGTGGATCACTTTTCATTTCCTCGACACAAAATGCATTCAATGACCACAACTTTTAAAATTCATGAGCTGTTTCCTCGCTCGAACTCTGTGTAGTGACACTCCAGTTTGCACATGTTCGCATACTATTTTCAAAACCGTTAACATTTATGTTCAGACCCTGACATAACATAAAATTACTGTAAACTGGACTGCAGCTTGCTACATTCTGCAAGATCTTTATTTCTTCTACCTCTTCTTCATCTCTTCTACTTCTATTCTTTTAAGGAGCACCTGTAAAAAAAAACAATTTCCCCCGGGATCAATAAAGTCTTAAGTAGACGCATTTATTCCTAATTAGGAGCCACAACCCCAATTCCCCAAAAAGTGGGAGCATTTTTGACACATACTCAGTACAAACATCTAATGTTCTACCTCATCATCACTGATTTTTTGTAAATATCTGCTTATTGTGAATTTGATGCAGCAACTTGTTTCAAACAGGTTGGGACAGGAGCAGCAAAAGACTGAGAAAGATGCGGAATGCTCCAAAAACACCTGTTTGGAACATTCCACAGGTAAACAGGCTCATTGGTAACAGGTGAGAGTGTCATGATTGGGTACGAAAGCATCCTGGAAAGGCTCAGACACTCACAAGCAAGAATGAAGCGAGGTTCACCAGCTTGTGAAAAAGTACATGGCCAACTAGTTCAAGAACATTTCTCAAAGCACAATTGCTGAGAATGAAATAGTTAAGTCATTTCAACATGTACAATATGTAATTTCATCAAAAGATTCAGAGAATCTAGAGAAATATCTGCGCATAAGGATATTACTACATGGGCTTTAGGACACTTTGGAAAACCTTTGTCAGTAAACACATTTCGTCGCTGCGTCTACAAACACAAGTTAAGACTCTACGATACAAAGCAAAACCATATGCCAACAACATTCGTCAACATCGCCAGCTCGTGTGAGCCTGAGCTCAAAAGTGTGCTGTGGTCTGATGAGTCCATATTTTTCGTATTGTTTTTAGACATCATGTCCTCCAGGCTAAAGAGGAAACGGACCACACAGACTGTTACCAGTGCAAAGGTCAAAAGGCAGCATCTGTGATGGTGTGGGGGTGTGTTAGTGCCCATGGCATGGGTAACCTGCACACCTGTGAAGGCACCATGACTGCTGAAAGGTAAATACAGGTTTTGAAGCAACGTGTGCTGCCAGGTAGATGTCCCTGCTTATTCCAGCAAGACAATGTCAAGTCACATTCTACAGGTGTTACAGCAGCATGGCCTCATGGTAAAAGGTACCAGACCGGCCTTTCAGTTTAAAACTACAACAATTAGTGTCCTCATTTCCCAAACGATTAAAGTTTTGTTTAAAGAAAAGGTGATGATACACAGTGGTAAACATGCCCTGTTGCTGCAAATTTTGAATGAATGTACATTTACAAAAAACAATAGAGATTATCGGTTTGACCAATAAGTCTTTGCATTGTATTCAATTGAATATGGGTCCAAAAGGATTTTCAAAATGTTGCATTCTGTTTTTATTTATGTTTTTCATTGTGAGCCAACCTTTCTGGAATTGGGCTTAGATGACATGGAGAACCTATTTTCATTCCTTGATGACCTCCATGAAAGACTTGTGCCAGGTGAAGAAAGGTGGAATCCAGAAGGTTTTGTAACTGAGTGGGGAACAATGTGTAAGGTGTGTAGTTTTTCTATTGCATAACTGGAATTACTTCAGTTTCATTTAGTGGGCTTGGAATTACTCTTTGCAAAAATGTAAACCAAATAAAGCATACTGCAGCATTTCTGTGACGTACACTGTAAGGCAGCACAAACCGTCCTTTTGTTTTAATGGGATTTTGGTTTATGCTAAGCAGCTTAATTCAAAATCCGTAAAGACAAAAGTGATGTGTGATCAGTTGTAAGAAAGTGGACTCAGTGTGTAGAAATATATGTTACCAATGATAAATTGCAATATATTCTCTTCCCAGCAGGAAACCCATCTCCAAAGCAGGACTTCATATAAGTGCACCTCAAGTCCACTTCAACCAACTCCCATGATGGTTCTGTACGAAACCATATGAACAGAGTCACACGCAAAGCTGTTTGGTGGGTTTGATGTTTTTGTGCCATTTAAAAGGGGTTGATTGAACATAGAGATGCTAGGATGTAACATTAACACATAACCACGACAGATCTACTCACCAACAAAATCTTGTTACAGGACTGGCAAACTGCACAGCTGAAGTGATATCGCAGGATGTGGCACATATTTGGATCTGATCCCTACAGATGGCTGTGGCATTTTTGGAACCATCAGTGGCAGCAATATCATTAACTGCACAGGCTTTCGTGTGGCACTGTAATCCTTAAATGTTTCTGCTATAAACTTCAGCATCTCTAAGAGGACACATTAGTAGCCTACTACATTTATTTAGAGATGCTTTGAGGTGTTTTAGCTTTGCGCTCTCGCTCTGACAGACTTAATATCTGCATCCATCTTCACACTGCAAGACTGAACAGCAGTGGTCAACAGGAGGAAGCTCTTTTCCACTTTTTACTAGGATTTTACACCCATGTTGCCCTCTGTGAACCACATAGTTCCCTCAATCAAACAGTACTGTACACCAGTAAACCAGTAAGTACATCAGCCATGATGTTACAGCAGTGAAGAGGACCATCAGGTCTTGTCCTACCTGTTTTTTGAGGAGCCAAGGAGCCTCCAAGAATTCGGAATGCATGAGCTTTTCCTCTGTGTCCTCCACTGTATAATCAGTGCAACGCAGTCTGAAAGCTGAGCTCTGCAGTGTAAACTCCTGCTGCCCCGCTCACACCATGCCTGGTAGCCGCTCCTGATGCTCTTCTGTTGTGTCAAACAACTGTAATTTTGATTGAGCATCTATCGACAGAGCCACCAGTCTCTCATCGTGAGACTACAACCGTGACATCACTCCTGCTGCCCGGCAACATCTAATCAAAGACGAAGCTTGAGTCATACCGTGCCTCCTCTCTTTCCTCTTTGCAAGTATGCAAAGCAAAGCTAAAGATAAGCTTGTCATGCCGCTTGCTTGGTTACTCCATGCGTTTCTGCAGCTCCACCAGTGACTCTGTATTCTACCTGAACTCTTCTGATCTAAGAAACCTCAAAAATGTATGTTTTATGTGTTAGTTTTTAATTTTACTGCGATCCTCATAGTGACAGAAGCCAAAAAGTCCAAAGAATGTAACTCACCAAACTTCTACGCCCGACTGATGAGCCAAAGGAAGAATTGACCTGAAAGATAAAAAAAAAAGATCACTGTAGGAGGATTCATATATAAATATATGTATACAAACATAGGAATATTACATCGTAATCAATCTAGGGAGGAATCAGCCACTCAAAACACTTTCACAATAAAGGCTAACTCTCAAATGTTATTTTTAGATTCTTAAATCTTCAGTGACTTTTAAGGTCAGGTGGCGACCTCGCATTTTCAAACCCCGGCCATGTGGCTCTCAAAGCAGAACCAGAGCAGAGAAACTCTCAGTCTAAAAGCCTGTCTGTCTAAAACCTTCAGCTAAATGGAAAAATCTGTTTTGATGTGAACAGCAAATGGATAATGACAACAAATCTTCCCCAAAATGACCAAAGACCAGTGGGGACAACTAGCCCACGTGTCTCTGACAACATCCTGAGAGACTTTATTTTCTGTAAGATTTACCCGTTTCTCCAAAAAATAGTGTTGTTTTTGTGAGGATAACTGTGAGAGCTTACTGCTGCAGTATACATTTGTACAGTCTGTAACTGTGTCAGAACAGCTTGACTCCACCATACTTTTATGAAAACCTTAATCTATGTCACAGTTTCATTCCAACAATGACACAAGGTCACTTCTTCTTAATTTAGTGCATTAATGGCACATCTGCCATGACAGGGATCCTGCATACAGTACAAAGTAATGGGACATCAGTCATTCCACCAACAGCGTTTATGTTGCACAGTGAAACAGCGTCATTGCAGCATAAAAGCGGAGCCAGTCAAAATGTGCCTGCTCCGATTCAGAAAGTAACTTTCACATCACGCTTCCGAAGACTGAGTAACATTTCGGCTCACTAAAAATAGATTTCATCAATGATGCAACATCATGCTGCAAGCTGACATGCTGTCAATCATCTTTGAGAGAGCCATTTTCCATCGGTTCCTGCAGGTGAGCTGCAGTCGCTCAAAGCTCCACAGGTACTTCACCCCCCATGCATGAAGAGATATTAAACACCCTGCCTCCTGAGGAAACTGCACTTTTAACTTCATCTTTTGAACGTTACCATCACTCTTCTAGCAGAGCACAGCACATAAATTCAACTTGGCAGTCGGATGAAAAGGCTTCCTGAAATATTCATCCACATAGGTAAATATTTGTCCCCAGAGATCATTGCTCTTTACCGTCGGCAGCAGCGGCTCTATCTGAGCCCCTTGGTCCGTGGTGTCCATCTTCCCTTTCTCAGCAGTGATCAGAGAGCTGGAGCAGAGACCTCCGCTGTGTGTAATCCCGGCAGGTGTAGCAGTAAGTGAGCGACCACACAGCGGTCACATGTTTATGTTGATCGTCGCTCAGCGGCGCGGCAGTGATTTGAGCCTCTCGTGCTGTCCTCGTTCATTAAACATGCGCGTGTGCGCCGCGTCACTCATCAAGCGTTTAACCTTTGCTTCAGACGTGAGCAGACTCTCGTCTGATCAGCAAAACCAGCCATTTTTGTTCTGTGTGAAATGTTACTGGAGGTGTGCAATATGTCATTGCAAGTTATATAACAATTTCACTGCGGTTTTTATTAGACTCGGTGGGGATAAGATTACTCACGAGGACTATTTTAAGCAGAAAATGCTGCACTCCAAACTGTCCTGTCTGTCCTATTGTTTTCCCCCAGATCTTCCAAAATACCAGGTAAGAACTCGTTGGTGTGATTTCTCATAAAATCCTCTTGACGTTCACTCCCCAATTCACTGATCTTGCGTTGGAGGGTGTCCCATAAAACCTAAGCTGCTTTTCTGAGTCTTCTGTCAGCCTTCACATGAACTGAGCAGAGGTGTTGCTGCTGGATCAGCACCCCTCTGCGGATAAACACAAGACAGCTCAGAGCAAAGGCAGAAACCCAGGGATCGTCCTCAAGTTATGACATAAGAAGTGATGAAACAATAAAAAGGTCAGAGAGACACATTTAGTTTTGGGGTGTAATGGCAGAGCAATAAAAACACGCTTGTGATTTAATATACACAATAAACCCTTCTGGATGATGAGGGTCTCTAACTTTAGACCTGAAACTTCTCAGAATCTGTATCTATCAAAGTATTGCTAAAAGACTAAATATACAGGCTTTCACCCTTTGGAGGGTCCTACCCGATACATCTGGGTGTAGGATGTGTCCATGCATTAAGTCTATATAATGATGAGTGTTATTGATAAGATAAGATAAGATAAGATAAGATAAGATAAGATAAGATAAGATAAGATAAGATAAGATAAGATAAGATAAGATAAGATATAGCTTTATTAGTCCCACAGTGGGGAAATTTCAGGCATTACAGCAGCAAAAGTGGATAGCAAACATGGATAGCATGCATGAGTGTTATCTGACTTTTTCATCTGTCATATTTATTTGTCAGTCAGAGTGTTTACTGGGCTGATTAGAGCTTGTGGATTGCAGCTGAAACCCTTTTCTGGCACCGCAGTGGAGCGGCTTTTTCAACAGCAGGATTCCTTTAACTGATATAATAATAAAGTATCGCCATCTGGTGTAGCTCTCAATCCATGCTGTCCCAGTTGAATCCAGAGGCAAACCGCAGTAATTGTGATGAAGTCATAAATAGAAGTTTGTTTATTAATAAGTGATCTTCGGATTTGTCATTGCTGCCCCTGGACTGGACCCTCCTCCTGAGAGCCACATAATGAAAAGCTGTTTGATTTCAGGACCTGCATTCAGTTATCGCCATCTGCTGTTTATCCCTGGGAAGGCCTATCACGGACTGACACGCGCGCACACACACACACACACACACACACACACACACACACACACACGCTTTATGACAAGCTGAATGCCGCGCGTCTCACTGACAGCTGTGAGCTTCTCCTTCACTCTGAAATCCCAATTATGTGCACATTGAGCTTATTATGTATCAGCTTTAATTATTTTTTTAACTTAATTAATTTGATATCAGTGTTCAATAATGTTTCAAATGAAGCAATTAAAAAACAGATGATGGAGGCAGAGCATAAATACAGCTTGAATCATTCAATCAGCAATTAACCAATCAATGTGAAATTGATTTTAGTTATAACACACACACACACACACACACACACACACACACACACACACACACACACACACACACACACACACACACACACACACACACACACACACAACACACACAATGTGTCGTGAGGTTTATCCTTACCCCTGTTCTCTGCGGGTCTCTCTGGTCCACATTTTCAACACAGGCAAGACTTTCTTTTGATGTGTCACTTCCGTTGGCTGCCGAACAGAAAACTTGTCAACTTCACAGTTTTTTCGGTGTAACTATGACAAAAAAAAAAAAAAGTTTTCGCCCTCTTAGATTGGCAAACAAAGTCAGTCCAACCAAATGTTATAACAGTCCTTATTGTTGAGTCAGACTGAAATATCTAGAGTTGATTTATATTGTTAAGAACCACCTGGATCACTGTGAATTGTGACGGATATAAAAATTGCACATTGACGTATAACAGTCTGGGTCCATTCACAGGTTTTCCCATTCTTAGGTAGACTATCCAGTTTTTTGTGCCCTCGTTAATTGAACTCATTTTTTCTTCTTCTCTCTCTCTTTTTTTTTTTTTTTTTTTTTTTTTTTTTGCTGTGCCGTTTTTGCCACGTGGAAATCTCATTAAATTGACACACGAGAACATGCTCTCCAATTTAAAAAAAATAATAATGTCTCACATGAGACAGGATTGTCTCTCTTTGGCGTCATCTGATTTGGAATATTTCTAATTGATCAGTAGAATATTCTTAATTCTTAGCTCACTTTTCTTTGAAGCACCTTCACAGTGTCCTGATAAAACCGTGTTGAATTACTGGAAAGACGCTCCACGTGATGCGTTCACGGAACACAACCAAATAAATTATCTGTCTGTCCAAGCACAATTGAAATGCGAACAAATTTAAGCATGCCAGTAATTAAAAAAAAAAAATCCTTACTTGTCCTCATGATAACATCATTTATTACGTTTCAATCACATTACAGCAGATACAGAGATTTTCACAACAGCAAATCATACAGGCGATGAAAAATAAGAGGCTGCGAGAAGGAAATAAAAAAAGACTCTAAGTCTACATTACCAACATGTATAACTTATTGAACCACAGGTATCATGGATGTAGCAGTGATCAGCAACGTCATTGGTAGCCTACATCTTTGATAAAGTACAAAATACATATTTTTTTCACTGGCAGGGGTTATTATGCCAGTATATGCTACACAAGAACATTTCATGTACAGATTCTCAATATCTTTCTTTACTAACAGCTCAGGCTACTCAACAGAAGAGGGTTCGCTTTTTTAAACACTACTTAGGAATCAGATTTAATCTATTTTGTGTACATCCAATCACTATCACTAATAATTATGTACATTATATTCATAATTACAGTGTTTTCTTACTTAACAGTGTGGAAACAAGGCGCCCAACCCAGAACAGAACAGAACAGAACAGAGTATTCAGTAGTGGAAGAATTTACATTTTTTGGCCTTAAACTGCGGAGGTGACTGTCCTTTTCATCTTTTATTATTTTTTACTGATTAACCTGTAGATAGATAGATAGATAGATAGATAGATAGATAGATAGATAGATAGATAGATAGATAGATAGATAGATAGATAGATAGATAGATAGATAGATAGATAGATAGATAGATAGATAGATAGATAGATAGATAGATAGATAGATGGGCTTGTCATTGTTTTAACTGTGAGGATAGAAACTGTAATAACCAATGTCCTTTGTACAGTTTTTCTCACATTCTCTCGGTGCCAGCAGCTCTGATTTTAACGGGGACACTGTCTCTGAAACCGGCGTTGCAGAAGGTGAGATCCTTCTCCTTTTGGCCTGTTCAAAGATACCAGAATCGCTTGAATCGATGGACTTAATGGAGGACGGCGTCTCTATCCAGTTTGACTCTGATGTCATGTCTTTGGGTTTGGTCTCCTCCGTGCCGCCGATTGGTGACCGCTCCGTCGGGATGGAGTCTCCCTCCTCAGCCAGGTAGTTGGTGCCCGCTCTGCCACCGATAGAGTTAGTGGGCCAGCAGGAAAAGACCGAGCTGGATTTGCTATTCACGCCACAGTACTGCGGCGGCGTGCGTCCTCCCCAGCCTGACGGGTCTGCGTAATAGCCAAGAGGCCGGTTGGAGCAGCCTGCAGTCGGCAGGGGAAGAGCCTTCACTCCGGCCGCTGCGTAGGACAGCAAGGTGGCCGCGTTACCGGCGAAATCAGCGGCGTCGTATGCCGAGGCAGCAAAGTCCAGTCGGTTGTTGGCAGGGGTGACAAACCATCGCTGCGGGGGGGTGGCAACAGTGGGCTCCTCGGTTTGCTGCGGGGATAGCAAGCTGTTGCCGAGTGGGACGCTGCGCTCCGTGCCAGGACCAGTCCCCATGCCAGGGTGAAAGCGAGATTTGGCATAAGTGCTGACAAATTGGTCCTGCAGGAAAGAGCTAGGCATGGCATATCTCGCACCCGGCACGATCTGTGAACGCGGAGAGTCACCCGGTGATGGAGTTAGGCGGTCGATGTCGCAGCCTGTGTAGACACTGAAAAGATGGAGAGAAAAACAGAGAAACAATTCAGTTACTAAACTGCGCGCTACTTGTCTAACAATCAAAGAAATGTAGGTCATTATCCGTTTCACCAGCGACTTTATCCAGTTCATTCTCACATAAAACTCATATTTACGCAAAGTGTTTCAGAACTGGCCTGCTGCCTCATACAAATAAGACAAGCATCGACACAGGCAAAGTGTCATTGGCAAAAAGTTATCGCTTTGTTTCACATCTGAATTTTACAGATCAATATTAAAACTGATCGTTTATATGGAATTAGTTTCAGTGCAAGACAAGCCGAAGCACGTGAACGACGAATATCAATGCTGCCATCAGCAGACTATAAAGGGATCATTTTTAACGAATATTTAGGGGTTTTTTTCTTTGCAATATTCACATGACATTTCTGGCTGTTAAGTTTAAAAATCCTGTTCGATTTCAGTCAATTCAAAAGCACAAAACCATTTTTAGGACCATGTTCGATTAATTTTCGAAACCCCCTATAATATGGATAACAATTCACCGAATATTCAGCAGAATCGTAGAAGTACATGTAATATTTTTTATGAGGAAACCTGATTTTTGATTTAGACTTTTTATGGAGTGGAAAAACAGCAGCATGTTATGAAACAAAGACGCCACAATTAAGAAAATTACACTGGAATAAAAGTGCAAAAATGCTCAGAAGAAAGAAAAGCTTACGTGTCATAGTTGTCTCGAAATCCTTTAGCAAACGGATTGTGGTCAATTTTCAACTGCGTAATCTGTGGGAAAAATAAGGCCCCGATTAGAAAACAAAGGTCAACGCAAAAATAGCATTTCTTATTTAATACTGAGTCTCATTTTTTTGTGAGAAACTGGGCCAGCACGGTGAAGTCATTCCCAATCATGCAAGAATTTGAGCCTTTCTTCCCTCAGTCCCATTAAAATCCGCATCGTTTTACTTTGTTTCAATAAAAATAAGTAAAATAAATAATGTTTAAAAATGGGGAAAATTCTGCCTCTGCCTTTTTTAATAATAATGAATTTCTTAAAAATGGATAAGAGCCTTGTGCGGGGCGCGTTTGCAGCAGTGAGGAGTCAAACGTGAAGCGCTCGTACGTCGGTATTCTGGTAAGCTGTGACGGCGATGAACTGCGTTTCTGTGAAGGTGAAAGTCTGGACTCTTCCTGGTTGGCTGGTGTCCTCTGTCCCATCCTCGTTTACTTCCACCACATGGAGCCTGGGCTGGTACTTGTGGAGAGACTGGAGAACCACCATCTGGAGATTCAATGAAAGACGCGCGTCTGAGACTCAGCTTCAAACTTTGGATGGATGATTAAAAGCAGATAATAAACTCATTTAGTTCCATCTTATCATTATTGTGACTGCTGTTGCGCTGTAACTGATACAGACAGTAAGACAGCAAACTACACCAGATGGAAAATTATTATTAGGCTACGCAATAAACAAGGAAGAAAGGGGAAAAACATTGCATTCTTCCAGCTGGTATTACAGAAAAACCCATAAGAATATTTGTCGTTGAAGCATTGGATATGATGCTGTCTCACCTGTCCCGTGTTGTTGGAGGCACCTTTGTTGTTTGTGAGCTTTAGCTTTCCAAATGATATTTCTTGACGCATCCAGTGCGCACCAGTATTTGGTGAGTCCGGATGCATATAAACCCTGTTTCCTAGAAAAATGAAAAAATAAATAAATACAGATGAATGAAACACATAATAGATGGTTTATTATTTAAAATAAATTACTTTGCCAGGAAATCTTAAATCTGATTTTTAAAAAGAAAAAAAAAACACGTACTGAGGCCAAAATGTATCAAAACATACATATTACACACATATCATGGAGTTTAAAACCTCACTGTGCAATAAATAGCGGAATAAACAAATTATAATACCTATTACATTTGTGTCTGCCTTTCCACATGGCACCCACTTGCCTCCTTGAAATCGCCAGTGATTTGGATCAGCAAGTATAACATCCACAAATATATTGTAGTGCGCAGTTGGGTCAAGGCCAGAAATGTTGAAGCTTAAAAACGGGAACATTCGTCTGTGGAAGATAAAGCAGCACGGATTAAGAAAACGCCTCTTATGACTAAAAAAAGGCATACAAATCACATCAGATTCCCCGTTTTTCTCTTCAGAGCTTTCCTAGGTGTGATGCCGAGTCCGATCTCGTTTTTATTTGACGAAATATCGATTCGATGTTAATACACGTCCGTTCTGAACTTTGGAAGCAAAAGCTTGTTGATGTAGCCAGAAAATGGGCTAATTCTTTCAGGTGTGTGACAAATGAGCACTTACTGTGCGCGCACTTACCGTCCTTGCTTTGTGATGATCATCTCTGTCTGGTGCCTGTGAAACTTCAGCCACAGGGCCCTGTTGCACAGATACACCTGCGCTTTCCCCGGAACCAGTCCTGCTTGCGCCGTGGAGAACTGGTAAAAAGCACCTCCTTGGTAAGTGTGTCCATACTGTTGCGCATAAGGGTAGCCCGCAGCCGGGTAGCCTTGCGGAGACGTGTTGGTCAGAAGGCTGTTGTAAGCTCCATTCGTTATAACCGGGTGATGGGCCATATAACGGCTGGGACTTCCAATAGAGAAAGCCGGATGCGCTGGTCCATGCTGGCTCGGGTAAGGGAACATGGCACTGGGAGCTGTTGAGATTGACTGTGGCTGGGTGGATGGAGAAAAGATGCACCTTTCTCCTGCAGATCCATCGAAATTATGACGGATGTCAGAGACTCCGTGAAGATCAGGAGAGAGTTTGCCCCTCTGGACGTCCCCTGATGCGTCCTTGGAGTCGGGAAAATTGTCTGCCTCTGACTGATTCGTCATCTCCCTGGAGTTTTTTTTCAGAGGTGAACTTCTCTCCAGGTTGTCACTTGCACATATAATAGGATGGTCCTGCAACGAAAGCTCTGATCCATCGGAGCTCGAAAAGCCACTGCCCACATTCATAAATTTCTTGGAGAGATCACTCGCGGGCGAGATGCAATTCTCGACCTGCATAGCTCAATAGGAAGCCACTATTAGCTCAACATATATCACAGGCTTTTGCACACGCCTTTCCTAATCCAACACTATGAAAACGCCTTGCTATGACTTGAAGTACCGAAGGCAGCAAATTAGCCAATTGACACCATCCTGCAATCAGGAAGGGTTTTCTTTCCATCACTCTCTCTGCTTTGCTAATGAAACAAGTATCGCCATTGGTTAACTCAAGGCTGTAATTTAATTAGACAGCTCTTAATTAGAACAATCTGTGGAACGCTGTGAGCAAAGTGATTTGTTTGTAGTGTGACATGGGCCTATATTTGCTTAAAACATATGGACACCGACTCTTTCTTATCATTTTTATGAACAAAAACACCCAAAAAATAAAGATTTTTTTATTTAAAAAAAGGATGATGGTTTTAAAGATTGTTTTCTGACGGATGCAATGTCAGCTGCGTTATTTACCTATTTATCCGCGTTATTTACCTATTTATGTGCTATGAGTGCCAAAGTATGTCTGCCGAAGAAACCAAGATATATTATTAACACACCAAAAATGACAGTCCATGACAGGCAGCGCATCTGATGCCATAAAATGTTTGTGATATAGCGTGAAATCATGGCGTCCCACTGAAGATGTGTTTATGAGTCCCAGTGCTGGTTAATATTTCATGCCCTAAAGTTATGAGCCAGCAGACTGATAACAGGACTGCTGTGGCAAATGCATCTAACAGAAAGTAAAGGAAAATCTTAAGACACTAAACATGTTTGGGTCGCTGATTTAAGATTATTTTAATGGACTACAATAACAGCATTCTGTCTTTTGGCGAAGTTATTTTAAGAGTTGGAGGCTCATTAAAACTCACATTAAGCCTGACTGCTTGTACATAATGAGATCTGCAGAATGGAAAGCATTCCTCAGAAAATTATATCCAAATAAAGATCAAATTTGATGTCAGCAGGTCTCTGAGAGAACTAACAATTAGAACAAAGAGCGAAGTTTTTTGTTAGTTCAAGGATAAGAATTAAAATAGAGAAGAGAAGACCCTCAAAATGTTCCATCATTTCATTAGACATTTCCAAAACCACACCAAGTCCTCACTGAAGTGTCATGAAACTTTTGTCAGTAAGAGAAGAAGTTAAAATGACTCCCAAGTACAGAACAAACACCCTCCTGTTTAATGTACCAACAAGGTTATTACCAAGTTAACACAAACCGCTTTATAAAGGGAGTGGGTTACTATACAGTCCAACCTCTGACTGTAAGAAGCTTTTTAAAAAAAATAAAATAAAATAAAATAAAATAAAATAAATTGCACTGGATTTATGCATTTCTGATTCATTGGGCACCTGAACAATAAATTCAATACAGGTCACAACACCATCATTTGTTCAGCTGTAGTTTATGGAGATTTATTAAGTTGCATTATATTAAAACAAGCATTCAGTGTAGACAAAATATTAGAAACAATCTTTCGAGATGAAGTACAACATTACTGGCAAAGCCTCGAAAAGTGGTAATTCCCATTCGTGGGTAACTTTTGGTTTAGTTATACTGCCATTAACCAGTAAGTGTGCATTGTGCCGGTCTGAACCAGACAAGGTTAAGAGAAGCCCGATGGAGGCCTATATCAGTGGTAGGTACAGCCACCAGTTTGTATCTCTAATGAACAGCCATGAATCTCTGAAGCTAACAAGAGGGGTCATTACAGTAGGGCTATAGGGTCCAGCAATCTATTCCTGTGAAATATGCAAGCACAGGCTTGTCTGTGCCCAAGCAAAAGAGGCCACTCTCTGCTCTCCTCATTACAGGATTATGGTTCACTTCCATCGCTGATCTTTAATAAGCAACATGGGCTTGTTTTTTTCCTCCTGAACAAACCAATTGTTGAACACCCGTGCAGCAACTCAGTTTGTTTCCCCAGGTGCTTTGGTGCCTGTTTATCAGACTAAGCCCTGTCTTCCTATTGGCTCAGCTTGCTAGTGGACATCACCAAAGGCAAGGGGGGCTGAGCTGTTGTGCCCGTGGCCAGCCTTGTCCCTTGGGGAGATTCAGTGCAGGTTAGGATCTCTGCCACCAGCCTTGTAGAAACTCCCCATTGAGCAGCTGAGCTTAATGCACCAGGTCCCTAAGAACAGTATTTACGCTCTTTCTACTCCAAAATGTTTATACCTTTTAACTTCAAAATGCATGCATACATCTACAATTTGTCAGTGCATGCAGCCATATTTTAAAAGATGGTCCTAACCTGAATTGCAACAACATTAGAAAAATCCTTCAATAACCTGTGAAAATACAAAAATAAGTATGAAAAAGACAGTTTTTATAAAACTGCTTCTGCTTAGTATTGTTCATAAAACAACATGCTTTTTTTTTTCCAAGCACTGTATCACCATTTTTTATTGTTGTGCCAAAGAAATCTGCTTGCCACCTGGGTCTAATCTAATCAATGTGAATGACAAGGAGAGAAAAAGCCTGAAAGTGAGCACCAGCTTAGGGACTTTACCTAATGCCCAGCACTGTCACTTCAATGATATGATCACAGCACACAAAATGACAACAAAATTATAGCCAGCAAGGATATGGGGACATAGTGTGCTACTCCAGTCAGGTGAAATTGCTTTTTCCGACTATGAAATGGCTTGTCTCTTGTCGGATGGGTAAACATTTCCTTGTCAGGCCAGTAATAAGGAATGAGGCACACTGGGCTGAGCTAAGAGGATAGAGCCAAGGTTATTTGGGATTCATGACAGGTAGTGGCTTATATTACAGCGGCACTAAAAATTTCATGGGAATGCATTTAAGATGGCCTTTAAGTTATTTATATGTTGTTTGCCAGACGTCACATTGCAATTTCCATCAATAAATCAAAGTGAAGTATTTCTTCCCTTCTTCCTGGCTCTTTGATTAAAACAAAAACAAAAACAAAAAAAAAACAAAGCCTGTATTTATCTTAAGTCCTTAATTAACTAGCATGACTAATCTGGTCAAGTGTGGTGGTGCTTTGTGCCATGCGAACATAACTATCGCCCCCTGTGGTTTCCTGCCATCAGTGATCTGCTCTGTCAGAGGGAATCAGGGTGCTCTCTAACAGAAAAGACAGCTGGAGGCCTGCTAAGGGGCGGAGTGGACAGTTGTGGCTTTTAGACCCTTATTAGCTGTCCTCCCTGGACACACCAAGACACGCGTCTCCGCAGAAGTGCACTCCTACACCTGCTCATTATTGATGTCCTTTAAGGGTCGCCCATTGCAAACCAAACCCAAACTGTGATTCTCTACCACAAAGCTCACAGCAAATTAACCTCAGGACAGGTGATGATGATGTTCAGAGGAAAAACAAGGGCTCCTGTGCTAAGACCTGCACCAAGAGAGGACTCACCTCATACAAATATTCATACATGTGCTTCTTTATCTTCTAGCTGATTAAAAGCCAGCAGGTTATTTCTCTGTTCCTACAGTATTTACCACTTTACTACTTTCTTACTGAGGGAACAAAGTCACACTGCTTAGCCATGCATTTTAGGCTTTATTACACTCTGCAGGAATATAAATGACAGAATGACACATAATTATTATTTGAATTCTTTTTTTAATACTTTGATAGCATTTGTTTCACAGTGCATTTATTCACAGTTATTCTTTCGTGATCTCGCTGCATATCACTCAAATTCATTGCATGTTTTTTTTTTTTTTTTTTTCATTATTCAATATGCAGTTTGTTTCAAGGTCCTAACCACGGTCCTGTGCGAGCCATCATTACTTTGATATTTCCGCACCATGGTAAAGCACACGTTGTTGGAAGTTATTTTTATCTCTCTATTCTTGTCAGTTGTTTCTACATCACAGGATAATGACAGTAAGGTAATTAACACACTCCTATGGAAATAATAATTTGATGGGGGAATAAACCATGAGCTATCCATACTGTACTGCTCAATTTGAGTCCCCCCCCCCCAAAAAAAACAACAACAACAACAAAAAATAGAACAATATGAATACAGATGATGGTATGTAAAATTCACGCATAATTACAAACGTGTGAATTTTGTCTCCTACCAATTCTTGTAAGTAACACTTGTGAACTACTTTAATCCTCCGGGTACAATCCCTGAGAGTGCTGCCTACAACTGCTTCATGCTCTCTGATGTGTATTATTTGGCTTAACAAATGTTGACGATATAATGTCAGGAAGCACAAAGTTAGTGGAAAGGCTAATGTCCCTACGAAAACTTCTTTTATCACCTGCTACTGACCCGTTATCAACTGTTTGGTTTGTTGCTAGTCTCTTTAAAATTTAAAGAGCCTGTGTGACCAGAGGAGTGCAGCTGGGGTTTGTGACCATTTTGTTACTTCTGCTGCCATGCACTGTCAGACGTGTGCAAGTGAAGAACATGGCCACTGTCCCCAGTAAGCCCATGGCATGAAAAATTCAGACTAACTCTACTTTTTAAGCCATTTCTGATGAAAAGCACACAGAAATGAAACTGACTTATGCCAAATGAATATCATTGAATGGCTGTGATTGTGAGGCTGATGTTTGTAACTTTGAAATTATTTATAAAACATCAGTTCCATTTTAAGAGGAGCCATGCCATGAAGTGTGCACCTATTCCTCTGAGAATCCTCCGAGGCTTCCCGAGCACTATCAGCATAAACCTGAGCAAAGAAAACAGAAGGCTCCAATGCTGTAACTTAAGCTGTGCCTTTTGTGATGTGAGCCTTACGTTGCTTAGACAGGATGAAAATAAGTACTAATTACCCAGTCACAGCTGTGTATGGTGTAATCGATAACTAGGCTGACAGGATGCTGAATATTTAATCTAAAAACAACAACTCACAAACCTGCGATCTGATTAATCAACATCTGAGATTTGGCACCTAATACATCTCTAATTAAATCCATGACAAACTGATGACTGACCTGCAACAGAGGCATTTTTAAAATAAAGCACAAATGCTGCACAGCTCCCTTGAAATAAAGCAAAATTCTCCATTTGAAGAGAAAATATTTGGGGGAGAATAGGAGCAAACAGGCGACTGTCGTGTTACAAGAATAATCTTCATTAAAATCGCAGGCAACAACACCAGGCCAACACGCAGCTCATTGGGAATGCAGTGTGAAAAGAGAGGCCCACAGATTATCACTCTACGTAACTCATGTTTAATTTATCCTGCAGCAATATTGTCAAGAGCTCGAGCAGTCCAAAGAACTAGACGCTGATAAAAGCTGGAATAAGACGCAGGGAAGCCCAAAAATAACGCAGGCTTCGAGTAAAATGTCGCAAAATGGAGAGAACACACTTGAGAGTGGAGGCATTGGAGACATCTTTGATATGTTTAGCACAGCTTCACAGCAGTGTAATATAGCTGCTTTAGGATTGTTAATATTTCAAAAGACGACTTCTAAATGGAGTTGACGATAAAGTGTTCACACAACAAGCAGACATGATACACAGCACTTAACCTTTTGCTCTGATTTGGAGTAATTCAACAAAGACCTGCACCTTCACTACAGAGCATCGAACATCTGGGCTATACGAGCAGAAAAGCAAGAATAATCTTACATTTGACCATGAGAAGTAAACCTAAACCAATTTCTGTGTGCTGTATGGTGTGCTTTTTTCCTCCTCCTCCTCCTCCTCCTCCTCCTACTCCTACTCCTCCCCATGGCTGAGTGAAATGGAATTGCCTCTCACATTCAAAGACAGCTCTAGGAAGGTGATAATAGAGCTACTCCCTGCTGTCTGCAGGCAGGAAATAGGAAAGTGGCATATGGGGCCAGGAACCAAATAGAGAGGAAATGTGACCAGGCAAGGGAAGGAACTACAGGAAAGGTTAATGATCAGTTCTGAATTCTACAGGGAAGACGACCATGTTCCAAGTTGAGAGGAAAAATAAATGTGACATGATTTATGTCGCCGCCGCTCACATCTAGGCTGTCACAAACAAACACGTGGAAACCGGTTTATTTTCTTGACAAAACTTTGCCAATTGTATAAAGGAATAAATGCAGTGATCCACTTTTTTGGCTACATGGATGTTTAATCCAGGCAGACGCACACGTGCTACAGAACACTGGTTCAGAAATACTCAGAGAAAAGAATATATCACACAGTGCCACTGTTCCATTAGAAAGATGAGAAATACAGACAGTACCGTATAATAAGGAAAGAATCCATCTTCGCAGCCTCACTATATGCTCCAACGAGTGTGAACTACTGGCTGGTGTCCTACCGATGCCTTTATAGCAGCCGAACACGTTCTCCGGCCTGCTGCATCTGCAAGATCCGCTCTTTAAATGACCGGGAAACTACAGCGCTACTCTGGGACTAAATTAGACATTGGACACTGTACAGTGATTCATGTATGAGAAAAGAAGACACAGGGAGGAAAAAAAAGGAAAAGATAAATCATACAACGACTAAAAGCGTTTGCAGCCAACGTGAGTGAAAACATGAAAATTAGTGCCGTGGGTGCAATGCAGTGGGTGTGTTATCATTAGGGGCCATGTAGGCTGCATTAGCAGGGAGGGAATATGCTTTCAAATTTTCACCCTGTTACCACACCTTGGTTGAAAGAGTTTATGGCCTTTCACCACAAAGCTGGATTTCCACCCTTTAACTATCAGTTACATCTTTAAAGAAGGAATCAATTTTGAAGCAATTTGCACTTGGTATGAGCTGCTACTGAGTTTCTGATAACATCCATTGTAAGCTGTCTGTTAATTATCGGAGGTAGTGGGTGACACACACACACTTGAAGGAAATGTCATGTGGAATTTAGGGGTTTTGTACAAACAGCAAGACACATATACACAGAATAAAGATGACCAGCAGATTAGATACGAGTCCTGGCATATACGAAAGTCCAAACAGTGGATTCAAATATTTTGCTGACACAGATTGCTGAAGCAAACAGCTGGACACTACAGACAAAGCAGCATCACATGGGCCGGCTTTTTCCAGATCTGACAGCTAGATCATTTGAAGCTGACGAGATAACACTTAAATGCAAAGGTGACATGACAGTGTCTTCAGAGCCAGATGGATCAATACTCGGCTTGGCTCGTCAGGATCTGAGCAGTGGTTCTGCAGCCATGGTGTTTTTTTGTTGTTGTGTTTTTATTTTTTTTATGCTGCCGTTTTGAAAATAGGCTATCGCTGTCTGGCACAATGTCTGGTACGTTATCAATGAGCAGATTTCCTTTCTTATGCTGCAACTGAAATATTGATACATTCAATTTAACAAAACAGCCCAGGAGTCCAGAGGAGCCTCAGAACCTTTTACTAATTTTTTGCTAACTAAGCTAAACTATTTTTACTGACTCGAGCTCGAGGACTGATCTGCAAGGTGCGATAGGAGGAGCCACTGGCACAGCCATAAAAAGACGCATATTCAGGTGACTGAAAGCTCTGTGCAAGAAGGTTTAATCAAATTCTAAACTAAGTGGTGGCCATAAATACAAGACTGAAATGATCAATGATCCTTCAACTCGTAGTCGCAGTCAAAAGGCGCTCGAAGAAGCCCACTTTTCCAAATCGTCCCCCAGTGAGACGGCCAAGAAGTCCCGTAGATCAGTTAGAAAAACTCGGCAAGTTGCCTTGGTGACCATCCAGGCTGCACCGACTGGCACTATCTCTATTTTTTTCCCCCCTCTGCCATCCACATCTATACACTTAAATAAAAAATCAAAGTCTATCTTTCAAATATTCAACAGTCCCTCTTCCCTAGGAGAGGTAAGGAGCATTGTTGAATAATGCAGCCAGACAGGGATCTCCCAGAGCTCGGCTCTACAGGCATCGCTGAGTAGGTCTGATCCCACTTGAGTAGCATCTATCATGGTGACATCACCATTCACACAAGGAGATATGATAAGACGGTAGTACACTACTCTACTACTTGAGCCAACTCTAAAGCAGGCAGTGGTGTTACTCATTTAAACCAATCTACTGGCCATCTGTTGATGCTAAAATCATGGTCTGACTGCCATTTCTAAATCAAACACCATCAGCATGCCTTTATTGCTTTCTGCTGAATGTTAACATGTTTTGGAGAGAAAAAAAAAATTGGTAGCTTGCAAGACACTCGCATATTCTCTTTTACCTTGTGTGATTCCGGTGGGTGTGTAAACGTAAAAACCACAGGGACAAGCAAGAAAACAACATCTACATGCGGCAGCAGCAGGTCTCTACCTTGCAGATTAGGGCACTGGGAGCACTTTGCAGGGTGTTGTCACAGGTATGACGAGGGAGAATTGCGCTTGCTATCCCCAGGTTACACAAGGTGTGAACAAAATATGCAGCCAATTTGTTTTGTGCAGAATTAGAAGGGGGGGGGGGCATTACAGGAATATGCTTTGGCTCATCGGTCTCCCATTTGCTTTGGGCTTGCCGTTTACTATGTGCACCTCAGGGTTTTATTTTCTGTTTTATCAGCGCTTTAACAATCTCTGACTCGATCATAACAAATGTTCTCGGAGGTATATCTGAACACGTATGTTCCGGTTCAAATGGTTATTTTAACTGGACCGTGAGTGACATCAAATCAACAACTAAACACCGGATCCAGCATCAAAAAGAAAACCCATCCAATCCAACAAGCTCAATCAAATCACAAGGACAAAGAGAGAGTGTGAGCATTGGCACAGGAATGACTGATCTTGGGGGAATTGGCAAGACCAACAGCAAGCAAGTGTATTACATATGGCGTGCCATTTTCACAGCTTCCACAAAGAGAACACAAAAAGTGTTATATCTCACTATCTAAGACTAATAAACAACAACCCAGATATGCTGAATCTGTTTAGTACAGTAACAAAGACTTGAGGTAAACGGGGCTCGTGGAAGACTGTTTCAGCTCAGCGAGATGATGAGCCGGGCAGTCTGAGCGACGCAAAGGCAGCAAATGAAGCCGTCCTCCCACTAATTCTATGAGGTGTCAGTCAGGAAACTGGCCTGCCAGGATGACTTTCAGCTCTAATCAAGCCAGATGGTTTCTTAACACTGAATAAATGAATTGATTTGTATGTAACATCTCTAACAAGGTTCATATTATTCTACACATGACACGAAGGTGGTCAGCACAGGGAGAAGAGAGCCGCGGTCTGCTGACTTCGCTGCGAGTCTCTTCGGTCCTGCTAACATGAATGTGACTAACATCTTTGCAGTGTTTGTATGTGTTAAGTTGACAAAGTGTTAGGACAAGGCCTCTGTTGTCATAACTGTACACAGCTCACACCTCCAGTGTTATCTTCTGCGTCCTAACCCACTACCATTAGATGGATCACTTCACTTTCCCTGCGGTGTGAACTGCTATCAATTATGCTGCCATCTTTCAATTATTGTATATTGTTAAAGTACCTGCTAATGAATTGTGAAGCTAGTGTTATCATGTGATTGTACTGGGCAATAACCAGCTACTGTACACTTAGGCGCCTTTTTCAATTAGATCTGCGTGATGTTTTTTGCGATCATTAAGCACATTTGGTGTAAGAATGTCCACCTTACACTTAGCCAAAGGTGTTTCTGCAGTTGTTGTTATTAGCCAGCAGCTTCTCAGGCCTCATGCAAAGCCACTGCTGCATGTAAGAGGACTCCGAGGACAACACAGTAGTGCCCACTGCGATTTTCACGGGGGATTTTGATATTCACACCTGCACAAGGTGTTGTTTGGGAGTCTGATAAGCATGTGTGAAACCAGAGGGTTGACTAGAATGGGGACCTTCTTTGAAGGGGACAGATCTTTTTAGACATATCTATCGAGGACAGTTGTATTTTCATGTGTAACAATAAGAGGAGACAAAGCTAATCAAGCACGGTGTATCTTAGCTACCAGCCATGTGTCTAATTGAAGCTGTGCATGGCCATATGGGCATGTGCGAAAAATAGAATGTCCAACAACTACATAAGGATTGAAGCAGCACGTGGAAAAATAAAATATTTCCAACATCATTGCCAGTCTGGTTGTCAGTGGCTACGCTGCTCATGATGTGAAGGTTTATCTTGAACAATTCATACAAAATTCTGCTATGAAAGAACATTTACCGAGCGGTGTATGAGGCAAAATTATTTTCAGTGTATGAAGAAAGCACAGACCTCATCATTACAAGATCAGAGGCTGAAAAACAAAGTGCATGAGAGCTGCTCCTCCTCTCTCTACATCGGTGATGTTCAGAGGCAGCCTGTTATTGGAGGTGTTAATTGGCAAATTCAGTACAAGTCAAGAGCATGTTCCCTGTCGTCCTCGCCCAGAAAGGCTAGGTCATTAAACCGAGAATGGATTCTTTCATGCTGCCTTAACCCTTGAATTGCAAGTTACCATTCTGCAAACATCCCCATGCTCCAACACACCCCCATGTGTCAAGAAGAAAAACAACATAGGAGGATGACATCTCAAGAGCCAGACTTTCAGTCGTACAATTATTTCAAATTGGCAGTCAAATGTCTTCAAAAAGTTCAGAAGTTTACAAATGTCTGGCACTCCAACCCTCCACAAGTAAACATAAAAGTAGGCTCTGCTAGTGGAGGCTGAACAATGTGATTTTCAGAACAATGGCATCATCAGACTCCGCCGATCGGTGCTTTTGTGTTCTGTGTATTGAACGAGCCCCTCATCCGCCTGAAATGTGAGCCTCCTTTGGGGTTCTGGGTGCGATCTCACCACTGCCTCTGTCATCACTTGCTGTGACTGCCAAATCTCTGCTCCAGAAATCAGGGCTCTCAGACCAGCACTGAAACTGAAGCAAACACAATGGAGAGGGGCTGTTCTGAGACGTTGCGCAGGCAGCGATGGCTTCAACACATTTAATCGAACACAAAGTCAGCTCCACCACTTCTGCACAGAGAGCACGAGGAGCCCAACGCATGGCAAGACAACTGTGAGGTGATACTCGCAGCTCGCAACGCCATGAGAGTTGGCAGTCTCTCATGCCAACGGTGACCAGTGCACAGACAGTTGAATATGCTTCTCTCCTAAGTTGTTAATTATCGAAATGACATTGATGTGAAGAGGGCATTCTAGCCAGGTGACCTTAATCCACTTGCTATCTCTCTGTTTTGTTTCAATTTGATTAAACCCTTTAACAATCTCTTTTTTTTTCCCCACTCGTGTTATATCTTCTTGGCAATGGCACGGTCTGATAAACATTGTTTAAATATTTAGAAGAGTAATTGTTGAAAATAAAGACTTAGTGGAATGGTGCCTCATCTGTCTATTGCCTGCTGGTTATAACCTACTGAGTGGCTAATAAAGAAAAAGGTATGTTTGTTTAATAGATCTGATATATTTAAAATAGCATTAATGTTTGAATATTATATTTTAAGCACTTATTTCTTGATACTAATTAATGTCAGAAATCACACATAGACAGATATGCGATGTCTGTATAAAAGAACCATTTTATATTATATAGCATTGGCATATGCATAATTAAAGGACAAATACATGATTTTTGAACACATTAAATTCAACTATAATTACACACAACTGAAGATTTTGAGATAAAAAGTGAAAAGAAAGTGTTTTCCGTGTGTTGCAAACCCCAAAATATATGTTTTACAGCTGTGTCTCAAACTATTATGGACATTAAAAAAAAAAAACCTTCATTAGAAAACAGTGTCCAGTGGAGGTTAAAAAGCCTGACAAACAGTTCAGTGTAACCAGCTCCAATGTTTTATTTTGCTTTGGATTTTTTGGAGCTAGCACTTACATGCACAGCTGGATTATGGATTGCACATTTTATGTAATGGTACTCGCTGTCAATCAACACTGCATTCTGCAACTTTTCCATTAAATACTAATGTTTTAGGCTGTGGTTAAAAGGCATTCTTACACCACAAAATGAGTGTAGATTTTAAACAGAAATGCAGAGCTGCATCCTCCATCTTTAAACACCATTGTTGTTTAGTGACCATGCTTGTAGCCAAACATGACAGACAGTTCACTGTGAATACAGCTGAACAGTATGTAAGTATATACAGTATGTATATACAGTATATACATGCTGCATACATATGAACTATTTTGTATTTTAAATTTAAAAAAAAAACATCTGAACCTTCCTTTAATTACGCTATTTTTTTTCTTCTCTGTCATTGTTCATTTTCATTAATTTAACTTTCATTTGCATTTATAGACACTAAGTGCATTTATTAAGTGTCTTAGACATGTGGGTATGTAGTCAGTAGGCATTTACATTACAGTGTCACTGTCTAAAACGTGTCTAAAAACTTTATTCAGATTTCTATTTTATTGATTTCCTTTTTTTCCCAGTTTCTCAAATGTGGTGATTTGCTGCTTTTCTGTTTCTAGCGTGGTAAATAAGGCTATATGTCTTTGATTTTTGGTCAGACAGCAGGAGGAAATGTGAATTTGAATGTCAGCTCAGACTGTGTGAACATGCATATACTGTATTACACCATTATTCCACTCAATGCACTTAAAAACACTCCATCAGCTCATGTCTCATCGGCTCTTCTCTGCATAGGATAACCTATAAGCTCAAATAAACCTGGCAGAGTGCCAACAGCTATACTGTCCGTCAGCTCCCTCCCTCTCTCCTCTACTTGAAAACGACCGTGGTCCCCTGAAGCCAGTGACTTCCCTGTCTCCCCGAACTCAGCACCGACTGGTGGTGCAGAAGCACTGCTGATTAGCATGCAGTAATGATGGTGAGCTGGGCTCCATTGTTCTAACACCTCCCCTCTCCTCCGCACCAATCTGTCACCATTCAGTGGGCTAGAGCTGCCTCAAATGCCTCTCTCCACAAATGAGATGGATAATTAGTTGCCCCTCACGAATGCTGCACTCTTCTCACCCCTGATTGCTTTCACCTTCTTGCTCCTGGCAATTTTGACACCTTGTAATCAGCCTGCTACTTCTCCATCTCAATCCATATCCTTTTCCCTTTTTTTTGTCCTCTTTCATTTTTTTGTAGCTCTTAAATCTATTTCAAACCTGCCTCTGGTAGCAAATGTCCCAAGGAGATAGGCAGCACATATCTCATACTCTGCTGGAAATGGTGGCAATAACAATGCCTTAGAGCTCAAGTGGAGTTTTCTCACAGTTCACATTACTGTATGTACAAGCCAGTAAATATACAGTGTACAGAAATACACACATGCACACACACGCGCAAAAAAAAAAAAAAAAAAAATCCTAGCTGTCAGTATGAGTTTCCTCTTCCAAATAACAATGAATGACAACATAATTATGAGCAAGCAGCTGTTCATGATCCCAGAGAGAAAAGCATGCAGGCTGCACAATGTTCGACTCTTCACAGATTAACCAGAGAGGATCATTAGGGATATGTATTTGCCAAAAAAAAAAAAGGAATAAATTCTCCCCTCGGCATCCAAAACGTGATGCAAATTGTAGAATTATGTGTTTTATGTGACTCCAAAATAAACACACATTACATTAGATCAATCTGTAATAATCACCTTTGTAAATACATCAAATGACGAGCATGATCCATCTTTTCCTCCATGTAGATGATGTGTTTTAGTTGTGCTCTTCTGTCTTAGTGTAATGACTCACTAGTTGGGAGTACTTGATAGCATCACTACATCACATTTTTACACCCTTCTGAGCTATTTATGAAACACAGTGAAATGCTCAGCGGCAACAATCAGCTAAGGTTTAAACAACAAATCAATCAGTCGATAAAGCAGTATTTGATTATGAGACGTGAGCCATAGTGCCCAACACTTTTAAAGAGGGGGGAAAAAAAACCTTGCTCGCAATCTTCACACCAGCTCATCTACCCAGCAAAAGTGTTACCAGCCCATAGCTGCGGAGCTGCAAGGTTCTCTCTGCACAACCAAGTGTTCCAACACACCGTGTCCCCGTTTCCTCAAACATCATCACGCTGAATGGTGAAAATCATTGCAATTGTTTGCAAAGGTGTGAATAAATACTGCAGAAGTCAAAAGCTGAGGCTGCTGTTTAGAGAAGACAATTGATATGTACTGTACATTCTGTAAAAGAGGTTTTTTCACACACTCGCTGACTCAAACATCATCTGTTCTATTTCCAAATCACCACTACCTGCACTTCACTGTTCAGTCTTGTTAACATTTTAATTATTAATATGTAGCCTAGAATGTCTCATTTTAGCACTTTGTATAGCATTATTAGAGTAAAAATGTTATGTTCATTTAAAATAAATGTTAATACAAAATATACAGCATAATATTGCCAATGGTAAAACCAAATCACTATAAAAATGAAAAGGTAATTGGGCATCTAATCGAACAAACAGCCCGCGCCTAATGTGCTGTCTTGCCATTTGTGTCGGTAATTTTAATGAGCAAAAAAACTTCTAAAATTATTTCAAAGTTGGAAACAACAGCGTGTTATTTCAGCAGAAATGACCAAAAACTTTTGTTTGCCCAGCAAATCTTCATCAACGAATGTCTCTCGAAATAGAAACTGTTGCATGGTATTGATGTAGAAATGCATAAACATGTTTCAGTAAGTTAATAAATACACATGTTGTCCACCTCGTGTCTTTCTGTTTGGCTTCACTTAGGATTTATATTTGAAACTGATTCAAATGATAAAAAAAAAAAAAAAAAAAATGTTGCAAGAGTAAATGTCTGCTTTATTTGCTCATATATTCCATATTGTGCATGATCGTCACTTAGAGTAAAATCTTGGGTATTAGAAAAATATAATGGGTAAGAAAGTGTACCATTCAATTCTACAATATTAAATAAGTGGATTCAAGTCTTATTGCAGTGTCATTTGAAATCCAGTACAGCGCATATACTTCATGGCAGGCAGGACTACACCATGAATACAGTAAGTCTGGCTGGGAGTAGCTGTGGCCTCGGCCCGTCAGTCTCTGCTTCTACTGTCAATTGTCGGCTTCATTCTTTGGAGAGAAATGCAAGTAGAGGTGGCTGTTCATTCGGTCCTGAGGAACCACAGCGTGGCAGAAAGCACATTTATCTGGACTGCTGCTCTGAGGCGTCTCCAGCTCTGTCCTCACGTCAACCGCATCAGACAGCTCAGGGCTCCAGAGAGGCTGCACAGGAGGATGAACCAAAGACAGCAATATATTATTTATGCTCTAAACAATCCTTACACTCACTCTATTAAAGCATGCCGCACCACTTGTCCTTGAAGCTGAAGTATCTGTTGCTTTAAGGAATAAAGTCCTCTGTCAACCCGACCATCTGCACAAATACTCAGGAAGAGTACAGGCAAAAGGCTATGACCAAGTGTTTAATTACCTTACTATTAATGTGTCCATGCAGACTATCAAAACAGTCTTGCTTATTATAAATGCCCGGGTTGATGTAATCCAGGGAAATAATCGTATTATGAGAAACTGAACCAACTTTTAGACCCGCTCTCTGCGCGTCATTCACAATTTTTTTATTAGGCATTTATGCACATCAGCAAATAAAATCCCACTTAACCGCCGCACTCGTTTCATCAGATTCAGACACTGTAATGTGCTTCCATCTGGCTCACACTTTCCAGCAAAAGATGCCAAATATAACCAGAGCATCCATGCTTAAGTAAAAAAAGAATCTGCACACATTACACAGTAATACGTTTCAAGTTAAGCCAAGGGGATTTTTTTTCTTTTTTTTTTTTTGGACTTCACACCGTTTCGCTCCTCCATTAGCAAAGACCAATCAGAAACTGATAATTTGCTACTAGTTTTCTCAGACCTTCTCCTGTGATTCTCACCTGCTGGGGTCCCCGCACGCTCTCCTGGGAGAGTGAAGATGATGTTGAGTGGGAGGGGGACGTAGGGTAGACAAAAGGCATGGGCAATTCCACGGGCTCCTCCTCCTTCAGCGTGGAGGGGACATTGCTGAGAGGCCGCTTCGTGGGCATGGTCAGACCAACGTGTCTCTCTGGAGCACTGTTCAGGAAGTCGTATTCACTGTCCGCAGAGGGCGGGAATTTGACGCTGAGTTTGGTGAGAGAGTCTACTAGGTCCCCGTCCTCGGGGCTGGCGCCGCGGGACGCCAGAGACGTGGGCGGGAGTGGGATATCCACCGCTGACCTGAGCGCTGAGGAAAAGGGTCTCTCTGCCTCTGCTGTGCGGTCTGTGCACTGGATGGGCATGGAGAAGCGCTGATCTGTCACACCACAAAAGAACATGAGATTTTACACAGTTTTTCCGTCTCAGTCAACATGTTGACTTGTTCCAGCGCTTGAGCTTGGAATTGAGAAGTTTCACACATTAAAATACAATCTGGGTCCTTTCAATACGCACATAAGAGAAAACTATCTTTTTTACACTTTGTACTTATTACTACATGAATATTTATGTAATATTATTAATTATACAGCTTGTATCCAGAGGCAACATCATGCGTTTGTCAGTGGAATTATTAAATGTGTTCATCCGTGCTATTTTCACAGAGGTGGCCAGCTATGGTTCAAAAGGGCAATGAGGCATTCAAGTACAGTCCTAGTTAAGGTGTTGCCAACTAATTATCTTAAAGAAGAAAGCAAAAGCTGGTAAACTCATCACTTGTTATGACATACACAAAGCTATTTCAATTCAACACATTTTCTTCTAAGTAATTGAATTAAGAAAACGTGGATTTCGGTTCAGTCAGGTAGGATTTGGTAAATATGAATGTTACCGTTTGATGTTTCATTTCCTCCGTGGAATCTTTTCAGATGATCTTTTTGTCTTCTGGTTAGAGACCGAATCTGCCGGAATTTCCCTTGAATTGCTTCAAATGCATCCAGCATGTCCTGACTGACAGAACGACAAATAAAGAGTGAGGGGAAAAAAAAATCCACTCTTTGACTGTAACGTCCAAGATATTTTTTTTTTTTGTCTTTGTGCAAAGAGTGACACATACTAGTCAACGCTGCTGTTGACTGGCATATTGGGAGCAACAGCAACAGTGCCCAAATTCTCCTAAAAAAAAAAAAAAAAAAAGACACATTACATGTATAGTGATCATTAGCAGCAATTATCCCAGGGCTACATGTTTAAATACATCTGCAGTTTTATTCACAATTCATATTTACTAGTGGAAAATGTTTCCTGGCCGGTGAATAAATGGTTGAATGAATGAACAGTGAAGCTCAAGCTGCTGAACTGTGCAGCGATATTATCCTCTAGCACCACCTGGTGAAGTAAAAGTGGATGCACCTTGTGTGGAGTAAAACAGAGGGTGGATAATACTGCAGCAGCACTGTAATCATAGGTTTGCTTGAGTCTTTGGAGAACAAATGAATGGAGTCATGTTAAAACAACGAAAACACATGGACATCACCTTCTGATCAAGGACAGAGTTTCTCTTCCCTATCGTGTAATTATTGTACGTGTAAACAAGGGTTAGAAGGAAAATACTATATATGCAGGCTGACTTGAGCTGTACAGCCAGAGAGGACTGAGGTGAAAGAAAAAGTGACATGAAGGATGAAGCTCATGCCTCAAAACGACGACGCTCAAAAGCTGAATCGCACACGGATCGACCATATTTGAAGCCTCGTAGCTACAGCTCCATTCACCTTCCAATTGGTGTTCCTGAAACATCCCCGTCGCAGAAGTACTAACAACGTGTTTGTGTGTGAGAGGAAGTTGTATGCACGCTCATGAAGGAAGAAGACTCAGCAGCCATCACATTGTAGTTTACACATAGTTTGGACACAGAAAGAGCAAACTGTAACGCAGCCAACATACCGGATACTGTGTTATCCTATAAGGGCTGGCCCCATCCAGGAGATGGTTGCAGGGCTCACATTTCATCTCTCCTTTGAAGCCAAAACAGTGAGAATACACAGTTTGTGAGGAGGCAATGCAACACGAAGCAGTATCATTTCTGACAATCCATCACAATTTGTTGTAAAAGCAAGAGTAAATGCAAAAGTAAATCATCTACAAGCAGAGAGAGATCACAGGCACGTCTCACTAACCTGATGGTTGCCTTGTTGCTGATAACTTAGCTTCAAGTTTTGAAATCAACTGCTGCTGGTCCTCTATCTGCTTTTGAAGCTTTTGAGTGTATCGCTCATAATATTCAGTCTGTAAAAATGAGGTTTCTGTTATTCTTTATATCACCAATATCTGCAGTCTGGCCTATAGCGTCTGCACGTCTGTGTGTGTGTCACATTTCTAGGTTCATACACAACAGATTTCTTGTTATTTGACTGGTAACATGAATAAAAAGAGAACACACACACACATGCTTTCAATAAGTGAGTTACAAAACCTGCAAGCTGCTCTGTGACTTATTATTTGTGCTGTATTGGTAATATTTGGCTCATTTCTCCTCGTGTCGTTACCATTTGCTGCAGCTCCTTTTTAGCATTGTCCTTCTCAATGGAGACCTGGCGGTAAGCTTCGAAAGCTTTGTTGAGCTGGTCTCCGATGTTCCTTTCCATGCCGTGTGCTCCACAATCATCACTGACACAGCAGACATGAGCCCTGGGAGTGAAATACCCAAAAATGTTTTAATTCCAGAAGAAGCACACTCCCGAAGACAGCACCTGTTTTTGTGTGACTGGTGTAAAAAGCATGGAGGTAGAAGAAGTCAATCATTTAAAAAGTGGTGTCAAATGATGTGGTTGATTTATGTAAGATACTGATGCAATGACAAAACTGAGTAAACACTGCGCTCGTTACCAAAGAACACTGGCAGTTCCGGTGGAATATCAGCTTACGAGCAAAAACACAGTTCAACAAGCGATGCCTTGTTCCAGTTTTGTAAGAAATAGCGTGCTCGAGATGCTGACGAGCACCTGAGCCTCAGAGAAATAGTGACAAATAAAGTGACCCAATGCATTGGCACTTTCTTGCACAACTCGCGTGAGACCAAAACAACCCTCATACCTGAATCAAACTACTTTAATGCAATTTTGGGACAACTGCAGCATCAAACTTACTGCTGTAACAGCTGACATGGACTTGTTGAGCTGATGGACAAGATGCTGCCAGTCTCGCCCGGAGATGCCCATCAATTACGGATCAATCTTTCAAAATAAATGTCAGAGTAACGCTCGCTGCCAGCGGTGCCGCTCAGACACGGCTCCGAAATGAAGCCGCAGTAAAGCCCGCAGGCTGAGTTAGAAGAGCAGACACACGGCAGTAAAACACTTTAAAGTGTACTTCAAGTTAATCCACACAGTTCCGTATTCTTTAAACTGCAACTGACCGGTTCGCCATAGCTCATTCAACCGGTGGCGGATAAAGCGACCGAGCAACAACTCCCAGGATCAGTTTACCCGCCGCCGGAGAGCCGCCGTCCTCTTACCTTCATTCGAGTAACTGTTAGAAAGTCGAATTTGTTGTTTTGACACGGCCGCAGCGTCGTCGCTTAACCTCCAGATGCAAAGTTACGAAGCGCCGGAGAGGATATGGCAGCATATGTTTTACATAGCCTGGTTGACTTGGGAACTTCCCTCGGGGAATCCCCGTGCTCTGTGGACTTCCGCCTTGACTCGATGGCGGCCAATCAGCGCGCAGCTCGAGGAGTGCTGGGTGGTGAGCTGGTTGAGGGTTCTTCCAGCCTACGCGTCTGCAAACCGACTGCTGTGCATGTGAAAACTGTCCACAAACTGCGCTTACACTGTGCTCATTTTGCTCTCCAGCATTTTGTCTGATGTTTTTTGAGCGTTCAGCAGCTTCTTCTAACGTGAGAAGTGCTGCGCATGTAGCAAGCATGGTCGGATTGACCTGTTGTTGTTGTCGTTGTACTGTTGGGCCCCTGTTGTGGTAATTCTATTAAACATCACATTAATAAGGTTTCTGTACCACCTGAGCATCAGGCCCCTCTACATGACAAGGCCACAAAATAAGAAAACATAACAGATTCAATAGTGCACTTTAATGTGCAATTAATTCATTTACCAAATGATAATTGACATGCAGTGAGTTTGGGGCTTTGGGACCTTTGGAGGTGTGGGAAGTTGCCAGCTTATTGTTGTTCATGAAAGGAAATTTAAATCTTTTTCACCTTTCAATAACAAGGCAGTTCAAAGTGCACTTCATAAACCGCAAAATATATAAAAGAAACCTGGATTGCCAACATGGGCATCAGACTTCCAGAAGGCCTTGGTTCACTGTGTGTCAACTGATTTTTGGTAACAAGATCTCTTAATTTGTCTGGAAATTTAGACCCTTAAAGTACAAAATGAACTGTGTCTTGCATTACGACATATATTTACAATAGAAAACATATCAGTGAGCAGTCAGTCATACATACAAGGTATAAATGATTAGCAGCACACCAAATCTGCAGCTGAAAATAGTCCCCACAAAAATAATTGAAGACAATGATGGGGACAGTACGGTCTGTCTTTGCCCCTAAATTTTGTAATTTTAGTGTATCTCTCACTTCCAGATCATCAAACTGAAATGAAATGAAAAAAGTAACTTTTCATATTTGGTGTTTTTGTGTTTTGGAAATATCTAGGTAGTGTCGAACCTCTGTGACTGTTGACTCATAACATTTTCCACAAAAGACATTTTCGCATTTTCACAGTAGGAAAAGCTCAGGTGCAAATAATAACATTTACTGTGGCTGAATTCCATATAGATACTCCCATTTCAGGTTCCTGGTGTTGTGCATGTTGCAAAAAACAGCTGAAATCCTACTTCTGCAGTCTGTGTGTGCACATGTGACAGAGCTGACCACCTGTAAAAGACCTGGATTCTTTATGACCATTGTTTGTTTAAACACAGTGATGTCAGTGTGTTTCTGGACACTTTCACTGCAGCAAGGTGACAACTATCACCACAGGAGGTCAGGAATTAGTCGCTCTTGAGGTTATTTCAATAGAAAGGAAGTGAGATTAACTGTGAATGAGAGCACACGCCTCAGTATCTCTCCTGCAGATTGTACATGAAGGCTAATATATTTTTGACAAAATGATTACATCTACATTTCATTAACAAACATTACCAGCATCTAGAGGTGTGTTGTGCTGTGCCATGGTGCCCCCTGGCAATATTCATGATTAGTAATTTGTGACCATAATTTATACCACACCAGATCAGATTCTCACATTGTGGCCAAGAATCAGTAATGAGTGATGTTAAGGCCTCATCGTGTTCCCTCCAACGCACTTCTACAAATCTGTTCACAGCCAAACATATGAAATCCCTAATGAGAAAGAAACACTGGGTGATGATGGTAGAGTGGTTAGCTGTTCAGACATGAGTGGACAATTTTTGCAGCATTTTATTTTTTATGTGGTATTTATGTACATTCTCAACTACGGGTTGGCAAATTGACGGGACAACCTTCTCCCATTGTACTATTTATGTTTGGGCATAAAACATAAACATTCATACAAGAATGTTGCAGCTGCTTAATTAGACCAAACGTCTCAAAATTAGGATGAATGTCTCATTGTTTTCTTATTGGGGAAGATGCATATTAGGAATTGTCCCACAAGCATCCTTGTTCCTTACAGTGATGAAATCTTTCCTGCTGACATTATGGTTAATGCCCTTCCTGTTTCTATACGATTAATACTTTTACATTTCATCAAATCTCCACTGCTTTATATGATGCAGATGCTATAGGTATATATGTCTGATGTGTCTCACCTCTGACCTTGGCAAGAAGAATTCATTTCCCAGACTGCACCGTGTGCCAAAGTGAGTGCTCTCTCCCCAACGATGGGCAACCTAACAAATACTAGCAGCACAAAAAGGATCGCCAGTAGATGGCAGCTGAGAGTGGCTTATGCAGATGCAGTATCCTCTGAACTTTTTTACAGCGAGTTTAACTTGAAGCCTTTTGAAGTTATTCTCAGAGGCAGAGCTTCATGAAGAACCCACTGAAGCTATGAAACCAAGTGAAACAGACCATTCATGTTGTATCCGTGAGCCTGGCAGCAGTGTAAAAATCTAAATACATGTGATATCATGTAGTATTTTCCAAATGTAGATATAACTTAATGCCCCTTTAATATCTGCGGATGTGCCAATGCCTTTTTCTAAATAACACCAGTTTATCTACTGAAGAAAAAAGTTATTAAAAGGAGTTTTGTCACCTCACAGGTTACTATTTTAATAATGTGATAATTCATACAGACGATAACAATCTTTCATTAAAGAGATTTCCAAACATGCCTTAACTTGCTTCAGATTTTCTTTGTGACGCACTTGAAAAATGTTGATCAATTGGCCCACAGCACATTCTTGCACCTTTCTCAGGATGCGTGACAGCATCTCTTGGGATATTTTACACGCGCTATCTGTTGCGTCACCATGGCCAGGAGGCACAGACGTTGGAATTTCACTCTAATTTATTTCCTTTCTGCGAAAGACATGGGAGTGTATGTCTCATGTTCGTGCTGGGATAGACACAATGTTCAGCAGTTTATATGTTGACATCAACTAATATGAATAGCTTTTCTATACTCAAAGACAACAAACATACCTACTTTTTTAAAACAGAGGTATGTGTCACATTAAATGAGCCAACAAAGTTTTCTCAGTCTCAATCTGTAAGTGATTTAATCCAGGGCTGTCTAGAAATGACAGAGCAGGATAAGTGGACGAGCATTTCTTCTTCAGTGTGAACCGGTGAAGACCTTGGTGTGGCCGGTGCAGCACAGTGGGGCTGCAGTGACCTGGCTCCTCCAGGGATCGTTTTCTGGAGTCCTGCCACAGAAGGTTGTCATCTCTGACCCTCGCTGACATTCCAACCTCAACCTCTGCTCCGGCTTAGAATGACTTACGCTCCCAGAGTGCTGCAGACAACCTCAATTCATATAAAAAAACCTCCAGGAATCCCTTTAAGGGAGATAACAGCAGGCCATCTTGAAGGCTTTCACATATTTTTCATGGTTGCTTTGAACTGTGAATTTATGGCAGTCTCATATAGCTCTTGTCTTGTGGTTCTGGTAAAGAAAAATGCCATTGATCCTATGGTATACTGAAATGCAATGATTTGATAATTGAACACTGGGTGAGGGATATGAGTCATTTGAATGACCACACAATCATCCACCTCAAGCACCATTTTCTCTTTCTGTTCAGTCCTCAATCCTCCCTTTGTTCATCTCTTCTGAGGAGGAAATTCTATTACCCAGCCAGCTGCTGGGGATATTAATATGTTACAGAGGAACATCAGAAAATCAGATTGAAGAGAAAAGAAATTGGAAATACCTCTTAATGCACTCTTTATCAACTTTAGCTGCCCTGCCCTGGTGAGAGTAAATAACACTAAAGACAAGAAAAGTGCAAACATGATGAGACAGATTTATAACTCTGTTCCCTTTCATGTGGCGATCTGCTCTGTTTGATCGCTTGCTCGCTCTCTGTGTCTTCCAAATACTGACTGCACCTACTTCACTCTCCCTTATGTGACTCATAAATCATAATTGCCTCCACAAAGCTCCACCATGCATTAGTGTCAGCTACAATGGTCGCATCGGCTAAAAGGCACATGCGTGCGTTTATCCCACATCTCACAGTGAAGTGTTTCCATCATCAATATATGCATTTCCTGCATTGTGAGACCACAGTGTATTCCAATAAGCACTTCAGTAACCCATACATCCTGAAGTGTTGAGAAGAAGAAGAAAAAGAGGAATACACTGCTCGATTTCAGTACGAACCATTGTTTCCTTCAGGAATTAACAGATGTGTATGTTCAATGCAGACAATAATGTGAGAGGAGAGATGGTTTTCTGTCAGGAAATGAGTCTCCCAAAGCAAGTCTTGTCTTATACCCTGACAATTATGAGAGGATATGAGTGGTGCAGGGAGGCCCCATACATTTAAGGAGAAATGATCTCTGGGGAGATGCGGTGTCCTTTTCCAGCATCACCCAGTTTACTGCGGAGAAGACCTATGAAAGGGTCAGATGTGTTTTTTTGCCCTTTGTCCATTATAGGGCATTGCTATATGTGGTTTATTGAATGATCTGCGCCCCCAATATCCACTATGAGAAGGGTGAGTGGATTATTTGTATGCACAATGTATCAACTGATGTGATCATCTGCTCCCCAGGCAGGCAGTCCCATTGTCCTTTTCCGATGCGTCCGTGGGGAAAAAGGATACTAAGCTTGCTGTTACAAGGGGGCCCTGTTCTGAATACACGTCACACTGGAGCCTGGTTGGAGCTCAGCAGTAAATCTTGAGCCAATGGAGAGTCCATCCATGTTTCCTCTGTGACTAGCAAAATAAACAATCTGCTGTAGGTCTGCAGAAACGTGAGATCAGACAGAGGGCAGAGCTGAGGACTCTGGCATGCCAGGGGAGGAGGGGGAGAGGAGGAATGCAGGGGGAAACACATAGATCAGATTTCAGGAGCCCAGAGAGAGGTGGCACAGAACGGAGAGAAACCTTGATGTCAAGAGACCCAGACGCCATGAGTGAAAGAGGGAGAAAAAATCACACATTTTCTTCATAGAAACGCTTGCATTAGGATTGTGTTATTCGTTGAAATGCCGAAACAATTGATCTCACTATGAAGGGGTGCAATTTGTGTTTTGTTTTTGTCTTTTTTGTACTGGAATATGTGAAAGCAAGTGTGTGTGTGTGTGTGTGTGTGTGTGTGTGTGTGTGTGTGTGTGTGTGTGTGTGTGTGTGTGTGCAGACCCGTGAGCCACTTTGGTTTCCATCAAAAGCTAAAGCTGCACACAATATTGTTTTGGTTGAGACTCTGGCCTCAGGGGCTTCCTGCTATTTGAAGAGCGGGGTGGGGATGAGTCTGTTGCGAAATTGTGAGAAGATTCTACACAATTACTCATTTATTCAAAATCTTTATGGGGATTTTTTTTTTTATGATTGTTAGCTGTCCTGGGCTCTGACAGACTCTTGGTAGGGGGTTTTTATATGCCAAATTCCCAGGGGGATGAAAAAAAAAACCATGCAGCAGATCTACAGAGTATTACCATGTGACAGTCACATTCATTTGTACCTCGACAGTGACCTTAAAAAGTGTTGCTCTTAACAGTTTTAGACTGTGCAGAAATACTGCATGCTTATAGAATTTCCTGATTGATAGGAAGTGAGAGGAAGTTCTCTCCCTGTTCCTGTTACATAAGCGCTAAACCACAAACCTCTCATTGAGCAAAATGTAGTTTATATTATATAAAAGGTAAGGAACATCAGCCTAACATCGACGAGTATCTCTTTAAAGGAGTTTATCAAACATATATGAGTCACTGCAAGTTTCACTGAATCACATGTTTGATTTGCCTCAGACAGACAGAGGCAAAACACCAGGTGACGTACTTTTATAAGTATTATTGAAAATATGAAACTTTCGCTTTTACTCAAAGGTAAGAGCTTCAACTGCAGCTCATTCAGCTGCAAATGTATATGCAAATACTAGTTTTATTTGACCGATGTCCACAGTCCAATACCCCTAAAGTGAGCCAACAATATATTACTGGTTGTCCTCAAACACGTGCATTGATTTCTAATTTGTCAGTATAAGATAAGGCACTTTGGACGTCCAAAATCAATAATCGTGTGGAAAAGGGAGGGGCAGCGTATGTTTCCCACAGAGGGTGAGGTTCAATGGAATGCTTTTAGTTCTGTATTTGTGGGAAATGTTGGCATCAACGGATATTCCCTCACTATTACTATTCCCAATACGCACATACCAAGGCACAGTGTGTTGGGTTGCACACACTGTATGTTCTCAAGGGATTGGGTGGACTTGATGAGGCATGTTGGATTATCACAATTGGCAGACTCTATATAGATCTCATCTCTAAAAGCTGTGCAAACACAGCGTGCAAAAAGCTGGATTCATGTTGTTGTAGTTGTGATATAGATACTGTATTAGCTCTTCAGAACATGTCCTGACTAAACACTGAGCACAGGTTGGCATCTGTTGATTTTGCAAACGCTCTCACTTATTTTCAGAACTCAGAATATTATAGCAAACGACTGTAAGACAATAGTCTTATTGACCAGGATGAAACAGTACAAATGGTCAGCACGAGGTTTAAGACAGAAGTCCCTAACTGACCCAGAGACGTCTCGGCTCATATAAAGAGCCCTCCAGTGCTCTTCATTTCTCAATCTCATGAAAATTTTAATAGCAGGAGACTTGTGGCTCCAGACTATCCCTACCAGCAACAGGAAACACAGAGCACTGAGAACACACTATCAGTTATCCTACACTGAAAGAAGTGGAAATCCGACTTTTTGGTGCTTCGAATGGACCATAGCGCAGGGCCCTTCATTCATGCTGTCTCTCATGATTACTGGGAATGGTGGGATTCATCTGATTCAACAGTTCACTTGATAACCAAACAAAGCATTAGTGACTTAACAGTAAAAGTGCAGGCGGAGAAACCAGACTGGGTTTTGGGGGATTTCTGATGCTTCAATACAAAAGATCCCTCAAAGGGACAGAATGCTGCATAGTGACATTTAAACTGTCTCCTTCTGTCATCCCCATGAATTTTATCCCACAGCAGGCTTTCTAAACACACAATTATCTCAATAATGAATTTGACCTTACATTTTCAGGTATAACCTTTGTAAATGCTGTTTCTGGGGGATGGACTGTGCTGATTTCATTCAGCTATTGATCTCGATTGTCTCGAGATAATAACTCTAAGCAAGGATGTGATATTTTGGTGATGGCTGATGACAGGCTGCGTCCACCAAAGTTAACTTTAAATCATTGTTAAGGTGAATGCATTAACTGTCACGGTGAGAATGTGGACAATGGCATTATGCTGAGGCTGAACGGCACCATACAATGTTTACAATAAAGTTTGGAGAGTTGCCTGGCAGCAGAATGTACACAATGAAACAGCCCAGTGGCGCTGCTCTTTATGTCCACATCAGGCTGAAAGAGCTGCCTTTGTACGCATATGACTCTCATTCTCGGGACTTTTGACATGAGCAAAATGAGGGCCAAGCTGCACAATAACACCTTTCCTGCTGCTGTCAAGTATCTCCTCTCATATATTAGAAAGTAATCAAAAAAGCTTCAAATATGCTTATAAAAATGACAGTGAGAGGAATAAAAACCACCTTACCACGCACAAACCTGCAAGGACAATTTTTAAAGCTAAGAATGAAAAAGAGGACTGCATTGTGTGCGATCATGTAGGCCTATAATATGTCAACATTTGTATTTGCAGCTCTGTCTTTATGATTTTTTTAGCCTAATTAAGTGGAAATAAGGACAAGCGATGTCAGGGATCAATAAAACCGAATCGTCATTTATTACCAAAGCTTTATCATGTCGTTTCATAAAGAAATAACTTATTCATGAGATGTAATAATGAACATTTCACATCAGATGGTTGCAGTGATTTTCAATTTCCTGTTTCCTGCCGCATGGTTTGTGCATTAAGTTGACTCCATGAAAGTAACTCCAAAATAAATGAGTATGCCCAGCATTATCTTACAAGAGGAATAAATGGTGCATAATTATGTGTTAAACAGTATTTACATATATAACTCTGAACCTATGTATCTAATGCTGTATAGTCCTCATAAATAGCAGGATTTACTCACCTAAACAAAATAACAAATACGTTATTTGACTGCAATGGACTCAGAAAATGTCCACAGCTGCACTTGCCAGTGTGATGATATCCAAGTTCTCCATTGCAGTAAATCAAACACAGATTATGAAGCATGTGATGATGAATTTCAAAGGACCCTGTTATGAAAGACCAGACATTTCAAACATGTCTCTATAATGTGTTTCTTAGTCATTGAAAAAAGATCATCCTCAACTGTTCACTATTACATGGAACCAGTGAAGTGACTCATTCATTTTTGGATAACTGAACAGGGCTGTCATGAACACCACCCCCACATCAGCACCTCAATTAAAGACCAAAGTTGTGAATGTGGCCTTTTTTCTGTCTGACACACGCACACATAAGCACCCACAGCTCTCTTTTGTGGCTAACTTACAGTCAAGAGTCAGGGGAAATGAATCCGCTGCTGCCAAGGAGGGGTTACATGCCCCAACTCAACCCTTCCACCCTCACAGGAAGGCACAGAGCTGTTACTAAAAGCTTCCTGGAGCTGCTAAAACCCTGCGCATCACTGATTGTGGCAGTGCCACTTCTCAGGAATCCAACAGAGAGAGGAAGGGAGGCGAAACATCCCTCTCTCTGCCTTTCACAGAATGAGCTCAGACTGTAATTGCTGTTGTGATCGACGAGGACAAAACAGAGAGCGATCCTTTCTTCATGCACCTCAGAGAAATTTTCTGGTAGAGACTGTTTACATTAGTTCAGGGAAGAGTGAGAACAAGTAGCGCAATGTCCTAAAATAACCTCACTCTCTTATTTCCCTTGGAAATACCCAGAGTGTGTGTGAGTGCTAGTTTGTGTATCTGTGGGTTTGTGTCTTAGTGATCTTGTAATCTTTTCATCTATGCATGTTTGTGCCTGTTTGAGTGATTATGCATGTGCAATTAAACCTGCATCTATAATGAAAGGAGATCTCTTCCAGAGGAAGAGTGTGCTCTCTTTGTATCTGTTCCTTTATTGGTAAAGACTGCGCTTTCATATCAGAACAACTGACATGAAGTGACCTCATGGTATCCTATACAGTATATACTTACTGTAGCTATTACATTTAAATGATAATTCTTCCAGGTCTGGTTTGTGAAATGGAAAGCAGTGTTTAATTACAGATAAACGCCCAAAATGATTCTGCCTGTGATTAATAACATCAGTGTCCAATATTATTCAATACATGCGTAGGTTTAAGTGTTATTATAGTGCTACGCAAACACCGGGATCACAGATAACCTTTCCTTTCACTATATCATAAAAGGTAGTGTTCATTTGCCTCTCTGTCTACCCTGCCCCCCCTTTAGTACCCTGAGCAGAGTGCTGAATCAGACCTCTCTCCCTTTCCTCTTATGGTCTAATGCTGACCCATTGACTCCTGTTGGCCTGGTGAACTTTTGTACATGCTCTACTGGTGACCTTTGCTTTCATTTCGGAGCAACATAACACATATCACACCTATGTATATACATTGTACCAGTGCCCTCAACAAAGAATACAGGTCTAAGTATGCAGGTAACATTTCATTTGGATCGTATCTTGTCCCAGCTAGCAGTGGTGACACGCAACTGCCAACTAAAATCAGGAAGACCAGACTGTTTAGGGAGGCTGAAGGCAGAACAGGGCAGTGGTTATACCGTGGTGCTCGTACCTTACTGAAGGTCGCCATTAAGTCACATTTTCTGCCACCAGTGTTGGTTTTCCAATCAGCAGGTGACAGTGGTGGGTAGATTGCCTTTGATTTATTGCCCAAGCTGCCCCTCTTACAAGCTCCAATAAAGACCTCCCCCTCAGCACACACACACACACACACACACACACACACACGCCCAGCCGTCACTCCCATTAAGGGAGTCCTGCTGCGCACAATCCACAATAGAAGGCACCTCTTTCAACAACATTTTATCCTACTGTTAAACCTAATCCTTCAAGGATCAGTTCATTTACATAATTGAAAGCATAATTTCCCATTGTCCTCCTGTGGTTTCTCACCATACACATAGTTCCAGCTTTATTTTCAGAGGTATTGCAGTGTCTACTACTGAGATCTCTTATGGATATTTTTCAGTGCAACAGTTTTCAGAATTTTCTAGAACTCTTGTTGGTAAAAACTAGAAATTACAGTATTTTTGTTTTGTTTTTTACCTCTAATGAATTCAAAATGATTGTGCCACAAGTGAAATTGCATTCATGGCCATCATATTTGGGAGGTGGCAGAATTTGCAGGGTAGGCTGGCTTAAAAATAAATAAATAAAATCTGAAGTGTCTACTCTTCATTTAATTTGGGAAATGTGTTGTTTTGGAATTTGGGTTGGCTGATCCATCACTCCAACTGTGAACCAAATGTCTGTCTCCTTTCTTTATGTTATAGATAGATAGATAGATAGATAGATAGATAGATAGATAGATAGATAGATAGATAGATAGATAGATAGATAGATAGATAGATAGATAGATAGATAGATTAAGATATTAAGGCACAGTGTTTTATGGCTATTTAGTGTGACCTAAACTGTAGTCAGTTTCTGATGAATATTGAATTTTTTTAAATCACATGTCATTTTAAATGAACAGGAAATGAACAGGTCGTTTATTTTGGGGCTCACATTCAGAATAGGTAAATTGCTTGATTGTACTTACTTTTCACTTCTTATGGTTATATTCTCCGTATCTTGTGTGAGTTAAACGCAATAATACACTGAAACTTGTCAGAATATCACATCCAGAACCAGCCGCACGGTGGAATGTTTGGTATGCATCATTTAATATATGAACAACAACAAAGGGGGAAGGAGTATTTTTACATTATGTTTTCAGATAAGAAGGACAGTGCATATAATCATAAATACCCGAATTTATTGTAGCTTTAGAAAAAAAACAGTTTTTAAATCCTTATCAGAATAATTAGTCGCAAATTATTATGTACTTTAAGAACAGTGTAAAACTACACCCCCCCCACCAAAGGGTAAAATGGTTTCTCCCACCGTAGCAGCGTCTGTCCTGCGCAGCGCTGACTGCAAATCAATGAAGCCAGTCAAACAAACGGGGCTGGGCAATCGAAGTTGGGACAATTTACGGAGGTTTCTGTTGCCGGATAGTCGACGTCAATAAGGATATGTACACAGCTAATATGTATAGAATCCTATTTTTGTGTCCATTAACGGCGTAAGGAGGATATCCATGTCAAATAATTCCCTACTTAAACGAGGAGTTTGATGTATTTCGCTCGAAAATTGTAGCTTAACTGAAAAACTACCCTCCCCATTCGAACTGAGGATGATTTTTGCTAATACTGGAAACCCACTAAGGACTCCGTATCGCAAACAGGTAAATATGCTAATATTTATCAACGACCAGCCTTAAGACATAATGTTCACAAAGCTGACTCCGTGGAAGTCGCAAAAAAGGGTCAATTTGACAGTAGCTCGGTTTAAATAAAGTTGCGTGCAGTCGACGCTCTAACAGAGAAAACTTACTTTGGGCTACTTGTCTGCTTTGAAATGGCAGCGTTGTGCTCCTGTAGGATTCACACAGGCCACTTGCTGTTTGCATAATGAGAATACCTGCTGCCGGGCTGTGGTCCAGGTCCGATACTGAGGAGAGATACAGGCCTGTGACTTCAGCTGATGTAATGGTTTTACTGGCCACATAGCAAAACGGTGGGCTAACCTCTCACATTTGCATAATTTATGAGATATTTTTGATTATAAAGGGGAAGTACACACGAGCTGGCAGTGGACACTTCAAAGTAAGTTTGCAGTTCCCACAGTATTAGTTTGGACCAGTAACCATTTTGGTTGGCTTCTAGTATAGCAAACCTCACTCTCAGTGATAAACCATAGGTTACCTTAAATATTTGGAGTACACTCCCTAAAATGTACTTCATGCAGCCTATTTGCTTGCGATATCAGGGTTCTCTCTTGTGTACGGACTTATACAGTACGGGTGACTAATTGTCCACTGATGCATTCACTTTGTCCCAGTTACATATAGATTAAAAAAAAAAAACTCCCTTTAGCCAAAAGATTTAAATAAGCATATTTACTCTGTCGTGCTCATGCTGTTATCCTGTGAATAGAGCTCCATGGGCGAGGCCTGTTACTGGAAGCCTTGCGTATTTCCAGCTCGGATATGACAGGCTCTGCCGGTCTGGAGCTGCCTGATAAGATGCCGTCCTCTCCCTCATCACAGTCTCTCACGGTCCTGCATCTGAGTAGATGCATGAAAACAAAATTCCCTTTCAGAGCCGCAGAAAAGGGAAGTTGCACTCACCTGAAGCCCAGACTCTGAAAAGGGAGTTTGGGGCTTTGTGGCAGGGATTGGCTTTAAAGGCTTGGCTTGTGCGTTAGTACATATTATGTTATAAACTATTACTGGAATGTATATAATGCATGTGTTGTTTGTGTGGTAACAATCATTGCTTGACAAGTTATTTAACCTATTTAACCACATTTACACGCATGCATTTCATACTGTGATGACAGTGACTGCAAACACTTTAAAGTTAAACACAAAACAAATGAACATTGAGCCTTTTTAGATCTAAAAGCTTTTATCTCTACCCCGTTGTTTTCCCAGTGGTTGGTTGTCCAGGTTATTGCTGTTTTTGTTCTAGTCGCTAACATTATAAAGATATTGATAAAAAATGTACGCCTACCTGACATTCATGCCTAAACCAACCAACTCGAGTAAACAGAGAATAATCTGACCTTTACATTTTTTTAGGGTGTGTTTCAATATTCAGCATTAACTCGTATGTTGATGCCGTATCTGCTGCTATTACTTTATTACAACAGAAGTTTTTTACATTTGGTGCCAAATTGAGTTTTATTCAGCATAATGTAAGGAGCAAGTTGCACTGAATAGAACATTTGGTAGTTAATGTTAAGCAAGCAGCAACTTCCAGGGTTCAAAAATGGAGCCAACACAGAGCTGTAGTTCCTCAATTGGTCACTTGAGCCCAGCTCCTAAAGCGAGTTAATCCCATAGACCCCCATATTAAGATGTCCAACTTGAGAGCAGAAATAAATGTTTTCAGCTTGGTACAAAAATGGTTTTGGTCTCATGGTTTCCCTGCTCATGACGGCTGTATGAGGGTGATTTTTTTTTTTTATAGAACTCACTTGTTTAAATGATATTAAGCCTCCAAAGTTGTACATGATTATGGGCATGGCCACTTTGAATGACAGCTAGTCACTGAGTTTCAGCAACCACGCCCCACCTCAGCTCCACCCACACTCCACCTCTTTGCTTGTTTTTGAATTAGCCAGGGGTTTGGCAGAGTCAGAGCGACTGTCACTGAGCTCCATGATGGCTGTTCAAAAAAAAAAAAAAACCTAAGTGTGATGTCACAGAGACTACATCCATGTTTTATACAGCCTATGATGTTTATTAAGTTTCTGGCTTGACTGGTCTAATCTGTGATCTATGTTTCCTGATAATAACTAATAAATTAAGAAGCCTTAGTAGACTTTATTAAACAGAAGAAGTAATTGGTTGATGGAGTTGGAATATAGTGGGTAAACCTTGTGTGAACCAACCAACCAGTCGGTCACAAGAGAACATCCTCCAGGCTGAAGTCCAGACTTGGGTTGCTCAATCCTGTCACCACTTCATGCTTCAGATTCCATCAGCTTCCTCTCAGCTTGTGATTCCTCAGTCGGGGGGTGGGGGGATAATCAGTGTCAGATAGTAAAGAAGAAGACAAATCCCTGAAGGGGATAGCTCTCTCAGACTAGGACATCTGTATCTTGTAAACACAAAGCACAAAGTTGCTCAATCAAGGATTTTCCCTTTTTTTCCCCTTTGCCCTCAGATGGACAGACCCTCTGCTGCTATTATAAGCACTAGTTAAACTTAGAAAATACACCCAAACTGAATAGACTGCGAAAATTACAGTGCCATTGTGTTTTACATCATATCTCAGAGCAAAAAAGATTCTTTCTTAGCAATTGTTTTTCTTGACTAATAGGGAAAAAGCCACATGGTCTCTCAAACCATTCTGAACATATAAATAAAACTACTCATAAATATGAGTGCTATGATTAAGAAGTCTGGTGCAACACCACAGACAATAGTTGATGTTGATCTGCAAATAGCTTATTGGACACCTCGAGGCTCTGTGGTATCAGTGTGACACTGATGTCAGAGCTACAAGCCCCTGTGGACACTGATTGTGCTGACTGCGAAGGTGTGATGGATATAGTTCTGCAGATGGGGATCACTGCTCTGTAAAACATTAATCCTCATCCTGGACTTAAACCCACATGACACTAATGATGGAGTGTCCAGACAGTGTATCTTCTTTTCCCTCTATTATGTGGCTATATATGCAGGCTTTTCTTGGACTGAATTTTCATGCAGACTTCATGCAAAGTAGTCAGTCATCATATTGTGATACAGCTCACTAAATATTAATATTAGTATTGATATTTTGTCAGGAAATCAAAGACATGCTGAAGCCACAGAGTCATGTTTATCTCTTTTGTATTTCCCTCCATTTTTTCTGAAAAGTGCAGACATTTTGTAGCAAGTTGTGGTTTGTCCTGACTAAGGCTTACTAAGAGTGACCCATTTCTCATTATTGTTAAATTAAGAACAGACAGAAAGATGATGCACATGCAGAATTCTCCTCTCAGCTCTTCACTCTTTCAGGATCTTTTCATTCATTGTTTTGGTTGGTTTACTCTCACCACTCTCATCAGTATCACTTCCAGATGCAGCAGCCAGTTGTTTTCAGCTGTACAATAAGCTGTAAAGTCCCACTTTACACTACCTGCACCAGTCAGCAGGCGGACAAAGTTAGCACCTAGCTGCTAGTGTAAAAGTTCGAGCCTTTTAGTGCTGAAGCACCAGAAATTTCCTTCAGGAGTTGGTAGAGAGCAAAACAGAGCTAAAAGAGAGTGAATACTGGGCTTCCATTCATCGGGTCACCTGAAACATGAATGCTAATGTTACTGTGTCTACTTAATATGTAAATAAGCAACTGTTTGCTAACAGCTTTGCTACATCAACTTTTTAAGGTTCAGAACTTTGAGCCATGTTTATACCTTGATATGGTCAAATTTGGCACAATACAGTTAAACGGAGGGACGATAATTATTTGATTCCCACACAGCCTGAGCTTGAATTCAATCTCATTTTTCTGTGTTTGCCTGCCTGTTCCAGCCACTTGTTGCCCCATCGTCACACCCCATGGCTCCACCCAGCCCGAGCACTAACAGCAGCACCAACAACAGCAGCAGCAGTAGCACTGCAGGCTGGGACCAGCTCAGCAAAACCAACCTCTACATCCGAGGCCTGTCCCCTTCAACTACAGACCATGACCTGGTCAAGCTCTGCCAGCCGTGAGTACCACACTTCCTCTCTTCATCATCTGCTATTGATCAGCTATTGATATTTGGCCAACTCGGTTTTAGAGTCTAGTTTCAATTTGCAGTGGCAGCCACTTTTTGACGTGATATTGTTTATTTCTTGTTGTACTGAAAGGTGGGAAAATAGATATCATTTTGTCTCTGCTGTAATTTATTGTTATGGTACATTTTCTTTCTTTCTGATAAACTGACTTTGAAAGATAGATTAAGCCCTACAGGTCTGTTTAAACATCTTCCAAGAGAGGATTTAAGATTTAATCAGCTTTTTATAATGAATAGAATAGTTTTGAACCGTGCAGAGAGAGTGGTGAGACTCTGATGGCATGAATTCATACTGTATGTGTATTTCTGGGATTATAACAAATATGGTAGTGTTTAAGGCTTAATTTAAATATAACATGAGAAATATTCTTGAAGCCCAGACAAGGACAGAGCGCAGATGAAGACAGCTGCAGAGATTTCATATATCATGTGTGTGCATAAAGGAGAGATACTGTGTCAGCGGTGGGCTCATCCACAGCTCTCTTTGTGTGCTTTATATTTGCCAAGCAGAGAGACCACCCTGGTGCCTCATAGATTTAATTAGATTTTTTTTCTAAGGCCCCATCTTGACAGTGTGATACTGACTTAAAAACACAAAGCTGCCAGTGCATTCTTAGGCTGTGTATAAATATATCGTATATTGAAATTGGCCTCAGCAGTGACATGCACCTTTTTATTAAAGATTTAGATGGATAAAAAAAACAATAATCCAAAAGCCAAAGTTCTTTACTTTGAGGATGTTTCCTTTTTGCTTTTAAATCAGGATTTCACATGGGAAATGTCTTGCGGGATCGCACTTAATAACCCTACAACGAAGTGTGTACATGTACACGTAGTGCTAAGCAACTACATGTACAGATACAAGTAAATGTGCTACATTTTGATGATGCTGTAAGAGCAAACACACTGTCGCTGCACATGATTTAAGATTAGAGTTCAGACGAAGGAAAGGTCATAAGGTCATGCTCTTTCACCCAGTTTAGCATTTAGCCTAATCCCTTGCTAAAATATCCGCCTGGATGACTGCACGGTACATTGTGCCTTGTGTCACTGTCACTGTATGTTATATAGGTCGGTTTTAACAGGATACCTATGGACAGAGTATGTCCACTGGAGTTGGTATGTGGAAAATACACATTGAAAGAAATTCATTTGTACAGAAACCTACTTAGAATACATTACTCTAAATTTTTAAGGTTTTCTCCCGCACGTCATTCAGTATTGAAGCTCTTCAGAATATAAACCATTATACAGATTGAAAACTGTGCAATAAATGAATTAAATTAATTACATGATGAAGAACTTTGCACCCAAACACAATCAAACCAGTTCTGTTTAGAGCTCCAGAGGTGGTCTCCTTTATTCTTCTCTAGCCTTCGTCATCCCAGTTTTGCTGTCAAGATTTTTTATACACCTCTGTTATCTTGATAAGACAACTAAATGTCTATAAAAACAATATTTTTTTAATAATCAGCACCAAAAAACACCCAGTAAAAACAAGTAAAAGAAGCTTTTTAGACTTTTTACTGTTTCACCTCAATCCTGTCAGTTTTTTAACTGCCCCCGCATCAAAGTGCTTTTTAAGAAATGACACTGAAGTAACGTGGTACTCTCAGATGTTACCATCAGCACTTTCCTTTCTGCTTGCGTACCATGACTGTTCTGTTGAAACCATGGCAACAACATGAACCAGACCTGACTTCTGAATGTCACAATCTCCGTGTTTTGTGAGGCAGTGGTTTGCACATATGTGCAAGCGTCTGTGAATGAAGAAAAGTTGCCATCTGTGACAACATTGTGACAGTAAAATGTATACAGATTATCAGTGTTCTTAAATATAAGATTAAAACAGTAATTCTTTGTTAAAACTCACTCTCTGTGTAAAAAAAAGTCTTTGATAATCCCAGCTGTCCAAGTGCCTTCTCCTAAGAGAGAGACTTTATACAGTGACTATATATAAAGTTTAGTGTGGCTGAAGAAAAAGGGACTATTTAGCTTTGCACTCACATGGTGGGGGTTTTCAGCACCCCATGGAAACCACTTCCTGTTTCTCATATTTTTAGGGTGATGTCATAGATTGTTGCTCAACCCTCCCGCTCTGTGTGTTTTATAACTGGCTCCGTCTGGTACATAATCCAACTTAACAATGCCTCGCCTCTCTGCTCCTCCCCTAGGTATGGCAAAATTGTATCAACAAAGGCCATCCTGGACAAGACTACAAACAAATGTAAAGGTGTGTGAAGTTGTTTTTCTCTTTCCAACACCGCCCTCTTTTATCTTGTGAACTGCCCTGCAGGATTTTCAGCACCTCACTGGAAGAGAAAATATCACGTCTGCATTTTCTTCACAATTGGTAGACATCCAATGTGTGAATTTTAACAAAACATTCAGTCATTCAGCAGCTTTGCAGTTGTCTCTCAGATGAACTGGGCAAGTCAGGAAACAGACAGCCAGGCTGCTTAAAGCTGCCTCCCAGCTCATGTTATTTTAAGCCTCAGCCCTTGTCTGTTGGTGTGTCACTGCTGTGGGTGGTTCCTGGGAAGAAGTGGCCGACTCCTCCTCTTCCTGCTGAGTGACAGTGTTGGGCTCGGTCCAGTTCTAGTGGACTGCCTGCCCAACTAAAGAGGGACTTAGTGATTCTCTCCAGTGCTGATGGGATTAAGAGAATGCTTTGTCACTCTCCTCTGGATTATACAGATGCCAGTTAATCGAAGGCTCCCTGTGAAAGGGGACACCGTTAAAGACCTTGTAAAGCTCTGGCTGAATTTTAAATAGAAGCCAGAGGTGGCTTTAGCAATAACCTTGAGAAACTTTCATGAAATACTTTAAAGCCATTGTTTTTCTTACTCACTTCACAATGATCAGGAACATATCCATAATAGATAAGAAGGATTCATATTAAACTTTTAGTTCCAATGTGACCCATTTCTCAGCTGAAAGCCCTGACATATTCACCATAATTTAGCTTGAATAGGTTAAATATAGCAGCTGTGGTAGAAGTTAGGGACCATAGGTTCACCCTGTTTGTACCCCCGAGGACAAAGAGCTGACCTGAGCCATGAACATCATACTGGTATCTGCATCCTCAGCGCTTTTCTGCCTCCATTTCCACCCCCCCCCCCCCCCCCACACACACACACACACACACACACCCACCCACACAAAAACAGACATAAATACAGACAGACTGCCCTATGTAATGCAGAAGTGTATTCATGTATACCATAAAATCACATAAATCGCATGCTGTGTGTAAAGCTTTGTTATAGTAGTATATATGTATAACTACTAATGACTACACAAAGTATGGGTCAGTCCACATAATACGGAGGCTCGGCCATCATGTGTGCTGGCTACAGAGTATTGTCCTAACTGTGCTGCTCCTCTCCTCAGGATACGGCTTTGTGGACTTTGACAGCCCTGCTGCAGCTCAGAAAGCTGTGGCTGCCCTCAAGACCACTGGTGTCCAAGCTCAGATGGCAAAGGTGAGGATTCATTACAGTCTAATCCTGATATCACATCCATACAAGTCACCCAGTAACACCATTTCTCCTCCATCTCGCTGGTCAGGCAACTTAAACCTAATCTTTGTGGTATTAAAAAGCAGGACTGGAATCGTTGACTGCAGGGTGAATGCTCCCCAACACTTGGTCTGTAGAGCGCTCGGTGACTCAGAGATCACTTAACTGAATCATGAAGGATGCTTGTGTTGAAAACAGTGTGTATTTGTGTATGCATGTGTGGGACTTTATTTAGTTTTAGGTATTTGCACAATTTAGCGGCACATTTACTGATAGTCGCGTCCATTTTCAGGAGTAAATGTGATGCATTTGCACCAGGTTGTTGCATCTTGCAAGCTGCATCAGTGCGCGTGTTTGCAAAGTGCAGCTCTGTCCCTAATCGAGGTCTGCACAAATAATAAGTGAAGATATTTTAACACATTCTGATTATGTATTCTCCTGGATTTCACACAGTCTCACAATTTGCAATAATTATTAATTAATACATTATCAGGTTATTGTGTAACAGCAAACAAAAGGTGAATAGGCTGGTGTGCTTTGTTTTCATTAATCTTGAATTTGATCTTGAGGTTTAATGAACTGTGAAGTCACAGTGTTAGTTACCTCTTTCTTTTTACAAGGCATTCACAGTGAGCACTTGACTGCATATAGCTGTAGTATTCTAGTGAGACATTTGCTGTATCAACAGCATCTCCATCTTCCATCTGCTGCACTCCATGCTCCATCTTTTTCTCCCTTTCTTATTTGTCTTATTCTCTTGTCTCATCTCTTTTCTTTTCATTTTTCATGAACTCTGTTGGACTCGAATTGCAAATTAAAAGTATCGTTCATACAGTGTTAACACAGGTCACATGTGTGCTGCACCATTTTCTCAGCAAATCTGGCCCTCAGTGATTAAATGTATTTGGTAATTTGCTGATGTGTTCATATATGGTGTATAATGTATATGTGTCTGTTGAAAGCATATACATCACTGATGGTTCCCAAAGGTAATCTGTTAGCCAACAGCTCCCAGGCAGGCATCAAGAGGGTGTCAGATGTGACTGGCACCAATAGTTAGACCAAAGGGTGTAGTGATTGGTGTTGCTGACAGCAGGTTGACATAGCCGTATTTGACATAAGGCAAGACACTATAGGGGAATAGAGTAAAAAATGTAACAAATAGATGTCACCATGAATCTTCACCCACTTGAAGAGACTTCCTACTTTAAGTATTTTTTGTATTAGAATTTTTCTAAAATGTTATGTTTAAAGTTGCAAATGATATATAAAGTGATACTGTAAATAAACACCTAAATGTGTATTTCAGATTTTTTTTCCACAAGTCTGAAATGGAAGCAGATGAAAAAATCACAGAACTGACAGTGATGTTTTGCCTGTCATGTCTGGTCTTAATCCTTTTAGAAATGAACATGCACAAATGAGGCTTCCAGCTGCGAATATGTTTAAAGCATTAAAAAACACTGCAGACAAATTCCTCCTCTTCACCAGACAAGTTGAAACTATTATAGTAGATTGTCAAGTACAAGAAATTGTTCAGTTGTTCCCTTCAAAGTTGCCCAGTGTTGCATGTACAGACAGCCTGTTCAAGGTTTCAATACACTCACTTCACTACAGATCTGTCTTTATTTCATTACAATATTATGTTGGCGATTTTCAAATGAAGGGGTTTAAATTAGGACTGTATTACTTAAAGCATCTACTCTCACTAACATTAGAAAAGGAAGTAAATAATTGTGTGTTGTTATGGTAACAGGAGCCAGTTTGGGGAAATTAGTTCCCATACAGCACTGAGCAAGAACCCTTGGCCTCATTTCCCTGTCTGGGGATCTGTGGAGCTTCTTGACATGCCTCCATGCACCCATTTTACTTTTTTAATTAAAATAGAGCAGCTTCGAGGGGCATGCCAAAGTTTAATCTTTGTATTGTGAAAGGTAAATGCCATTATAAAGTGTGAGCCTTTCACTCCAGCTTTATTCTCACTATTGCTGAAGCTTGTATGGGCTTAATGGACTCTCTGACAAAGGTCCCTTTTCCTGTTTTTCCTTTTTTTTTATCTGCCCAGACACCCTTCAGTGGGATTTCTCTCATTATTATTTCAATGGATTGTGGTGGGAAGTAGCCAGATAAGAGTTTCCCTTCTTTTTTATCACATGTTAATTCAATGAGTGTCTTGTGATACTTGATTACTTGATTATGTGCTTCCCTTTCTCTGTATACATACAAGGGATTCACCTAATGCACATTTGTATAAGATGTTATTAATACAGGCAAAATGGTCTGTAGTTGTTTAGCTGTGTGGATGAAATTTATAGAGGAACAGTGTTGTTTTATATTGTTTCTCGTGCACAGAAAGTTACACTAAAGGAAGACACTTAATGTCCCAACTGTTCCAATGGAGCTGCTCAGATAAGACTGTAAGGCTGTACTGGGCACCTACCAAGTGTGAATGTGGAGTAGGTTGTTCATAAATACTAAACTAATACACCCTGGTTAAGTAAAGGTTAAAAGTATATATATTCCATACATATCTTAGGAGTTGCATTTTGCATCCTAAATCAGAATTTCAGTCCTTTAGTGAAATGGTCAAGTAACAGCATATTTTCAATAGATCGCATCATTTTTGCAGCATTTTATTCTCCTTGTCTCTGTAGCAAAGCAAAGAGTAACACTCCTCCATCAACCACATCCCTTCATCTGCATGCGTTAGTCACAGCTAATGACTGACTGATGGGTGTTGACCCACTCAAAGCACAAACAGTAGTCTCATCTCACCGCCATATTTCTGTCCCTGCATTCCTCTGAGCTTTTCCACATTTCTCTCAAGTAATGACAGAGTGGTAGAGTTGCAATCACCTCACCTTCAAACCATCTTTTAATAACAAGTATGATTTCTTCTGGAATAGAGAGTATGTGACAATAAAGACTTCTTGTATAAAGTTATGATCAAATGATGTATAACAGCAAAAAAGAAATCAGCATCCTGTTATTAACGTTATGATTTTGGTGACACACACAGTATAAAAGCTCGCCTCTGCCACCAAAGCCTGTGTTCACCTTCCCTGTGTTTTGTTGCAGTGCAGGCTGTGGCTCATTTATTGTCCTCTAATTCTGAAATGTTGATTTTTCTGTCAGTGCATTACTTTTAGTAATTCAGCCTGTCCCTGTAGCTGACTCTGAACAGCACAACGCCGATGAATATTAATGGTGAGAGGCTGCTCCTCTGGGACTCGTAGCCATGTCTTATGTTTCTGCTGATGCTATTAAAATACAGCAAGAAATCAGCTGATGTGAGCCTTAAGCCAGCGTGGGCTGCATGCAAATCTCTATTTATCACTGCTCATGGTGACCGTTGACTACCTAAAACCCCCAACAGAGACAGGCAGGAAGAAGCAGAGATAAGCAGACATATGATAACCCCATTACTGCGGTCTATGGTAGGAGTCTATTAAATGTTTAGGGATAAATCATGGAATTGCAAGGAAACTTCTGCTTCCCTCCCCTCTGCATCCCTCTAGTTTACATGCTGGTAAAGGAATGTTTTTGTGTTTTCCAGGTGTCTTTCCATCATTTCCTACAGTGTAATTTTAGTACCTCTGGCTTTCTCGTTCTCCTTTTTTCACCATACAGCAACAAGAACAAGACCCGACAAACTTGTACATCTCCAACTTGCCTTTGTCCATGGATGAGCAGGAGCTGGAGAACATGTTAAAACACTTTGGCCAGGTCATATCCACGCGTATCTTGAGGGACTCTAGTGGAGGTAGCAGAGGAGTGGGCTTTGCAAGGTAAGATCCTTGTGCAAGTTATTGTCAGTGACTCATGGTCCTGGAACAATGCTAACTGTTTTTTACTGGTGCTACATTTAGCATTTCAGCATTAGTAAATCTAAACTATGCCAAATATGACACATTGGTATGATTAAACCAAATAAATGGTATCCAACTGAGATGACGCTTCATAGTCAAAAGAGACCCCTGCACAGCAGAAAATTGGAACAGGACCAATAGCGTGGAAGTGATGTCAGGGAAGGCAATGAACTGTAGGGAGCTGGTGTTTATTTTGAGTTACGGTAACGCAAACAGTGCTAAATGATTCAGATCCAGGCTATTAATGATACAGGCTAACAGTGATAATGAAAATGGGTTTTGCTGATTTCTCATCATAAAAGTCCTCATGCAGCTCAAAGCACAAAATTTCTAAAATTAACACCTAAAAACACATAGCTATGTTGTTGATCACAAGGCAGAGGGAGAGACACTTCATGTGTGGACAAATAGAAACTCCTTTAAAAAATACTTTCACAATGACTGAGCCATTTAATTATAGTGGTGACGCTGGCTTCCGCCTGTTGTACTTGCACAACCTGACGTCTACTGAAATACCTGCCAGGCAAGGTCAGGGTCATGTCTGACAAAACAAAAATATTATAATGCATCATAGCAATGATTGTGTGTGTGTGTATCTTTGCATGAATAGGCCTGTGTGGCCCAAATGGTGCCAACTATACAAGTTGAATCCACAACATATGTACACATTGTGCTTGCAATCTTTTATGTTGAACCACCCCTTCCACCCACCCAGAAAGGAAGCAGGTCTTGGAAAGTACCTGCTCACCCTTTTGTACTGCAGTTACCACTCACGTAGTCATGCTCTTTGTGTCTTTTATAACTTCAGGATGGAGTCGACCGAAAAATGTGATGCCGTCATCTCTCACTTCAATGGAAAGTTTATTAAGACACCTGCAGGTGTTCCAGGTAAAACATACATATAATTATCTCACATTCAGAGGCACACGCTGCAGAAACTCAGCGTAAAATGATCTAATTTAACCAGCATGCCATTAATAGAATATGCAAAAGAAAATGACAGGATTTGCCTTGTAATGACTAGAATGCATACAATGTCCATCAGGAGTCAGTGAGTCTGCTGGTAAAGAGCTCATGCACACTCAGGCCTAAGTGGCAGAGCACAGACAAAGAAAACGAGAGAGAGAGAGCTGCTCTGTGTGGCTTCCACTCCCTCTTTAAGCTTTTTAATTGGATTATTAGACTGAAATAGTCTCTTCTGGCCTTGCCTCCTTTAGGGAAGGGAGGGGATTACAGCCCCACAGCTGCTAAATTAGATGTCTGTGTTCCCAGGCTGGCCAGTAAATGTGCACTCCCAAGCTTCAGGGAGTGAATGACTTTATAGCAAGCAATGGCAGACAGCACTGTGTGTGCGTGTGTGACAATGTTTGTTTAAGACAAACCTTTTCTTTTATTCTCTCGCCACTTCTCTCTCTTTAGCTCCACCTGAACCCTTGCTGTGCAAGTTTGCCGATGGCGGACAAAAAAAGAGACAGAGTCAGAACAAATTTGTCCAGAATGGTCGGGGTTGGGGAAGGGACGGTGACTCCAGACTGGTAAGTGGTGCCCAGGGTGGAGTGAGTTGTGGGAACCAATTATCCATGACCAGATAGGAAAAATAAAGCACACATTTCAGGTGCACAGCCAGTGTACCAGAGAGACGTTCATAAGCAGAGGCACTTCAGAGTGACTACTTTGTTCTCTCGTCTTGCTGAAGAGTCATTTACAGAATACATTACATCATATCTCTTTTTATTTAGTTGTAATGTTGGTTGTGGGCTGTTTACTATAAAGTCTTGTGTAGTCAAGAGCGCCTTCCTTCAGCTTTGTACACGATAGTTACGCAGTAAAGTTTCTGTATGATGACAATGTGTTGGTTAAGTCTGGGTATGACGTGCTTCAGTTTAGTTGCCAAACCTGTGCCTTGTTTTGCTCCCAGGCTGGAATGACACTCACTTATGACCCCAGTGCAGCTGCTATGCAAAACGGGTAAGCTACAACAGCAGATTAGACTGCAAAGTTGTCGGTATATATTTCACTGTAGATATTTTATTTTATTAAAATACACTTTATTCTGTGTCCGCAGATTTTTCCCACCAGCATACAGTATCTCAAACAGGATGATTGCCCAAACGTCTATGTCTCCATATATGTCTCCAGTTTCAACATACCAGGTTTTAATCCCTCTCTTCAATGATGAGCATGTAGCTTTGATACTGTCATACAACAAGACAGTTTTACACATAGTAACAGCATTTCTGTTTACAATTGAGCATTTCTAATCAGTAACTTGTCCTTTGGGGTCTTGGAGGTTAAATATGTGACAAAGGGCGCAGTGGCCATTCATGCTTGTTGCTGTGCAAACCACAGTAGCATGTGATCTCTGAAAATAGCAGCTGTTCAGTGTCACTGTGTTTACAGAGTGTGTTTGTGTGATGTTGTAGGTGCAGAACCCGTCCTGGGTGCCTCATCAGCCCTATATCATGCAGCACCCAGTAAGAACTTCTTTCAACATAACTCTCGCTCTCCCTTTCTCTTTTCCCCCTCTGTGGATGTAACAGAATTGAAACATTTTTCTGTAAACAGACACACAATATGGGAGAGTAGTAGTTACACATAAGGTGCCACTGATCCTTGAGGATTTACAGTCCTAAAGTGTTTGTATAGGAATGTAAAAACGACTGCTTTGGGGAGGCTATGTAAGGCTGTGTATCTGATGACAGATGCCGAATATTTTACAACAGATGGGTTTGAATTGAGAGCGAAGAGTCCTTTCTTGCTTTGAAAATGAGCCAGCAAAGATGAGAAAACACTGCTAGATGCGTCAGGCCAGCCAAGATGCTTATAGACAACTTGCTCAACAAGTGACTGTTCACCTTCTGCTGTGGGCATTAGATGTGAAGTCTAAGGTTACTCAGTTTCTCTTTGCCTGAAATCCAGTCCTACTAAATCCTAAACTATATATATTATACATTTACATCCCAGATATTCTGCATCCTTTTTGAGACCGTCTCCATTCATTATGTTTTTGCAGGGATATTTTCCTTCACTGTGTACATGCACCAGCTGCATACATTCCTCTCATCTGTTCACACTTTTCTTCCAGGGTACAGTGATATCGCCCTCTATGGACCCATCTATGTCACTACAGCCGACTTCTATGATGGCCCCTCTGACACAGCAGATGAGTCACCTTTCTCTGAGCAGTGCAGGAACGGTGAGAGAACTCTGCATGGGATCAGAAATTAGTCCACACATGTTTATTTGACTCTTAAGTGTTCAAAGGTGCTTCATTAAATTAGATGTATAGATCATGAGCATGCTCTATATATGACTGTTTCTCTCTCCGTCATTGTGCAGTTCATGGCTGCCAACACAGCTATGCAAGGAGCATACATCCCACAGTATGCACACATGCAGACATCAGCTGTTCCTGTAGAGGTACGTGCACTGACATCATCGCAGCATGATGTGTGTAAAACATCTTTGTTTAAAAGAATAGCTCGTTGTTGACAAGGTGGCCGTGGCAAAGACTGATTTTCCGTCCCTCTTCCAGGAAAATGGTGCACAGTCACAAGTGGACTCATCCGGCAATCATTCCCCGTATTCCTACCAACAATCCAAGTAGTGTGGAGGTAACATTTGGACAACAGCTGAAACAATCCTGTCTGTGACTGCAATGGATGCTGAGGATCTTTTCACTGTTTTGCACAGGTTCTGCAAATGTTAAAGTGAGACTATTTTTGGTATCATTTTCAGAGAGAATATCTGAGTTCAACAAGTGATTCAAAATATATTTAAAAGAAAGTTTTGAAAAAGTTTTATTTTCATACTAGAAAACGTTTATTTTTTACCAAGGATTGCCGCAGGATACAAGAAAGAATCATGTGACTGGTTGTTCAAAGTGCATGATAGTAAATATGTCTTTTGTTAATATTTCCAGATTTCCTTTTTTTTTCTGAAGGTTTTTTTCAGCCAGATATTTTGCAAATGATGTTTTTGTGCTTGCTGTGTGAGTGTTGCCATGGTGAAGTGTTACGTGTTGTTTTCTTGTAAAGTGATTTCTCTTAGTACTTTAGATTGATCTTGCTGTCTGATTAAAATTTGCCTTCACAGTTTTGATACAGTAGTTGTACATACCACCACAGAGAGCGGCAAGAAGCGGACAGTGTTGGGAGCTATTGCCTTGGAAATGAGCAATGTAGTTTCATGAAATCTATGTGTTATTGCTTTTCCCCTCCCAGATCTGATAGAGAAGTAAACGTAGAAGAATATTTATTTAGTAAGAAGACCTTACATGTTTCTGGATGTTGGAATGTGTTAGAAATTCTGCTGAAAGATCACCTTTTGAATCTTGCCTTTTTGATTACTTGGTATTGTAGGATAGCTGAAATTGATCTTGGTGGGGTGGGGGAATGAGAAGTCAGTCGTGTTTTTTGTCTTTATGGGTGATGTTAATTGTTATTTTGATGGGGTGTGTCTTTTTCACTTTTATTTGAAAAGAAAAAAACTAACAGGAAAACATAGACTTATGATTGTGCAAAAAAAAGAACTCATCAAAGCCTTGTAATAGAACTTAGTTCAGTGAGTTGGAGGGTAAAATGAGATGATTACGTGTATTTTATTGCACCTCGCTCTTTGATAGGAAACAAACAAACCTGGCACTTTCAGTTGTAGTTTACATCACCAAAGATTGTGAGCTAGTACACTGAGGAAACAGCATCATCCGTCTCTTTAACCAGGACATAAGTGACTCTGCAAACTCGATTGCAGTTTGGACAGTGTGCCTTTTTTGTGTATGTACATTCAGCTGTTCATTAGTAGATGTAAGTACAGGAGGGACACACACATAAGCATGAAGGAAGGCCTGGATCCAACAAGTGCCACAAATGGATTTCATACTTACAGAAAAAAGCAACATTTTAGTAAAGATTCAGTCAAAAAGCAGTGAAAGGACAGAGCTTCACTAGCAATCTGATGATCGCACTAAAGAAAATAATATAATTATTTTTTTTGATGACAGTCGATTAAAGCAGGTTTTTTGATCATGGTGTCCTCCAATAAGCCTGTGATTCGACCTGGTGGTCAGTCAGACCAGTTATCTACCTCAGAGTTTTCTTTCTCCTCTGTACTAGGTCGGGTTAGCAGGTCCAGCCCGCCCTTCCAGACCAAATGCCACGCTCAGGAGCTGGCCACATACAGCTGTTTCCTTATAGGTTTTTTTTTTTCTTAATGATGTGTTATTGTAATCATTAGGGTTGGGGGGGGGCAACAATGTGTTTCTACTCATGTTCACACAGTCAGTTTCACAGTTTGGAACGAGCTGCTGCTTTTATGGCAATAGATCCCAGAGGCTGATCTAGGACCAACAATGACAGCAAAGCATTGTGTTCGCTGGATCTGCGCTCCAACAAACAAACACGTTTGTTGCTTTGTCTTGGGTCTGGACAAAACTCACAGCAGCATTTCCTCTGTAGTTAGCTCGGGTAATGTAAAGGGCCGCCATGATTATACTTGAGATTTCTGTGTAATGCCAGAGACTGAGAAGTAATACTGTTTTGTGAGGTTCATGCTGCTAGTGGTGTCTGAACCAAGTGCCATAGTATCTGGGTCAAGAGTTGCAGAGGTGCATCATATGAAAATTGCTCATATAAGTAACCACCATGTTGAACAGTCATTAAGTTATATGAAAAAGTTCTAATTTATGAAGAGTTTTGTACAGACAGCTTGAGGAATTTTCATAGAGCTATATGAAAGTGAGTGTTTTTATTTTTTTTACACGTGCCACACAATTGCCAGTGGTAGCTTGTATGTACAGTTTAAGGAATCTTTCCTCCGTATTTTTGTTTCGTAGTGTTTGTCAAAGCCAAAGATTTTTTTTTTTTTTTTTTTTTTTTTTTTTTTCAGTAGATTGTTGCCTAAGGTTTATTCTTTTCATTTCTTTTGAATAAAAATTTTCAACTTTTAATCTGTTTTAAGTCTGGTCTTTATTGGTGTTCTTCATCCTGGAGAGGCAGTTGCTTACCTTGCATTGATTAACGATGGAACTATGAAAAAACATCTTTTGTGTAGGCTGCCAGTTTTTAAATAGCTGAACAAAAAAATGTAATCTGATGATGGCAGTTACTGGAGCTTGGCTGCAGCATCAAAGGTCAGAAATCAGTTTATGTTTAATGAGGAACCTGGCTGCATCAGAAAATGGAAAACATACATGAGTTCATTAAAAGCTTTTCTTGAGACAGCTTGAAAATAATGTCTTGCCCTAAGTATTCTGATCCTTTACCTAAGGAAAACTACTAATACCACACTGAAAATACTCCACAACATGCATCATCAACAAAATATAAAATAATATAGTTGCACTGTAGCTCTGTTGAACTGGTCCACCAGTATTTGTGAACTACCGGCTTTGCGATTAACCCACAGGGCGAGGACCTGGTAAGGACTACATCAACACTCACATGGTATTATTGACAACATCAATGGCCTGGGCGGAGTGAGTTATGGGTATCAGGAGGTATGGCATAGGGTGGGTGTATGGGGGAGTCTGTGAGCAGGCCTTGCCATGGCAGATGGGTCCCCACGGTATCCTGCAGGGTGTTGTGCCACCCTACGGGGAGCCACCAGCTCCAGACGAGGAGCAAAACTCGCGCTCCAGCTGTCTGTGTTTGTGCCACCTGCGCCTGCAGGCAGTGGAGTTGAACCCCCCCCCCCCCCCCCCCCCCCCCCCGAACAACAACCACCCCGCCCCTGAGGCTCTCTGCTGTCCCCTCCCTCACCTGCTCAGGTAGGAGGGACCTGCTGAAGGAACTGCTTTTTCCCGTACACTGACATCTTAAAAGTTACTTACAAACCATACTGACAGTGAATATCCAGGCAGCACTGTTTTGTTGTTGCAGCACTATTTATCGGACCAGACTGACACTAACAGACTTATTGATAGATACAGGGAGCGATAAACACAACCACTGAACCACTGAACATGTTACTCTTGAGTTTTTCAGTATACAGAGCTGTTGATTCAACTCTGAAGCTTTTTGATGCCATAATTTGTCCAGAATAATAGAAACGCTTAAGACCATAATGAATATGATGCCATTTTATAGTAATATAGTATGTTCGGTGCTACAAAACACAGTTATTTACTTAACTACCAGTTAATGTAATTTCAGTTGATTATTTTTCCAATTAATTGATTAATCATTTAGTGTATAAAGTCACATAAATTGGCGTGTTTCACAATCTCTTTCAGTCTGACTTGACTTCTAATCCAGTTTTCGACAGAGCAGAGAGAAGAAGCAAATCCTTACATTTGAGGAGCTGGAACCAGATAATGTTTTTTTATGGGTAATTACTGTCAATGAATCAGCCGACTGGTGATTAATCATATGTGATCAATGTGACAGGAGCCTTTAAACAGAATGCTGTATTACATGTTTCTGTAGCAGTGGGGGAGGAAATATTCAGATCCTTCACAATGCAAACACCACACAGTGACAATACTCTGTTGCAGGTAAAAGTCCTGCATTGAAGAAAACTACTGAAATAAAAGTTAATATCATCGACTTCTTTTTTTGTTTTTACAACCAATAGTCATACATCAAAATGATTCAGTTTACTGTAATTTAAGATGAGTAGAAGCAGCAAAGCATAGAATGAAAATACTCATACAAAGAAAAAATAACTCAAATTTGTATTTAAGTACAGGACTCAAGTAAATGTACTTAGTTACTTTGCACCACTTAGCTGATATGTGTGTTTTAATAAAAACCATGACATGTACAGCTGTAAAGGCTGCACCGATAAACTGGGTAATAAAAATTCATTTTAAATTAGTGCCAATTTATAATACTATCACTTAATGGTTACTACCTACTTTACACCTGCCTTCCACACAATTATATATATTTTATTTTATGATTCTATTATATGTATATATGTGTGAGTTTGAGCATTGGTGGAGGCAGCATGATGTCGCCACTGACTGCTTGACTGTAACTGTTCTATATAACAATAAAGAACTTAAAAGGTAAATTTATTTAAGAGTTCAAATGTTCTTCTGGCATATCACATATCACAGCGATGGCTATATGAGATGGACCCTTCACAATAAATTTACTATTGTAAATAACAGTCGGTCAACATAAACCAACATCTGGCAAATCCTGAAACCCAGTTCGCTCTGATGAACACTGCGCGCAAAGCACCACCTAGAGGTCCCTGAATGCAACATGCGCTGATCCTGCAGGATAACTGTTTGCACACAAACACAACGGCTGAATTACCGAAGAAGCTTTTCCCCAACATTGACCTGAATTTACACAACCTGTCCTCGTGCTTGTTTTTTGTGATAGACTGGCAGATAATAGTGTCCATATTGCTCTTTTTTGTTGTTGCTGCTGGCTGTCATCTCCAAACGGTAACAACGTGTATTGACTTACTGTAAAAATCAGTGTTAGTGGGAATGAATGTTGGTCCCCTGCCTGTGCGCGCTCTGTACGTGTCTACGCACGTGCGTGTTTGAGAGTGTATGTGCGCGCTCGCGCGTGTAGTGTGTGGGTGGGATCTCGCTCACGTTGCCGCGGACACTTGAGTCGTGCAACAGTCAGAAAAGTAGTGTAGGAGCTACGTGATTTCGCGTGTCCTCGCCATGATGGAGTCCCTGAGCAGAAAGCTCTGTCCTCGCTCCGTGTTGTGCTGTGTGTTTGTGCTGTGTACGCAGCTGCAGCTCAGTCTGACGGGAGGTAAGGCGTAAAAACTGAATCTGCGCTCTGAACTAGCTGCTCTCTCGTCTCTGTCAGTCGCGGGCATAGCTGTGGTTGTTTTTAGCATTGCGTAGGCCTGCGCTACATTAAGTGCCCATAACTCTGTGTTCTTTGCTTTTGTGTTTGTTTAGTGCAAGCTTTCTGTCGATAAGCTGTGCCAGTAGATTTTGACTACAACTAGACATGTGTCACTGTTACCAAACCAACTTTCCTGAATGTCGACACTGAACAGAACTTTTGAACAATCCCAAACAGTTCTTACACGTAAGTTCAAAGCAGTGTGTTTGCCTGTGTTGCGAAACTCGAATAAATCATTAAATCCGTGTTTTTCCCCTGAGGCCTGGTCCACAGGAGGACAGCATTCTTAAGATTTTGCCTTGAAGATGCAGCGAACGTGTCCAAAATCCGTTTAGGTGGACTAGATTTTTGACATTATGTGGAGCTAATTTTGTCATTAATTAGAAACGTACAAGTTGTTATTACCACGTGAAACACTGTTCAGATGTCTCATAAACTAAGAGAAATATGACAGATATGTCAGTTGTTTAAAGCAGCCTTAGACGACAGAGCTCCATGGGAAAATAATCAGATTATAAATAACAGGTGCGGCGCTCAACAAACGATCCAGGGAACAGTCCAGAAAGTCATGTCACCATTTTCCAAACACAGACTCAAACTGCTCTGATAAAGAGGAACAGCGGTCACAAGCTGAACCTGACGTAGTTTCAGTGGGGGGGGGGGGGGGGGGGACATTCACTGACATTCAAACACAGTTGTCCCAGCATCTTAAAATGGCGATATGGTTATGTTAGTTTGGTGGCTTTTTTTTTTTCCTGGAGCTTCTGAATCATCCTGCACAGATGATCACCGCTGAAAGAAATGTCAGCTGGTCAGGTGTCAAATCTTTTGTCCCATGATTTTCCTCAGACTGTCCTGCAGATGGACGCACCTGGGTGCCATTTCAGGACAGATGTTACCACTTTGTCCACGGAGAAGAAGACAAAATCAAATCCTACACGTTTCAGAGAGCACAAACCCTCTGCCAAGGATTTGGTACCTGAGACATTTTATTTTCACATATTTTCTCGAAGACCAAATGACAGTAGGACTGTATTATCAGTGTGTGTGACCCTGTTACTGTACATTGCTCTGTTTTTTTCTAGAGCTTTTGACCGTCCAGAGTGCCGAGGAGAATGACTTTGTCATTAAATATAGCCCAGCAGTGTGGAAAGGCATTGTCAACGTGTGGCTGGGAATGTATTATGACACAAACAGTAAGTACCATGTGACCAGAGGACTGTGAATACATGCTGGATAACTTCCATTAGATAAAATCTGATTCCTTCTGGAACAAATTCATGAAATCCTTTTTTTCTGAAGCAGTCATTGAAGGCATCGTCAGGGAAGTGAAGCCACCAGAAACTAAATTTCAACTCCAGTATTGTGAATATTGTGTTGATATATTAAATATGTGAACATTATATGTGCTGTAACACACTTGAAGGAAGCAAAGGAAAAGGGAGACTGTAATTCCACCGTTGCATGGTTAACCTGTGGGAGTGTTTGGCACACCTGCTGAGTGCTGCTTTGTGTGTCTTGACAGATGACGAAATGAGGTGGCTCGGCGAAGACCCCTTGCAATTCACTAACTGGGAGGACGGCTCTTTTCCATCCGATCTCGTGCCTTTAGATACATGTGTGGCTCTGCACAGCAACACAGGGAAGTGGGAAAATGTCAGCTGCCTGGATAACGTGGAGAATGGAGTGATCTGCGAGACGGAGCAGAGTAAGATTTAAGGCCCTTTTTTTTTTTGCAACACATAAGTCCAAATGTCTTCCAGAGTTTTTGAAAGGCTTTTGGTTTAATGTGAGTTCAGAAAAATGGTTGGGATTGTTTTCCACTGACCTCACTGTGTTTTTTTTCCAGAGGCAGAGGAAGCTAAGCCGAGTAAGTTCACCTTTGAGCCTCTTTTCGCCGTTTCTTTACTTGTTCCTCTGTGATTTTGTGTTTATGGTAGTGACCTTCCTTGCATTGTTACTTGTCCTCGTCAGAGCCCAGCGCGCTGCTGTCCGCCCTGGTCATTCTCAGTGTGGTGGCTATCGTGGGAGTCTCTGCAGTCGTTTGGTTCCTGCACCAGAAGCACAGTCCTGGCTCCAGTATCTTCACGGCATTCGAGTACCACCCTCCGTTCCGAGTCATGGAAACGGACCGGTCCTGCCTGGTGGAGGCTGAGGAGACTGACAGTGTGCCGTAGGAGAGCTTTCTCTCTCTCCACAATAGGAAGCATCAGGCCCTCCTCACTGGGTGGGGGGTTCATGCGAAGATAAGTCCGCTCTAAAAACAAACAAACAAACAAACAAACACTTAACAGAAGTAGTTTTGGATTAACACGCATCAATGCCGTGACTCAGAATACTGTAGTGAGATTGTAAACGACTGACACCAGGCTAACTCTGATACTCACTTCTCACTGAGGCACATAAACCTAAATCTCACTACTTCTGCTTTTTTTGTCACGTGCACTAACAAAGAATCATCTGTACATGTTTGAGATTGGTGCATTTTCTGCATCTGTGATTTGATGTTACATCAGTGTATTATCAGGCACTCTGCTTTTCTTTTGCGATCGTCATTTCTCTCCCGCTTATTAAAAGCAACGTGCTCTTGCTTATTGAAAGATTAAATGAATGTACTTTTCCAGAGCAGACAGACATGTTCTCTTACAGGGCTACTCCTGCGATTTAGCATTGCATTCCCATGAATAAACAAGAGGGAGACTGAAATAAGGACAGTAAGTTGGTGCAGCAGAGACTCTGCAGATTCTGTATTTCACATAATGCAACCAATCACATGTCTCCATTAGACGCTGCCTGCCTGGTTAGTGGTCCGTACCCCCAGTTTGTAACACAGGCATTCTGTTGCAAATGAGTAAATATCCCTGACCAACATCATCAAGAGTTATTCTCTCAGATTTTAGAAACCCTCCAGAGCCACAGTAGAAATGATTATACAGCCATGAAGAGCAAACTGACCTTTTTTAATATGTGTAAAGTCAGTGGAGTGTCCCTTTTAAGCAGTATTCAAAGACATGGGAATTGTCCAATCACAGGCTATGAAGGCCACACGTAAATAGATAGAGAATGAGCAATTACCGTGTTACCCCACTCATTAAATGAAGTAGATTTGCACAGTCCGTGAAGGAGATTCTGCTCCAGGTTATATATGTTGAAATGGAAAGCCGTCCTAACCGATCTCCCTGCATTCTGTCAGTTTTTCTTGCGGCCAGGTGTGAGACGAGCCAAAATATGGCCAGTAAAGCCAACATTTGTTAAAGATCATGACACAGATGAAACTGTCTTCATTCATTCCAGGATATTTTCAAGGTGGCTGTAATGAAAATAGCCCACACTCACAGTTCATCTGCCCTTTATATACTTTCTACCAGGTCAAAAGATGCAGCGTGTATTTTTGTTTGTGTTTCCTTGCTGCAGTCTCTGCAGAGTGGTCAAGATATTGGTGATGGAAATAAGAGGTCCTGTGACATTAAAGACAATCAGGATTTGTGATGTTTGCATTGCAGAATGCTAACCTTTACAGTGTGCAAAATAAACCCTCTTAATACTGTCATACACTTTAAACAGCATGGATGCTTTTGTGCAATATTTATGGTTGATTTGGCAAAATCTGAGCCCTCATGCATTTTTCATAATAAAGAAAATATGTTTGACTATAAGAAGGGCTTTTATTTTTATTGAACTGATCTGAGCAGAAAGTTCCATCAGGCAGCAACAAGAAGTATTTCTCGTAGTGTGCTGCCAGTAATATGTTGCCTCGCAGCCTTGGGCTGTCCAGCAGTGTCAAAAACTTGCAAACTGAGGAAAAAAATGATTTCTCTCTATTCTGTGTGATCTACATAGAGCATTGCTGTTTGATATATATGTCAATGCATAATTGAGGAGAAAAGGATAAATTAGGACACCAAAATTGGGGATAGAGTCTAATTAGTTCAGAGAGGATATCTAAATCACTGTCATCTGAAGAGTGTCATTCCCTCCACATGTCCAGTGGCTCTGTTGACATCCCAGCGTGGGCCGAGATGAAACAGAACTGAGAGAAATCAGCAGGAAATCTCTTTTTTCTTCCCATTCATGCACGTCTATTTTAAGACTTCCAAGAAGTCTGTCATCTAACAGATTCTCTTTAAATTTTGGCTGCATATGCCTCTTTTTGTTGAGTACTTTCCCTTGATGTTTTTAACATCGAGTTATGAATTATCAAAGCCGTTCGTGGACCAGCATTTACTGATGTAGCAGGCTAAAGGAGAACCATGACAACAACCTTTTCCTCCAAAGCGTTCCAGGTCATTTCAAGGTTTGGCCACAAGGTGGGACAGTGAATCACATTTCTGTCAGGTCCATTCACTGACTGCAGGGATGGGGTTTTCTTCCACTAATTAATGAGGTTCAGAAATGTGGAACATAATGAGTGTGATGCTGTTGTGAGAGTATTTGTTGTTTGGACAACCATCTATAAGATTTTTTTTAAATGGCAAACCAATTAGATGGAAGAAATGAAGTCTAGAGTTAACATACCTTTAAACATGAACAGAAAGTAATATGATGCTAAAACAGCAACAACAACAAAAAAGTTTATCTGATCTCCAAGCTGAGGGGAAAGTCCTCTTGATGATTGAGAAAGTCATGCAGTCTGGCTGCAGTGGCCAGTGATCAACATGTTAAGTAAGATGAAGGTCCAAGCACCAAAATGAGACCAGAAAAGACCACGACTGCTGAGTGGGAGGTGTGAGACTGGACCTGTGTGGGGTTATCTGTGGTTGGACATGTTAAGACTGTGGCTTTTATTGAGTGACAATGATGAGAAAGAGTCTTGCTTAAACAGAGATTGGACGCTCATTTCCTGATTCAAATATAAACAAAAGACCAACCATCAAAAATAAAAACACGACCTGCTAACAGTCTGGCAGCGACTAGCAGGTCTTAATATAACAATGACTAGACAGCAACGATATCTATCTGTAAGGCTTTTTAGATTCTGTTACACAGTGTGTTCTGTATAAACTGTACACTGGAGTAGAAGAGGCCTATATTGTCAAAAACGGTGGCTGAGAAACACAAAAAAAATCCGATCTTCATGCATATTACTTCAATTACACACAGCACCTCAAATTTACAGATCGGGCCTTTTAAAACGATTTGATTGGTTATATCTCAGCACTTATTTATTTTCAAAACTCAAATTTTAAAAGACCAAAGAGTGATTCACGCTCATGAATATGCAACAAAGCATAATTCCTTCGAGATATAAAAGCTGATTGCTGTGATAGTGAGCTTCTGTCTGAGTGATACATTTAGACAGCTTGAAGAGCGATTGTCAAATATCCCTTTCTTCATTGTTCACGTCCTAGTCCGGTTCTAGGTCTTTTAACTGCTGCCCTCATCTCAGATTCTTTTTTCTTTTTACGCAATTCTACTAGAATTAATTAAGAATGAACAATGATGTGAAAATAAAATGGCAGTTCAGGCTGATTATCACGGCTGCACAGATTTGTGGTTTGTTGTAATGTCACAGAAAGGTGTTCAGCTTCTGTAAGTCAGCAGCTACAACAGAGAAAAACATGTATTGACATGCATCAGAAAGGTTTTCTTCAGTTCATTCTCCAGCACAGGCATAATTACAATGATTATAGTAATAATTATTAATTAGAACACTAACGCACAGAAGCCTAATTTGATTCTTATTCATTCATTTTTCAGAAATTATTGAATTTAATCAATGATGGACCTTTGAAGTTTTTTCTTTTTCTTCTTCTTGCAAACAGATCAACTTAAGTGATTTATCCTGTTAACATCCCTGAAACCGTCTTTTCTCTTAAACTGAGGATGTACGTCGTTTATTAGCACAGAGGGGCTGTTGTCTCATCACCAAGGCTATAATGGCCTATTTTCGCTCAAATAATTGCAAATGAACCTCATTCACACAGCTGCCACACCACTGCTCGAAGCAGAAAGAGGTCTACACTGACCCAGAATGACTAATCAAATGGACATTGGTATGCATGAATAAGATATGACATACAGTAGCATGACAGATGGAATGAAAATGAGAGCCACACCGGATCACAAGACGCAAGTTCATCAAGCTGGAGAATGATCGAGTTATGTGGCAGTAAGAGACGACACAGAGCAAAAAAAAAATTTAAAAAAATGACACTGTGATGTGTAGATACTTAAAAACAGCACTGACTCTGGCCTTTGTGTAAATACAGGTCAACTCTTTCCTGCCTTTCTGGTTTCACCACAACCCCCTCTTCTTTATTTCTCAGGATCCTGTCATTTCTGTTCATCTCATCCTCTATTCATGCTCCTGTCTTTCCCGAGGAAGGTGTCTGTACACAGAAGTGTAGAGCATCTGTTTCTCATGTTCTGGAAGTCTCGTGTTTCTCCCCCATTCACCATCCTGGAACATGCTCCAATTAACAGAGGAAAACAAAGGCCACTATTTTAATGACTGCTCTCTGACCAGCCATTCCAGTTAAACCGCAGCATACTCTATTCTATGTCAAGGCATTTCATACTACACTCTTTACCACCTGCAGGGCCATGACATGGATGCTCTTTATCACAGTTTTAATAAATAGAATGCCATATATTTACATGTGTTAAAAATAATAACTGCATTATATTATTAATTTAGCCTTCCAAAGTGGTGGACAAAGTATTCAGATTATTTACATAGGTAAAAGTGCCAATACAGGAATGTAAAAATACTCCATTACAAGTAAAAATCCTGCATGAAAAATTCTGTTGGGACATTTATGAAACCATGTGAGAAGTTTAGAGGGAGAAATCCCTATTTGGTGTAGCTGTTAACATCTCATAGACATCTGAAATGTGATTCTGACTGTACGCTGCTTTTTGTAAGACATCAGAAGAAGAAAGGTTGGAACCCACTGGCTTCCTCTTTCACAATGAGACCATCATCTTAAAAGTAACTGGCAACGAAAGCTGTCAAATTAATGTAGTGGAGTAGTAGTAGAAGTACAAAGAAGCATAAAACTCAAGTAAAGTACAAGCACTGCAAAACTGTATCTGTACAGTACTTGAGTAAATGTACTTAGTTACTGTCCACCTATGGCCTTACCTTTCAACGCATGGCAAAAAAGCTACTGTAAGCATGCCATAAGAAGATAGAGTGCGACTCTGAGCGCAGGCTTACATTTTTCTATCTGACAGCTCACACGGTGTGGCAGATTTTCGCGACTGACAGACTCACATGCGCACACGCACACAGATGCAAACTCAAGTGATGAACGTACCCAGTTTTTAGCTCAGACACTGTGCCATTTTCTAAATCAAATGCATGTGCAGTGCTGCAAGGCTTTGGTGCTGAAGGGATCAGAGCATTGTGTGCCGACATGATTAAAATCTCTATTACTTAAATTATGTCAGGAAAGAAAAAAACTAAATCAATGACAGCAAGTCCAACTCCTGTGCCTTAAGGGTATACTGAGCTTTCTGTGGACTGATAGAAAAATAATAATTAAAAACAAAAGCACCATCTTAATTTGTTTTCCATCAGTCTCTGGAGAGATCATCTTTGCTGTGTCTTTGGTATCTCATTATACTTTCTAATCAAGACTCTTTAAAAATCCCTTCAAAGGGGACAGACTGTTTGCCCTTCCCCCAGCACGCTGCTGCACTGCAGCCATCGACTGCGACTTATTATGTTACAAATGACCAAGGTATAGGCTGACATTTTGATTGTGCAACATGAAAAACCATGGCTGGAAAAAGGCTTTTGAAAGACATGCTGCCTCGATCTCTACAATTGTTCATTCTCTCTAATGAAGATTGTCCAATACAATTAAAAACCCAGGTATCCTGTGGCTTGGCTGACGAATTTATCAAATCATTTTTTTCTCCCCTCTCTCACCGTGTGTTCATCCAGCCAGGCGTGTTGTACACTCAGTCCAGTCAGTCTGTAGCTCATGTGACTGCAGCATCTAAAATGACAACAGAATTAAGAGACGGGGGGAGAAAAATCAATGAGCAGAAGGGGAGGTGAACAAGCAAATAAACCTGTTTTAAATTACAAATGCTGATCAAGGATTTTTTCTCTCTCTCAGTGTGCCTTTGTGCTTTATTTACTGTCTCTAGTTAGCTTAGCTTCATGTACAGTGTGCTTTGCCATGAATTGAAATCCACACCATCCCCTGAACGCTAACACGTCTTTTTCTTTCCAAAGACAACATGGTGAGACTGTGACACTTAAACACAGCAGCTACAGCACTTGATATGTTTCCATATACTGTGCTAGCGACACTGTGTTGTCATTAACTCAACAGTGATCAGGGGGAAGAAAAGGCAGATCTGCGTTCGACTGGTGTCACTTTAGTGGATGAACGGCATGCATTGCATTACTGATTCAATTTAAACCATCACCAAAACATTAACGGCCACTTAATCGTTTCTCTATGGCATTTTGAGCTTCATTTGGTTCCTGTCTGAACTGAGCTGTCCACACATTCAGACTGCTCCCTGTAACACAGATGCATGGCCTCCTCAGGGGCAGGTGCAATAGATCCACACATTCATGTTTAAATTATATGGAATTAAGAGTCTAAATTAATGTGCACCCTCTGTATTCACCAGCATTGTTATCCTCATTTTAACTCCTTCTTATTTTTTCGTTTTCCTGTTTTAATTTCCTTATTGCTAGCACTTTCTGTTATTACCGCCATTGCATTTTGCTTTTTCTAAAGTTTGAGTCTGTTTTGTGGTGTCTCTCCTCCCAAATTTTGCTTGCAGAACAATAACACTGATCTGAACTAAAGCAAAGCACCATCAGATCTTCAAAAAAAATGTCACTGTCACTGTCTGCCAAAGCTATTGTTCCTGATTCTTGTAAGATATTTATTACAAAATAAACTATGCGTTTGTGTGCAGTATAATCTACCACCTGTCCTTATTTTGAATTCCTAAAAACATCATCAATCAATTCAAAAGATTAGAAATCAACCCCCCCCATATGTGAAAATAAGAGGCAGGACTGTGTTTCCACTGTCACACCAGGGATGTGGTGGAAACTCAAAGCTCTTGAAACTTATGCACCTGTTTGTGAGTGAGTTCACCCACCTTCACACACGTGCTGTTGATGTAATGATAAATCACAAATCAATATTTAATTCATGGTATCACTTTTCAAATCTGGTGCTCGTCCCACATTTAGATCGGCTGTACCTGGGGTTGCAGACACGATGGTTGGTGAAGCTGACGGTCGGTTTGAGCACTCGCCGGCTGCGGGGGGGGGGGGGCAAAAGTTTGCATTGTAGAAGCCTTGAGCTGACGTCACTTCTCTTGAGTTGCTTGGAGTGGAAACGGAGGCGAGAGTCTCTTCAATCTGCGATTAGAGAGCAGCACATCCAGTCACACTCCCGGACTCAATTACTGACCAGTTCTCCACTCATCTCTTTGAACAGCCCTCAAACAGCGCAGAAACAAATAGGAAAAAAGAGGTTGGAAGTACATTAATTCACTCAAATCGCTTTTTTGAGGAATACGCCGATTTTCGACGATAAGGTGAGTGTATTTGTGTTTGGCATCGTTAGCTTGCTGGCTATCACTCACTAACGTCCGTAAGCTAATGCGCTGTTTCACGTCTGTCTGTCGCTCGGGCTAACGGCTAAGCTAAAGTTCTTTAGCTAAACCGGTAGCATCCTCTTTTCCTACACTTGCCTCATTGAAGCGTTATCCGCTCCGTGAGTTCAACACGGCGATTTAAGAAGAAAACAAAAGTTCACGTCAAAGTAGATGCGGCGGGTTCGGATGCTGTCGAGCTAAACTTTGCGCAGAATATGACAGTTGTGGTGTTGAAACTGTAACTTGGTCACAAGAAGAGTGTTCTGACATAAGAGTTGAGCAACTACCGTTACCATGTCAGCGGCGCTTGGCTCGCGCAGGCAGGCAGTGCTGCTCCGTCTCGTCGGTACCTTGCAGCATGGATCGTGTCTTTGTTGCCAGCTGGTCCACTCTGCGGATTCACCGTTTGTCCTGAAACGTTAACGGATGGATGATGAAAACATGTACATAAGTTAGCTTTGCCGGAATATTAGTTAGTTACTTTGTTTTTTAGCTAACAGCACGCGTCATGAAGGAGTGTTATCATGTGAAAAGACGTGTCTGTCTGGCTGTTTGACGCTTGTTGTGGTTTTAAGCTTCGTGTGACAACATGTCAGGAAATGATCAAACAACTGGATTTAATACAGGTGGGCGCAATGTTTTCCCTTCGTCTTCCCGAACATTAAATGATGTTATCAGTCTGAAAGCGGGGGGGGTGCCCGCTGCTCTCCCCCCTCTGGCTTCTCTTTCTGTGGCTTCCTCTTAAAGGAGAGCGCAGCTAATGCTGCAGCTGCGGTCTGGGCTGAAATTTACCCTTTGAGATTATGACAATACCCTCCATTTTTCTGCTTTCATATTAACAACAAGGCATTCGCCATCTTGGGGTGTTTAAATTGGCGCAGCCTGTGTAAACGCTGTGTGTCCGTCACAAAGTTGTGAAACTTTGGACGAGAAAAGATCTGAATGACACAACCTTGATTTCCATCCAGCAGTGTTTTAATCACACCAATGGAAGAGGTTTTGGAGTTTTATGGAGTTCTTGCTGGACAGATTTCAAAACGGATTGGATATGTTATAAATCTGCAATCCAAGCACTTTCATCTTCCTGTGATGACATGTCACACATTTGGCTTAAAGCCCTTGCAATTCAGTTGTAAAATCTGTCATAAACTGTGTGCCACAAGCACAGGCTGGGCCTCACTTCCTATGCAGAAATCAGAGGGTTTTTTTTAGCATTGCTCTGATGTCTTCCATTTGCACTTGACTTACTCTAAATGTTTTGAATGACATGCACTATCTCTCTGTCAATTCTGAACGAAAACACAATCTAAAAGACGTTTGATAACCTAATGCACCTTAAATGAGTTAAGACAAATCTTGCACTAAGTAAGACCAGACATTAGATATCTGGACTTGTCATACGGAAGGAAAAGCACAAGTGTCACTAATAACATTTACAATGGGTTGGTCACCATTCAAGGCTGTGGTTGAGTAGTCAAAAAGTTGCATCTGATGTCTTTTCATAAACGATTTCCCTTGACCTCAGTGGGAAATGTCATGAGAGAATCCGACTTCACGTACACTAGGCTAAGTAATTATGCGACAGCAGATGTTAGACACGGGTCCGTCGTGGTCACTTAACGTGTTGCTGCTGCAAGGAACTGTGGGATGTCATTATCTCTTTTCATACAGGATGGTCCAGTGTATTGTATGCTAACGGACATAAGAAAGGAGGCATTGAAGCACCTTTCCTTAACATTTAGAGTATTTGACCAGCTCTTATCATGGCTGCCACTTTGTTAGTTCCGGGTCATTTCACTCAGTTAGGAACCTTTCTAAGCAAAAAGAGACTGTCCGTCCATTACCCAAGTGTCTCAGTAAAGCCCTAACAGCCTCACAGTGAGCCAGCATGCACAACAGCAGCACCCTGAAACTGAAGCAGCTAATTGGAATTCAGCCTTGCCATTAAGCCCATTAATTTTACTTCCTATATCAACTTGTATTAGATCCAATCAAACTTATTCATAACAGCATCAGCTAGCCTTCTCATACAGGAGTGTATTGCTCAAACAGTGCGCAGAGTTTATTTTAATGGTGTAAATTTAACTTGCGTCATTTAGTTTGTTTTGGCAGGCATCTTCTGTTTGCTACACAGTAGAGCTGATTTGTCCTTATAACTATAATCGATGGTAACTAACTTGTGTGCGCCCTTTGCACACACGGTCTTAAGTGAAATGGCAGTGAACATGATTCCTGGTAGAGTCCATCATTTAAATGGCTTCAGTAGCCAAGGCAGCAAAATAAATCAGATCACAGCCTTGATGTGTTATGCATGCATCCAGTAACTGCCAATGAATCAAAACACAGGTAGAAGGTCACTAAATTTGCCTCATATTTATTCAGACCGCATGTCCTTGAAAACCTCTAAAGAGAGAACAATGTTGAAGTGATGTGTACAAGGATTCTAATATGTTAATATTTTAACATTGAGAAATCAAAAGAGCAAGTCAGCAACTTGGCAGAGATGTTGAAAATATTGCAGGGTATTGTTCTTCCAGGCTCCAAAGGCAAACGTGCCTCACGGTCGCTAAATTACTTAAAAGAGCCTTTTTAAATGTTAGCCGTCCCAGCAGACAAATAAAAAATATTTTTAGCTTAATTTTCAGAGATTTATTCCCACGATTGCAAAGTATTTAACTTTAAAGAACCAAGTTTCAATTAGAGCTTACTATAAACACGTAGACCTTAAATTCCATTAATAGTACATAGTATGTCAGCTTTTGTTAGATTTGTGTGCACCAGGTCAAGACATACAGTGGTGTAGATTCAGTTGTCTAACATGCCACCTTTCCAAGGTTTAACCAGTTGTCTTAGATGTAAACAGCTTTGCTGAATTGGTCACAGTGCTCACCATTTCAAGCGGGGATCACATTAAAGGTTTTTGTGGCCCCTCTCAGCAGCCCAGGTCCCCTTTTTGTGTTCTGTCGGCCCTTAAAAGTGCTCCTCTTTTCCCTTGCCTTTTGAAAGAAAAAGCAGAACTGCTAATAATTGTGATTTCACCCATTTTCACCCTGTCTCTTCTACTCTTACCCTTTCCACAAGTTTGCACTCATTAATCAAAGGTGCTGGTCTCCCGCTGAGGGCTGAGCAGGTTCATCAATTTGGCAGCCAGCTTGCTGTAAGGAACAGTGCAGAGGCTCTTAACACGCAAGCATAAATAAATCTATGGGCTTTATATGCAAGCCCTGAAGGTTAATACTGTATAATTCAATGTACCCTCTTTGTCTGTTGTGATTGATGTTTTTAAACATGTGAGGCTTGACGGGAGTCCCTTTTTGTAGGTCAGTGTTGACACTTTATGATTGGGTGAGCTTGGGGGGTGAAAGGCACGAGGGAGGTGGATTATTAGGAATATGTCAGGGAGATTACTCTTTTTCACTCATCTTTCTGGTCTATTTTCTCTCTGCCTGGAGATGCTTGTCGCAGTGCTTTATTTGAAGCAATGATGCCTCTGAGATTGAAGTCTCCCTGCTGTGTTAATGGGGAAGATGTTTAAAATGCTAGTGGTCTGGGCTGTGTGTTTGGCTGTTTAGTATTTATTTGCCTCCTTTGCGGCAGGAAATGCAGGCCAGCTGAGAATGAATGAATTGACTCCATATTCATGATTCCAAGTCAGGTAGTCACGCAGGACTAATACAAACCTTTTGTCCGGTTTCTGTTCTAAACCATTCCCCTCTCACACGAAGACTGTGCCTGAGCAGCCCCCTTTTTTATTGATCCTCATCATTTAAAATCTGGTCACTGCTGCCACAACACTTCCCACTTTAGCGGTGCTATGCATGCTGCCGCAGCCACATTTTTGAATATTGCGTTTTTATTTTGCATTCTCTGGCCTGATAAGAGACTGGAGAAAAGAAATTCATCCCTAAAAATGTTTGGATCAGCAAAGGCCAAAGTCTAAGGCTTAGTGAACCTGAATTAAATTCTTTTCCCACCAGGATGAGCCATTGCACAGGCAGTGGACATGCATAGGAGTATTGCAACTCTGACTTCCTTCAACATACCTGAAAGATTGTCTGTTTATATTGAACCTATACTTACAAAAAACATCATTGCCCATGTTTTCATTTAGCTTATCCCTCAAGCACCTACCATATTGCTGTATTGCCATTATGACATGAATCATGATTTTAGTGGGAATTTTTGCATCTCAGTTTCGCTAAAAGAAATTATTTAAACGATGATGTGATTTTTGCTGCTGTCTGTACCAAACAAGCATTTTACCTTACGTCCGGAGAATATGATTTGTAGTCTGGGGCATCTCTGTAGCACCCCAAAGCTTTATTTAGAATAGTACATTGTGACACCTTGTACCTTTAGAAAATTGCAGTTTTGATAATGTAATTACTCATCGAAAAAAACTCATATCAACAGAATTCAAAGGAGATGGTGATGATTTGTTAGAGCTGAGAGGGTGAGATTAATGAATAAAGAAAAGACATTAAGATGCCACCGGCCCAGCCGTCCTAACGAGCATGATGTTCACCCTGACCTCACTAGCGAGCTGAAAGCCTCAAGTCATGTCACACAAAGACTGTCAAGGAGACTATGCAGAAGTTGTTTTTGGTACCCAGGTTAGTTTTTTGACTTGGTAAACAGTTTTCTGTGTAGGGAGGCCAGTGCCATTATCTGTACTGAAAGTGATGGCACGGAGTTAGATGGAGTGTCCCGAAGAGGCTCAACCTTGTAGTACTTCAAAGACTTGTTGCAACAACTAATTATTTGAAGCTCGAGAGTGACCTTTTTACTCGTGATATTGAATCAAACATACAAGCGTAGAAGACAGTAATCTCTTTAACGCTGGTATTCACACTACAAAATGACACAGATGGAAGTGTAAGGAGACCTGCATGGAGATGACGCACAGCAAGTGTTGCTGCTATTGATGTGAGAGCATGGAGGCCATACTTGTGAGTTATGAGAGAGCCACTGTTTACTGGTCATGTTTAGAGCTGATTTAGACAGTGTGGAGAGGCTGGGTAACAGCATGTCTATGTCTGATGAAAGAGTATTTTTACTTTTGATACTTTCAAAGGATCCATATTGTTTTGGTGGGTCATCGTGACATAAAGTTGGCTGTATATGAAAACCATTGCACCCATCGTTTTGATCATGAGCCAGCTAAGTTTTGAAGATGTGTGACTGGGTCTGTGAAGTCAACTTTGATGTCCAAATTAGATAGAAAGTCATAACCAAGTCATTGGACTTGTTGGGCTTTGTTAAGAGTCCTGAATCAAGTAGTTTTACTTGTAGCACACAGGTGCTATAAAACTGCAATCCACTCAGATATGCTAGAATTACTCTATTAAAGGAACAGTGTGTCAGATTTAGCTGGATTTATTGGCAGAGTACAGCAGACATTGAATATAATTTAAATCCTTTTCTAGTGTCTAATCACCTCAAAATAAGTGGTTATTTTATTTGCTTTTCTTCACAATAATGGGTGATGGTGTTCACCAATTAATGTTATTTGTCATTAGTTTCAGAGTTTAATTGTCTTGTATTTTCTCTCTTTTCTCCTGTAAGTTTGGTTGGAATTTATTTCCTTTAAACATGCACCTTTCAAAATCTCCACAGAAGGCTCGGCCTGGCAATAGCTATCTGTTCTATGTATTTCTAGCATAAAGTTTTGTTCTGTGATTTATGTAACCTGATCACAGGCATAAAACGGCCCATTTCAATAGAGGATCGTGGAGAAAAGAAAAACATAAAGTTCAGTTTTCTTTTATTACTACGTGAATAAAACCCTTACTTTTAGCCCATTAGGTTGGAATATTTCTCCTTAGATACTCTTATTTAGGTTGCAGAGAATGTAAAAGGAAAAACTGGCCCCTTCTCTGTATATCATATTCATGTTAAGTGATAATATAGAAGTTAACAACCCTCAGTCAGCTAATTATATTTAGTGCTTGGCGTGATTTAGTTCAGTTGCTATACAGGTGATTTATGAAGACTCGAGGATTTAAGTGACTCATTGATTGAAAGATTGGACCTCGTTTAAGCTCCATTTCCTTTACATTCCAAACAAAATGAACCCAGATATAATGCATAAATGGTATACTGTACATGTGGTGGTTGGTCAGAAGTGTTTGTAGTGCCTAACGTGTGTGTGTTACGGCATAAATAGGATAAATGTTATATAAATAAATGCAATTTTTAAAACAGATTTCAGGAGGACTAAACTTGAAAGCTTGGTATTTGAGTGTTTTTCAGAACGGAATATTTCAGTTTCTACTCAAAGTAAAACATTTATTTGATAGTTTCCTTAGCTCATTGGATTTCTACAAAATCAAAACGTTCCCATATAGCTCCTCTTGTCATAGAGTAGACCATAATCCAATTTCGCACAAGTGTTTTTGTCATGTCCCATTGCCCTGTGCTGTCTCCTGGTGCAGGACTTTGATTTTCTGCTGATGTTTAGAATGGATAGCTCATCTGCCCCTGGGTCCATATTACCATTTTTATTTCATTCTCACAGAAGCTTTCAGATGGGAACGATGCTGAATGAGTAAATCGATAAAATCAAGCAATAAATCTGACCGTTGTTGTCTCATGTTTCAGGTGCGCGGCAGTGATGTCACAGAACTGAGGACAGTGTCATGCAGTAAGTGTTTGGTTACATCAGCCAGCCATTGACCATCTCTGCCATTATGCTCTTTGAAGTGCCTCTTTTGATTTCATATAGGGAAAAACCAGTTTGCTTTGTTAAATTGGAAAAAGTAACTCATGAATGGAAATGCAGGACTAAGCGGAGCACCTCATTTTGAAGTATTATTTAGGTATAGGATTAAAAATTTCCAATTAGGTCGAGATTTAACAAAGTCCTCCTTTATGAAATTAGTTTGTGCTGCATTACACTTTGCTCTCATTTTGTGTGTTAATCTAATTAATTCCTGTCTTTCTTAGAATTAGAGTGTCAAGGCGTCAGAACATATTTAAATCTCTTTGGGGAGAAAGGAAAACTTTTTTGACTATGGGGTATGTTAAGATAAATTACTGTGAGCCAAACAAGGGTAATTGGTGGGGTTGGAGCCATTGTTTGGCTTTGTTTTAATTTTAATTTAGGCTACTCCACATATACAGATGTTTCCTAGCTGCTATTAAAGATTGAATTGTTGCCCCAAGACAGAGTCGGTTGGTATATCAAACTCATTTCCCTTCAGCCCGAGCTCTACTCTATCAGAAAGTGTGACATGTGGTTTTTCTCCGACTGCAATATGTGCTGCCAAATTACCAGCAAGTTCATATGCGGTCTTGCAAGTGCAGTCGGGTTTTCTTTGTTGTTCATGCTCCACTGTGGAGTAGGTCAGATGACGGGTATTTACAATGAAACAGTTTCTCCAAGCAGTCAATATATGAGCACAGTTGTACTTGGTTGTCACACTAGATCAACACGCTTTGAAGGCAGAATATTTTGAAGTTAAATTAATATTATAAAGGAAATAGAGATTATTTTGCCTTTTAACTGTAATGCTGAATTGTGGGTTTATCAGATATTGTTCAATTATCAGTGCTACTGCTTCTTTGTTGTTGTCATTGCTACTTAGACTCCTCAAATCTTTCAACATTTAGTGAATCCTGAAGGTGAGTGCGACTGCTCACTTAAATTTCAGGGTGTAATTTGAGCATTCTTTGCTTCATAAAGGTTATGACATGTACATGGCCACCTCCCGATCCAGAGAAAAAGTCTCCCACTGTTTATGTGACTGACCCTGGAAAGAGACAGGTCATCTGTAGCGCTGTAGACATGGCGATGGCAAAATGAGACTCGCTGCAGGAATCCCATCGTCTCTAAAACCTGAGCACTCTCGCTTTCATCTGTGTGTAGCTGAAGCCCTCGAGGATTTATTACAGCAGTTATGAGTAACCTTCAGTTTACCTACAGGGCCCAACAGTAAGTTTCCGAAACAGCTGCCAGCCTTTGCTTTTGGCTGCCAGAAGCGGACACAATGGTTGTTGTAAAGTAATTTCACAGTCCTGATATGGGCCAGAGCCATTAAACACACCTTTTATGAATGAATATGCTGAAAACAGCTCTTTGTTTGTGAGGATGTAGTGAGCAGGGGTGTTTAAAAGTTGAGAGATTGTGAAGTCTGTGTACATTGTGCATCTGTGAAGTGATATCTGACTCCTTGTTTGAACTGCATGTCCCTGTTTATCAGCCCCACTTTGCCACCTATAGTTTGATCAACTTTGATGTCAGTTTGCTTTTCTTTACGGGTAATCGAAATGTGCGCGACAAAACTGTTAATGTTGCGCTATGACCAGTCAGCACATCCTCCCTGTGCTAAAGGGAAAGTAAAAAGAAAAAGAGTAATGTAGAAAAGGATTAAGAGGCAATATGTGAGTTAGAGAGGTGATACGATTACCAACAACTGATTTGCCTGATTAGTAAAACCATTCCCAGCAATGTCTCAAGTGGACCCAGAAAAGAGGCTTTGGAAAGCAAATATACAGAGAGACCTAGACTAATCAAGCAAAAGAAAATTTAAATCAGCATCACTGTGTGCCTGCAGCTGCATTATAGTAAAGGCTTGGCAGTGCTGGCATTCATCTCTGTACCACTTCAACACAATGGACATACACAGCAAACAAAGGGACAAGGCAGACATGCTTGTTTTGTCAGGAATTGTTAAGAGAGACAAAGTGAAGCAGGACCGTGCTCCCTTACACTGCCAAATGTCAGGTAAATGCTTTATCATAGCATAGCATTACCATGGCATTTTAAATGAATTATCAGAGTTGTTCAGTTCTATTAAAGTTGGTATGATTTCAAAAGGAGTGCTGTAAAAACTGGTATTGTAGCAGTTTCCAGTCTTAAATGAGAGAGCGTGAAGCTTTGTGGACTGGTGAGTGATGTGTTTGATATGCATCATTTTGTGTGTTTTGTGTTGGAGAGAGTGCTTGAGTTATGTCCTCCTCTTTTTTAAATATTGATCTGCTTCAGTTAATAGTGTAGCTTTAAACAGTCGGCTGTAGTAATGTGGCGTGGTCGCAGATATCTTATCCCACTGTTCTTTCTGCTCGCAGGAAGACTAGCATGCATACAAGTGAAGTGACGAAAGAATGCTGTCAAATTTAAAGCAAAGACTTGTGAATGATGTAACGATGAGAGGTTTTAGTTGTATGGACACTGCATTGGCACTGACTGTTCTCAGGTGTTCTCAGCTTCTAAGAATAGCAGCAATGTCCATAATGTGTTTCTGTATGGTACAAATCCAGAGCTACTGGTTACGTCATGTTGTTTTAAGGGATTAATGTTGTTCATTATATTAAATGTTAAGATTGCCACATCTCAATCAATCAGGTCACATGACTAGTCCTCAGTTTATGACTGAGGTGGCGCATTGTTGTTGGTTCTACACCTACTTGTATAAAATCGTGCAAAGATACTGTGAGAACTTAAAACTCTGCAAGTCTCATTAGGAAGCATAGAAGTTGCTGTAAAACTAATTTATTGCAGAAATCTTTGCTTCTCAAGAGCAAAAGTCATCTGTAGAAATATCATGTTTTCATACTGTGATTTGAAGAATGGCGCCCATCTGAACTTGGGATGTACTGATCGATTTTTTTTTTCCAGTTCCAGGCAGTATCATACAAATACCTGATATCAGTATCGGTTCAGTGCACCCCTAATCTGAAGGGTCAAAGAGTAGTTTTCTCTGCATGGTTTTGTGGATTATTTGGCAGTTGAAATGCATGGTGGTTTCCACTGGTTGCCCAGTGGAAACCACCATGCATTTATATAGCTCTTTTCTAGTCTACTGGCCACTCAAAGCACCTTACAACACATGCTGTATTCACCCATGCACACACACTTACATTACCATCGGGAGCAATTTTGGGTTTAGTATCTTGCTGAAGGACACTTCAGCATGCTGTCTGGAGGAAACGGGGATCGAACAGCCGACCTTCTGACAAGGAAGACCCGCTCTACCTCCTGAGCCACAGCAGCCCCAAATATCTAATTGAATCATTTGTGGCATCTCTTCACTTGCAGAAGCACTGAACTACTGTTCTGTGCTGTACTTCCTGGTAGGTACAGCAAACCAACCCATCAGTGGCACATGTTGATGTGACTTACTGTGTGCTGGCTGGTGCTCAAGAATACTCACGTTTTCTTTATGTGGTGGTCTGGGTTTCTTTGTTGATCTTTAGCCTGCTAGTTTGAGGCAGTAATATAATATTTAACATAGGAATGTAGTGTTATGGATTTATGTGGAGCAACCTGTGTCTGCTCAACAGGGATAAGACCAGTGGAGTTACAGGCAGCTGCAATCACAGAGGGTAGTTTGTTCTCAGCAAAGTGGAATGGAGTGCTTCTCTCCTGGGGTGAGAGGTCAGGCAGGCCTGGGTTTTAGGACAACACTTACATGGTCTGCTGGGGAGCTTGTTGGAAGACTGTAGGCCTGCAAAAGCTTCTCTGATGTGTGCAGATGGCATTGAGGAAAACTGTATTTTCTCGGGTGGTCAAGGTCAGCTGCCTGCTGTTCCTTCTTTACAGTTGGCATCAAGTGTTCATTGGACAACAGAGACTTTTCATCATTTCACAGCAACATCATGCATCACAAAATAAAGATCCTACAGTGTGTCTTGGAAAAAAGCCTCCAAAGCATCTTATTGGCAGACATGATTTTGCCACTGATATCATGGATTTGTTCTCTTTCAGAGTAAACCACACATTCTGAAACCTTGTAGCTGCCCCGATCTGAAAAAGCTCAAATATTATCAATGCTAATAAAATGCCTGTCATTCTTGAGCACCATAAATGCCACTTAGGTGGATGAGAGTTTTGTTGGCAGTACAGGATCTTCGCAGAGAGGATCTGTGGTGTCAGCGCTCAGACGGGTGTAGAGGTGACACCAAGGTGAAAGCTGCGTTGTAGAATGGTTGGAAATCATTGATATTCTGACTCGGAGGCTGCAAATGGCTTGGTGGCAGATGGAGTCTTTGTCAGGGAAGAAAAATGGCAGCTCGGGAGCATCAACGCCATTTTCCCTATCAGCCTTGCTGGCGGGCGGTGACCTTCTGCCGCTCACAGAGATCCCCCCAGCACATGATCAATTATCTCATTTCCATTGTTTACTAAGCTAGTGGAAAAGGATTTAAATGTCTTTTTTTTTTTTTAGAAAAAGATTGCACGTGTAATCATGAAACTGATATTATTAGTGCATAATGAGGAAGCAAATTGAAGTTTGTGAACAAGCAAAAGCAGTACGAGACAGCTGTTTAGCTCCATTTATTTAATGTTTGTAACAGAATTGTTGTAATTGATTTGAGTTCTAAACAACATTGTTAATGGAAGAGATTCCTCAGGAGTATAGATACATCGCATGGCTTCAGTTTGGCTAGTGGTTGTCATTAACATTGCTCGACTCAAAATAAATAATTTACTAAGGTGAAAATGTTTATGCAAATAATATTAATTTGGTAATGGCTCTTCTCATTACACAGATAACGCAGGCACACAGAATGAAACTGTGATATGCAGTAATTATTCTTGGCTGTAAACAAATCTAAGTCAGAATAAAATATTGGATGAACCTGTGGAAAACGAAGTAAAAGGATAAACGATGCGAAAAGCAAATGACATTGAGACCCCAGTTTAATATGTATGCATTTCAGCTTGATGGTTGATTTCATTAGCAGATCTCCTTGTTATGCATTGACTGTTCTCCTGCAGTAAAATGAATATTGTATTCACGTAGCCTAATATCCAGGAGGAAATGTTTGGATTTGAGTGGCATCCTTCAGGAAAAGTGAAGTGTTGTCTCCTTACCCCAGATTCTGTTTATGCATGTACTGAATTGCTGAATTGATTTATACAACATGTCAATCTTGATTCATTCCAAATATTCGTGTTATTTTTTTTTAACAATAGTGTTATTTATATTATCTTGCACAATTAAATCTGCCCATTTTGCACTAATGTTGAATTACCATTTATGAATATCCATAGGAATTTTCTGGTCTACTGGTAGTAGCATTCAAATGCTTAACAGCATGTTAATTTGGGTAACATTTCGGTATGTATTGCCTATATCTGATATTGAATGTAATGTGCCTCATTAGCAGGCATCCGTGAGAGTGTTGTAATGTGGAGCTACCCATACATGCTAGCTGTTTTTCTATCTCTAAGGAGGATGATATTGAGCTGCCACGGCATGCACCTTTCTTCCCTCTTTCAGGCCTGGCTGCGCACAGCTTTCAAAGGGCAGTGCTTGTCGAGTTTCACTAACAGGAACTGCGTGAAGATTTTTCCATTAGTAAGGCTCTGTGTATGTGTGCAAGGTGTTCTGTTTCATACTATCCCCGCACAGCTGCTCTGCAATGGCGATATTAACAAGGACAGATGCTGCTCCGCATTGGGCTTACAGTTGGTAACCTGCTGAAGAGAAAGTACATGTATATCAATATTGGGCCCATGCCAGACTGACCTCATGCTATCCTGAAGACAGTGTTCTATAGACCATTTAAAAACAAAAAGTGCCACAGGCAGATGCATACTATAGCCCTCAGGTTCTAATGACATGGTGAAATGTTTCAGGATACAAACCAAACTGATTATAATCTCTGTTGATTGGGATTTAAGTACATCATAACTGCAGCAACAACAATAATATTTTTGACAATTGGCGGCCCACTCTGTGCTGCTTTTTGTGACACACATGCTCACGACATCCTGCTGTTAGGCTTAGAGGGTAGGAGGGTATATCTGGAACTCCACATGTATGGTTTTACTGTTAGCTGTCAGGAATTTCTGCATCTCTATCTTGTTCCTTCATCAGCTCTTTGAGTGTGTGGAGTACCGCAGGGGTGAATTCTCCTTTTTTTCCCCTGTGTTTTTTGTTTTTTTATGAGCAGCTCTCTTATCATTGATATGCCACCAACACACACGTCTTGATCTCTCTTTTAATCCCAATGACTCTGTTGGGCTTCGACCAGATAGCCCCAGGAACTAAAAGTCCCTTTTTGTACATTCGTATTTGTACTTTTCCACCACATCTGAAGAAGAATAAACATCAAGTAAATTATACTGATGAAAGATTAAAAAGCAGAAACTTCATCTGAGATGAATTTTTGCATGCAAGGAAATACACAGTTGTGTGACAGTGATGCTTGCGTGGATGTTGGGAAGGCACTTGTGATGTCCCAAGTTTTTGTACGTAGTTTTGTGGTTTGTGTCATTTCAGTGTCCTATCTGAAAGCATTGACTGAAGTGCAGGGACTTTTTGGGGGCAGGAGCTATCTCCTCTGGAACTAGGTTCTGTGGTCCGAATGCTCTAAAAATCCAGTATCATCAGACCTCTTACGTGTGTGTTCGGCAGTCGAGGTAATTCCAGCTTTGTTAGCACTGGTCAGGGACTGCTTTGCCTCTGTGGTTGGTACATTTGGAGATGGCACTGCTACCTCTGTCTACCTTGTTTGGGTTGAAATATGTGAATGAGAATGTGCCATGAATGTGTGAAAATGCATCATATCTATATGCACAGTATCACAAAATGTGGCTGTCCTGAATTTGAATGTCATGAAGTGGCAGCAGCAGTAGTCCTGAACCATACTCCAAATCTCTGGTTGTTTTTAGAAATGAAGCACTGGGAGCCTGAACGTATCATGGCTGCTTGTAGTGGTCAGTGGTGTTCAGCACCATGTTGTCATTGTTAGCACCTCTCGGTGTACACGGTATCTGAAGTAGTACAGGCAATGGAAATATTCATTTAGCAGCAGAGAAGAAGCTCTTTTTGTGAAGATGGCTCAGAGGCAGACAGGAAATTAGTTATTTTCCCCGCACATTCATCAAAATAAAAATAGTCTGATGAGTATCCCAAGTGACTCTCCCACATCCATTGAAGCCACAGCTGCATGCACCGCGCGCTTCGTATTAACTCTCCAATGAATTTCAGGTGTTTTTGAGCACTATTAAAATAAGACTTTTTTTTTCTCCGTCTTTCTCATCTCAAAGCACATTGTCCTACGTTTTATCCCATAAGAATTAGCATATTTAAAATGATGAAATGCCCTATTTAATTTCATAACCTTCACCTATTACTTCCCAAAAATTACAGCGTGAGACACAGTTACATCCTGGCGCCTAGAACAAAGAACTCTGGATGGTAAAACTGTTGGATTTGCCTTTGACACTTCAGTCTCTGATAACCTTTTGATTTAATGACTAACACAAGCAGAATGTCAACAGGGACTGTGTGCCAAATTGTTCAGTCTGTGGCTCTTGTGCAGCCTTTCCACGGATAACAGTGTTTTGCTTTGAAGGTGACATACAGAATTGCCAGAGCATCATGGTATAAAGCGCATGTGTGGAAGCGGGTAAATATTTATCTTAATGTACTTCACACTGCCACACAATATATGCAATAATGCAAGAAAATCTAATTTTATTATTCATGTAATTAGTTAAACCATTTCCATTGTAAACTATAGCACATGATACATGACAGTGTTTATTCTTTGATTGTTCTCCTTTTTTGTTTGTGGCCTGTCAAGTGGAAGGTTGCCATAACAGGAAATGTAAGCAGTAGACTTCATCATGGGAAAACCATCAGATTTTTGCAGCCTTTTTGGTTTCATTTTGCATTTGGGGAAAAACAAAACTGACAATCACTGTTGAATAAGCTAAATGAAACTTTCAGCATTTCCTTATTTGCCACTGAGTCAAAGCCACAGTAACTAGGCTGCTTTTGCTTGTGAGAAAATTGCTGTCAGATTTCAAAGTGATGTAAATATTCTAAAATCTACCCTATGCAAAATACAAAGCTCAGTGGAGAAAAAATCCACTCTGAGTACTGAGTAAAGCAGACAATCTTTAACCATTGGAGTAGAAATATTATTATTCTAAATATTTTCCTTTCCTTGTTTTTCCTTGTTTTATCTTACATTAATATTATTTTCAGTCGGGTCAGGTGTCCTTTGAGGGAAACCTGGCTCCCCTATAATGAAAAATCTGTGTGTATGCATATCACATGTGATGTACTGTAGTATGGTCAGCTGTACACTGATTAGAATTTCAAAACACAAAAAACAGTTGATTTCCTTGAACTTTAAATATAATTCAACTGAAAAAAGTACATATATGTGTGCTGCAAGCTGTTATATGCTCAGTCTTAATTGTAATAGGCTTTCGAACTGCTGCAGTTTCTATTGTAAAATTTGACTAATTGCCCAGATAACAGATAATAATATATTGTTTTTCAGAATGTTGTTTTAGAAAAAAATCAACAGATCCTCAGCATCCACTGTGTTTTATTTTTTTGTATTTTTAAGTCAAGTTGCTCCAATCAGACCTGTATTATATGCAGTAATTATTCCGGTTCTACAGTATGTGTTTTTGCCTGTGGCGCTGGTGATAGAGACTTTTCACAGGAGAATCTTCTCTGCTGATTATACATGCAAATTTTTTACATTTAGGAAATTTGTCAGATTAAATATTTCACTGGCTTATGTGCTCCAAAAATGATTACTGTGTTTAAAGATACACCTCCTCATTTTGTTACTGTACCAAATTGTGCCCTCCAACTCCTAAAATATCCTCCCTGCTCACTTTTGATGTTTAGAAACTCCGTTGCGAACTGTGAAATCAGGAATGTATCTTTGAGCTCTCTTGAAAACCACACTTTGCATATCAATAAAAAACACCATTAACAACTATTTTTAAAATCCACACACTGTTGGTTCCAAAATGAATTCTTTGTAGCGTCTCAAATATTCCCTTTTTGCCACCTAATGCACTGAATTTAATATCCAGATTTAACAAATGCAGAATTGAAAAGGCAGTGCAGCTGTAGTATGGACAACTTTGTTTCACCTTGAGGAGGTAATTGTGTCTTTTTCTCACTGAATGGCTTCCAAATGACAGCTTGTCTACAAGTGTAATTTATAAAGTACACCATTTTGAATTTTTTTAGTTTCCCTTTTTTTTTCTCCTATAGGCTGTATGTATTATGTGTTTTCAGTGCCACGCACACTGCTAATGATATTACAAGGATTTGATTGACATACAGCATAAAGGTGAATATCAGCCTCGTGGGAGGTGAGCTGCACAAAATGAGCCGGGGAGTGTTGTGTGTTGAGACTACTTTCTTTGTTACTAACGCAGAGGCCCAAACTGGCTGACAGTGTTAGGTGCTTTTCTTGCATTCTGCCGGCGAAGCTGGGCAGCTGACGGTTCAGCAATTGCAAAACTTCAGTGACTAAGAACAGCAGGAGACTGTTGCTGCATCTTCAGTTTCAGAGCTCACTGCACAGTCTGAAGAATGTGTCGAAGCTGGAAGGTCTCGTGCTTCCACCAGTGTATCATGTTAATCCCTGTTGTCTTAATCACGCTTGCTCCTTCCTGTGTGGAGTGTTGAGGGCCCGTCTTGTTTCTTTGCAGTCCAAGAATTTGTTATGGGAGAAGTGAGTCCCACGGCTCTCCACATCAAAGTGACTGGTGTAGAGATGTGTCAGTCCTCAAGCGTCTCCATTATAAGGCTGATGCAAGAGTCCAGCTATTGAAAATTGTGTTCTCCTTTTTGGCAGACTGACATTATCTAGCTGTAAGGGCGCAGTGCCAATTTTTGAGGTTAAGAATCCTGATGTCTCACTTTTTCTATATCATTGACCTTCATTTAGGACATTTGGTGTGTGCACAGGTGTTTGTTTGAATGTAACCAGCATCGTCTGCTTCAATAAAGCAGTGGACATATGGACACTGTGTGACTAATGCTTTGAAAGGGACACTCGGGATCTGTTTTATTGCTTCATTTGGCACACTGCAGTCCCACTTCCCATTACGGTTGCCATGTGATTTATGTTGTACTCTTTGGAGAGTGAGAGAGAGGCACTGGGAATGAAAAAAAAAAGCTCTGATGGCGATGTTTACCTTGATCCTAGCTGCCTTTTATTTCATCTTGGACACTGACGGTGGGGAGAGATGGGTTAAAAGCCCTGTTAGGACTCATGTTTTCCTGTGCATAAATGCTGTTTCTTTGATCATGTGAAGCACAAGAATGTTACTGACATTTCGGTTTTGAGGCGTAAAGATTGACCATACCTTTTACTTTTTATCCTCACTGTCTAGTATGATACAAAGTCACACCATCAGACTACACACCATGTTCCAGGTACAGCCAGCTAACAGATACTTGATAGATACTACAGGCAAATTTTTGCAGTAATGTCGTGCTGTAGCATAATCTACCAAATCTATTTGTCTAACAAGCAAACACTGTAAGCATAATCTTAATGCCACAAGCATGCCTTTTTCTTCTTTTACAGTTGAATGTAGAATAGTAGACAGTGTCCTCTGTTAGTTAGCAGTGCAGAATGACAGATAACCTTTGCATCAGCATCTTACGCTCATGTTCAAATTATAGCTATGCTTTCTGTCAGATGATTGCACCTGATTTATATTCAAGCTGCTTTTTCCTGTTTACATGCAAATGCACACCTTTCACAATCCAATAATATTAAATGGAGATATTCAACTGCTGAATTTGTATAACACTTTGAGTCACAGTGCAACTGCGTTACCACCTTGCTTTCTGTGGAATAATTGAAGTTGCGATGTAAAGTGTTGCAAGGGAGGATTTATTAAAATTGCCATTTTTATCATACACATGACTGCCTTGTTTGTGCTAGAAAGTATTTTGACAAATAAAAGTGTGGAGTCTGGACCAAGTAAACACATGTTAGTATGTTGTTTTTTTTCTTATCAGTGGCATGTAAATATTTTTGAAATGGCAAAGGTTTTGAGAAAGCTCCCGCTGACAGTGATTAACGTGTGAGTAAGTGCCAAAGGAAAAAGTTACCTTTAAACATTTTGCCTGTATGTGCACACTGTCTCTGCAAAAAAGCAGAACACTTTTCTTTTGCCTCTCAAATACATTCCTGTATGTCTAATTAAGTATAAGTAAAGTATCCCCTTTTCTGGGGGCAAAAAATTCACATAGTTATTACCTCACTTTTCCTTGTCTGAAACAGTCATTATAATGACGCCTCCAACAAATGATGGGGAACAAATGATGCACGAGTAAACAAGGAGGGTGTAGTGGGAAGTTAATGATAATAATATAGTGCACGTGTGATTATCTTTAACAAGTCTTGGCTTGCCTTTACTCCTCCTTCCTGTTGAAAATACTGCAAATACTAGGAAATGGCTGCATATTAGGCCGTGAACAGGTATAACGTAGCTCTAAATTTTACAGTGAAGCATTCATTTATATTAAGTGTGGCATTCTGTTTGAAAATAAACTGTTTTAGCAATGCATTAACAGTGAAAATGTCTTTGACTGGATGCCATTGTCCCTGTACCACCTGCATTTTGTAAGCCAACAACAACAGATTAATAGCAGCTGATTGGGAGATGCATGAAATTACTTTTCTTCCTTTTCTCTCTCTCTGCCCCCTCTCTTCCTTCCTCTCTGTATGTGTCTAATTAAAAACTGCAGGCTGAGCAACACAATTTATGGCTAATGCTTGCTGCTGATGGGGCTGCAGTAGGCAGGAGCTCTGAGAATGTGTTCATGATGGATGTCAGTCTGTGAAGAACATGTGGGACTCCTGTTTCCAGGCGCTGCGTCCCACCCCCAGATCACTCCTCATGAAAATGATCCACATGCAAACTGCAAACTGTGCTAACACTGCTGTGAAGGACAAATGCATTTCTTGGAACATTTGTCATACTGAGGCCTCGGATCATTCATCAGAGTCCATTTGCCTCCTTTACTACCACCCTCTCCGCTCTATTCATGGTAGCATTCAATACTTGTTTGATGCAGTCGATACAAACAGATATTCATTTTTTGGAGTGACGGTCTTCCTTAAAGATAGATGTGTCCTGAAGAAAGATGATAATAGAATACCTTAGCTTGGTGTTTTACCTGGTAATTCTCAGGAGCAAAAATGAATTGTTATCCAGCAGTGTGAGGACAGGTGGATCTCTTTGCGAGGCGCGCAGCATGTGTGCGTTCTTGCATAGGAGGTCAAAGATGTGATTACATTGATGCATAAAAGACCATGGCTGAGACAGGACATTTAGGGAATAGATGGCGTTTGAAGGTGTTTAGTAACACTGGGCAGGCTTTGCTATGGATCACATTTAGTGGCAGTGGGAGTCCCACTGTATCAGTGTCACAAAGCATTGCAGAGGCTCCCCAATGTAACCAACACTCCTCTGCCATCTGCCAGCCAACAGTAATAGTCGGGGTTGTCGACCATCCGCTCCATAGACTCCTTATTTACAACCTACATCCAGTAGTTTCATTCAAACTTTCCCATCCTTGTCCACACTCATATATGCAATCTCTTGAAAGCACATGGTTTCTTTTGTCTCCCAGCATCATCGTAAAAAGGGGCGAGCAAACATGAGATGAATGGTAAGCCAGCCCTTAATGCAGAGTATTGATTGCATAGCAATGCTATGTTTTCCCTTTTAATCACTTGGCAGAGCTACTCGCTCATGACAGCATGCCTAGTGTATTTAAACATCATCAATTTAAAAGAGAGTGTGTTTCTGCTGTAGAAACTCTACAAAAAGTGAGAAGAATATTTAGGTGCCAGCTGGAATGTCAGTGTACAACATGCTTCCTTCAAATGTAAAATTGGTGTTGATTAATTTTCTGTTGATAATCATTTCAGCACTAGTTTTAGGTTTGCAGTTGAGTTGTCACTGTGGTGGGTCACAGCAGGGGGTCGTGCTGGGCTCAATTATAACTTCCTCAAGGACTTGAAATTGTCCACTGCATCCTGAAAACCTACTTTGTAGTGACCTCATTAAATAACCACCTCCATTGACCCAAGTGCACAAAGTGTGTTTCCATTTGAAAATACCTCCATTGGAACAAAGAAAAGGTTTTGTAAAAGGCACATAAATCCCCCCCCCCCCCGACTGCATCATCATCAAACACAGGAGGCATTAGCTGGCCTTGAAAATCCCTCTATGAGTAATGCTGTGAGTTACTGTAGTTCGACCCCTGATGCAGGTCAGTGTGAAGTTTCCCTCTGTAGCTGGTGGGATGGGTCAGACAGAACACTTCATCACTTTCCAGGTAGAGTAGGAGTCAGGGCCAGGAACAACAACTTATCAGAAGACATGAGTAGAATGAAGAACTGATTGAAACTCATAGGAGCATGGCATTTCAGCTGAACTGTGGGTGTACCACTGAACTTGTTATGCACCTTGCCACCGCGACCCCACGCACTCCATTTTCTGTCATTCGCTGACCGTAAGAAGCCCGCTCCACAGCGAGCTCTCATCCTGCACATCTTGAGCATGCACACACATGTGGGGGTGGGGGGCCTTCACAAATAATTGACTTCATTTCAGCTGGTCTGCTGGGTGACCTCAAAGAGACAACTGAAAGTGGAGGAGCTAATGGCCTTTGTTTAATTTGCTTCACCACTGTCAACTGCTGGCAAGGTTTCAGTCTCTCTCTCTCTGCTTTTTACATCACTTGATTTCCACCCGAAAATCACTGAGGTCAAACAGTGAGTGGCATTTCTGTTTCTCAGTCATAGCAGAAGGAATTAATTGTGTTTAGTGGGATGATGGATAGACTGGGAGACTGCTGCTGGTGTCAAAGCAACCCATGTCTAGAATCAATCAAAGAGATGCTGATGTCTGAGGAGGTGTTTTTAACATAGTGACGTAATGCTAATTAGTAGGCCACCAGGAATTCAAGGCAGTTCTAGTCGGAATTTGACATATACACATACTCATACTTATACTCGTACACATACTCTTTGTTTTCACCCCTTCACTTTCATCACAGATTGGTACAGAACAGACAGAGGACCTCTGAGTGACCTCCCTCTATCTGAGCACAGCGTCAGGACACTCTGATACACTGCCTCTTTCTGTCTCTTGCATGTTCCTTCCATTAGCTGAAAAGACACCGTGGTTGCAGTCCGAATACTGCTGATCCATGCTGATGACTGTGTTACTGGATTATCATTGTTAGCATCAGCCATCTGTTTTTGTGCAGGAAGATAACATGGACAAGGAGGAACACACAATGAAAAACAAATGCTTACGTGCACCCAAAACACAACACTGTGTGAAATATGCACAGCTCCAGCACACACAAAGACACAGCTGGGAAGCGTAAATACAGTTTCCCTTATGGTAAACTCTCCAGTCTTTATAAATTAAATTTTTGTTTATTTATCGTACAACTACCAATGTAAAAAAAAAAAAAAAAAAAGTACATGTTCTCAGCTTTACGCTTTCCCTTCTGGCAGAACCAGGTGAATTATCCCCCCGTCTCTAGTATTGATCATTTAAGTATGTGTGCGATGATAAATTGATCGATTAGTCAAACAATTAATCATGAAAATAATCTGCACATTAATCAATGATTAAAAAATTCTTAATAGCAGCCCTAATGGGTGTGTCTTGTTTTTCTTTTTCTGTGCAAGTACATTGAGTTCAGTGTTTAAACCAGAGTCAAATTCCCTTTATGCACACACATACTTGGCCAATAAAGCCAATTCTGATTCTGATCAACAGAATCTTTTTCCCTTTTAAGATCCAAATAGATAGATAACTGTAAAAGAATGAAAGAAGCAAAAAAGAAAACTAATTGCACACTTCATTTAAAATGAAGCTTTCAAGCCAGCTGCATGATTTCTGTAAAGCAGCATTTGTATGGAAGGCAGCATGTTGCTTTAGTTTGTTAGCTTGGCCTCTTCACAGCAGGAAGTTCCTGTGTTTGATCCTGGGCTTAGTCTGTTTGTAGTTTGTTTGGTGTCCCTTGATTTGCATGTATCTCCTGTTGGTGTTTCAAATTTCCCTTTACATTACAAAGCACAAGGGGATTGTGGAGGGGTTTGCAGTCTTTTAAAATAGTCTGTTGGTTTGAGTGTGGTTGCACACCTGTGACGGTCCGGCAGTTTCCCAAACTTCTGCCCAATTCACCAGTGCATTCACCTTGAGTGGGAATATGTAAGTGCACAAAGTGCATTTTCCCAGCCACTGATTTAACATCATTTTGTCCTTGTTATTTTATTGTACTAGCTATTTTTGCATATCCAAAATCTCAAGAGAATTTACAGCATTTGTACCACTGTTCCCTGACACAAATGCATATATGCTATGTTTGAGGAGGACCCAGTACTGTTACGAGAAATGTTGAATGCAGAACTGACAAACTGTGCCATCTTACCACTTACAGAGTGTTTGTATTATCACCTAGATTGTTTATTTGAATAGATACAGCAGCCAACATTTAAATGATTGATGGTGTTTTATGCTTTGTCTCATTAGAAACTCTTTCTTGTCGTTCATCTTCCTGTTGAGAGATATTTTTTATTCAGCCATGACAAGCTGCATTATGCTTGTAGAGTCATACGTGAACATGACTTTGATTCAATCAAACTCATTTCTTCTGTAAATCATCTCTGGTATATTAGCATATACTGTATGTGCTTTCATGAGACCTGCATTTTGATGCTTGGGATGTCTGCACTTTGTCTTTCACCTCCCATGCTTATATTAGCTGGTATACATGTATCCATCAAATTAATTTTAAATATTTATGTAGGTTATAAAACACCCAGGGTACTGTACTTGCTGCCTCGTGTGGTTTATGTTTACTACCTATAAATTCAAGCTTATTTGCTTGTTAAACCCATTTTAATTTCAAATAGTGAATTAAGGATGGGCTTTGTAGATGCTGCAAAATGGTGTTTCCCCCCAGTTTTGCTTTTTCCTCATATGCTGTCATTTGTTTGCAATACCAGATTTGACAAATGAAGTCAACTGTATACACATACAGTACAGACATAATTTCACGTCTCATATTGACAGAAAATGCCAGTTTAATTATGCAGTAGAAAAAAATTACCCAGTAAGAGATCATATCTGCAGCATTTCCCCTTAAAACAAAGAAGTAAATTGACACTATGCAAGGAAGACATTTACTTCAATGTGCATTGAGTACATTGAGAATTACTGCATCGGCAGCTTTTTCATAACTAACATACAGATGAGGGTTTTTGATTTTCATTGAACAGATCAACTGTGATGTGGCAAGGTCAAAATTACACCAAATGTTTTTCTTTTTTTCCCCCTTTAATATTGCATTATAAATATGAAAGCACCTTTGTTCTTTGTTCTGCACAAACTCCCACCCGCACGACCGCAGCAAAGAGTGGCCTTTCCAGTGAGGCATGGCTGCAGCTTTCATGTCATTTACGTCTCATCAGTGCTGTTCCTGGTGAGGGATGATACTTGATATTCAGAGGGTAGCTTTGTCTCCTCAAATTAATCAGCTGCTCCTGTTTTCTTGTGCGGGGGAGAATCACCGGGGACATCTAAGACTTGTTGGTGTAATGTACAATAGTGTAACGATGGCAGGCTGTAAGACAGAATCTGGAAGTGTGCATTAAAGAGGATTTCAGATGTGGGCTTTTGTGATCAGTGGCATGTAAAGTGGCAGAAATAATGGAAAATCCAGGAAATGTGCTGATGAAAAGAGTCCAGTATTGCTAGATCTCTGTGGCATAATTTGGATGATGGGCAGAACCACAGTGGTCTGAGAGTCATTAGAGAAAATGGAAGAGACTATGATTACAGCTTCTGTTTATCCATCTGTATGGACTTGATGTAAAGATCGTGGAAGGATGGTGAATGTCCTATTAAAGGTGCAGTGTGTAAGATACGGCCAGAATTTTAGTTTTATCATTCCAAAAAAACAAATAACATTATCAACAGAATGAAGAAGTAGCAGTTCTGATAGTATGTCAAAGACATCTATGTTGTGTTGCAAAGATATTTCCAGAAGTTAGCATGCTGACCAGCAAGCCCCGACTCTCCCTGTGGTGCTGCCCTGTCGTCACACTGGCCTCTGTGGGTCTCTGAGACTGTGTTTGGTCCCAGTCCAACTGTGTTCAGTGGGAGGCTGCAGAGCACTGTTCCATTGTCCACAGTCTAAACACCAACACTTCAGTCAGCTAACTGAGCTAACTAGCTAACTGCTACAGCAAGGAGCATAGTGAGCAGCAGTTAGTGATGGTGATATGCTGCCCCCTGTTTGTTCAGAGTGACCCTCGTTTAGGTGGCCGTATCGTCCATGTTGTACATTTAAGGAAGACTTGGCAGCAGTTTTGCATCACATCACATCACATTACATTATACTAACAAGTTGATTTCACAAAGGTCATCTCAGAGACTCCAGTGTTACTGTGATGGTGATTCGATTTGCATTAGAGAGAAATGATGTCTCGTTGAGTTGTGTGGCACGAGTTGTTTTCTTTTCCTCCCCTTCTTTTCTTCTCTTCCATCTTGAAGCGCTGACCAGATTGTGTTTGACAGATATGGAGTTTGGAGAGCGACTGGCCTCCCCATCATCAGCCCCATCCTCCCTTCACATGGCCTCCTCTTCAGCCAGCTCCTCCCCTGCTCCACCCCAGACACCCTCCACCAAGTGCAGCAGCCCAGCCCCCAGCCCCGCAGGCAGCTCGCCTCTCAACACCTGTGGTACGTACTCACACACATACTCACAAACTGCCAAATGTGCATGAGGTCAAGGCACAAGCTCAAATATGACTCAGACTTAATTGATTTGATGTCCCATTCAGTTTCAAGTTAATGTATTTTATCATTCTGTCCACATTTTGGCCACATGAGGCTGTGAAATTATTTCAGGTAGGTTAAGATTCACATTCAACAGGATTAATAGTCACCCACAAAACAGCCTTAAATTCACAAGCTGCTAATAAATGTGAATGTACCATTCTGAGGGACTTTACCGCACTTTATAACTACCTCCTCACTAACTTTTGAGAGAAGAAAATTAAGAAAAAGCAAATCTATTTGGAGGAAATTTTGTGGAAAACACTGAATTAAAATTGTGCAACAATAAGGGGGCTTAAGACACCTTCTCCCAGTCTTAATGTTTCAGACAATTTTGATAGGAATGGAAAAGCTGCTGAATTAATGAATGCCAACAATTAAAAAGCTTTGTACGCCCTTGTGGATGTCTTTTGACAACCTTTAGCTCTAGTTTATCCTGTGTGATTTGACATGTCTGTCAGCCTCACAGTGTGCATGCAGCCGCCGACATCCTCTTGTTTTCTCTGAATACTAATTGTGGTCAAAGCCATTATGCATTGAGCAGCGGTGATGCATAAGCTGTCAGATTACCCCTGACCACAAAATAATGTGCAAATTTACATACTGTGGTTTGTGATTATTTTTTTTTCCCCTTCACGATAAGATGCCCCAAAAAGTAGTGTTTTTCTTTGTCATGCTATCACAATGAGGAACACATTAGAGACATTCTCATAAATTATTCATTTTCAGACCCCCACACCAAACGTGCACAGAAATTTCCCAGATAATTTATTTTGCACTGAGGACTAAATGCTGAAAGCACATTGGCACCGCTGTAGTCACATCGCTGTTATGACTATCAAGTAAATTGAGTTCTTTTAAGAGATTTCTTATCCCCCGTGGGAAGTAGAAGAAAGATATCACACAACCAGTGACGGTAACACTCCTTTGGCTCTTTGACCCATTGAATCATACTCAAGCTTTCATGTTCTTAAAGGCTTTGTAATCGTTTTAACAAGGTGTTTATCATCTAATGAGCAGTTCATAGAAGGAAAAAAATTGATGCAGCAACTGGTTTGACTTTTTTGGCTCATCGAAAGCTCATTTTGATCAATTTTCAATTGAATTTTTATATGTGTTCCACACGAATAGACAGTAAAAACGATAACTAAACTGTGAAACATGCTTACAATTATCAAAGAAAAATGTTAATGTTGGTGAATAAATCTTAGCCACGGTTAGTTTACCACATGAACTGCTCATAATGTGCTGTCACTACAGAAGGGCAGCATAGAATCAGTCAGTGTTTAGCCTGGTTAGCTTTGCATTTACACAGACAAAAATCAACTTGACTTTGCTTTTATCATTCCTGCACAGCTCTGGGATCTTAATGAAAGGCATCAGATCTCGTTAATAGGGCTAGATTAGTGTCTTTGATAGAGATAGTCCTGATAACAAACACTGGATATGAAGCTCCTAGCTGTTGTGAAAGGAAAAGGTCAACTTGGCATCAGCAGCACGGTCCTGTATTTTTAGACTTCTTTCAGCAGGTGTCCTTTTCTCCCTGCCCTCTTCCTTTCATTTATTCGTTTTTGCTCTCATTTATTTTATGGGTGTCATTATTCTATTCACCAACAGTGGCAATCCAGTAATTATTTGGTTTGTTCTAATTTTCTAAATATGACCGTGCGCCAGACCCAGTCATTTCTGATCATCACTGTGGATGGATTCTCAAACTCACCCAACTGTTGTGTCTCCTGCTCGCTGAAGCGATTTGGACCAGATCAAGCAGAATCCACAGCTTTATCTTCAGTTTTGCTCTGCTGTTTGTTTTCTAAGTATTTAATATTGTCCATAGTGCTCCTTAAATGGTATCATGGGTGATGAGTTTCGAAATGAATTATGTTCAATAGAATATAATATTGAGATAGACTGTCTTTCTAGATAACCAGATTAACTGATAAATTAATAGATAAAGTAATCGATTTTGCTTTAAGCATTCTTCAGACTATGTTCTTTGTTCTCCAGGCCACGTGCTCCAGATAACGGGGAATGAACGTCTGAATATGTCTGGCAGCTCCAACAGTTATCCTTTAGTCAGCCGGCCAGCTTTTGGGCTCTACACATCAAGTTCAGGCCGCCCTGAGTTTGGAGGCCTAGGAAGTCTGGGTTTGTCTGCCTTGACTGCTCACTCGCAGTTTGGTGCATTTCCAGGTAGGTCCAACGTTGTATTTATTTTATTGTATTAATGCAGGAGAGGAGGAAATTTGGCTCATGTTAAAGTCATTTTTTGGAAGTTGGATTCCAATATAAAGTGCTGTTAACAGGTCAGATAAATCACGCTCTTCTAACACGTTGGCAGAGCAGATTATCTGCAAACCGAGACAAAGAGGCTGTTTGCGCCTAACTGACCAGTATTTCTGTCCAGACTGGTGGCGGCCATCTGAAGCTCATACCAGAGGAGCAGCAGCCTTCTTCCCTCCTCTTATGGGTCTGCATCCTGCATTTGCATCAACCTTCAAGAGCCACGATCCTTCTCCCTTGCAGTCACGTACCTCAGGTAATGAAGAAAGAGCTAGCTCCTGCATAAGATCATACATGTTGTAGTAGTTTAGAGGCTCCACACAGAAGGACTCCATAAACACATTTTTGCATAATATTAAAATGCTTTGTCTTTTAATGTGTTTGACTCATTTTGCTTGTTCTCATGAGTATTCATTTTAAAGAAATGCACAATGCCAGTTTCTGTAGGCGTAACTGGAACAGTGAACGGTAGGAGTGCTTCTTCTCCTACTGGGAACACTGCTGTGAACACCAGTTCATTTCCAACAAAAGGAAACACAGAGAAAACTAAAGCCATCAGTAGTCTGAGTCAAAAGAGTGGCCAGGACCCATGCCAACTGCACCAGAAGACCGTTCAGAAGAGAAATGAAAAGGTTAATACTGCATTCGAATACACTGCATGACAACTCACTTCACTGTACTCTTGTCCCTGGCACCTTTTCTCCTGTTTTCAACTTAAAGATTGTGGACTTTTATTTTTATCAAGAAACCCATCAAAAGACCATTAGAGACCTCCAGCATGAGTGGCAGCCAATCGGGATCCGTGTCTGATAGCTCCAGTGATGGTGAGGAGAGCAGCAGTGATCCGGATGATGCGGAGGAGGATGAGGAGGAAGAAGAGGACAATGATGAAGATGAGGATGATCAGAGCAATGACAGTGAGGACTCTGACTTGGAAAAAGACAGCAAATTGAAAGGGAAAGTCAAGGTGAGTGTCTCTAATTTACCTTCTTCTTTTTTTTCTTTTTAGAATAATGAATGGAAGCATATTGCAAGGATGGTATGAAACCAGTGAAATAACTTATTTTGTAAGAGTTGAATTATCAAAAGCAGCCGTAGTGGTGGGTGGCAAACTGGATGTGTGTGCTAGCTGACAGAGCTGCCACTGTGAGACTCTCACAGCAGGAGCTGACATGACATGCTGTGTTCTCCCCTTTTCCTCATCCTCCTACTCAGCGGCTGACACAGAACTCTTCTGAGAGTAAAAAGAGGAGACCTTCCTCGGCTGATGGACATGCAACTCGAGACAGTCACCGTGACATCGTTCCTTTGACTTCCTCGTACCGCCTCCAGTCCTCTTCTCATCTCACTGGCCCGCCGCACTCCACAGCGCTGTTCCTCCAGAGCTCCAGGACTGCAGAGGAGGAAGGCCAGCAGCACATCAGTGTCATCCAGGCCACAGGGTTGGCAGCCAGCAGCAGTCCACTAGCACAGTCCCACAGGGAGGCCTCCCCTCTACCCTCCAGGTCCTCACCCAACCCCATCGCCTTCTCCAACTCACCGAAGCACCTCTCGCATTCGTCCTCACCAAAGCATAGATCTGTCTCCTCCTCTCCCAAACCTCTCACCCTCTCTGGTCCTTCGAAGCCCTTGTCTCTGAGCTCCTCACCCAAGCCTCTTTCCCTCTCTTCTTCACCCAAAACACCAGCGCATTTAGCCTCACAAAAGCCCCAACATAAGCCCAAATTCTTGACGACGCACACACCACTCGTTGATGGCATGAAGGAGAGCAGCGGAAGCCCTGTGGATAGAGAATCGTTACACTTGATCAGTTTTAGATTGAAACAGGTGAGTTATGTGTGTTATTCACACTGCTGCGTTGAAGCCGGATTCTGCCTCTGGTACAAAAAACATATGTCTGTAATGAAACATAAACACATTTCTCATCCTTTTATAATAGAAGGAGCTCTTGTTTTTATTCGCTGTCCATCATTGTTTCTGTCATGAAATAAATAACAATCTGTGCGTTCCCAGTGGGCAACAGAAAATGAATGTTTAAACACTATTATCAGGGCTTTTATTATACTGCATGTGAGTCTGACCGCTACATGACTACAAGTGACAATGCATTTAGCTCTACTGGGAATACTTCACAAAATTGACAAGCAATTAGCTCTGTTATGCTTTGGGATGTTTGTTATCAAGAGAGAGAAATCAGCCTCTTTTATTGTCAGTTTTTGAAAAGGAGGGAAAATGTAGCAGCCTTTAACAAGTGGGTTTTAATTCATATGATGGTGGTACATTAAATACGGGCTTTTGATTGCCAGAGCATGACAATAGCAACAAATACAAGATGACAGCTGAAGTCTCATGATGGCACTAAGCCAAACAGTTTGAAAATATTTCCCACAGCGGCCTTTTTTTCTTTACTGTTGTTGACAGCCTTGAGCCTGCTCTTCATTGTCCCTGTCTCTTATTACACCTAAATTTCCTTCATTCACAGCCCACAGCAATGTAATGTGAGTGACAGTTTGTGTAATTACTTTCCCTTTTTTTTCCATTTTATATATGAAGCCCCTTCATTCCATGGACTCAGTGAAGCAAGCGTTCTCTGTGCGACCTAAGAGCCAGAACTGGTATAAAACTCACAAAAATTCTGCATCAGTGTTGCTGACGCTGCATAAACATTCATCAGATGCGTTAAGTCATTTACCGTCTGTCCCACACAGCAATGACACCAATCTGTTTCTGAACCACCACCACCGGCCTAATGGATTGATCCACAGCGCAGTTCAGGATGCACCCTTGGCCCTCATCACTAAACCCCGCAGCCAGAGCAGCATGCACAGTAGCAAGCCCCTCCAGGCAGCCACCAGCCCTCCCTGTCCCATGCCCATCAACCTGAGCACTGGCGCCAAGGAGATGTCGGCCAGCTCTGCTTCCCCACCTGCCTCGTCAGGTGTTGCTCACACACCAAGGAAGACGAAGTCTCTGCCAGCAGGAAAGAGCCTCTCTAAAACCAACTCATCCTGTCCACCTGTGGACTTAGTCAGAAGCAGTGAGTCTGACATCCACAGCAGCAAGGACTCAGACGACTCTTTAGGAGATGACTACGATGATGAAGATGGCATTGAGGATGAAGATTCTGACAGTAGCCTATCAGGTCAGATTAAACAGGATTTTCTGTAATTTGGTAAAGAAATGGCAGTGATAGCATGTTACTGCAGATACAGGCTGTTGGATGTGGCTTCTAGAAATTAGCAGTGCTCTGTACTGTATGCTTTGCTCGTGAGAAGAATGCTAATTAGGATATCATTTTGCTCTCTCTCTGGTTCCCTCTCTTACACTGGAATCCCCTGCAGAGTCGGAGAGCAATCAGGAGAGTGACTCTGATGGCTCTGAGGATGATATGAAGGGGTGTGGTGAGACACAAGCAAAGAGCGACGCAGAGAGGACTCCTCGGAAACTTGCTAAAGCCTCCTTGTCTACTCACAAGTCCTCTACGAATGTCTCAGCCAACTGTTCCCTGCTTAACCTGGAGATCATCAAGCCTCCTAGTTTACCTAGCAGCCTCCTCAGCGCCACCGCAGTGACCAGCTCAGGGGCCCTGAGTAACCACCGCACCCTGTCCCCTTCCTTTACATTTGCCGCATTGCCAGGTAACAAACTCTGTTGAAAGACCAAATTCATCCACAACTCTTTCAGGCTTTCAGGAAAATGTTACTCACTCCAATAACAAAGCAGGGTCATGACCACAGTCAGCATGGAATTTATTTATTTTTCCCTCTGCTCTGTTTTCAGAGCATCCAATGTATCTGGAGGAAAAACAATGCTTTCTTTTCCAGTATGAAAACATTAATGTACATTTCTCAATAGTTCCAGGTTAAAATGACCTCTGTGGAAGAAATTGGTTGCATCATCGTTTTGATGGTTTACAGCAGCATTTGCTTTAATAACCCAGGCAAGACGCTTTATGTTTCTGATACTGAATGAGTCACAGAGTATATTATGTTACTAACGGAGCCAGATTCTGACCTGCCATAATGGGAAAGTATTCAGCTCTTGTTCCATTTAGTCCTGCTATGGAGTAATAGAAGAATCACGTCACAACTGTATGCAGCTGTGTCAATTACTCTTGATGATCAGAAAGAACCTTTTCTAAACCTTTCCATTTATAACCTAAGGAATCAGAAACAGGGTATTTATTACAACCACTGAACTGTCATGGCGGCGGTGAGGCTTGCTGCTCTACATGCTATGTTCTACATTTACGTGTTAGAAGGCCTGAATACTGTTTGTCTAGTTTATGTTGATGGCCATGGATGGAGGGTGTTGCTAACTCTAAACTGAGTACCAAAAAATGACTCCACTGGCCCTGGGCATGTGGCCATTTAAGCGAAGTCATGTGAAGTAAAGTTTACAATTTAACACATAAAACAACCACCCACAATGAATTGATGTCCAACAGGGTCTTGTTTTGTTGAGGGTTTGATATTTGCAATAATAAGCCCCCCTTCTTACCTTGTGTAGTGGATATTATCTGTAAACATGGCAGGTCTGTGGATTTGCTCAGGTCCCCCCGGAGATGCAAAAAGCGCTGAGTCATTTCTCCTGTTTTCTAGGAACAGGGAAGAGGAGGAGAGTTACGGATGAGAGAGTTCTGCGTTTGCCCCTTGAGTTTGGGTGAGACACTGTGCATGCACTTCATATTAAAAGAACCGTTTTGATTGTTCCATTTGTTCTTCCTGTTATGCTGCCTGCATTGTTTGTGTTTATGCAATATGTGTTATAGTAAAATGTCAGCTCACTGAAGGCTGACAGGTAACCTTTCATAAAAGGTCATCTGTGGTCATCTTTACTTTGTGCAGCAGCCTAAGACACATGATCACCCACAGCAAATATGATAATGTTTGGTTTAGACACATACAACAGACAATGCATTATGTCTTAGAAAGCTTTCCGTGTTGACACATTCACCACATTAAGAAAAGCAAATAAACAGCCAACAAGCCATGGCTGACATATTTATCAGGCATCTGTTGGGGCAGATCCACATGTAAAAATGAGAAACTGTGAATATGAAATCAGGCATCATGTTTAGACAATTTTACCTAATATTTTAATACTGTAAATCTTTAAAATGATTTGAGGACAGTGATGTCTCCAAGAGCCAAGGAGGAGTATACCACAAAAAACATCTTTGCCTTCCTTCCTTTGAGACCCTTTAAATCCTTAGTCTTGAGCAGTAGTTCACAGTGGGCAGGAAATGAAATGAGGCCCAGCAGTTCAGCATCAAGGGGTTAATTTCATCCAGCCTGCAACACAGACACGCAACATTAGCAGCTCCCTGCCCATAAATCTACAAATACAGCCTTGGATCCTTTCATCTTCTGGGGATGTTTTGTGTCGGTAGGTTCACAGGAAACAGGAGGCCACAGGCCTGTATATCAGCCCGCTGCTCTGTCTGGGAAAGCAGCCTTCTTAGGTCTTTTCTGTAAGCAGTGGCTGCTCTCAAGCGGAGCTCATGGGAACTGAGCGGTTGCCCCACTTGGCACATGGCCATTTAGGAGTGTAATTGCTGAAAGGGTCAGAGGACGACAAGGCCACAGACTACACAATACACAGCTGTACAGACATCATTTACACAGTTTGTGTCCTTGTTTGCTTGCTGTGATGGATGAAAGGATGATATTATTATTATTAGGCTGCAGGAGAGAACTTTTATGAGAGAATCATTAGAAAATATCTAATAATATTGAATGAACACAGCTTTACAGTGGTTATGATACTGTTCTTGTGTTAACCATGAGGTTCCTTGTATTTTTATTTCTTTGTTTCTCAGGTGGCAGAGAGAGACCCGAATCAGGACTGTGGCAGGCCGTCTACAAGGAGAGGTGGCGTACTTTGCTCCATGTGGGAAGAAGCTGCGTCAGTATCCTGATGTAATGAAGGTAAATCTACAACATGTAGATTGTATTATCAGCCATTTTATATGTATGGCATCATGCAGTTGCCCTCTGGTGGGAAGTGATGACAAGTGCTTGACCAGTAAACATGGCTGAAGGTTCTTACCTATGCTTTCATTAATACTCATTATTCCTCTGTCTGCAGTACTTACTCCGCAATGGAATAACTGAAATCTCACGGGATAACTTCAGCTTCAGCACAAAAATTAAAGTTGGTGACTTCTATGAAGCCAGAGAAGGACCAGAGGTAATTGCTGCTACTTATTTTTGTTTTTTGTGTTTCTGATCTCCATCACGACCTCTCAGCATGGAATTTAGAGAATTCATGTTTAGTTTCTTCACCAAAGGATGACGACATTGATTCCACAAAAATGTCATTTAATCATAGATGGAAAAGTAAAATGTATTTCAATCTATCATTGTAGTCAGCTGATCTACACCCACCTTTTAGTTGAATTTTGTAATTGATGAAATTGCACCGAGAAATTCAGATGTCCACATTAGTGTTTGTTTTGAAAACACTGAGAAATGAATTACACCCACACTGTAGTAGAGACCAAAGCAAATAAATTAACATACCTGCAGGGAATATTTCTGTCAAACGTTCTTAATATTAAATGAAAAATGGGTTTAAAATACATATTACCTTCTGAGGCATGTTATCTATTACAGCCTCAGAACTGTCGCTATAAGTAGTTAATCCATAAATTAAAGCATGATTAGATAATTAGTCAAACTATTTTTGTTTTGTCGGTTTTTATCTGTTTCTCCTATTAATCCAGGGTTTACAGTGGTTCTTGCTGGCAGAGGACGAGATCACTCCCAGGATCATAGCGATGGATGGGAGGCGCAGCCGCTGCACAAAGTCTGAGCACCAGCCGATGGGCGATGGCGCAGGGGCGAGACAGTGGAAGTCCCATCCTCTTAATATTGGTGAAAATAACTTCCAAGATGTCAGTGATGCCAAGCTGCTACGCAAACTGGAGGCTCAAGGTCAGTTTGCAGTCTTGGAAAACTGTCAGCTGCACCTGTTCAAGAGAAAATCAACCATTAAGTACTAGTTATTTTCATGTATTGGCTTGGTGCATTTATCTTTGTTGTAAGGTTAATTGGCCAACTGGGGCTAATGTCATATCACCTCATGGTCCTTCCAGCTCGGCTTCAAAGAGCTTTGATTGCAGAGCCTTTCTCAACTTTCTAAAATGTTAGCAGCGACTGTTTATGTGCCATTTCCTCAAAATCAACCTGTAAGAGAGTCTTTATAGAAACACACATGGTAAGAACTTAGAAGAGGCAGCAGTATTTATTTCTCAAAAGGCCATTATTGCACATAAAAAAACTAGCTTGTTGCAAAAACTCTTTCCCTAGAGGATGTCGAGCATTTTTTTGTTGAAGTTTTCAACACGATAGGATTTATGATTTGAGTAACACATTTCATCATGTTTCAGAAATAGCTCGACAGGCAGCTCAGATCAAACTGATGAGGAAACTTGAGAAGCAGGCCATGGCGCAAGCAGCCAAGGAGGCAAGGAAGCAACGAGGTAAACAGCTGCTGTCTGCTCACACGCTTCTCTAACACTGCATCATCAGGCTGTCGTCAAGCCTAGTTTGTTTGTGTCTTCCAGCAATAATGGCTGCAGAGGAGAAACGGAAAAAGAGGGAGCAGATGAAGATTCTCAAACAGCAAGTAAGGATGTTTCTTTGCTTGCTTTGTTTAATTTTCTGTGCAAAGCTTGATAACTGCTAGCTGCTCTGTTTATGTTCAGTTTGTGTGCTAGAAGGTGAAAATGTTTTGAGCACAGTTGAATTGCTTTTGAAGTTCTTCAAGGAAGTTGCTATCCTTCAAAATGGTGCACCTCCCTCATCTGCATAGACCCACTGTATTTCACCCCCCACCTCCCCCCACCACTCTATAACATGCATGACTTAACAGTTAATTCATTTGATCTCGCCCTCATCCTTTTACCAGGAGAAGATCAAGCGCATTCAGCAAATTCGTATGGAGAAAGAACTCCGTGCACAGCAAATTCTCGAGGTTCGTCCTGAAAGTTATTGCAGAAACATTCTAAAACACTTCCTTTCTGCTGTTGATAGGATTTTTTAAAAAACCCAACCAAAGGCTATTCCTAAATTACGTGGTCCCACTTTTCGTCACATCTAGTAAGTACATGTGACTAATGCTTAATTGGTTTTTGCAAAAGTGCCATTGAATATGAAAATCTCCTCAGACCGTGATGGAGCTTAATACAAAATACAGTATTTCATTAAGTAAGAGGTGGCCCAGAGTTTATGATGGCTAGGTGAAATACCTACTTTGCATTCCCCCACTAATAGAAGCTGTGAAGTATTTTAGCTTTCATAAATCAAATTTCAGTTGACACGCTTGGCATGCAGCTCTTAACAGGATTTTGTTGGGGCCATAATTACTGATAGAAATTTTGCTTAATTTATTCTCATTGCCTGCTGGTGTTTCAAATAACTCCAGCCAATTTGTCTTTCAGTGTTAATGGGAGGAAATAATCATCTCATTGGTCAAGATTTTAGCATGTTAGATTTGACGTTAGCGGCGAGCCACTGGCTCTGTTTAGCTTTCTGTGGACTATTTTCTATTGACAGCATTAACTGTCACACAGAAAAAAGCAATCTAGTAAACTTATAACTTAAATATTAAGTACAAGACTTAATTAATGATTTTTTTTTACAAAGCTTATATATATTTTATACATTTAAGATATTTTGCTGAAGCCTTTATTATTTTCACTTGATGACTTTAATTAAGAAAATTATCTTTTTATTCATCAGAATTTGCTGCCTCATTCAAAAGTTTATTCCTTCAAGTTTTAAATGAGTCTATGAATTGCCTCTGTTGCATGACCGTCACACGTTTTGCATGTGCAGGCGAAAAGAAGGAAGAAAGAAGAAGCAGCCAACGCCAAAATGTTGGAGGCTGAGAAGAGAAACAAGGTGAGTTCGATGACATTTAAGAGCAAAACTATGATTATAAACTGCTGCTTCTGGTTTCAGACTGCTTAATGTTGTTCAGTATGAGAAGGCCTGACATTTTGTGTCCATGCTTTGGTTCCTAATTGACATAATCATTTTTTTTCTTCTCTAAGGAGAAGGAGATGCGAAGACTGCAAGCGGTCATACTGAAGCACCAGGTCAGTATTTTGTCCATGGCCACATTATAACAAAGCCATTTGTACTCTGTGCTTAAGCTGAATGTCATAGAAATGGTCTCTTAACTAATGATCATGATCGTTATTTTGTACAGTATGTCCTGTCCAATTATGCTTCGGGATTCTTGGTTACATTTTTATCGCAGCTCACCGTTGGTTGGATTTTTCTTGCATTGATTTTCTTGTGTGATTTTTCTATTCCTTAATACTTTGCCAACTCTTTCTACCAGGAGTTGGAGAGGCATAGACTAGATATGGTATGGGTATGTTTGTTTCTGTACATTTAACAACATATTGTGAACGTGTTGTGATAAATGGTTGCCGTCATAGCAATGCGTAAAGTGTAGCGTTGGCTGCAGTCATACTACGTCCTTCCGCATGGCTTTTCCAGAACAGTGCACTGCATACGTCTGCGCTATTTGTCTCCCAGAGAAAACACATCAATTATCTGCCCGATACGATCAAAAATGCCTTAGCTCCACAGAAAATACTGTAACAGGATGCAAAGCACTCTCATAGCCTGAAAGAACATTGTTTTTGTTTTGGATTGATTAAATTTAGGTCCTCAAAATCCTTTTACTCTGCAGCATGTGAGCCAATTTTCTAATCCATTCTATCACCTGAGAAAAGTCAATATACGGTTTGTGTACTTGCCAGTGATTTACAGCACTGAGTCATAGACACAAAAGTCGTGATTTTTGAGATCTCATTTGAGATTTAAATGTTTTATCATGGTTGTTCATTTTTGTCATTATTGTCACTAAATACATCCTAGCTGTACGGGATGCAATGATACCATAGATGGAGTTATGATATAATCATTTAAATTTAACCTCCAGGATGTCCTGATTTCATATGACGTTGTTCATTAGTTGTTTATAAAGTCAGTGCTTTGCTCGTCCTTATAACACTTATTATTTCCTGCTTATGTTTCTAAAACTCTTGGTCAGTACTTTTCTCGCCAACATGCTCAGATTAATAATTGCTGTTTCTAACTTTGAGCTTATGCTTTGTGTATGCATCACCACTCGCAACTTAGCTTTTTGTCTGTCATCGTGCTCCGTTTTGTTTAACTGTTACATGTTTTCGCAGTTTTAACGACAGTGCAGTGTGCAACATTTTGGTTGTGTGATGATTGTGATTCGTCTTCTGCTGTGCATGCACGTCATGTGGAGGTCATTGCAAATATGAGCCCCTTTCTCTTCGAGCTGTCAGTGGAATAGATATTATGTGTCTGTGCTCTGCCAGGAGAGGGAAAGACGCAGGCAGCACATGATGCTCATGAAGGCTGTGGAGGCCCGTAAGAAGGCAGAGGTGGGTAACACATGATCCTTGTTTCCAGTCACTCTGGCTCCTGTGCTCTGCTTGTGTTTCATTGTACACATTGCACAATATCAGCTGTGTCAATAATATTTTTTTTATTCTATTATCTGTAGGAGAAAGAGCGTCTGAAGAAAGAGAAGAAGGATGAGAAACGGTTAAACAAGGAGAGGAAACTGGAGCTGAGAAGGCTGGAACTGGAAAAAGCAAAGGAGCTGAAGAAGCCAAATGAAGACATGTGTTTAGCAGATCATAAGGTATTCACACACTGTGGAGCTGCTGGCAGATGATAATGAGTATCCATGATTGTCACCATGGATAGTCTCCATCTGTGGAATAGATGTGTGTGAAAAGATTGGATTTTCCACCAGCACGGGGATTTTTCTGACATGGAAATCAATCAGTATAATCACTGTAGGAGCTATAGGCATGAAGATTAGAAATGCTTTTGACAAATTTATGGTTTTATTGTTTCACTATCAGATCTACCAAAATAGATGTGCAATATCACTGAAAGCATCTGGAATTGATTAAAATGAAAGCAGGTGTAGGTCAAAATACTGCCACCAAGTGGCTGTTGTTTTCCATAACACCATCTGGAGAAAAACTGATAGATACTGTGGCCTTTATTCACAACATTTCTTTAATATGATTAGGCAAACTAGTCTGAAACAAATAACACCACAAGACAAACAAAAAGACAAAAATAATGAAATAAAATAAATAAAAATAAACTAAAATAGATGCATATTACAATGGACTACAAGAAATGAATAAATGCTCCCAAGTTTAACTGATTTGGAGCTGAGCTCAAGTTTTCTGGGATAAGTAAGCAGTTATTTTATCAGTTATTTTATAAAAGGAAGCCAGTTTGAAGGTCTGAGAACTGGACTAAATGTCATCCACTCTCCTGGTCTGAATGAGGACTCCAGCAGCATTGTTCTGAATCAGCTGCAGCTGTGTGGTCAACTTCTTAGAGAGATGCGTAAAGACAACGTTAGAGTAGTCGAGTCTACTGAATATTAACGCATGGAGAGAGTTTTTCTAAATCATCAATCAAGTCCTCTAACTCTTGATATATTCTTCAGGTGATTTTGTAATTGTCTTATTGTGGATTCTTTGTGTCTAATAGTTGAGAGAGGATGAATATAATGTAAAATATAATTTCTCTCCAGCCACTTCCAGAATTGTCCCGGATCCCTGGTCTGGTCTTACCAGGAAGCACCTTCTCTGACTGCCTGATGGTGCTGCAGTTTCTACACAGCTTTGGGAAGGTCCTGAGGTTAGACATAAATCCACACATGCTCAACCTAAGTGACCTTCAAGAGGGGTTGCTCAACATTGGGGACAGTATGGGCAAGGTGCAGGACCTGCTGGTGAGCATGCTGTCTGCAGCTGTGTGTGATCCTGGAATACCTGCAGGTCACAAGGTGAGAGTCTGTCAGTGAGCTGTAGAATTTGTACAATTGTTGAATTGTAAATGGTTCCTGTACTGTAATTTACTCATGTGCGCTCTCACCTTCATACAAAAGATACATACATACATAGACATACTGGCATCTGTTTATAGAGATTATGACAAAATGGGATAATACACGTATGGAAATGTCGGCAGTGGCTGTCTCAGCATGTTCGCAGCAACCCTTCCAGTTTTTTTGACTGGTTTCTTCCAAGCTAACCATTTGGAACGCAGGTGTTAAGATTTATCAGTACTCTGTGCAGCTGAATGAAGAGTCTCATCAAGCATGTTTCATGATAATCTACACATCCTCAGTGTGTTCCAGACACATCCCAGGGGTCACTTAAGTGCTGCATTGCTTGCTTTACCTAACAAAGAGATAGCTGCCTGAAAGGACAGTGTTAGTGCTTTACCAACCTCCCAATGTGTTCTTATGGATGTTCTTACAGTATATATAAACATATTTAGTAAAACAATTAAGCATTTTCACACTGTGACTGTTTTTGAAACACTCTGTTTCTGTCAGAATAAGACCGCCTTGGGGGAGCACCTGACTAATGTGGGGATCAACAGAGACAATGTGTCTGAGATCCTGCGGATCTACATGAAGGGTCACTGTGAGCAGACAGAGCTGGCTGCTCTGGCCCTCAGCCTCAGGACCAAGGCTTTTCAGGCCCACAGCCCATCACAGAAGGCCTCCATGCTGGCATTCCTGGTTAATGAGCTCTGCTGCAGTAAGGCTGTGATCAGGTGAGGGTCCTGGACTATTCATAGTAAACCAAGCTACCACTGAAATAAGCCCTGGTTTAAGGCTTTGATTCATTTGTGTTAAAGAAGTCACTGGTGGCATGTGAAAAGATTCAGTACGCTGTATAAACAAGTGTTCCTAATGTTCCTGAAGCAATTAATCTCTGTGCCTGAGACTGGGAAATATTGGCTTGCTTTATTTATGGGGGCTTCAATTTTAATGGAATAATAGAAGTATGAAAAGGAATATGACAAACTATAGTCTGATGGACAGTTTCACAAGGTTGCATCAAACTAGTTTTGTGTCATCAGTTTTGCATTTGTTCTGTGAATGCTGCAGAGTGCCACGAACGCATCCTGCTCGTTTTATTCTGCGAAAAGGTCACAAACGTGTTTCTATATTGTCTGATACTTTGCAGTGAGATCGACAAAAACATAGATCACATGACCAACCTGAGGAAGGATAAGTGGGCTGTCGAGGGAAAGCTTCGCAAGTGAGTATATGCATCATCTAAGCTGTTATTGGAAGATTACACTCGAAACGTGTTGTGTCAGTTAACCAGATGACGGTGCTGAAAGAATCTGGATCTTGTCTGAATTGCACAAGAGCACATGCTCTACAAGCTGACTGTCCATTTTTGTCTCAAAAGACTGAGGAGCATCCACGCCAAGAAGACAGGGAAGAGAGACAGCAGTGCGGGGGGAGAGGACAGCCACACGTTTGTCATCCCCATGGCCAGAAACAAATGCAAGAGGAAAGAAGGGGACAGTGAGGAGGAAGAGGACGAGGATGACGACAGTGAGGACCAGGGAGACGACGACGAAGAGGAGGAAGAAGAATCCGGAGGGAAGAAGGGGAAGAAAGCAGAGATATGTGAAGAGGAGGTCAGTGACAGCATGGTGCTTTTACTGAAGGCAGCGGCTAAGTTAGTGTTTGTTATAGTAAATGTCAGCCGGTCTGCTGGCCTCACACTAATGAGATCTTTTCATCTAGGATGACAGTGTACACTCGACCAGCATGGAGGAGCTGGAGAAACAGATCGAGAAAACATACAAGGTAAATTAAACCCTATGAGATCCATTTTTTTTCCCTCGGGATCAGCTCATGAATTAATTTAATAGCCATACTTTCTGTCTCTTTAGCAACAAAGTCAGATCAGACAGAAGTTATTCGTTGCATCTCAGTCATTGCGCTCCATGACGATTGGACAGGACCGCTACAAGAGACGTTACTGGGTCCTTCCGCAGTGTGGCGGCATCTTTGTGGAGGGCATGGAGAGCGGTGAAGGTGAAAACCAGAACAGATATCCCAGATTAAATTCACCTTTTCTGTTGTCAGGACAGAAACTTCAGTGTTTTTTGTGCCTTGATGTGACCTTTTCATGCTTACTCAGGTTATGAAGAGGTGGAGAAAGAGAAGACAAGACAGAGGACTGCTCAGGTGATCAGAGTGAAAGAAGAGTCGGAAGAGATAAAGAAGTCGGGGATCTGCAGCCCAGCGCAGAGCACAGACGGTGACACAACCACTCCAGAGAGCCAGCAGGACAAAGACAATCTCAACCTCTTCCTCCAAAAGCCCGGCTCCTTCTCTAAGCTCAGCAAACTCCTTGAAGTGGCCAAAATGGCTCAAGATTCAGACATCAATTCTCACAACAGTCATTCAGCTAAAGTCCCTACCGCTACATCTTATCCCTCATATCCCACCTCTCAGACACCCACTCCTCAGCAGGGACTGATGGATAAAATGGATACTTCAGTGTCATCTCTGCTCAAAAGCAACCCCTGGATAACCTGCATCCCTCAGTCAACCCTTCATGACGACCAGCTCTCCAAGGCACTGACAGAAAAGGGCAGCCAGTGGTTTAGCCTCTTTCCTCGCTCTCCTTGTGACGAGTCCTCAGTCACCTCTGGCTCCAGCCCTCCGGCCCCCTCCTCCTCTCCTCTGCAGACCATCAGCACCAAATCCCCCTCCTCCCTCTCCCCTAATCCCTCGGCCACGGCCAGCTCCAGCGCTCCTGCCAAGATCAATAACATGCAGTTTTCTATCTTTCAGGTTGGTGGATAATTATATTGCCATCTCCATCTCAGTCGCAATTATTTCAGATCACGCTGTGCTGCTGTTGGAACTCTGACACGTTGCAAGTATTTTTCCCACATTGCATGATGTTACAAACCATGAGCAACTCTCAGCATCGTTGCAGGGGAGCTGCAGTGGAAAAGCTGGACACTTTTAACTGCGACCACTGTGTTAGCTTATACATTATGCATGTGGTAGTTAAATAAAATGGCTTTTAAAGTGTGTGTATTTTCCCTCTCAGCAAGTAAAGTCTGGCATTCGTCAGAGCACACTGACACTGTGTGACATGGCCAGCGCAGCCACAAGGCCCAGCCTGCCCTTCTCTGGTACTTCTCTACCCCCCATGTTGGATCTGGCCTCACAGTGTGCAGAGGGTAATGGGAACAAGGTCTTCTTCTTGGCAAATAACAACTCTGTCAACAAGAGCGAGACCCCAGAGCCCCTGAGTGACAGGCCCACTTGTCCCTCATTCCCTGTTGCGGAGGTGGCCAAGACCCAGGACTGCCCTGATCCTCAGCCTGTCCCTGAGGGTAAGAATGGCTCCCTGCCAGTTTGCACAATACAAATATGCTGCACTATAGACATTCACTGCCCAGACAGCAGTGGAATAACACCCTGCGATGGCAGTGAGTCAGTTCTCCAACTTCCCTACGTTGCTAAATATAAACAGATATGTGACAATAGTTTTTAACTTTGTGCATGTGTGTGTTGGCAGAGATGCTGCGTGGCTGGTGGAGGGTGTCAAAGATGGAGGAGCTGCGCCGTCTGGTCAAGGCCCTCCACAGCCGAGGCATCAGAGAGAAGGTCTTGCAGAAACAGATCCAAAAACATATGGAGTTCATGACCCAGCTCTGTGCCAGCAGCAAAGATGGTTGGTCCACATTTCCTCTGCTCTATTTAAGTCAGCAGACTTGCAGTGATGTGAAACCATTGTTATTTGACCTTTTATCATGTACCACTAGACTGCACATTAAATATGACAGTAGATGGTTGTGTGCAGTCATTTTTGTATGTATCTGTGGCAGCAGCAATTGATGTGGCAGAGCTGGAGAAGCAGCAGGTGAGTGAGGAGACAGTGGTGAGTTGGTGTGTTGAGGAGCAGGCCATGGAGGTGGACATCAGCCTGCTGCAGCGGGTCGAGGATCTGGAGAGGAAAGTCATCTCTGCCAGCCTGCAGGTCAAGGTACAGACAAACGGGCACCACACTCCTTCATGTACTCTTTAGTTCACCTGCATAGGCTTGGATGGACACCTGTGTCCTCACTTCTTCTGTTTTGTGTCATGAAATGCTGTTGCGATGACCATATTTCACAATGTCTCCCTCAGGGCTGGATGCATCCTGAGCCGCAGTCAGAGAGGGACGATCTGGTCTATCACGAGCACAAGCTCTTCTCTTCTTCTGCTCCAGAGGAGACGGGACAGAGCGAACCCAGCCGGGAGGAACTGCCTGGCACCGTTGTGCGGCGGCCCGACAATCCCCTCGATATCGCTGTCATCAGGCTGGAAGAGCTGGAGAGGAACATCGAGCGAAGGTGCTTAAAGAGACCCTTAAGTACAAGCTTTCAGATCAGACTGGATAATGTCACTGTGGTGATGGTGAAGGTTCATCCTGCAGTCAGTTTGCTTAGTTAGTTTGCTGCTTCTTAAACAAGTGTTTCTTCGGCTAAAAACTGTTTCCCCCTTCACTTACTTATTGTTGTTAGTTGTGAATGGCTGTTATCAGTCGATGTGATCATGTTACAGACTGTATGTGTGATGCATGTTATAGTCTGTGTTGCTGTCTCACTGTCTGTGACCCCAAAGCAGTGAGGAGGAGGTGGCTCCAGGGATGAGGCTGTGGCATAAAGCCCTCGGTGAAGTCCGCAGCTCAGCTCAGCTGTCACTCTGCATTCAGCAGCTGCAGAAATCCATCGCGTGGGAAAGATCCATCATGAAAGTGGTGAGTGACCCTTAATTTCTCTGTCACACAGTCGCAGATTTGTTTTTATAGTTTTATCAGGCATACATTTAAACACCAATTTACAGTTCGCATTAAAGATGCTCGTGTATGAAGATCAGTCTTTTAGGCTGCATTAGGCTCATGTTCCACTTCATAAAAAACTACTAAAATAAAATACATAAGCCCCTTGAAAAGAATCAAGGTTAACACAATGAATCTGCACAGCCTGTGTTCCTTAAAGGGGCTCTGTTGTTAGTCGAAAGGTGAACAGAAAGAAAAGTCGTGTTATCATCATCAATTTACAATACATCATTACTTGGCATCAACCTCATCAGATAACAGCACAATTAGTAACCAATCAGCATCCTTCAGTGTGCCTGGCTGCACAGAATCACTGCTTTTCACAGTGATGTATCAGGTTGAATTCACAGCTATGTAAATTTGGTGTTTCCAGCACTGCCAGCTCTGTCAAAAGGGGGATAATGAAGAACTGCTCTTACTCTGTGATGGCTGTGACAAAGGCTGCCACACCTACTGCCATAAACCCAAGATCACTACAGTACCTGACGGCGACTGGTTTTGTCCCAATTGTGTAGCGAAGGTACATGTCTTGAATATTTATTCACAGAGCTGAGACTTTCCTTTAGTCTCTTCGATCTATTACAGGAGATCTAAGGGGCCGCAGACCATGCAATTGTCCAATGAGAGGGTCCAGTTAATTGCTTTGAATATGGTGCGTTCTGTGTGTGTCTCTGCGCTAGTCTTCTGTGTGTTCTGTCAATCAGGAAAGTGGTCAGTCCCCCCGGAGCAGGAGGCAACAGAGCCGAACAGCTGGAGGAGGGAAGAAAGGCAGCGAGGTAAAACGAAATGGTAAGCCATCTGTGGGAGGAGAGCTCATCAAAGAGGAGGCTGCCAGCAGCAACAGCATGCCAAAAAAAGGTACCAAGGAGTTCAAGAAGAGGAAAGGAGACGACAGCCCTCCTGGCTCCCAGACCGGCCATGACAGCCCCGTCCCCTGTGTGAAAAAAGCCAAACCGGCCAAAGACAGCAACTCAAATGGGCTGGCAACGTGCCGGTACGCATGAGCGCATGCTCACTGCATGCACAGAACCTCCTATGAGCATTAACTGATGTACTTTCCCTCTTCTCATTGTTGAAAATCAGTTATTTTTCAGATGAGCCCTTGTGATCTGTGAATCTCTGGCAGTCAAAACTCTGACTTTCGCTGCATTATTTCATATCTTCTGCTCCTTGTACTTGTGCTCTCCAGAGAGCTGCTGGCTGAGCTGGAGGCCCATCAGGACGCGTGGCCCTTCCTCACACCGGTCGACCACAAAGCTGTCCCCGGGTACAGGAAGATCATCAAGAAGCCCATGGACTTCTCCACCATCAGAGAAAAGCTCACCAACAACCAGTATGTTTGTGTCACTGCCACAGTGTTGCATGTCCTAATTTTCCATTTTTGATTTTCCTGCTGCATCTGAATTAAAAGGAAAACCTTTTTTTGATAATTGCAGGTACTCAAATTTGGAAGCTTTCATCCTTGACGTGAACCTGGTTTTTGAGAACTGTGAACGATTTAATGAAGACGATTCAGAAATCGGACGAGCCGGCCACAGCATGAGGAGCTTTTTTGACAAACGATGGACCGAGCTACTGAAATGAAAAAAACAAAAAACACTTTGGACTTTCTACGCTACTCTACATATCAGACTTCATCTTTAGTGTTGGGGGCCTTCTCTTCACCTGTGACACTAAATACACAGTTAGGAAAACATTGACTTCTCAAAGTTTCTCCTGCTGAGAAAAGACACTTTGTGGATTAATATCTTAAAAGTGCAATATTGTTTCCTTTATCAAAGCGCACTGACTCTTGGACTCAATATTTGGGAAACAAAGATTTTCCACTGTAGATAATTCTTTTTTTTTTTTTATCATCAGTACGTTCCCTTAGTGTTTATGTGTGTATTTATTTTCTCAAGTATTTATGTTACAGTCTGTCTTTTGTAAGAAAAAGCAGGAAATGGCACAGCTTTAAAAAAAAAAAAATCAAAATATTGTTTTATGGATTATTGAACAAGCCAATAAAAAAATAATTGTTTACAGCTTTTTGACTGTACTGTAGGGTGCCAGCAGTTCGTCTGCATTAACTGTGTGAAATACAAGGAGGCATCGCTGCCACTATTTACAAGTGTTATTTCTAACATGTACAAAAAGTACAGTACACACAGTACAGTCTCGTTAAAATATAAAATATAAAAATATAGTTAATGCAGAAGGATGATTGTAGCACTTCATATGTCTCATACTGTACTTTACATGTGCTGAATATCAACTCAAAACACTGGTCTCCTCAGTATTGTAGTGCCTGACCTCTGACCTCTCAACAGTGTAAAGAGGAGTGAGTTATTTTTATTTATTTATTCTTTTTTTACATATATATTTTCAGTGCGCGTGCTTTATGTGTGTCCTGCACAATATACTGTAGGAAACCTTCACACAAAATGTAAAACTCTTTACAACCTTTCCTCTGAAAAGAATCGATGTGGTGCATATAGTGTGTTTCATCTCCAAGCATTTCCTTCAGCCGGAGTCTCCTCAGACATCTCGAGGACAGACCTGAAAACCCGCACCGGGCTTTGATCCAGCCAGGAGCGGGACAGTGTCCACCGGAGGCGTCTTAAGACAGCTGAAGCCAAAAGTAACTGTATTTTATTATGAATATTGTGAAATGAGTAGCAACTTTTGTGGGAATATTATTTTTAAATAGTGGGTGTGTGGCACAGATAAAATAAACCTGTTTTTCAAAATAACACTGTTAGGCCTTCACTATCTCCCTTATTTAGGCTTATTTTTATAATAACTACTTAGTTGATATTGCTTTAACACTTGAGTAAAATGGTCTGACACTTAGTTAATGTTTTATTTGACTTAATTCAGTGCCAGTAGTGCAATGTGGTGATGTACATTTACCCAAATAGTGTACTTAAGTACAACTTTGGTATACTTGTAATTTAAGGTTTCCATATTTTGCTATGTAACAGTTCTATTCTAGCTCAGTGGGAAATATACTTTAATTTACTTAGAAGGTACTTTATCTATGAAAGATGAACAATTAAAATATGAAGCATTGTCAGAGATATAACCACCCAGCAGAGTAAAGCAGTTAAAATTAGCTCCACCTCCAGCAGCCACAACAAAATGCTGCTTTCATTCATTTGTGAATGCTTACAATATAATTATTACAGTGGTTTATGGGACTTTAATGCTTTGGATTCCTACATGTGGAATATTTTTTAGATTGTCTTATAATTTTAGAGGCAATTACAGTAAAATAATGAGGTCACTTTGAGTAAATCTACCTTCGTGCATCAGTTTGTTGAGCTACATGTCTAGAGGGCGAATGGAAAATGGGAAAGCTGAACTATGAAGCTTGTGTAACTGCCAATAAACCGGCGTCACATGACTGATAACAGCTGAGCGAGATAAAGCAGACTTCACAGCTGAGCTGGAGGAGGAAGTACTTCAAACTGCGGGACACAGGAGCGAGAGCGTGTGCTGACAGGTTTGTGCTTTTTATCGATTTTAACCCAAACCACTGGCAGCTGTGCGCTCCGCAGCTCCACGCCAGCTGTGCGTCACTGCTCCCCAGTCTCCTCTCACAGGCGGATATTTGAGCATTTTGCGCCACCTTGTGAGTGAAGCGCTCCCTCAGCAACTGAACATCTTTGTCACAAGATGGTGTCAGTCATTGTCACTCTCCGACAGCACGCAGACGAGGTCAGCTGCTGCGCCTTCTCTCCCTCCCTCCTGGCCACCTCCTCCGGGGATAAGACCCTTCGTGTCTACAGCACGGCCGACTTCTCGGAGCTTCCTTTCTCCCCTCTCTCGGGTCACGGCTACGGGGTTCACTGCTGCTGCTTCAGCTCCTGTGGCAGGTACCTGTTCAGCTGCTCCACGGACGGATCCGTCATCGCCTGGAGCTCGAAGACAGGTGAGGTGGCCGCCACCCTGAGACACCCGAGCCGCAGTCCGCTCCGAGTGTGCGCACTGGCGCCGGACTCCTGCCTCCTGCTGGCAGGGGCCTGTGATGGCACCGTGGCCCTCTGGGACTTCCCCTCCAAGACATTACGCAGGTACACTTTGACGCACTGTCGATCACATCTATAGTTAAAGCTGCATATCCAGCAGTATGTGAGAGGACCAGTTTATTGCCTTAAAGTGACATGTGATTGATACTGTGACTTTACTCTGTCTGTCTGTCTGTCTGTCCGTCCGTCCGTCCGTCCGTCCTGGGAGAGACATCCCTCCTCTGTTTCTCTTCCTGAAGTTTCTTCCATTTCTTTTCACTCTCAAAGGGCTTCTTGGGGGAGTTTTTGTAATCTGAATGAAGGGTCTACAGACAGATGGTGCATGTTGCACAGATTGTGAAGCCCGTTCAGGCAAATTTAGGATTGATGCTGAGCAGTACAACTCTGATTCCAAAGAAGTTGTGATGCTTTGTAAAACACAAATAAAAACAGAATGCAATCATTTGCAAACAATTTGTGTTTACTGGCCGTCTTTCAAAGTGTTCCTGAGCCCATGTACTCATACCCTTTATACAGTCATGTGTTCACAAACTGATGAACCTCGCTTCATCCTTGCTTCTGAACGACTGAGCCTTTCCAGGATGCCCCTTTCGTACCCAATCATGATACTCTCACCTGTTACCAAGGAGCCTGTTTACCTGTGGAATGATCCAAACAGGTGTTTTTGGAGCATCCCACAACTTTCCCAGTCTTTAGTTGCTCCTGTTCAGAATTGTTTGAAGCGTGTTTCTGATGAGGTCAAACACATTTTCTTTGTGCTGTTTTCATTTGAGTTAATGTCAATAAGGATTAGCAAATGATCACATTCTGTTTTATTTATGTTTTTACACAGTGTCTCAACTTTTTTGGAATCCATCCATCCATCCATCCATTATCTATACCGCCTATCCCTTTCGGGGTTGCGGGGGGCTGGAGCCTATCCCAGCTACAATGGGCGAGAGGCGGGGTACACCCTGAACCGGTCGCCAGCCGATTGCAGGGCCACATGCAAGGACAAACAACCATTCACACTCACACTCACACCTACGGACAATTTAGAGTCATCAATTAACCTAATGAGCATGTTTTTGGTCTGTGGGAGGAAGCCGGAGTACCCGGAGAGAACCCACGCATGCACGGGAAGAACATGCAAACTTCACACAGAAAGGCCCCGCCTGACCCGGGGATCGAACCGGCAACCTTCGTGCTGTGAGGCACGCGCACTACCTGCTGCGCCACCGTGCAGCCTTTTTTGGAATCAGGGTTATATAAATAAAATTACTTTGATTTGACATTTTAAAGCTCCTTTCTTAAATAATTCTCTGTAAATATTCATGACCGCTGTGAGTAATTGTCAGAGCAATCCCATCACATCCTCACACGAGAAGCTGGAACCATTGAGTGTTTGGCACTCTTGCTTGAATAAAAGACAATCAATTATCAAAATAGCTGCTAATTCATTTTCTCAGACTTGAGCAATAAAGATTTCGAATCACAAAATGCTTATTTTCTCAGCTTCAGAAACATTTTGCAGCCTTTATCAACAAATGGTCATCGCATATCAGCTTCTACCCTGACTCAGATTGGTGCATCTGGTTGAAAATATGTGATTATTTCAACAGCGCTGTCCTGTTCATTTGGAAGCCATGTGTTCACAGTGAGAGGCTGTTTGGGGGGGGGTTGGACTAACGAAGAGCAAGCCCTTACTGACAGGAGTAGCTGACTCACTAATGTGGATGAAATATGTTCATAAGAAATTTTGTGACATTTTTTAATGATTTGTCCTTCAACCATTTTTCACAAGAAAATTTTAGATTTTTGTGATCTGTTGCAGTGACGCAGGCACCCTCAGCCCTGCTGTGGCTCTAATTCAGACTCTCACAGGTGGTTTAAATCCTAATGAATTATTCTGGATCAAGTCCTGCTCCTTGTCTGCTGGTAAATGTTGCCTAAAGTTGTAAATCTAATTAAATCATTGTCTTGTTACAGATGCAGTGCAGTAAGCGAGGCCAGTGTCGTGGCCTGCTGCTTCTCTCCGTGTGGCCAGATGTTTGTGACCGGCTGCACCCGCGGAGACCTCAAACTCTGGGATACGGACATCAACCTCCTGCATGCTGAGAGGGACGCCCACGACCTGGGAGTCACCTGCTGCAGCTTCGCACCCCAGTTCAAAGTCGGTCAGTCCTTTAGGGTATGAAATTGCAATCTGAAAAGTAACTAGTAACTAAAGCTGTCAGATAAATGTAGTGGAGTAAAAAGTACAATATTTGTTATTAAGTGTAGTGGGAAAGTGTTAAGTATTTTAAGTACTTCAAATTTGTACTGAAATACAGTCCTTGAGTAAATGTACTTTGTTACATTCCACCATTGGTTTTAATTCTTCTTCCCTGGTTCATCTTGCATAAAATAAATCCATCCTGCACAGTTAGCACTTAGGTTAAAGCAACCTGATGCATTTTATCCTTCAGTCAAAATGGCATTTACAGCGTTTGTTGTTCGCCATGTTTGGGGAATGAAAAGCATCTCTTTGTTAGGTGATTCTGGTTAAATCCAAACACTGTATTTATGCCACATACAGTGTAAAAGATACTTTCCATGTGCTTCACAAACAGCCCTTCACATTATGTTTGTCGTCTTTTGTTATTAAACTCAGTCGAGCATGAGCACTCAGGAACAGGGAATGTGGCTGTTTTTGTTCTGCAGACGGCTGCTGCGTGGAGCTTCGACTGGCCTCCTGCGGCCAGGACAGCCAGCTGAAAATATGGATCATTTCCCAGCGTGGAGGAGCAGGTAGGACGACCCCTCTGCCCGCTGCCTCAGCTGAAAGCTCCCACTCCATCGCAACTGAGAGAAAGAGAGAGAGAGCCTGCTGGCTGCTTTGACCTTGAAAATTCTCTGCAGAATAGAAGAATTTTATTAGTGTGTGGAATAAATCAGCTGCAGCCTGACTCATTAATAATGGATCACTTGAAGACATTCTGCTGAAATACAGCAGCGGCAGAGGACAGTGTGTGGAGAAGAGCTGGGAGGAAATCAGGTGCATATATCCACTGTGACATTTATATCTTGTTCTACCGACAGCAGAACAAGAGCAGTTCATGTGTGTTCGCGGGCTGGTTACACAGCCTGCAGACTGTATTTTCATTACTGTGTGAACACGCCATGTTGTTAGTTCCTAGGAGTTGTTGCCGTGGTAACGTCGGTTCTGGGGAGGATGCGATGTGTCCCACGTTGGTGACCCGCTGCGGCCCATGGGGATTAATCATGTCTGAGCAGCTCATAGAAGGACACAGAACAATGTCTGTCCTCGATTCATTTCTTTAGCATGCGGTTTTTCACACACGATGCTTCTCTGCAAACAGCTCGCCGTTCTGAAATGTGCATTTAACTTGTCCCTAGCAGAAGATTACATGCTCAAACCCCTCTTTCGCCACTTTATGAGAAAGAGAGTCAAGTGTAGATGATTCAGGGAAGCCAAGGGGCCAATTTTGAAGCTGGGATCACTGTCAGTGTAGAGCATTTTCTGGTCTTCTTGTGAAGCAGCTCTATATTTTTATGGCTCTATATCCAGATGAAATAGTTTAACTCCAGGTCTGTTCGGCAGCTCAAATCATTCATGTTGATTGTTTTGTAGCCTTTGTCTTCCAACCAGCGGCAGCACCCAGATTTTTCCTTCCTCAGGCCCGTACTGTTGTTTGACATCATGTCATGAATATGCATGCAAATAATGAATTAGCCTCCCACAGAGCCTGAGAACAGTTCTTTTACTCTAATGGAGAGGAGGGATACACGTGTGTTTACAGGCTCATCATTTAAATGCTGCTCCAGACCAATTAGATGCAGCGCAATGAGTTATTGCTCCTTGACTTTGCCTCTTAGGCTGTGACTGTGTGAGGTTCATCACCAAAAAGACAAACTTTTGTTTCCAAGCAGCTGACTGCAGGTGTCACAGCTGCAAGCCAGCGTGAGGGAGGAGAATTATCGACAGCGAGTGTGGAGTGTGGAGCTGAACACATCCTGACTGATGCACTGGCAGTGTGTGGAACAAATGCAGACAGTTTTATTTTGAACTCTAACCTGTCTCTTGTGTATATATATGTGTGTGTGTGTGTGTGTGTGTGTGTGTGTGTGTGTGTGTGTGTGTGTGTGTGTGTGTGTGTGTGTGTGTGTGTGTGTGTGTGTGTGTGTGTGTGTGTGTGTGTGTGTGTGTGTGTGTGTGTGTGTGTGTGTGTGTGTGTGTGGTGTAGCCTGTGTCATGAAGCTGCTTCACACTCTCAGCGGCCAGTCGGCTCCAGTTCTGTCTTGTGCCTTCTCCTCTGACGGAGAGCTGGTGGTCTCGGGGTAAGAGAGAGACACACACACACACACACACACACACACACCCACACACCCACACACACGCATAAATCACTTGTTCTCGTCGTCACACGTGTGAGCAGCTCTAATAAACAACCCCCCTGCGTTTGGTGACTGGATGTTGACTTTTGTGCCTGTCAGGCTTTTTGTTTTGTAAAGTCATTTGTTTTATTGTTTGCTGTGAAATCAGTTGCTCATTTGGGACAAATTAAGTTTGAATTAATCTCTCCTCCGTGTTTAAAACGCTGCTTTTTTTTCTGAGCTGTAAACAGCAGATGCCACTGCTGAGCACTGATACTGCTGTTCCCTCAGTCGGCCACAGGAGGAGTGTATTTTGTTGTGTTTAAGCTTCTGTTTGGGTCCCTCTCTGGCATTAATTCAAACATGCTGAAGGTTAATCTGCTCTTGTTTGTATCACTTAGAAACGGCCGATTTTTTTGTTTAACAAGAATCCAATTTCTTCTTTCATTATTACTCTATAATGCAAATGCATGCACGTGGATTCTGCAAATAATCCTGACTTTGTTTACTCTAATTATTCAACAGCTCAGTGGATAAAAGTGTTGCTATATACGATGTGGTAAGTAGAGCTGAAAGAACACTCACAGCATGCATTTTGTTTAAATGTGCTGCTACAGTTAAGTGTTGCAAGGCAGATTTCTTAGCAATGAATCACCGTCGCTGTAAACACAGACATGCCAAACATTCCTGCTTTGTCCATGTTTGTTTGCACCTTGTTTACAGAACCTGGGAACTCTGCTCTACACTTTGAAACAGCATGACAGGTAAATGACCTGACCTCCCGCCGCTATGCTATCTCTGCAGCTATCAGGCAAACAGCAGAATAGGAGTCCCGGTGTTTCGGATCAAAATGTGTGATTTTTCGCTTGATTAGTTTTTCCCAGAAGCGCTTGGGTGCAGTGATGCAATAGTATATACTCCAGCGCTGCTTTCCAGACAGTCATTGAAGTGGCACCGCAGGTAGGCACCAGCAGAGCGCTTTGAAGTGCATGAAAGGATTTAAGATACTGTACGATCTAAGACTGGATTTTTCCCCTTTTTTTTCAAGGGTAGGGGGAACTTGACTTTAAAAGCTGATCTCTTCCTGTGCCAGTTTGAGTCTGTCATACACACCCTTCACATTTTGCTCCTCTTCCTCCTCCCTGCAGGTATGTGACGGCCGTTGCTCTGTCCCCCACCATGCCGTGGATTGCAACCGGTTCCATGGACAGAACCGTGAACGTGTGGAGAATAGGAGACGGAGTTAACAGAACTGGTACATACTTAACACAGAAATTGTTTAGGTTGGCGCTTACAAATGAACAATCGCTCCTGTTTTTAAAACCCACCGTTAGCAGTGGTTCAAAGCCCAGAAGCCATTTGGAGCGCCAGTGCCTCCCAAAAGAGTGTTTTGGGAGATATCCAGCAGGAGAAGCTCCCATTACATGTGTATTGCTGTCTGGCTTCGGTGTCTAGAGGAGGAATTGTGATTGATGTTTATTGGTGCAGCAGGGCAAACTACCACTGAGCCTCAGAGAGCTGTTGTTATGGAGGTGAATCCTCTTAAAAAGCCAACATGAAAGAAAACATTTGGAATACTAAATGAAAAGGTGCAATCGTCAGACATCTGGAGGCCTCGGAGCTTCATCAGGGCTGCTCCCCATCCGCCATTAGTCAGGTTGATGTTGACAAAGCAAATACCACCTCAGTGAAGATCTGCCTTTTTTGTGTCTCTGCCTCTTTCATTCTACGTGTCCCCTTTCCTTTAATCTTGTTTCTTTTCTTTCTTTTCACATATTAAAGTTATTCCCTTTTATGTTTTTCTACAGCAGCTGAATCAAACCAGACACCATGCCAAGGTAAATAAATGCATCACGCGCTGTCAGAAATCCTCGCTTATTCACAGTTACTCTTTGAGCAGAGAAACCACCGCTCTTTTACTTGAATGTGATTGGTTCAGATATCACCATCTAGTCCAGGTGTTTAGATAATTTAATGTCTTGATCCACTGAAAATGTCTTTTTCTTTTGAGCTATTGTTACTGTTTCCTTTTCTGCATGCGGTGAAAAGCTTTTCTTCTGATTTTGTGTTTGTCCTGTGTGTAAACTGTACACCGTGTTGTGTGAACCCAAAAAAGGTGCTTTGGTGAAGCTAATGGGATCAAAAAAAAAAAGAAAAAGAAAAAGCAGCTGTCTGGCTTTAAAGGATAAGGCTGCCATTATTCAATGTTTTTGTTAATGACAGCAAATCCCATGAAAAGACCAAAACCAACAAGGTGTCTCTCTGTCTTTAAGCCTGTTCGCTGCTGAATTGTTACAAACGCCACAAATCTTAAGTTTAATGTTCAAATGAGGCTCACTAATTTCTTAAATGGAATGGGCGCTGTACTTTTTAGCCATGCTAGCTGACTCCATGGGAAATTATTCAGCAACTATCAGATTTAATGCCATGAAATTTGGTGCAGACATTCTTTCTCCCCTCAGGATTTAAAGGAAAAATACTTTGCTGACCAAATTCCTGCAAAGCTAATGACATTTCCATCAGCCATAGCTGCACTTTGTATGCAGTCCTAATTAGCGAGTGTTAGCATGCTTAACTATGGTGAACATGATAAACATATCTGCTGAACGTTAGCATGTTAGCATTGTTGCTGTGGACATGCTAGCATACTAACAGCAGTTTAAAGAGTTTTAATAAGACATAAAAAAACAACAAGGCAATATGAAAAGACACTTGAATAACATTTTAAAAAGAAGCTAAAATGGAACAAAGCAGAATAAACAATTACAGTGCAGCGCAACATATAGGCCCCCTACATGCACACAGTTCGCTCAGGTGTTTTCACTCTGTCACTTAATTAGACCTCTTCTCCACAAACTAATCTTGACTGACGCCTCCCGTGCTCGCCTGGTAGTTTAGTTTTGTCGCACCTGTTCGGGTGGCTCAGCTTACCCTGTTATCATTCTCATTAGTGCACAGTTTGGGGACATCGAGTGATTCTCAGTCTAACTCCACCCAGCTCCAATCAGTCAGTGATTGAAAACACCAGTGTTTGTGAGCAGGGTGGCAAATGGAAGGCAGTTTTAAACCCAGATTTTAAATGAGCAGAGAGTTGGAGCTGACTTTGAGTTTTCTGGAAGTTTCTTCCAGATATGTGGTGTATAGAAACAGAGCCCCAAACCAAGCGTTGCTTTATAAACCTGTAGTGATATTTAAATGGAGGTAAATAGTGCATTTGTTGGGGACTATTTCCAGCTGCTGATTAATACACATCAGGCATGGCAGTGAGTATTATGGCAGGAGGCGGTTACATGTGGGTTTGACCGTGTTCGTGGTCATGAAGGAGCATCATCCAGTGTAAATATAATTTGTTTTTATGGCTTTTGGACAATAATTGAGGCACAGATGGATAAGCGATTAGGCTTTAGCTGCATGGATAATACTTCTTAGTAAAATCAGTTCTTTGCTGGTTTGGTCTTTTTGTGGCATTTGCTGACAATAAGACCGCTGGACTATGGCCAGACCTATCTGTACGGTAAATAATGGAGGTGATGAAGAGAGCTTCTTATGTGCATCTGTCCAAGTAATTAAACACCACAGTCTGAGCTGACCCAGTCTGCAGTGAAGCTCTGTGAGGTTTTCATGCTTTTGGCACCGTGCTTCCATGACTCAGCCTCCTAGACTGGGAGACTCCACACTTTATCAGCCAAGGCTGCGGAGAGGAGGTGGTGTTACTCCGCTCGCTGTCGTGCAGACCCAATAAGTGGATGTTTCCACTCAGTGCAACTGTGCTTGGGGCAGGATTTCTGTTTCCATAGTTTTACTCTTGCCAAAAAAGGAAAATCACTTTTAAACAACATAGCAATTTTAGGTTGGTTTTGTTTCTCTCTTGTTTTTTTTATTGATAACCTCATGATGGCCCCTTGTTGACAATTATGGATATTTCCAGTGCAGCTGCAACAGAGGGCAATAAGGACACATTTTTAGCCATGTTAGCTGCTAGCGGTGTCAGTCAGTCGATCAGCCCACCACTTTGTTCCAGACTGAAATATCTCAACTACTGGGTGGCTCAAGCCTTAATATTTGCTATCCAAGAGCAGCTCCAGACAAGCTGAAGGCTCAGGTGTGTCCAAGGCCGCAGTCTTTTGTGGAGTAAAATATGCAGTGATTGTGCTCTGTTGTTTAGACTAGCAGAGGCAGGAATAGGTGGTAATGAGCTTCACCTCCCACTCATCAGGGTCATCCTTCACGTGGCTAATGATGGGCGATGAGAAGCATGAGGCTGCTGTGAGGTGTCATTAACGGAGCTGCCACACAACAGGCCAGTTTATTTCGGCCTCGTGTGATAAATGACGGCCGCTCATGCCCATAGTGTCACGTGAAGGTTGATGAGCTGCACGCTGGCACAGTCCGACTTAACTGGCTTTAATTTTCTTTTCTTTGTACATCAGGTGTGTGTGTGTGTGTGTGTGTGTGTGTGTGTGTGTGTGTGTGTGTGTGTGTGTGTGTGTGTGTGTGTGTGTGTGTGTGTGTGTGTGTGTGTGTGTGTGTGTGTGTGTGTGTGTGTGTGCGTGCGCGCACAGGAAAGTAGCTGTCACTCTGTGTATCAGCACAGAGGGTGTGTGTGCGTGTGTGTGTGTGCGTGTGTGTGTGTGTGTGTGTGTGTGTGTGTGTGAAATAGTTTGTTTGGATCAGATAAGTTTAGTTGCAGGAGATGTGGGTATAATAGCAGAACACTTCCTCCCTTCCTGTTGTATGTTTTGCAGGAAGCAAGTTGCCGGGTCACTCCAGGCTGCTGGTTGCTGATTGGTCGGAGGAGGATGTGCAGACCTGGCTGTGTGAGGAAGGACTGCAGGAGCTCGTCAGCATCTTTAAAGCCAACAATATCGATGGACCAGAGCTCAGCCAGATGAACAAGGAAACGGTCACAGAGCTGGGAATTGGTGAGCGTGGAATATAAAACGCAGTCACGCACATGAGCGTACAGTACACACACACACACACACACACACACACACACACTCACCCTGGGATTCAGTGTTTTTATGGGGATTTACTGTTTGATCCTAAAACATGACAAGCTTGAATCGGATAGCATGATAAAAGCCGCTTTTTATTGATGCTCTGATTTATCACCCCTCCCTCACCTCCCCCCAAACAGCGATGTGATTTAGGGATGCAAGGCTGCAGCAGGTCTATCTGCTTATACAATCACAAATCACGCTGTGAGGACAGTACCCCACTGCATGACCTTTACATCACAAACAATGATAATCTCTGAAAGTAAGATTAGTCCTTTAAGGGTCATGCAAAGCCTAAGTGCGGAAAGTCACTGTTCAAACTCCAGCCAGGAAACAAAACATTTGTCCCTGCAGTGGACGGACACACTGTGGACATCAACACTGCAGTCATTTTGGGAAATTTGCTCATTTGCTTTCTTGCATAGTTAGATTGATGCCACTCTTATACTGTATGTCTGTGATGACTAGCTTAGCATAAAGATGCAATGAGATATAACATGTGGATGAGTGAGCTTCAGGGAGGCTTGTAGGGAGGATTTTGCTCCCCTCAAACAGCGCTAGGCTAACTGTTTCCCTCTGTTTCCAGTCTTTATGCTATGCTAAGCTAACTAACTGACTGCTTCAGCGTCATACTTCCCGTACAGACATGAGTGGTATCAAACTTTTCATCAAACACTCAGCAAAACAACATATATATATTTCTCAAAATGTTGAATTATTCCTCGAGTCTGTGTTTGTCTGTTATTTTACAGGAAAACTGCTCACAGACTTGTTTTTGTTCATAACCCCTGAGGCCAGATGCCCAAAACTCTACAACTAAAACTCTGTTTTCCAAGAAGGATAAAAATATGTGAAGGCCTCAGATTTATAAAACCTGTGCGTACATATAGTCCTGCTTTATAAATCTTATTGTGAAGCTTGATGCACATGCACACACCTGACTTCTACTCCCACAGTTGGCCATAGATGAATGTCAACACGACTTTAATCACATATGTACATATCAATAGTAAAATATTCTCCGTCTTCGTCTCCGTCTTTAGACCTGCCAGTGAATAGAAAGAAAAGAAAGAAAAAACATAGTTCCACTGACTAACGTTAGTAAACTATTATGCATGTGACTATTTCTAGCATCTGTCTTATCATAGATTCACCCATCAGTAATAGCAGCCATAAGGATCCAGTTTATCCTTCTGATGAGGAAACAAAGTGTTTCACAGTAAAGGATAAAACAAGAGGGACATAAGCACAGCGAGATAATCCAATTAACAACAACTAATTTAAAATACACCCTTGATTGACATGTTATGGATCCATGTGTGGACTGCAAACATCATGCATAATGAGTGAAACTGGTCGAAAAGCTAATGAAGAATGTTTTATTATTTAATGTGATCTCTCACCTAATTTTTCTCCACACACAGTTCTCTCTAGAAAACCGCATGTGCACCTGGCCAGAAACATGCATACTGCACACGCCCTCGCTGCAGATTAAAAGCTAATTATTTTCTGCTGAAATATCACATTTAGGGGATTCTTAACCTTGTGTTTTGTGTCCTTGGTGGAGTGCTTGGTCTCTACTTAGTATTTAGTTTCAGCTAAGCACAGTACCATCTTGAATTCTAATTTTTACGGTTTTGACAGGAATGTAGCAGACCGTTGAACGCCGTGTTGCCCAGAAAAGCTGTCTACTCTGATTATGGTTACTTCATGCCAACTGTAATCATGTAACTAGCGGCATCACAGTCCTGCGCTTAATCATGGTAAAAACACCCTTTTGGAGTTTGTTGTGTTTGCTTTAATTGGACAGCAGAAGGCACAAACAGGAAAGCCAACTTCTCGTGCTGTTCCGCTATGCAAAGCATGTCCTATGGACAGAGCATCTCGTCTCCGTGCGTTTAGTATGGAGGACAGCTCTCATCATTACCACAGAATGAGGACAGAGGAAACAGCAGATTGCCACATTTCCTGTCCTTTTTGTGCTGTGCAACCAACAACTATAATTTTCCATGCATGCTGTTAGTGCAAATGTGTGTGCGTGCATGGACAGACACACACACACACACACCCCCCACACACATGCAGCAAATTAGATTCCAGCACACTTCACTTGATGAAATATTCATGAATCTTTGAGTAAGAGGAGGAAAAAAAGTTTCTCTCGGATATAATTCAGTGTATCTCTGTGGAGACAGCCTCATTCTGCAGCTTTATTGTAGCGTCTCATCAAATTATCAATCTAAATGTAAAGTGGACAGTATAGTACTAATGGCTTGCAGGGACTTATGGAAATCTTAAACCCTGCACAGCTGTTAAGTGCAGTTCTTCTCTCCAGGTTCAGTTTACTGAACGAATTAGAGGCCTTAATGGGTTCACTGTGTTTCGCAGAGAGAAGGCATTTTGATTAAGCACTATCACTTGTTTTGTAGGATCCAAACTATTTGTGATTGCGACAGCAGGCCTCCGCTGCTGCATCTGTCTGGTTTACTGAATGCAGCATTTTCAGGGCACTGTGTTCACCGTAGCCACAGTGTTTGTGATGTGCACTTGCTTTTCTCCATGCATCTCTACTTCCTGCTCTATGAATGAGTGCAAAATTAAGAAGCATTCACACCACATCATTTAGTGCAGTGGGAGAAATAGCTGGTCTTTATTGCATGGTGCTCCTATACGTCACAACAAACAGGAGGAAGCGTTTGAGTAAATGCATGCATGTTTAAATAATGCGAGAGTTTAATTCTATACAAAGTACAGACTCAGTTATTCTCCAACAAAACTGCACAGAATCTATCCAGACGTCTCTCCCATCTGTTAAATTCACACAGTCATCAGACGCAGCTTTAAGCCACAGTTTTATCACGTGTTCCAAAAATCATCCCTTTCGGTCTTGACATCATCTCCAAAGTCGTTAACTCGAACCTAGAAGCAGATGGTTTATTAAGCGTCCTCAGCACATGTGAATCATTGACAAACACTCTCAGATTCCCTCATCCAGGAGTGTGAGGACATGGAGGTCTGCGGCTTTTTTTCTGGGAATTTAGGGTTTGTAGCAACATGGGGAGTTTACATTCTGCATCGATGGAAATTTTATAGGCTGATTCCTATCTTTTAGGCCAAGATATAGATAAAATAAAGATATATTTTAGTGTGCAGAATTGATTCCCACTGAAAGCGATACATCTCTAAATTTGCATTACTTTTTTCATTTAAAACCATTTAAAAAACCTGCTAGACTATCTAAAAAATGCATCACAGAACTGAAAGCAAGGTAGCTTTTGAGGGGATTTTTGGGCGAAATGCCATTACAGACAATATAACACATCAACTATTTCAGCCATTAAGATGTGACTGTGTAACTTAACTAATTCCCTACCTTTAAAGAAGATGCAGCATGTTGAAAAACCCCTCTTTCTTCCTATCTTGCAGTTTGAATTACAGTCAAATGGATGGAGCAATGTGACAGGGAGGGATTTTCTTGAACAACGTATTTGAGTCAAAATCTCTTCATGACTGGAGGATGTGGTTCACTGCAGCTGCTCTCACTCACTGTATCTCTGTCTGACCTGCACCTCCGCTACCACTATACACGGACACATCGCTAATCATGTGGCTGTAAAGTTCCTCCCTCCATTGTAGCTGGTGGGGAAATTTGCAGCTGATGACACACTCAAAGGGTGCTGTCAGTGGGCAGAGGTGCAGCTGTGTGTGAAGGCTGATTTTCCCTCTTTGGGGCCTTTTCTGTGGAGTTTTTCTTCTTGAGTAGAATAATGAGACGTTGACTTTGAACTACAACCCACACAAACTCCTCAAGGTAGAGGCACCTCGGCTGAGCTGTGAGGCCATCATCATGTGGTCTGGTTCTTTGTGTCTGAGCGCAGATTGATTGAGCAAAGGTCCAGATTTACTCCTGCTTTTGTTTTTTCTGAGAGACCAGAGAGGACAGGCAGTCTGTCGAGTGTCTGTCGGCTCACTGTTTCACAGAAAAGCTTCAGCATTTCACATTAACCACCTCAAATTTAAATATGTCAATATTATTCCACCAAGTCCTTGATGATACTTTAATGGTTAAATGTTGGACACAAACAGTCTTTGCTTCAGTACATTTTAAGAGTTACAAGAAATGGCACGTCATGTGATTTACCAGTCAAGCCGAGCAGAATACTCAGCAGTGTGTTGGTTTCTCAGAGTCCGTGGGCCTCCGCGGTCGCCTCATGAGGAAAATCGAGGCCTTGAAGGCAGAGCAGAGCGGTTCAGAGGCCCCAGATGAGTTTCTGTGTCCAATCACCAGAGAGCTGATGAAGGATCCAGTCATAGCTGCAGGTCAGGCCACAAATGCAAAAAAAACACAATTCATTCTGTACAGATCTGTTCTTTTTCTACATTCAGTACATCATTATCTGAGTGCATGAGGTGTCAACATGTCTACTCCACAGATGGATATTCCTACGAGCGAGAATCCATCGAGAGCTGGATCAGGGGCAAGAACAAAACCAGTCCCATGACGAACCTGCCCCTGCAGACCACCCTCCTCACCCCAAACAGATCTCTGAAGACGGCAATAACACGATGGAAGTCGAGCCAGTAGACAGCAGCTCATTTTGGCTTGTTTTGTCAGAATCCAGGTACTCCGTCATTAAGCAGGAATCACTCATCTGATAACAAGTCAGCCTCTTATCATCGAAGAAGTTATTACTGTTAATACTTTTGCTCAGGGCAACACTGAAGAGTCACAAATTTGACAAAATAATCAGTCTGATGTCTGAGATAAGTCAGTGGAAATTTGCCCAGTAAATATTGACTCCTATTCAGCAAAGTGCCTGAATAGAAGCCAATCATAAGCCATTATACTGTGTTTCTGAAGATACTATCACTTTAAAGGTGCAATATGGAAGAAATAGCCACCTGTCAAATTTATACTGCAAACAAATGAAGGCAGCAGATCACCAGAGTAACCGCCAACCGCTGCTAACTGTTGCTGCCGTTAGCTAGTTAGCCCTGCAGCTCGCGGTCCTATTAGCTGACTCTGAACGGACTGGGAGCTCAAAGCACCGGTGTAGTGTTGGTGTTTACACCTCTAGCACTGGAGCTCCAGACCGGTGGAGAGCAGCAATGGTGCCAAGAGCCAAACACAAGTGTTGCTGGACTGAGGACAGACTGGATGCTACAGCGGCTCACTATCGCCTCTTAAGGTACAAAATGCTATTACAAGACAGGACAGGCCAGGGCTAGCTGGCTAGCATGCTAACTTCAGTATATATCTCTGTAACAAAGTAAAAAGATGACTTTGACATAACATATTCTTACATATTGCTCCTTTAAAGCCACAAAACATAACTTTTGACTGTGGAAAAAGTTCATAATCAATGATCAGAATTCATAGGTAATGACATGCACCACTATTCCCCACACTCAGGGTAGCTTATGATGGCTAAATACTACTTATGCTACTGTTAGCATCTACTATTATCGCAAAATGTTTACTTTTGGCCACAGTGGCTGCAAGAAGTCACATAGGCAAGTTTTATTTATGGGGTTAAAGGGAGATAAATGAAATGTTGAATTCGTTAATTAAAAACAAACAAACAAACAAACAAAACATAGCCTTGCTCTACTCAGTACATTGAGGACTTTTGCTTCTGCAGTAAATCTAATACGCCCAGTAGCAAGCGGTGGCTAATGTTAGCTAATTCTACCAAACGTCAGATATTGCTGTGTAACGTTAACTGAGTCAAATTGTTGACAATGACTTTTCTCTACTATTGCTAAAAAGAAAAAGTAAACGCGCTGTACGTCACCAGAGATGAATTGAAATTGAATGCGCTGTTGTCCTGTAATTGCCATTTGTGGTCACAGTGGGCGCTGTTCAGCCAAACTCTTCTGATGTAAGTGCTTTATTGAACCTTTGCATTACCCTGACCAAATGTCTGTATGTTTAAACTCCTGTTAAGGTTCATGGTAATTATTAAATATCCTTGTAAGTTTTAGAATAAAAGTCCAGCAGACCAGTTTTTCCTCAGTGGGTCTTTATTTTTCTCTCCCATGGTGGCTATGGCAGTAATGTTCTTTTACAGTATGTGATAACAGCTAATAAAGCTCACAATACTGAAAACATGGCAACAATTGCATTTAACGTACATATTAAAATAGAGCTGATGGCACTGTGCCCCAAAACCATTTCTGTTTTTATAGATTTTTTTTTTACTCTGTAATATAAACTGCAATTGTAGCATGCACTTAAACTCAACATTATTGAGAATCATAAAATGTCTTAGTAGCTGTGCAAAAATAACTATATAAAATATATTGCTTTTACAATTAACCAAGCCATTGGCGCTGTAAATAAATTAAACTAGACAGCAACAACAAGCAGATACAGAAAGGATTTCAATTCAATGTTAATGGTGATTTATATATAATGTACAAACACATTTAACAAATGCTTTTTTAGAACCTTTAACACCATTTGAACAACATTGTGCATAAAACTCAAAATACACAAGTTTGAACTTTGTCAATACATTTAACATAGACCTTCACTGAAAAGAAGGAAAAGTACATATTTATATAATATACACAACATGAGGATCAATAACATCCTTCGTATAACACAGGAATGCCCATCCTTTAGACTTTCTAACACCTTCACAGAGGACTTTCTCTTGCTTATTTCTCCTCTCTCAGCACCATGGACGTAATGAACCCAGTTCAAACCCCATTTCACTCACTCAAAACTCTTCTGTAATAACATTATGCTGTAACTGAATATGTTGCTTGAGCACTTGAGCGGCCTAAATGTGTATAAAGTGAAGGGCTGCCCCGTAGGAGTCGATGATTCGAGTCATCAGTCGAGAAAACCCCGAGTCGACCTGCATTTTGTCAGTCGAATCAATGCACTTTTGTTTTCTAGCTGCAGGAACAACAGCATGGCAGGCTGTAAACTTTACAAACCGAGTGTGAAAATGACAACAAACCACAGATTCTGATTCAGGGATGGCTACAGAACACATAATTAGTTTTTATGTTTAAAGAGAAAGAAGACGGCTTATCCTGTTTGCAGGCAATGCTGTGAATTTATTTTTAACTGTTTCATTTGCTGTTGATTTAATGAGAAATATGTGCACCGCCTGTCTCATTACTCCAACAAAGCCCAACATTACATGTTGGCAATTCAACCAGGCCACAATTCTAATCTTTCATCATATGCAGCTGTTTTTTATTCCTTTTTAAATGCTCAAAACTATGTTCTCATGACTCATCACTGAAACTCATCGGGATTTTCTGATGAATGGGGGAACGAGTAGTCGAATCTTCGTAACGAGCAGGCAAATCCGACTCGACTGACAAAACTCTGAGTCGGGGACACCCCTGATAAAGTGCTTACTGTCACCATTGCGTTGATGAGGACTGTACAGTACATGTCCAAATACTTCCTTCAGTGCAATGTCTCCAGCTTGGCTGAACGACGGCGGACATGTTGTCATGTAACAGAAGCTGACAGCCACAAGCGACAGGTTGGGAGGAGAAAAATCTGGAGCATTCAGTCAGTTGCCTGCAGTCTGTATTCACGCAGGAAAACAAACTGCTTGCTCACTGTACTTCTGACAAGGCTTCAATGTGAGACTTGTATTCTTTTGGGGATTGGTTAAAAACATTAAAACAGCTCTTTCTCACTTAGGATTTTTGCTAGTGTGTGTGCGTTGTAGACTGTATGAGAGATAAAACAAACATCTCTACACATTCGACTCTATAAATGATCGCTTTGGTTTCATTGAAGTTACGTGAATGGCAGGATTATCTCGGGTTAGGCCAGGCTGCTTGGACTTACTGTCCATGAAAGTGTGCGGCATAGCCAGTGCTGGCTTGGACTCTTTGTAACAGTTGGCGGCTTGGCAGAACTTGTCAGTGAATTCCTTGGCGTGCATGCCGTTTTGTAAGCTACTCATTGCCATAGCACCCTGAGGTGGTGGAGGTTTGTGCTGCTCCTGGTAAGTGCTCACCGTTTTGGCGTACGGCAGCTCACAGTCGACCGGCAGCAGGCCCATCGCTGACACGCTGTGACAGGTCAGACCGTCAGATGAGTGGTTCAGCCAGTTGCGGCCGCTCTGGTGACTCTGTAAGCTGTGCTGCTGTTGTTGGATTTGTTGCTGCTGGAGCTGCTGCTGAAAGCGCGCGGTCTTGTCAGTTATGCCCATGAAGGGTCTGGGCTTGTACTCCGTTGCAGAGCTGGCCTGTTGGCTGTGCTTTGTTTTGTCAGAGACCTTGGTGCGGACATCAGGACCCAGTTTGCCGCTGTCTGATAGGCTGCTGCTGGATGCCAGGCTGCTGGTGGAACTGGACACATGCATGCTGCTGCTGCTGCCTCCTCCCTGCGATCCCACTGCACCACACAACCCTTCCTTTCCTGGGTCTGTGTGGTTCCCCTGGGATCCAGGACCAGAGCAGGCCAACCCATCCAGGGAGGATGCAGAGTGGGCAGACAGCCTGTCTTGCCCCAGACCCTTGGAGCTGCTGCAGGATGAGTAGGACGCCTGGGAGGAATGGAGGCTCTCGTTTTCACAACTGTGACCCATAGAGATGGAAGCAGCCGCCAGCGTCATGCGGTTCCCGTATACGGGCTCGTCAGCTGGGGGCGGCAGAGGGCTGATGTCGATGCCTGGACCCGGCTTTAGCATACTGGACATGTGTCGGCTGGGTAATGGACTGGAGGGAGCGTACTGAGATTTGGCCCCTGCTGTGCGGCCCCCCACAGGCCCTCCCCCAGCCTGCATGGAGCTCATATGCTGGTTGGTCTTGACTATCTGGGCCTGCTTGGTGGGCTGCAGAACCAGCCCTTGTTGGGCCAGCGCCTCCCGGTGCTCTCGAGGGTATCGGTGGGGGGGTAGCCTGCTAGGGCCTGGGGGCGAGCTGGGGGTCAGGCTCTGATGTCCAGAACTGCTGCTGATAGGCTCTGAGGGTAAGACTCTGTTGTAGGAATAACTGTTCTGTGACCAGCAGGCTTCAGTCGTCCTGTCGTGCAGCGAGGCCTCTTCCTCCTCCTCTTCCTCTTCTTCAAGGATATCTCTGTGTCCTTCCATGCTTCTGGCAAGACTGTGCTCTGACTGGTCTACCTGTCCTTCGTCTTGCTCCTGGTCAGACTCGTGGCCTCCTGACGCCTGGCTGGAGGCAGCTGCAGCCCCAGCCAGGCCTCCTTTAGTCTGGGCACGCTGCATCTGTTTACACTCATCCTCTACTCGGGCCAGCAAACGACGGATTTCGCGGTTATTGGGGCACAGCTTGGCCGCTTCATGCAGGTCAGCCAGGGCTGCGGTAAACTGCCTGCGGATAGCAGAAAGAATGAAGATAGACATTGTGTTACCAGATCCAGACCACATGATCCACCACCAAGAACAAACACAGAAGCTGGTCTGGAGCTGTACCTGCTGCTTCTTTTCGCTCTTGCGCGGGCATAGTAGGCCTCATAGGATTTGGGCTTCAGCTCCAGTGCTTTTGTTGCAAACTCCTCAGCCATCCCAAAATCCTACAAAAGGACCAGAATTAAATTACAGCAAAGCAGTTTCAATCACAGACGTTAATATTTTAAACATGAGTTACATGTTCCATCCTTGTTGCTGCTTACGTCTATGGCTTTGAGCACAAAGCAGCATTCTCAAACTAAGAAATGGCTGAACCCATGCTACATCTCTCCAACACAAGTAATTAAATACCTGCCAGGTGTTACTGCAGAGACGCACAACAGAGAACCTTGTCATGCCCATTCCTTTCATATCTCCCTCTAGCTTGTGGTACGTAATCACATCAACAGTTGGCTCGCTACAAAAGTCTACGTGCTACACATTCGTTTGAGGCTTATGTAAACAACTTACCAAGAGCTCTCCTGCAGAAACAATTACCCAGAAATCCAACAACAGAACAGCTTAAAAACTCTCTTCATGTTTGCTTCTTTGTCATTTTTATTCCAGGCTATCTCAAACAGTCATTAAATCCATCATTCTGTTAAAACATTGGGTGAAATCTCAAGCAGGAAGAGGCACAACTGCTCGGCACCGCTAAAGCGAGCAGACAGGCTGGCACTCGCAGGAACTGAGATTGTTTCACAAGAAGATTTGTGGAGATTGAGTCCACTGCCCAGTGCGCTTCTAGCTTTTCTCCCCACCTCCTCCCTGTTACCATCTGAACGCTAACAAGCCTCCACTGCCCACACATGCTCGAATCATCTCACATGCTGGAGTCCTAGTCACAGATTTATCACTTAGCTGATAACGTTTCAAAACAATTGGGCATACTTTTCAGGAAAAATAAGAATGTGGTGAGTGAAAGGCCTTATTTAAAGTTCTTAAAGGATCATGCTAAAAATACAACACTGGCTGAGGAACGGAAGGAAAAAAAGTGTCTCTTGAGAGGCTTACGTTGGTTTTCCTGCGACAGCGGGAGAGATTGAGGTACAGAGAGACCCTCAGGTCTTTAAATGCCTTCAGGTCATCGCCAAAGCCTTCCCGAGGAAACTTCCTCAGGGCGTACTGGTACCTCTGGGCTGCCTCTTTCATCTTTCCTTTCTGGAGGACACATGGAGGGCAAACATGCAATGAGGAAGAGGACAAAACCAGGAGGAAAATGTGGGGGGGAGAGGCAGAGCAAGGCATTCACCAGATACTCCCACAGTAGCTGTTCTGTGGCTCGAGTCCTCCCTTCTCATCAATCACACATGTAACACACAGGCAAGCTCAAATAACACACACACACACACACACACACACACACACACACACACACACACACACACACACACACACACACACACACACACACACACACACACACACACACACACACACACACACACACACACACACAAAACACCTGATTTGTCCTTTCCGCCACAAAACTCAATCTGTTAAATGTCAGGCATCAATCATGGCTCCTTTGGTAAGCGGTGCAGAACATACACATCTATTCAATTTCTGCATTTAACTCTGCTAGAAAAAGATGTGAATCACGTCATTTTTATGCTGAAGTAAATTATATTATTCAGTCCTTTCTCCTCTTCTATACACTAAAAAACCCAGACACATTACCTTGTAAAGTAGGTTTCCTTCCTCCATCAGCTTCTGAAGAAGAATGATCAGGATGTCAGGCTTGGAGGTAGCCATGGCCCAAGCGGCGTTTCCTGTAGGTGTAGAAGGGGAAAGAAAGAAGTCCAGACAGGCGTGTTATGTTGTTGTCTCTGGTGCCAACAGATTCAGGTCACTGTATTCTCTGGAAATTGGGACAAGGTAAAGTTACCTAAAGATTGTACCTGATCGATCGTAAGGAGACGTTCTGTAGCCTTAGTTTATGGAAGGCAGTTAAAGAGTTAGGAGGGAGAGAGTGAAGAGAAAAGAGGTCATGCAGCAGCAAGAGGAGTCATTTGTAGTGTAAGGAAAAGGTGCTACAAGTGTAATGTGACAATATACAATTATGTGTCACTAAACTTGAAATGGCCTTGTATATTCAGCAGTAAGGGCATGCAGACTGTTAACTGTGCTGAAAGAAAATGACTATTTTTTTTCCTGATAAGGCAGAGTGCACTGCAGATAAGCTGCAGACCCACATAGTTATATGAATATCATGTAGGTGATAAGTCACATACTTAAATTAGCCAAGCAGCACATGAGGGACAAGAGGAAGGGACACACATGCACTGACATACCAGGAAAAGGGAGCGCACGTACACACACACAGGCTGAACAGTGAGTGAAAAGCAGGAATGAAAACAGGGTTTTTCCACAACATTCCACCAAATTAGTCTGAGCTTATTCTCGGTACCACGAGATTCTGAGCGAGACAGGAACAAGCTCGACACAGAGACACAACAAAATACTGAGAGTTCCTCGGTGTTTGCTGAGACGTGAAAGAACTCAACGGAGCACGGACAGTTTCTAGGGACTAACGGATGACTAACTGACAGCGCCGAGTATCTGCACACAAAGCTACACACGTGTGCGGTGGGTAAAGAATACACAAGTTCAACATAATCACAGGGCTTTTCTCTTTAAAAAGCAGTGTGCTTACCCAGCTTGGCCCCTTTCTTCAGCAGCGTCACCACCACCGACGTGTTCCGGCAGCCTATGGCCCTGTCCAGAGGCCTCATCCCACTGGAGTCCACATGCTCTATCACTGCTCCTCTCTCCACCAAATACTGGACCTGCGCGATGACACCACCGGTTATAAACTCACAATGTGTTGACAGTCAAGAGCGAACACAGAACGGTGTGTGTTCGGTAATGACACGGGGATGCTCTAAATTAAGGCTAAATGAAGGGTGTTTTTGTGGATGTGTCTGAAAACACCGGTGGTGCGTGCATGGGATGTTTTCGACAAACTGAATTCACTTACGATCTCTGCATCGCCATAGAAGGCAGCGAGGTCCAGCGGAGTTCGTCCGTTCTTGTCCGTGTGGTCGATGACCGCACCTTTCTCCACCAAAAACTGCACTACGTTCTTATGTCCTTTCAAACATGCCCAGCTCAGGGGCGTCAGTCCCTCCTTGTCCATCGAAGTCAAAGACGCACCTTTGAGACAAACACTTGATATTAACGAACACGCTGCTAATTTAAGACATCCAGCTGATGAGTATCCACTTCTGTGAATGAGATTAATGGTGGACGCTGCCGTAGCTCACCTTTGGAAAGCAGAAACTCCACGGTGCTCAGGTGACCCTCGCACGCAGCCACCATGAGTAGGGTCCTGCCCTGCTTGTCGCTGATGTTAATGTCAGCACCATGCTGCAACAGCAGCTCTGCAATCTAGGAAAAAGCCAAAAAAGATGTCAAACACATGCAGGTGCACAGAGACTTTAGTTTGAGAGCAATTAGAGAGTTAAAGTTCGCTCTCAGGAAAGGACATAAAACCTATACTGTACCACAGCAAAATGCCACATTAAGAGGAGAAAAATGTTGAGGCGTCATTGTGGTTTGACGCAGACTGGTCGCTGTGGATACAGAGGGACAAAAGAGCCTCTCAGCATGTCTCACCTGCCAGTGTCCCTGTCTGACGGCGCAGAATAGAGGAGAAACCCCCCGCCGGTTGACCTGCTGCACCACCGCCCCCTGCTCCAACAGGAAGTTGCATACCTCCATCTTCCCCCTGCCCGCTGCTGCGGTCAAGGCTAAAGAGAGGAGAGAGGAGGACATACAAACACACACAGAGGTTAGGAGAGATGCAGGCGTGACGTCTTTGAGATTCGTGCAGAGGAACAAGTTCAGATATGGGACAGAACATACGTTGTTCACGAGCTACATGCCGGGTCTTTAGTAACCCACGAGCATGTGGGAAAGAAAAGACCCTGGCATCCTTTAAACAGTGCTCCCGATCCCAGAATCCCTCCTATTATCCACAGAGCAAAGATGAGCAGAGAAATGCAGGCTAATGTTTGGTGCTAATTGAGTTGAAAAACAGACAATTATGTCATGCTTATTAAACTCATTAAATTCCCGCCTCAAGTTCCTCAGGCCTTGTACAAAGAGATGAGAATTCAGTCATTTTATGCATCAGCAGACACACATTAGACAACAAAGTCAAACAATTCTGTTTAACACCCATTTCTGTTTATGCTGTATCTTTTTCAGACAACAATTAACTGGAATTAACGGTGTCTAATTCATTTTTAACAAAGAGGAAAACAATCAATATTAATTGGCGCTGTGAAGAAAACAAAGACAGATTCTTCAAATGTTCAGTGCTTACAGTTAATCAGCGGCGGCTGATGTACGGCAGCAGATGGACTGGTCTTGAATGAGCGCTGGTTGTCAAAACAGAGTAAGATCCAGTGTAAGAATCGGAGCAGCCCCGCTCTCAAATTCACCTCGGAGAGATTTAAGGTGCCGCTGAGCCTCCATATCTGACTGACATCATCCATCTGGGTGAGCAGTCATCAGAGCCAAAACAACCCCGCCCTCCATCTGCTCAAAATATGGATCTCCTCACACACAGCGCAGTGGAGAACAATGACTCCGGGCAGCTAAACTTAGCTCTGTTTGTGCTCCAGCGAGACACATTAGCAGCACCTGGGATGTCCTGGGTCACATTAAACGCGCCATCAACAGCCGGAAAGTTTGTTTCAAAGTCTGTTTTTACATAACTCATTTTAATCTTAGAGGTTCCTCGTGCTAAGTTACTAGTGTTCAACACTCCTTAAAATAAGAGCGTCTCTGCTCTTTCATATCATTTATTATTTCAGTCAGGCTTGGTGCTTCAGTCTTATCAACAGTCTTGTCTTCTTTTATCTCGTGTTTCGTCCGCTATTCATCAGCTTTGTCCCAGCTCTGCTCCAGCCCACCTACGAAGCTGCCTTGACAGTGTCTTGAGGAGGAGACTCTAAATCACTGTCTGATAAACACACGTTTACAAGGTAAACACACAATATTGTCCTTATCCAGCACCACTTCACCACCAGGCTGGAGAGGGTGTGACCTGGCATTTTCACCAAAGTTTTGCAGATAAACAACCTGGAACCTTTTGACGCACGCCGACAAAGGCCCTAAACAAGTAGGAGATTTTCAGCTTGTCTTTATGCTATCGTTGCTTAAGCCACTCATGTTTCTGTATGTAAAATTCATGCAGCAGCTCAATTAAGTATGACTCAATAATTGGCAAATTGTCAATTACAAAAGGCTGAAGGCAATTTATGAAAGACAACACAGACTGTTTTTGTGAAATGGCGAGTTTTCCTTGCTTGGGGACGTGGCAGATGCTCAATTACATAAGAAATGCACTTAAACTGAGCACGCAGGCATACTGTCTGAAAACCTGTCTTGCATTTAACTGCTCCACATTGGAAAAGACAAATTAGTGACAAGAAATGACCAAATCTCCTGAGGTTCATAAAGTGAAAATTCAAACTATTTATGCTTGTATGATATTCGACTTCCTGTTTGCAAGGGTGTTACTTTGGATGAAGAATCCTGTCTACAAAATGCTGATAGATAGCCGGGATTGTTTTTGGTGCTCACTGTAAAAATGCAGGTGTTTGTCACTTGATGTGAGAATAAAGAGCATCTTCTCCCCAGGCACCTCAGCAAACCCACAAATAGCTGCCTGGGTTAGCTCATGCTGTGCTCTTGTTATACAGCATGAGCACTTGTGCTCTTTGTACAAATGAAAGATAATAATAGCAGAGCCTTGTACAGAGGAAGAAAAGAGCTGAAGTGAATTTTTTACTGTGCATACTGAGAATTTGTCATCTGTATTTCAGCCATTGTAACCATTAAGAGCAGTGGGCAGCCACTGTGGCACTCCCAGAGCCTCAAGTCCTGTGTTGTGGAGCGCTAAAGAGAAGTCATGGACATACAGAGATGTAAACGCTCAGTGCAAAAACCATTCATCACCTAAACGGATTATTGCCATGACAACAACAGACAAGAATAATATACACAGAAGTACCCACTGCAAGCAACAAAATATATCATAAAATGATAAAAGATTCACAAAAGATGCTACTCCTGCAGCACAAGAAGTGGTCTTCGCCTTGAGCCAATCCTTCTGCTCTGTGTTCACAACAGTGAGGATGAGTCTGTCCACTTAAATTACCTTTCTTTGCATAACGAGGAAGAGTTTTGCATCCTTAGAGGGGATTTTGAAAGATAGAGCTTGTACAGATGCACAATCCAATCTGCCTCTATTTAAACACAGGAGGCAGTGGGCATATTTGCATAGAGATGTAATATTCCACTGAATTTTAAATGTGAAATAAATGGTCACAGAGACAGGTTGTTATCTGAGGATTGTTTCAGAGACGGCGATGAATGGCCAGTTTTAAACGGGGATATTTCAGGAGCTTTGTAGCATTTGATATTCTGCTCATCAGAGCGCCGGCTGCTACCAGGTTGAATTATTAAATCTGCATGCTTAAAAAAAAAGGGATTTGAGGTGAAACTGAGATTCAATATATCGCTCAGCGCTCATCATCTGTGTCTGCATCCAGCCAATGAGTGGAGTCATTTTTACCGACTGTAACGCTGCAGCTCTACTGTACCTGTAACACACCAGTAAATATTCATTTTATGTCTGCATGACCCAGCGGACAAAAATCAACACTGCAGTCATATTTTGTTTATTCTCCCTGAATGAAGATGAGCCTGGATCTCGTTTTAAATGAGTGCCAGGTGGGTGCAAAAACATCTGAGTGTGAGGTTTGGAAGTCACTTCGCATCATCTTTCTGCTGCTACGAGTGACCTAATATTTCACGACTTTAGAGAGCATGTTCAAGAGGGTGCTGGCGGTGATTTAACATCCACTTTGCAAATGGAGCTGAGCGGTAAATACTGCAGCAGCTGCAGGTGGCTCTAATGTTTATGGAAGCGAGGATACATATCAGGTTTAGTAATGTGACCCAAAGCTTTGGACAAACATATGGTTTCAAAAGCAACAACGCAGGTGTTTCCAACGCAGACTCCAGTCATATCAGTGGAAACAGAGCAGCAGTTCCATGGAGGAATACTTCAGAGGGACAACTTTGTCCCAGGACTGTTATGAGGTCTGAAGTCCTGCAGTCATTTAGCAGAGCACAAGCACCAGTTAACCGCACTGTGGACAGCCTCTCCACTAATGGGCTGACCTATATTCCACTCGCACCATATTTGTCGTGCTAAATCCTGCTGGCTCACAAGTGAGACAGACACAAAGAGACTATTATTAAACTTCTCATTTTTCATCTATTCTAGTTTCAAAAGCATCAAAAACTGTCGTCGAATTAGCAGAGGTGCGATCTGAGCGTTTATAGCTCCGGATCACTAAACTCTCGGAGCAAAAAGCTCACGTTGAAGATGAGAGACAAAATTTCAGACGTGTCCAGAATTTCAAAACCAGCAGCCCCGACACTGCCTGTGTCTGAGACTTACAGAGTGGATCAGAATTATTTTTAGTCCTTCAGCTGGAAACCAGGAAACAAAGCAGATACGCAAATTAATATTCTTATGACCGCATCTTTGTGTACCTCGACTCTAATATACAGCTACATACAAGACATGACTCAGAACATCACCTCAGCAATGTCTGTTTTACAAAAAGAGGTTCTTTTTTTTCCAACAGCAAGAGAAAATCTATTGTTAAGAGATAATAATCCATGTAATTCTCTAACAACCTCTGGTATACCTGAATGTGACCAGCAATGTGCACAACAGACGGCAGAGTAACTTCAAAATGTCCAGTGTTGGCAGCATCTTAACGCAGACCGCCAGAGGGACACACAGCTGAAATCCAGCGGCATGTTGGAAAATCACTGTTCAAAGGAAATGCTGTGTTGACCAAACTCTAAGCAGAAACCCACATGACCCACAATAAGTAATGCTTTTACCAGAAAGTACAGCACAGGAAAAGATGGAAGAGCCATAAAAACTGCACGCACATTCGGGATGAGCATCCTCTGCCTTAAACAAAGAGTATTACCGCGCAGACGAGAGATATGAGACCTTCAACTGCTGCGTGCAATTACGGCGGCGCGGTCCAGAATGCCAAAACAGCAAGTGATCGTACCAGGGAGCCACGTAATGCAAAAAGATGGATGAAAACATACCTGTCTCTCCCCACAGAGTGTCGTGGCTATCAATTTGCACGGCGTGTTCATTATTCAACGCCAGCAAGCCCCTCACAACCTGCCGAAAAAAGAAACTTAATGATTAATGGCATACTGTTCCAGCATAACATATCAAAGAAAGCTTCAAGAGGTGTAAAACATGCTAATTATGTAGCAGAATCACAGCAGACTAGAGTAGAGAACCACTGGCATGAGGCTACGTGAGAGGAGTCCGATCTGATTAATACTTAGACTTAGACGGGGTGTCCTTCTACATGTGGGCTGACAGCTTAGCTTGGCCCAGTTCTGTTATTCTAAGCTGGGCCTCGGGATCCTGTTCCAACTAATGAGGAAGCCAAAATAAACCTTGAGCCTGAACCGCACCTGGGCAGCTGAAGGCGCAGCACTGTGATCGATCCCTGAATCCTGCTTTCAGACACACAAGGCCGAATAACACTTCCAACTTGAAGTCATCATCACTGAGAACGCAGTGTGCTGAAAATTTAACTATTGCTTCCCTCTGTTCTCTGAAACTCTTTGTGGAAGGTGCTGTGCTGCTGCATACGCTTTGAAGCAAGCCAGTTTTTTTTTTCATTTCATTTCTTTTTGTAGTGAGATATGGCTTCAAAAAGAGGGCATAAAAACCTCACATGAGCTTCTTCATCATGTCCTCAGGTTTGTACATTGTTTTTACATGTGAGGGTTGCTTGTGCGGAAAGTAAAATAGATGCATGTGTGTCAGTCGGACCTGTGTGTGTCCCATGCTGGAGGCTGCTATCAAAGCCTGCTGCAGCGCTTTGTTCTTCAGAGCGCAGTCCTGCTGCTGCCCCTCAGCACTCCATTCTAGCTCCAACAGGTACTGGATAATCTCTGGGTGTCCTCGGAGAGCGGCATGGACCAGCGCACACTGGCCACTCTTATCGACATGATCAACCTGGAGGAGATTCAGTGTAGTTAGTTGTATTGTGCCAAAGACACTGGAAACAGACACCTGGGTTAAATGAACTGTCTGATTAAATAGCTTTGACTTATGTGCTGCATCGATGCAGCTGAGCCAGGTTTGTGCTGGTGGACGTGGCTTTAGCCAGGAGACTATTTGTGTGATCAAACGTTTGCCGTTTCTAACTCCAGAGGGTTAAAAATGTCAGCTCCTCACCTTGGCACCTCGCTTGCAGAGCAGCATGACAAGCCCCAAGTGTCCTGCAGCGGCTGAGAAGCAGAGCGGGTTCATGCCATTTTCAGACACAACGTCTACACTGGCGCCGAACTCGAGCAGCAGGGAGGCAATTTCCTGGTGGCCAAGGTGACACTGGACACAAAGCACCGGCGCGTTGTTCAGGACCTCTGTGCGGTAATTCACGTTGGCCCCACCCAGCATCAGCAGACGGCTCACCTGATTGTACAGAATGCAAACAGACAGCTGGGTTGGAACAATGCTATCAACATGTCACCATCTGTGCACTTGTATTACCTGCAAACAATTCCATTTTATTGCATTCATAAGCCCTCTTATGTAAAAAGACAAACAAATGTGTCTTTTAATGTTTCCTTTCAACTGAATTAAAGATTAATGGGATTGCCAAAATGTGGAAATGAGAAAGCAAATGACAACAGCATGCTGCCATGCTGTCATTCCTCTGTGAAAAATATGGCTGTAACCATGGCATGCCAGGTTCTTCTGATTTATATAGCCCAGTATCACAAATTTGCATCAGGGGGCTTTACAATCTGTACAACCTACAACACCCTCCTCTGTCCTCAGGCCCTCGATTCAAGGACACCCCAAAACACCCCTTTAAAAGGTAAAAAACCTCAGCAAGAGCAACAGAGGAGGGCTCCCTCCTCCCTGATGAACAGATATGCAACAGCTGTCGCGTGTACAGAAGAGACCGAAAAAGCACAACGACAATATGAACACTCAGGATGACAAAATAATAGGCTGCAAACATGTATGAAGAATATTATCCAGAGGGATCATGTCAGTTCTCATGCGCTTCTTATTCCCCTTAAACCTTCAAAGGTGGATAAAACATTTATTTCACACTATTTCACAACATTACACAAGAGCACTGCAGATATCTTTAGAAGAAATGGGATCATGACTTGAATTTAAAATGAAGTTGGTCAATACGTGGGTTTGTAATAATGGCGGCGCAAGATTAAACAACTTGCTCTGTCCTTAAAATTCATGACTTTCAGGATTTGTAAACACCATGTTCAATGACTAATTTAAACAGCGGCGGAGTGTAGATCTGAGAATCACACATCCATCTGGTTTTCCCCCTGCAGCTCGCATTGCTTCAGCTTTCTCTTGAGATTTTTCTCCAAGCAAAGGTCAGGCGCCAAATGAAGTGGTCACATTCTACTGAATGCAATTATTAAGTGTGTTATTCTCTTCCGCGATGAGGAAATCAATAACGAATGCTTAGTCAAACAGAACCACGGAGCCAAATGAGTATCCGACAACAGGAAATGAAATTGTGTGTTATTTGTTGGATCCACTGTGGAGTAAATTAACGGCGGTTCTCTGTTTTCCCAGAGGACAGAGCAAGGTCATCCTCCAAATGTCTCTGTGAGCGATGTTACGTTTGCACGCAATAACTCGCAAATAGACAATGAAGATGACAAGAAGTGATGATAAAAACCACTAAAATGCTAAGAAAAAAAGGATAATTTAGCTTCAAGCAAAATACATTATTACAACAAAACAAGACCGGAAGCTACACAGACAGTCGTCTTCATGACAAACAGTCTTCATGTTAGAGGTTTATCCTCATATGACTTTCTGTCCATTCATCTTGTGTTGGCCTTTCATCTCCTCACGTTTCAGGTTTTCTTCATCGTTCATAATGACCATTTCATCCATACTGACTTCCCAATTTCCTGCAGCAGTTTTCATTTTTCAAGCCTGCGCATCATCTGATACACAAATGGCCAATCACCGTGTGAAATAACCAACTTGAAATATTATTCAGCTACGAGATATAAATGGTTTTAAAATTGGCCAAAAGATGCAAACTGAATGTGTCTGTCTTTTTGAATATCTGCCATTTCCTTTTTGTCTTGTGTTTAATTAACTAACGTACAGTCAGGTACGTCTTTTATCAGGCACACTCTTTTCATTTGCTCTCGACAGAGCCACCGTAGATCTACCATTGTCCTGAACACACTGAGACATGTTTTTATCATTAAAAAAAATGAATGAAATGGGGAAAAAATGAAATGGAAAATTTGCAAAATGAACAACAAGGAAAATTGGACATATTGCAAGAAATGTCAAAAAAAGGTAATGTGATAAAAATGGGAATTACTGTGAAATGCTTTTCAAAAACAGCAAAAACTTTGTGGGTTTAACTGAAAAAAAGGAATAAAAGAGCTGGTGAAAGGGGAAAGTTTTTAAAGCTTTTAATCTATTTAAGCTATGGAACTAACTCTGACTTTATTTGTGTATTCACTTACACCACAGCTGCCTGTTCATGGCATTTGCTTTGTGACCATGGATCGAGCTCATGACAACAAACAAGAGACACCGGTCTAAGAGCGATATCTTCATATCGCGTATTTTGCCTCACCACCCTACCACTACCTCACCATGTTTGCTATTTCAAACTTAGCATAATTTAATTTCCATTTTCATCATGTAAATGGGTCCAACTGACACAGCAGAGCTGGAAAACATCTTTACCTTGACGTTGGGTGTGTAGAGATTCCTCAGGGAGGCCAAGGCTGCAGAGAGGCCGTCGGCACTGCAGCTGATCCACAAAGCCTGCAGCACACTGGATGACACACCTGTTTTCTTACTCAGGCCCTGCAAACACAAACACACACACCAACGCATGTATATATGAATGCACAAAGACGCATGCATAAAGTCAAGGTGTCAGTGTTTTCTCTTCACATCTCTTGGCTTATCCTCAGGTGAACAGATAAACACAGAGTGAAAACCATGAAATTCCTAGAAGTGACAGATTTCAATCAAAGATGAATGTAGGGAGCATGCATAGGTCCCATAGGTGTACCTTGAAGATGTGTGCTTTGAGGATGTGATGTCCCAGTTCCATGGTCTGCTGACGATTCAGTTTCCCCTCTTGGCGAGAGAGCATGAAAGCCATAAGAGCGTGGCCAGTCCTGGGTGAGGAAACAGAGGGGATGCTCAGCTGTAAAGCACAACAGGCAACAAGCAGAATGACAACACGAGACCTTCCCCTTTGAAATGTGTTCATAATCTCATCTGGTCTTCTGCTTCAGGATAAATTTTGGACAGTAGCTTGTTGCCATATGTAAATCCTGGTGATGAAGAGCACATTGGCATTGTCATGGAGCACCAATTTGTTGAGTGCTTTTGTAAATAAATGCTGAGTAATGCCCCACTGAAGGATGAGGAGGAGGGTGAAACCCGTGGGTTTTCCTTCCCTCCTCCACCCAGGCACTCTGGCGTTAATTAATGCAGAACTTCATTAAAAGGACATGCATGACTGCAGATCACTTTGATCTGGTTAAAATTCTCTCTATTGGTGCCTGGGCACAAACAGAGAGGCAGTGCAGCGAGCTTTTGTCTGCATGTGCATTCCCTGTGCCAGACTCTGAGCCTTTGTTTTTATAATGACGGAGTTGGAAGGCTGCGAATGACCAGAATGTGAAGCTCGGCTCTGGTCCATGTAGAGACGCCACTGTGTGAGCAGAGGTGATAGTGGCGAGCAGCAGGGAGGGAGAAAAGCAAGCCAAAGTGACATCATCCAATTTATTAAGTGAGAATGACAGAAGTCTCTAATGTGGGTGAGGGGGCTCCAGAATTACAATTAGGCAGCGCTACTAAAGCTGATAAGCCTGTCCAACCGGGCACGACGGCCACGGCAGGAAACAATGATAATTTTCTGCAAATTGAAGCCTCTTCTGTAAAATTCACACAGCCTATTCCCCAAGGATCCAAAACATTTCATTCCATTTCTAATATATGTTTTCAGCGAACAGAGAGACGTTGGACAGAATACACTCTAACAACATGGCTTTTACAAAATTTAGCCAATATATTTTTGACATCCGCTATTGCAAATTGGGATGGCACCCACTGTATTGGTACCAACAGGTAGAGCTGAAAATCAAGTGCTTGCTAGCTTTTGTTTTTCAATGGTAATTCAGCCATTCTGCCTGCAGCAGAGGTGTGTGTACGTGAGTAGTGTCCTTGCAAATTGTTGATTGCTAGTAACAAAACGGCAAGTTGAAATACAGTCCATTAGCACCTGCATTATAAATCTGGGCTGCTATGATTATAATAAATACCTAGGACATCTCAAACTCAATTTTCTCCCTGACTCAGAAGTGAGTCATGCTGCACTATTGATTCGTATGTTCTACTTACTCTCTGCAGACAGTCCTTCATGTCACTTTTCTTTTCATGTCGTGGCTTTGGTTCACATGCTATTAATAACAAATTCAGAAGCACACTGAGAAGTAAAAAGTTCATGAGTGCTGTCTGCTGTGCATTGTTTGTCCTCAAAGGGCTGAATTTCAAGCAGCACTCTAAGCCACAGTCAAAATCTCTGGAAGGACATTGTGATTAAAAGCCACCTGCTTTTTTAAAATTAACTTGACTACTGCTATATAATTGTAATCATGACTTAATTTATGCTTCTCTACAGATTGTTTGAGGTCTGATTTTGATGCAGTGCAAGAGTATTTTCTAGATGCTCTACGAGCTTGTCCTGCCTGAAATAGTAGCCCACATTCCTAAAGCGAGAGCTGCTGAGTGACTGCGTTTGCCTACAGAGCAGCGGACTGACCTGGGGTCACAGAGGAAGTCTGTACTCTCTCCATCAGCTCTCCACACCAGCCACTCTCTAAAGGAGGGGTGGCAAAACATGCGTGTCTTGTCCCGCCGTTTGATGAGGAAGCATGAGAGCAACTCCATGCGTTGTTGGAAGTCCTCCCATTGCAGCTCCCCTTCAATGAAGCCGGCGTTGATGGCCTGGAACAGCTGCTCGTCAGTCATGGGGTGCAGTGAGGCAAGCGCCACGTTGAGGATGGGCAGTGAGCGCTCAAAGGCTGAATTGGTCATGAACTTCATGTTGCACTGCAACTGGTAGAGCTCAGCCAGCGAGACCGGCACGACTTTGTAGCTGGCACTCTTGATCACCAGGTGGCCTCTCTCAAACAGATCCAGAGTGAGTTTGAGATACAGGTAGGAGCCCTGGCTGCGTGAGATCAGGTGGCTACTGAGTTTGCCAACTGTGATAGGGTCGGCCTTTCCGTTCAGGCTAATATTGTTCATAATATCCTTGCTGCCATTGATACGGTACTGGATATACGCATTGAGGTCGTTGCTTATCTCTTTGTTGTCGGTGAAATCATCCAGGGAGATCTTGGAGAACGGCAGAAGGCTGGTAATCTCCTATTGAAGAGACAAGGTAAAGACAGAAGAAGTTATATTTGAGGAGCCATGTTGCTTTAATTTACTTCGCCTATGAGATAATGCCCCAATCAAATCTCAATACCCGAATAGTTTGTCTGCACTATGAATTTAAATTCTATTCCTTATTACAGCAGACAAACAGAAGAAATAAGGCTAAAAGCATCCCTCACATCCATTTGAAAAAATGCTCCTTGTGTGCGTTTACTATCACGGGACTTTCTTTGAGCAGCATGGGAGCAAACACGCTGAGCTATCAGGCCAGAGCCGACACTTGTTACTGTAGGAAATGTGGTTATTAGAAAAAACAGGACTGGGAAGTGAGTACTCAGACAGGGGATGGATGGGATTGTGGGGAGGGGAGGGGGGCAGAAACACATCTAGCAGAGGTCTGAGCCAGAGCTCACATTTCAATCCATGTCCTGGGGGTTGGAGAAATCAATGCACCTTAATCCTGCAATCCTGAGCCTGTCTGAGGCTGGAGAAACATTGCCTCACTGAGATAAGACTTCTCTCTTCCTCATCATGACAAGGTACAGCAAGCAGATACACAAACACATGTATACACACATGCACAGAGTCCCTGAAACGCACTGATCATAATCCTCGAGGTAGGTGAAGTGTTAGCAACACCTCACAGACAGGCCAGATATTAGTCAGGGAAGAAAAGGCTGACATCCTGAGCCCTTCCTCCTTGCTGAAATCCTATTTGTTTGTTCAAAGTGCAAAACAATACCGTGACAGTTTTCATGATGCTTTTTTTGCACAAATGTGATGCTGTGGTTGCAGACTCAGTAGTCTTTTTTTCATGGCTTCCACTGAAGGAACAGTGTTAACATGACATTTCCGACGCTATATTAGTGATTTATCCTTTTTATTTCCCACTCACTCAGACGCTGTGACAAGTGAGACTGACCATTAAGTTCAGAGGTTTTGACATAAATTCCCTCCAATAAAAAAACTGCCTTATGTCTCCATCACAGCCCTCCTCAAGTCAGTTTCACAGAAATAACGCAAACCACATTGTGTGCAGTCAACTGGGTTATCTGAAAAAAAAAAAAAAAAAAATATATATATATATATTCACACCATAAACTAATGAATTAATAAAGGTGAATACTTAAGGGCTGAATGTGAAATGTTGGTATTACAATATATTGATTTAGCACATCCAGTGAACCTCGACCAAATATTACTTCTGGCTCACAGTTGGCAGCGTGTTGCATACTGATGGACGCTGCCTCGGCTTGGCTTCTGCCTGAGCATTAATAACTTGAGTTCTGGATGTCAGTCAGTCAGCTATCACATTATTATACCAGGATCAGAGCTCCATCCTAGCCTAGAGAATGAGCCGTCGAGTGTCAAAGCCCCAGCGATCACCAGTGTGAGTTCAGCTCAGGCCCACCACATCTCTGTAACTGGTTGACCTGGTGTCACTTTCCCTCCAAGCTAGTCAGCTCAAAGTGACTGACTGTTCCTTCCCTGCAATGCAGCCTTAATTCCGGGTCACTGAGACTTCAACTCCTTCTCGAACGGTCTGGGGTGTGCTTGACAAAAATGACTCTGTAGAGAGTCGACTATGACAAGGAAAAGTAGCTCAGGGAAACCTTTCAACTCCCGGACTCGTCAGAATCCACAGATGGCAACCAGTGAGAGTAGTGTAGAGTGATTTGCTAACTGACTGCAATAAGCTGATTATAAGTGATCCTTAACACCAGCACGTTAATTTGAAATGTTTAATGAGTCTGAATGATGCCTGATGCCATATTCCAAAGACACATAATGCTATATGAGACAAGCTCGACACAGTGTTTGTTATTTATGTGCTCTTCTTTACCAGTAAATTGACCCGGACAGTGACCACCAGTTTAAGCCAGGGGGGGAACTTGGCAATGATCTTAGTGATGAAGGAGGCAATGGTGTCTCCGTAGTCGGGCTTATGGAACTCGGCTTCATTCAGCCCGTCTATCAGGATGATGTGGTCTTCTTCTGGAATCTTCCGCTCTGGAGACATACACAGAATAACCAAGAAAGGTAAAACAACCTGCGGTGAAGTACAGCTCAGAACAGCATTAGCTTGCATGTGGCGACTGTGCTGAGGTGCCTTGTTTCAATGCAGTAACTAAAGCCTCTCTCACTGGTGCGGTGAGAGTGAGTGTTAAGCGCCTTTACTTAGATTCATCGACTACACAGCCACTGCTCCCACTTCACTTCCTACGGAAATGTCAAGTTACATTTGCCCTGGAAACAAAACAGTTAATACTTTCAGTGGCAGCTGGTTGAGTTACTCTGGGAAATCTTTCTTTCCCTGATTCATATCATAAGCTTGTATGCCTTATTTAACATCCCTACAATGTTTGCAAGCTGACAGTAAGTGTCTTTTTATAATGTAGCAGAGGTTTGAGGTGGCGCACAACACACTTCAGTGCATGTTACTCCAGTGGAGGAACATGTGGCTTTTAAGACAATGATGTTTTACCTTTACGAAGGTTGGCTAGTGGCTCAAGGACCCCCCTCCGGAAAGCAGCCATGGGGTCTTGGACACAGGAGCGCAGACTGAGCATGCTCTGGAGGTGGGGCTCTTTCAGCAACAGCTCTCGGTATGCACTGAGCTGGTGTGCTCTGCACAGCAGGGCAGCGATACTATGTACAAACTCTGGTACCAGGCAAGTGTACGTGTTATCCGCCTGGCAGTAGTGATAAGCCACCACCTGGAACACAAAGGGAAGGGAGAAAAAACGATCAAGGCTGGGTTGTTTCAGACTCAAAAAGAATTGAAAACACATTAGAGTGATAGATTAAGAGTGTAAATTAATTTTGGTGTTAGCAATGACAAATATGCAAAGCTGGGAACATTCAATAACCTCTAATGTGCAAAAGCCAGCAGCCGTGTTGACTAAGAGTAAATTCTTCTTGCATTCAGAACCTTTATAAAGCCACATTTTATCTCTTCAGCCAAGTTGAGAACGTGACTTCAACCACCCTAGTCCACACAGAATGGACGATGAAGCAACTGGGCAATGGCTGACCACCTCAGATAAACTCAACTATAAAAAGCAGCCAGAGGATCCCAGGTGGAGTTCTAAAAGAAGGATCTTCTGTGTCTGAGCAGGTTGCTGCAGTGTTCAAAGGAGGTCTGATTCAGAAGGAAAAAGGAGGGACAGGGATGGGAAAGAAGGAAAGAAAGTTGCCCTGGGGATGTATGACTCTGTTCTAATTACAGTCCAACCTGGAGGAGCTGACACACTTCCAGCGGCAGCAGGAGGAGGAGCAGGTGACCTGTTCCTCGGCTCCTGCGGACTATTGCTCCATGAACAATGAAGACCAGTTTATGGAACGGACTAAAGCCTACTCTCTTCTGAGAACAGACAAACACTCACTCATAAACCAACTGCATGTGAATCATAGCAGTCATCTGGTTGTGCACATCACTGCAGGAACACACTCTAGCCCGGCACCTTTTCTTATGGGCCAAATCTTAACCTCAGCTATATAGTATATTAGATTAGATTAAATTAGATTAGATCCAACTTTATTGTCATCGTCAGAGTGCAACACAGAGACAACAAAATCTAGTTTCGCATCTAACCAGAAGTGCAAACAGTCATAATATTCAAAATTGTAAATACATGCAAGTAGTGCAAGTGGCATGAGGTATAAACAGTATGAGGTAGGTGCAGATTTAAATACTCTAAATCTGGGAACTACAATGATGGGTTTTTGCTGAAATGTTGGTGGAAACTAGCCTCACAATTAGACTGAATTGCCATTTCACTGTAATGTCAAAGTGAGTGACAGTGATTTAGAGGTCTGAAACAAGGAACAATGAAACGGTAACCTTTCAGCACCAATCGAGGGCCTCGTGACAGTGATGCTCAAAGAGGGGACAGTGATTCAGACAAGTAAGTGGAACAAAAGGAACGTTTTCTAGGGCACATTTCAGCCCCATCTGTCACCGTAATATCAACTAGTTGTCTCAAGATGTACATTCTTTACAAAAGTGATAACATGAGGGAGCAGGGAGCAAAGCAGGGAGTATTTAGCCAACTCTAAATGCATCACACAGTGAAATATGCACTTTTCCTTCTGTCATTATGGCTCCTGTGTCACCTGTGATTAGTTACACACTAGGATTTGAGCTGTGATGTGGCAGCTCACCTCAGGAACACTTTCCTCTTGGGGCATTTTACATGTCACACAAATTGAGTGCTTTGTTGGAAAGATGCAACAACAAAGCAACAGATGGAAACTGTGAAATTATGTTCAGGAAATTAAAGCAACCTGTTGTTTGTGTAAATACAATAGTTGTAGATGGATGCCTGACAAAGAGGCTGCAGTGATAGTTTACATACACAAAACAGAGACGACTGCTTCATTGATGAACAATAAGAATCAAATGATGCAACGCTTCATCTACTTACACAACAATGAATTCACTGTTGAGAAACAATGCTGAAAAATGTGTCACAGGAGTAAGACATAAAACTTGCTATAAACCATAAAATGTAATGGCCTCAGTGCCCCTGTTATGAGACCACTTTTGAATCAATGATTAAAAAGAACTGACAGAATTTGACAGAAGCTGTTCAGTGTTGCATCAGTATTCACACATCACAGGAACAGAGCCCCTCTGAGAGTGCCTGCTGGAAACACTTTACACAATAATTGGCTTGAGGGATATTGCTTGGGTTTCATAGACATTTAGATGAGCCTCACAGGCATAAAGTCAGCTTTCTGGTGCATGAACTTCAGCGTCCCCAGGAGCAGAAGCAAACTGCACAGTAGTTGTCTCATGCTTCATTTCACTAAGGAGGTATCCATGACAGAACCAGGGTGTTAAGGCCTGGAGGTGCTGCAAGGACACCAGGATATAATCAGTAACATTGTAAAACTGAGGACAAAGCAGGATCAATGGCAGAGTCCAGTGAAAGAGTCCCATTAGGATGCTGTGCCAGGCTTCAAAAAAGCTCACAGAACGCCATCACAAAGTTATTCAACTTCAGTGAATGCCACCGTGAATCAAAAATATTATCTGAGGTACAATGGTCTCCCGTCCTCCTCGTTAAAACTCTCTGCAGGCAAGAAATGCCAACGTTATTAAATTCCTCTGAGAGTTTCAGTCATCTCAGTATTTCCAAAATCTAGTGAACATGCAGGTATGGCATGGTAAACAGCCCATCAATGCTGTGCAGTCAGGTGTGCTGTTCCATAAACAACACGTGCAGTCAGCAGTCAGCAAAGCTGCAGGAGGGAAGATCAGATGGGAAATTTCTGAAATAAATTACCACTGAAAATATTTCATGATGTTGAATAGAAACAGTGTAAGTCTGATGATTAGAAACAGATTAACAAAAGCACGCCACCATGACAGCATCCCCAGGATGTGGAGCTAATACTTATAAAGCCAAAAGGCAGCTGCAAGCAGCAACTCCACTAGTCAGGACAAAGGGCATAAAGCAGAGAACAGACAGGTCGATGCTGACTTGTCTGCCCACTGAACAATTTTGATCATAATTGGAGAAAACACTGCAGAAATATGCTCCTGTTGGTGTCTTTGCTGCCAACACTGTTACAGACAAGAGGTCTACAATAATGATGACAGCATTACTGATGACGACAACTGTTCACCTGTTAACAAAGCGAAACGCATGTTTTATATTGAAAAGTTCCCCATTTGCATATTTTCCCTGCTCGTAATACCAAAACTTTGAGTGACTTTATCTAACTCAGGTCAGCTTTGGTAAAAATCGTCCAATTGGTTAAAAGTATGTAACTGTTCTCAGATAGCTGAAGAAATCCCAAACATGCAGGCTTTCACATTGAGTACAAGGTGAGGACTAATAATCAGTAGATGTCAATTTGTTGCTTGGCCCTCTACTAACTCTTTACTAATGAAACCATGTAGATTTGATAGAAATGAATTGGATGTGGGGTGCATTGGTGGCCTCAGTAACAAGAATACTCAAAGTGATTTAGCATTGCATCCTGTAACTATGTGGGACTCATGATGGAGGTTTAAAACCACACATTCTTCTCCGTCGTACAAACCTGGTGCCTATATTACCCACAATGCAACTCAATCACAGCCCGAGATTCAGGTGTATTATGGTAGTGGTGGCTAATGTAGCCACTAGCCTCGAGCATAGATGAGGAGTGGGCTTAAAAGCTCACTTCTTTCTAACCCCACCCTTGCAGATTTTTTTCATTTTCAACCTTACGGTCTTAAGCACTAGCCGATAAATTGGGTGAATGTCACTTGAGGCAGCTGCCTCTGGAGCCACAAAGGGCTTTATACAGCTTCTTTCCCATACACCCCAGTACCGGCAAACACCTGTAAACACGCTTTGATGTAGAAAATCAGTGCACCGCGGACCAAAACATTGCTGGTTTCGCTGCGGCTGATTTCATTTTCTTTCTTCTTTGATGTCATTACCAATCTCTCTCCTCTCATGTCTGACATCTCTCTGCTGTTGGGCTTAAAATGTCCTCCAAAAATTAAAAAAAAAAAAAACAGTCTACCTTGCACAGAGAGTAACAAAAAGACTGTAGACCTTCGGTACCATTTTTCATTTCTATCTAATGTGTTGCAACTTGTCTGTTTAATGAAAGACATTGAAAAATACAGCAGCTCAAATGTAACGTCTGAAGGATGTGAAAAAGACTCGGATGAGTTTTATTTCAAACAGCTGATCTGAAGTAAATGTCAGACTGCATTATAAGAATAAATGTGCTATTTAGGATAAAAGTTCTGATTATACTGTTGGTGTGTTCCCATGACAGAGCAGAGAAAGACTCTGTTTTCACACTACACAATGCAAATGCCTTCCATCTGTGAGCTAAAAGGGCATGCCAAAGACCTGAGCACGTGTCCTATCTGCCCACTTCCTCACAGTCACACTGCAGTACTGAGATGCTGCGGACATCAATATTGCTTTTCATGGCCAAGTCTTTAACTAAGCTCACTGCTTCTCAAATCAAACAAGCCTGTGATATTAAATGTCTCTGAAAGACCAATGGTGGCACAGTCTTTCATAATGTCAGCAGATTGCTGAAGACCATCCATATTTCATTGGATGAATATCAAACAAATGAACATAAACAACCATAAATCATATACAAACACATATAAGCATAAATCAACTGAGCTGAGCTACTATCAGGCTTCTGCAGTGCATCTCATACATACTAAAAGCAATTCTGCGCACCGGGAACATAATGTAATAAGGCAGAGTATCACTGCAAGAACACACAGGGAGAGCTGCAAGAAGACAAAACTGTCCAAAAAAGGCATTTTCACGGACAGAGTAATTTAGGTTTTTTTTTTTTTTTAAGGAAGGATCATCATCTTTAATGATAAGAGACTATCTTTTCCTCCACTTTCAGGTGTCTTGGACACTGTGATTTCTCTTGAATGCTGAGGGGCAGTATCGGCTGAAGTTGTACCTTTGCAGCCAGGCGTTTGACAGCCTCCTCCCTGCGTCGCTGCATGTCGGGCGTCCCCGGGCAGCTGTTGGTTCTCAGTGTGTTGGCAGCACTGGAAGGTGGAGTGGGCTGCGGTGGTTGGCTAAGAGGAAGTTCAGCGCTTGGCCCCCCACCACCTACAAGACACAGATACACACATTTCATAAATGTAAACCAATGTGTACATACACAGAGTATGTCATTTAAACTTTTTTAAGTAGTAAAAAAAATTGTTTTTATGTTGTGAAGGCCATATTTTGTGAAATCACTTCAGAGTAGTTGAGCAGATATGTGTTTCTCCTGACAGTGGATATATCCTGACTTCACTTCCACACTTTGCCAGCTAATATTAAAATATGATAACATTAACTAAAACCTCCTAAAGGCAAATACAAAAAATGATTACTTTTAGGGGAGGCACTGGGACTGTTGGAGGCGATCTGACGCATGCGGCCTCCGTGGCAGCTCAGCGCTACTAGCCGGGAGATAATGGCCGTCTTCCCATAACCCACACTGCCCACCACTACAGCGCCGTGGTTCTCCGCAGACTCGCCGGCCTTCAGGACATCTTCCAGCTCCTGAAAGAGCCAATCTCGGCCCACGAACACAGAGTCTGTGGTGATGCTGGGCACCTCGAACAGTAAGGGCTTGAGCATGATGTCCACAGGTTTGTATGGAGCGAAACGAGCTGAGGAAAAGGGAAAGAAAGAAGGAAATTATAAGCATGTCATTATCTCTCACAAAAATGTGCAGTGTCACAGATACCCCGTTTTAGATAAAGGCATGGTTTTGGAATTAATCACACTTTCGGTCAACAATGCTGCAATGTTTTCTGTTCAAGCATCAATCACTTAACTGGAAGCTCTTCTGCAGCCTCTGAATAATGTGCCAATAACACAAGCATGCAAAGACAAGACTGGACCTCTAGTTCAGCCTGAATTATCCCAGAATAAGCTCATCTATCATCCTTTAGAGACAACCCAGCACATATTGCCTTATAACTGCAAACCAAACTGTTTTTAAGGAACGTTTTAAGATCATTTGGAAATTTCGTTCCTTCTTCCAGAGCATGGGTCTTACATCAAAACCTTGAACACTGCAGCTTTAATGCTGCATTTTTTTTTAATTGTCTGCTTTAGCTTGGGCAAATGTTCACTTAAGTGTAATCACAATGTAAGAGGGCTTGAAAGAGGACTCTCTATCTGGTACACTTCAACACTAATTAGAATCTCAGAACCCTTTTTAAAGCTCTGATCCTCTCTGCTCACACAGCATCACTGCTACTACCAATATCACTGCTGACATTGATGATTTTTTCAACTATGACTCATATTGGTCTTTTGAGAAGAGCCATACCTCTGGTCTGAGCATTTTTCTCATCTCAACAATGGTTCAATGTTTTAACAATTAACTTTTGGTTTAGCAGACTTTTACAGAAAAAGCATGAAAAAATATAAAAACATATCGTAATGGCTGCTTGTATAGGAAACCTTCAATAATTCTACTTTGGAAAGATGGTTGGCTTGGCAGGACTCCTACTGTAAGTGTACACAATTTTAATATATGGGACAAAGAATGGAAGAATTATTGTTCTTCATTGTAATGATTCGACATATACAGTAACACTGCAGAAACATTTCCATAACTCGGTCAGATCTACGGATACATGTGAGGAGTAATGCAGTTTTTTTATAGAATGTTCTGTTGGGTAACTCCTGCAGACTTTTGACCTGACCTGTTGGTTATGATGGCGTCTCTTGCCCACAAACTCCCACCTCTGCTCTGACAAAACAAACTTCATCTCATTTCTTCCCTCTTTTAAGTCTAGAACATTTCAAGACTATACCACTCAGTGTTATACAACTATCTTGCAGTCCTTTGCAATAACTAAACACATCCATATATGCAGTGTAGAACGAAACCCGTCTGAACGGACATGGACTGCTCCTCAGTTTCTTCTGCAGGGATGTGAAACTTAATCCACTGACATGATGCTTCCGTATCAACTTTAAAGAGGTGTGGAAAAGGAAGAGGACATTTTCAAAAGAGGGTTAAATAGTTTGAGTATCTAATGATGTCATATTAAATTATTCATGTTCTCATCAAATATTGACGCCGTGGGAGTTTTTCTAACCGAGGTTTCAAAACATATAAGTGAGATAAAGGCTGGTAAGCCAAGGAAGCCATACACGATTTTATCTACAGAGCTAAAAGTGTGCAGGAAACATGCTTTTTGATAGTACAGCATTAATGTACTTCAGTGCACTCGTGCATACTGTAGGTATCTGAACAGTTTGTGCACTTACAGTATGCACAGTAAATTAAACAGTGACTATGAGGGTTAAGTGCTGACTTTTAGCTTTTATTTGAGGGCACTCGCGTCCACCTCAGATGAATCATGCATGAATTTTAGCACATTCTGCACATACATCTGAATAATATAAAGAGCTACAATTCATATACTGTCATCTTAATATGGATGCGACAACACCAAACACCACTGAAGCTGAAACACAGCACTTTATCCTCACAGCAAGTGTCACCATTTCATTTGCAATCTCGTGTGCTGGAGTCCAAACAATGAAAAACGTATCACTGTCCATATACTTACAGAATAAATATAGAAATTGTCTCATTCTCAAAATGGGTCAATTGCCTTTAAAAGGTATCAGCTGCTGTATTTCTCCATGTTTCACCAGCTGCCTCATATGTATCCACATCAATAACCCATAGCTCAGTCACCTTTCGAGTCCTGAGGTGGCCTTCCTCCTGTATTGTGCCAGGGTAGGCGAATGGATGTCCGCAGGGGGGTGTTGCGCTGTTCATCAAGAAAGCTCAGGTCTTCCAGCTTTGTCGAACTGGTTGCTGCAGACAGAGACACAGAAATAAAGAGAAAGTGAAGCAGACACTAAGTAAGACAGACACACAAGTGGAATTTTGTGGCACATTTGGCATCTCTGAGAGAAGATGAGTGAGGAAGAGGCAAGTTGGTGTGCTCTGACATTTGCAGTTTGCTCCAGGCATTGTGTGCAGGTAGCAGTATACTGTAGGAGAAAGAAAAACAGTATCCCTAAGTCAAGACAGAAATGCTCCTTTTTTCTTTGATTTGAGCTGACAGCTACACACAATATAGCGGCGAGAGGTCTGTCCCCACATACACCCCTGCTGGGGTGCAGAGAAGGTAGGTTACCTTTACCTTATACAAAAACACAGAGGGAATCAACAATTAGAGAAAGATATAGAAATGTTCTACTTTACAAGCTCATTTCTACATTGCTTAGAAATGATTCATCACTTCCTACTTCTCTGCTTGTAATTACAGAACAATTCACTATAATTTCTGCAGCATAATGCAAGAACAGGGACAAACAGCGTGGTACATTAGAGAGCACTATCCAAATTAGTTGATGAGGTAACACATTAAATATATTGTTTTTGCACTGTTTTTATTAAGAATATGTCAAAAAAGATTACCAAATGATCACATTCTGTTTAATTTATGTCTCACACAGTGTCCCAACTTTTTTGGAATCAGGGCTGCAGGCTGATCTTTCAACATCTTCAAATATAATGGACCCACGGAAAAAAGGCTCAAAACAGGAGAGCAACTGGAACATCTCTCCTTCTGAAATGAAACTCTGCGGCTGAATTACGTGACAAGCCAGTGAACTTTCTGTTTGAACAACAGCACATGGCCTGTAAATATAATAAAGATGTGCATTAGTGGAACAAGGTCTCTCATCCAATAGCTGTTCACTGTTCAACAATGTTATCACCATGGTGATCCCTGCTCTCCCAGCCCTGTTGAAGAGCAGAATCAAAGCCTCTGCTTTCTACTTTTCCGGCCTCAGCTGGGAGACACTGTCACAAACACTCAACTCCTCTCTTCATTCCCTCTCTCCCATCCCTTGGTCACTAACTTACTCTCTGGAATGTCCCACTAATTAAAACCCTTCTGCTGACAGCAGAGTAGCTGAGGAAGCTGCCGTCAACACAGCCCTCATGGTTACTTTTACTGCAGTGGACAGTGCTTTCAATTAACTATAAAGGACACGGTCAAACCCATAACAAACAAAGTAAAGAAACAAAAATTAACACATAATCTGGAGTCAGTGTGCACAGAGCAATACGTGAGCAAAACATAATAAACCAAGCAGCTACTTACATCCAACAGCAGAGCCAGGAGTGACAGTGGGAATCCTCAAAGCCCCCCCTTGCCCCCAGCCTGGAATATATTTGGGCATGCATACAGGCAAGTAGGCAGGGTGCCGACCCTCAGCTAAATCTCTCGAGAGTGCTCCCAATGGATGAGCTCACCGAGGGCACAAAAGCGATTCCTCTGCCCCACTGCTCCCATGCAGGCACACTGACAGCATTCAGATGCTGAGCAGAGGGCTTGGCTGCCCCCTCTCAAGTGCTCAGCCAGTCACAGCGTCCCCAACGTTAGGCACTTGCTAAATGAATGCCACCCTCCCTGCACTCGATACACTAATGCATACACCTGTGTCCATCTGCTGCACACACACAAATTTTGGTAAGCAGGCAGGAGAGTGTGAAAAGGGAGTGGATTAGAGGGAATATAAATGGAAAACCAAGACATTTAGTCTCCAATGGCTGATTACAGTTTGTAATGGGCAGCTACTGTAGCATTAATCAATGATCCTGGCTGCAGCGGGATGAGGGATAAGAGAGAGGCATGCGGAAAAGCAGGAAAAGCTGTAGAGTTATAAATAAGCGCATGAAAGAATATGACACGAATACTGTAGGGAGACGGAGGTGGGGGCAAGGGAGCTGTGTGAACATGAAGGGCAGAAAATCAACCCCATGCAGCAAATCGCCACTAAAGCCACACGTAACAGGTCTTGGTCTTTTTCTTCTCCTGGGATTTCTATAAGACTTCTGAAGCGGACGACGCAAAAGCCACACAAAACCTCATTCTACGCCAGGCACTTCTTTTTGCCCCTGAGTGCAAAAAGCAAGGACTGAAGGAAATGCTCAGTTTGACTTGCTTAAGTAGTTTAAATGCACACCCTCCTTCATTCCTGTCTGCGATAATGCATCCTGCACCATAACCATTTCTCCTTTTTGTTAAGACATATCTCCTGTTATCCACAATTCTTTCAAGGCGAAGAATTCCCACGAGAAGCCTTCACATCCCTCCAACCCCCTCCTCACTTCAGTATCTGCCCTGCGTCTCCAGATTCCTTCCTCTTCTCTACTCATTGATAAAACGTACACATGACACCTTGAAGTCTGTGCTTGCAGTGACTTTGACACATTTGTGCAGCTTTAAACTGTGTTCTGATGAAAATGGGGTTCTTCTTTCCCCGGGCAGGTCTGCCCTTTGAAACCTTCAGTTCTGTGTTTCTCATGACAGAACAGAGAAGAGGGATGAGCTCCTCGGCTCTAACCGCTGCCCCGCTTATCTCCCTCACTTGGCTCTCCTCTGCACCAATAGATACAATCACTTCTCCCATCAGCTTGCCCACTGTCTTGCCTTTTTTCAAGTTGAAGGAGTTCATTGTAACCATTGTGTGACAGTGTATGAGTAAGAAAGACAGTTTTTAGAGTCAGGATGGACGCTAATTTTCTCTAAAATGCTAGGCATAATAGTCGGTTGCTATGACACAGATCAGGGTCTGATTCCTATAATAATAAATAAGGGACAAATTGATACTGTGATTATCATTATAATTATAATATTTACTTAAGGATTCAGAAATTGGCAGAAATGAAAACTATGAACCTGGAAATCTTGATTTAAGAAATTTGCTGTAATAACATGATACAGACAGTTCCATAGTTTTATATTGAAATAACACTTAATCACCACCCGTCCATGCCTACTGGTGTTAACAGTGTTTAATTTCATGCACACTATCAGTGCCAACTTCACTGGACTTTGTCAGGGAATCGATCAATATGTAAAAGAATTCTAATGTTGGAGAATAATGATTTGTTTTGGAGTTTATCAAATTTGGTTTGATTGTGAAACACTGCTTCCCACTGCATCATGTACAGGAGACTTTCTTTCCTGCCTCCACGAACAGATGGAGAGATGGCCCCTCAGTGTTGGCCTTAAACAACCTGTAATTAACCCACCAACATGGCATGATGCATGTATGATTGGTCTTATTACAGTTCCACCGGTTCCAAAGAAATTTGGTTGCTGTGAAAACAACAGTCTACAGCCATGTTAGCAGCTCTGTGAGGCTGCTCTTAGGAACTCTGGTGCTTTAAACCAGATGCTAACATGCTAATGTTTAGCAGGTGTAATGTTTACCGAGCACACCATCTTAGCTTAGATTAGCATTCTAACATTTGCCAATTATTGCGAACAACAGATCACAGCTGAAGCTATACGAATGTAATTAGTTTTGCAAGTATTTGGCCACATTTATTACAATTCATCTCACTTGTCACCAATGTCTGTACAAACGTTCATGGCACTCCATCCAATCATTGTTGAAATATTCAAGTGTGGACCAAAGTGGACTGACTGACTGACTGACTGACTGACTGACTGACTGACTGACTGACTGACTGACTGACTGACTGACTGACTGACTGACTGACTGACTGACTGACTGACTGACTGACTGACTGACTGACTGACTGACTGGTATCACCATCCCAAGAGTCAGCCGGCTCGTGTGGCTCAAAAGCATATACTTATGAAATAACTCTAGTCTGCACTATACATATGCACAACTTGAAGCTCAAGCCAAGACATTCCTCAGCACAAAACCTCTGTGCCAAGAGCTCCAGCGAGGAAGAAAAGAGACCTTGGATTAAGATACGTGTGCCATCATTACAGCTGTGTAGTTCCTTGACAGCTATTACATAACGCTAAATAGCGGGGCGCAGTCAATCAAACTGAGCCAGATGGCTCTTTGGTGGCACAGAGTAGTTAGCTTACACACTGTCCCTTTGAAATTGGGCATTTGGCAAGTTCTGATGTGTCAATGGAGTGCCACTGAGCAGAATTTTAAATGGCTCTTCAAAACTCAAGCAGATTGATCCCTCCAACGGTTTGTGTTTTGCTCCTGCTGTGACAGAGAGGCACTGACAATTCTCTGATAAAGGACATTTTAAAATGTGACCCTTTCAAAGAGCTGGAGGATATCGACGGGTTATCTGTTCATTTTGCCTTCTTTTCAATCTGTAACTAAACAGATCAATGTTCACATAAAGTCAGAGACAGAGGAGAATTCTATAGCTACCTGAAGACGTCGCAAAGCATCAAAGACAAAAAGACAAAAATGACAGCGGACAATATCGTCTCAAACACCGGAGAAGACATGAGCGTGGAGCTGATCAGATAAAGCAGTTACATCATGCCTTCCTCTTTCAGTACTACAGAGAGACTACAGCATATCAAATTTAAAACGCTCCTCTTCAAGCTGCAGGACTGCAGCAGTTTGAGAGACATGATTTTTCAATTTGAGAAAATTACAGTGTGACCTTTGCAAACATCACTGAGTAACGGATTGTGTTCACATGCACCAGGTGGACATGACTTCAGTCATTCTAATAACACACAGCTGTACAAACCTTACCTTGACGCTGTTCTGGTTTCAGAGAGGAACGACAGATCCTGGAAGTAAGTAGTCCTTAGACTTAGGTCAAGACAAAGCCTAAAGAAGGATCTTGGATCCATCATCATCGTTGAAGTTATCAGAGGATTCTGGAGTAGAAACAACCATCCAGTCTTTTGCTGCACTTCAGCATCGCTCAGACCACAAAGCTCTGCTGAATAGCGAAACACCACAGATGCACTGTAGTACCATTCCTGAACCACAGTGACCCTAACTCAATCTCCCTGTCTGAGCAAACCGACCACAAGCAGCTCAAGCTAAGATTTCAAAACCAAATTCCAGTGGCCAGAACTAACATGGCCCTTTGACTCTGTAAGCTTTTACAAAAAGCTTAACGAGAATAACTCCAAATCGAATTCTTATTACCTGAATTCTTATTAGCTATGTGTAAAGAAGACAGAAGAAAGGATGCTTAAATGAAGTTTTACATGGGTGCTGCAAAATCCAACATTCGTCAGAGTGGACAAAAGGTTAGTGTTGATAATGTATTGATCACCCAGCTGCTGCTCAGACTGAAATATGAGGTCAACACCGTCAACAGCAGCAGCATCATTAAACACATTTAAATCATCTCCCACATAATTTTAACATAATTTCCAACAATACATGAAGGAGATATATTTTTCATATAAAGAGATATGCAGTCATTACCTCAGTTTAATCATGAACTGGCAACACCATTTCAGGGAAACAGTCTTAAGACGTGAGTGGCAGTGAGTGCAATTTAATAAACAATTTACTGACATAATCAGGCAAAAAAAAAAAAAAAAATTACTCAGTTCTCTTTTAGAGTTATTTTGCTGTAAATCACCTCATCTGACCTGCATTACTGCACATTTATTTGATGACTATACAATTTGTTCATTGAGCTGAACTGCACCATCCTGAAAAGAAATAACAATGATGCTCGTATTAATTAATGACATACTGTCAATCAAAGTGAATCGCTTGTAAGACAGCCATTTATATCCCAAGCAAAAAATGTCATTTGTTGGATGAGAGGGATGCTTTTGATGTTTGGAGAAGGACTGCATCATGAAGGGTGGTGCGAGGACCAACAGATTTTTTCCCATATATGTTCTCTGAAAACACAAAGCCCAGGATATATTAAATCCATTTCTTGGTCTTTTTCAAGTAAGCCTCCCACACAGCCCTTACATGTGGTCAGCTGTGACCTTTAAAACAGGCTATATTTTGATAGTAAATGGATGATAAATGTCTGTGGTGCCTTTTGGGGTTGCTTATATGACAACTTTTTACTGCTGCCTTACAAGACGTGTCAGAAAACATTTTCTGTGAAGAATGATGGCCAAGATAAGTCCTCAGAGACAGACGACTAATGATGCAATAACAAACTGCTCCTGAAGAGGCGTCTGAATTCAGCTCTGTCGGGGGTGACAGGTGGTGCAAACCAACATTTGTGCAACTTGCCACAGCACATGCAGGCTCCACACGGTGCTGCTTGAGTTCCCACAGCAGCCCAGAAACAAGCTAGCCACAGCGTGAGTGTGTGTTCACCAAGGCAGTGCAACATGCAGACATTCCTTCTATATACAGAGCTAACATTCTAGAGGCCCAGCTATACGCCAGTTGATTGGCATGAGACAGATGGACAAAATCCACTTTGCCTCCAAGAAAATTTGTACTTTGTGCTGTAACTCTCAGCAGCTTTATGCATTTCTCTTAATGGCCTGTTGTAGTTGCCTCAATATTCCTACCATCAGTAGGAAATAGTTCTCTATGAAAACTGTTGACTACAAAGCCTTGGAAATCCATCTATCCATGCCTCCATTACCCACCACGTATCACAATCAAGGTGTCAAAAGGCAAGTAAGGTTGCCCACACTTCATTTTTCACAGCCACACACTCCAGCTCTTCCTGAAGGCCTCCTGAGGCGTTCCCAGGCCAGGTGGGGCACGGACTCCGTCCCACAGTCTCCACCTACTGCTGTTGAATGCCTTGTGGATTCCTCCAGAGATGCCCAAACAACCTTAACCGGCTCGTTTCAGCTTCAAGGAGCAGCTACTCAGAGTTCCTCTCACATGCCCCAGCTCCTTAAACTGTGCCCAGACATCCAACTTAATTTTGGTGGTTTGGATCTGTGATCTCACTTTTTTCAGTAGTTTCGGTTACTTGTGTTGAAAGGTGTCGCCTGGAATGTAGATCAGCTGTAAAAAGAAAGCTTTGCCTTCAAACCTCCTTCCCCTCTTCACCATAACAGTCCAGGGTTTGCATCACTGCCCATTCCCCACAAATCCACCTTTGGAATCCCTCCTCCATCTCACTCTCACCTGTCAACAAGACCCTGGGAGACTCGACCTCATTTGGAGCAGAAGTCGTTCGCGAGCCAAAGGGAAAATCCACCGTTTTCAAGCAGAGTGGAGACCTGGAGGTGCTGACTCTCATCCCAAGAGCATAAAAAAAGATTTTCTCGCACCCAGTGATGACAACATACTGGCTCTTTGAGATATGTCAAATTAGCCTGCGGTACCACATCGATCTTTATGCAGCTAGGTAGCAGTGCGTCTGGCCAGCTAACGTGTAGCACTACGTAATGACCCAAAAACAGATGTTTCTTCAACACCCAGTTAGGGAGTGATCATTTATCTGCTTTTATCTGAAGCTTTGCATCAGTATTTCTAAGCCAATCAAATCCAGCCATTGGATTCTTTTCATGTTTGATATCCATTTCTCCATTTAGTGTCTATCAACAATGTGCCCTTAAATTAATGATAGACAGGAAGCATTCAGAGCAGAAGCCTCGTAGTCAGAGGGGTTCTGGCCCATAGAGTGAATGCACATATGATGAATACATGTCTGTTTTGTACAATGGCAATGCTATCTCCTCCATCAGTAGCTCCGATCTGCTTCAGTAATTGCTTCTTTAGAAACATTATTTTTTGGTGAAAACCATTTCCTTGAGCATCAGCTGAAAAGAGGCAGTGTCCCTGGCACAGCCTGACACCAATGCAGATTGGTTTGGGCCATAAATGAAGTTGTCTCACCCCGTCCTTGATGTCCTCTCACAGTGCTTTGCCACACAGCGTAAAATCTGAGGTGTGAATTCTGCAGGTCCCTGGAGGGCAACGCTGCATAACTATGACATCAGCCCATAAACTCTTGGAGCACACAGTGAGACGAGCACACTGGTGTTCACACGCAAAGCAACACACATCAACAGGCAAATATTTCCTGGTCTGTTAGCTTTATGAGCTGGTGTGTGTCAGTCAGGTTTATGTCAGCAGCAAAATGATGATGGCATGTAAAAGGGTTTGGAGTCATGGAATAATAGAATGGCCACAAAACATGCATGTTCAGCACAATGCTATGTACCACTTTCAAAGTCACGGCATATTGTTTGAAACACATACATAAACTATGACTATCATGTCTTAGAACCAATCATGTTGTATTCTTTCCTGCTTCAATCTTTCGTTCACGCTCAATCTGACTCTCGCTGTTGTTTAAAGGGAAGGCTGCAAGGATAATTTTGACAAAGAGAATAAGCAGATTAGCCCCAGCAGATAAGTGTGCAACTTGTTGGGCTTTGAGACAAACACGCCACCTTTAAATTGAATTACATTCACTTGGCAGATGCTTTCTCCAAGGCTATTTACAGTGAGTACATTCGAACTCAATAGGATTCTGAGCTCCACACCATGAAAGAGAAAAGGCCACAACGCTGTGGCAGCAGGCATGACTGAATACTTATTGCACATCCTCAAGGTCAAATGTAAAGGAGGCACACTTCGCAGGAGCAGTAAAGCTATTTGAACAGATTGGCAGCTGCAGCGTCCAGGTGAAATGGATCAAACACACTTTTCACCCAGTCATACTCTAATGTTTTATTTGTTTCCTCAGTTTTGAAGGTTTCTTTTTCTTTACTTTGACTTGTCTCCGTGATTTTATGATTCCTTTCCCACTTCTGCCCTCCCTGCCCCTGCTTTTGTAATTTCCTGTGATTTCATCTCACCAATGGAATCGTCTGCTTGTACCACGCAGTGTGACATACAGTTCATCTGCTCTACAAACTGTGTTAACCCTCACCTCCCAACAGTCTTCACCTTCCCTTGAAGAGAGCTTTTTTCATATGATTTCAGGTAGTTTACCCTTTACATTCAGCTCACACTCTAGTGTGCAACTGCTATACGAGTAAACATTTAATGTCCTTCATGTCCTTTATGTTTATATTGCTGTTTATTTCAAGTGTCTGGCCAGCTTAACAGCAAGCATAATCACCTTGTTCCCTTGGGTATAAGATAAACAGCATTTGATTGCAAGTAGAGACAATGCTGCTGATGATTTCACAGATCGCTTACACACAATCCAACAACCATCCAGTGAGTCATAAGGATATAACACAGCTGAAAATAACACTTCTCAAATACTAGTTCAACTATGGCATTCAGTAAGATTGTTTTTTGGTGGTCTTTGCATCAACTTGGTCTCAAGTCAGCTTTGGACTTTTTGAAGGAAGATGTAAAACTAATGGCTGTGTGTGTTACAACAACAGGGCCAAGGTCAAAAGCAGCAAAAGCAAAAACAGAGGAAGGCAGTGCAAGGGAGATCTGGGAATGGAAACGGGGGGAAAGAGAGAGGGGGGAAAGGGGGTAGCGAGGGATACCAACAACTGTGACAGCTGTGTGGATGTGGAGAGCTGAGCCATAACAGGGAGGCTCCAGGACAGGAATGCAGAACAGATCAGCCAGACAGCGGCTTGCACTCATGTCCAAAATGGCAGGCAGGGCCGAGGCACAACATACAACAGCTGCCTAATCCCAAACTTCTGTCTTTACACCTCCAATCCTGGTCTAAAAGCACATCCTGGCTTCTGAAAAACACTAACTTCTTATTCCCTCTGTATCTGCACATGCTTTCTCCTGTCTGTGTCTGTCACTTGCTTGGACTGGAACTGACACAACACTTGTCAGCCCGAGGCACAGGTCATATCACAGCGTCACAGTCTTCAACTGACTGGAAATGCAATGCAGAGAGACACCCGAGCACAGAGTAATAATTTAACTGCCAGCATAACAAAAGGTTACCAGGCTACAAGACGAAAGCTTAAATAAAATGTTTCACGTCAAGCTAAATAAACACACATGGTCACAGAGGAAAGGTACACACATCCACCCCTTCCCCTTCTCTGCGCAGGAAACATCCTGAGGTCAAAAGATCAAAAACAAAGGGCTCTTACCTGCTACAGAGTTCGGCCTCGGCATCATGAGGGAAGAGGAAGCCTGTGGCTGGTGTGGAATGGGTCCCTCGGGTGAGTGACTTGGAGGCTGTGGAGCCCCTGCTGATGCGTTGGACTGCTGCTGCTGGTCTGTCCTGGATGGGGTGTCGGCTGGTGTTGCTGTGGCACTGTTGGAGTCTTCTTCAGCCACAGGAGAGCAGGTGTCCGCCCGCACACTCTGTGCCAGGCCATGGCGTCCACTGCCCCTCAGGCTACCATCCTTACTCCACTCCAGGCTGGAGCCACTGCGGTCGTCATTCTCTGAAGAACTAGTGATGGTGGCTGAGAGGAGATAAAAACAGAGAAGGAATTAGAGCAAGCGAGGGAGGTAAGATGAGGGAAAGAGGCAAGGAATGTGAGAGTAATGTTCTTTGTGTGCTATTAACATTTATCTGTCTTCATCTGAAATGAGATACTGAGCTGTAATGGAACTTTTAACTTTGAATAACTACCCGTTTTCCCTCATTGCCCTTATCAACACTGTTCACCAGCTGATTTTATATTCACAGAGACAGCCTGCTTACACTAATTAAAACGGGAGAGACATGATGGCATGGATTTGTAGAATCCATTTCCAGACTCCTCGAATGTCTTTTGATCATTAGTTGAAGGATCCAACATCATACAGTGTAAACAGCAGCTAGATGCCTCACTATGAACCAAAATTCACACTTAGACATATAAAAAATGACAGAAAAGAGTGAAGAACTTGTGTTGAGACATGCTTTTTTGCATTCAGACAGGTGCTTTGCTAACATGAGAATAAATCCTTTAATCCTCCCTCGGGCCAACCCAACCATCTAATATGATCCAAAAAGATAAGTGGAGGGCCAAAGCAACACAATGACAGGCAGCTGGATACAGAGACATCAGCACAGTCAGAGGACTGGAACTGACTGGCCAGCTGGCTGTGTTTGCATCACACACTCCTAATCTGGATTTCATAATGCCGCAGCACGTTGCATCATCACTAACACTAATATAACACATCCTGGAACTTGTGACTCCAGTGCTTCTTACCTTGGTAAATATGAAGCCATTCATGTCACCTGTTACGCTAAGCCCTGCTCTGAGGATGACACTAGGGGTCGTCACAGTGTAGAAGAGGTTGGTCGAACTATAACCCATGGCAAAAAACGTATTATTATCTATTCAAACCTAGCAAGCTCGTCATTTTACCATACACAGAGCTGGTTGTTGTCATTGCTAAAGGGCTGCTATAAGTCCTTCTCCAGGCACCTCATGCAGAAACTCCTCAGGGAGCTGGACGGCAATGTTAAGACATTGCAAAGTCTCCCCGGTTCCACAGAGGAGCTTTTAAAGCACTACAAAGCCAAATTAATGTGCTTTTGAAATGAGGGCGAGAGTCAAAACTTCAAAGACCGGGGAACATTAATCACAGGCTGGAATCTGACTTGTGGACACAACATAGCCTTGTTCTTTTCCATGCCTGCAGTCTTATCAAGGCGGGTGGGTGGGATGTTGTAGGCCAACGCCACATCATGTCAAACTCTCACAAAATAAATCTTGATTTGACACAAGCAAAGTAGCTTTACAATGAGACTATGACACATGCAACGTGAACACATGTCTCATCCTGGGTGGCAGCATGTTGATGCTCTGTGCTGGGAGATACTATATCATAGCTTACATAAATTATTCCACAGCTAGCTATGATATTGCTCCGGGGGGACAGAATGAGTGAGTCATGATAATCAGTTATGTCACCTCTGCAGGATTGGAAATCCAAATTATAGTGTTATATCTGGCTTTGGCATGTATTTCTGCTGTGGAACAATGATGTCAGTCAGTTACCTAAATTGGCATCAAATGTGTGAAACCCTAGTTAGTCGATACAAGGATGAGGAAAAGCTTAAACCTTATTCCTCGCAGCAAAATCCACCAGCACTCTGAGAAATTATTTAAGTTCAGCTGAGGATAACTGCAGGATTTTGCACTTACCATTTGCTATTGATTCCTCACCACAAATATTCAAAACTCATTTCCAGAATGAATTTCTAACTTTTGTATTGGCCCTGTCAGCTTTGTAAGTAGAAACAGCAGACAGATTAATGTATCAAGCGACGACGTCATACTCCTGTCAGCTTGTGCAAATCCCCACATGTCTCACAGGGCTGTTACCAGAGATATAATACAACGTCAAACTGTGGCAACTGTCACCTCAATGCTCTCTCATACTGGAACGGCTCAATACAAACCCAGTGAGTGACACATGGGAGAGGATGAATACAACCTGACACAAATGCTATTCAGTCCCACAAAAAAAAAACATCCAATGGGATAATCAAAATAACAAATGAGTGACACCACGCAGGTGAGACTTTTCTCTAATTCACAAAGAGCATATGAGGTAATTGCAATGCTCAGCTTGTAAATTAGGATTTAAATGAGCGTAACAGGAAATACTGTAATAAGCGATAATAACACAGCAAGTGAATGCTGGGAGACGGTTATGGGTTAGGGTTAAAATGCCTAAAATAGAAGAAAAACATGACTGAGAAGTCAGCAAAGCCCTTGTTTTTTATCAAACCAAGCACCTGATGTAGACCCTGGAAAGATGCCATTTTCTGATACACTGTGCCTGGTTTCCCACAGGTGGTTTTCAACTGCAGTGAAGTCAGACTGAAGTCCATAATTCATAGTTCACCTGCTCCACAGACACAGATTATTCTGCAGCTCCATCCTCTCGACTCGCGGAGCCACCATCAAATCAAAGATGCACACCTTTACGTTTGAGAATGCCTATTCTATAGCATGTTTTATGTTTTTTCAGGTTCACATATGAATGTCAGTTGAATGGTTTAGTTTTGCATCATGCTGTACAATTTAAGGCAACTGCCTCATATGCAACTGCAGTACAACAGTAAAACATTTCGCCCATTTCCACCTCTGGGCTACATGTGGCTATTATTCAGCTGCTAGCTTGTTATCATTCAATCTTTAAATCCTTTGTTTACATGCATGTTTGCAGTCTGTAGCACTGCCTTTTTTGGCCCAATGTTACATTAATTTGCACATTACTGCAGCCAATAGTGTTAAACCTGCAGCAAGAATGAGTCTTGCATCAACCACAAGTTCAGACATGTGCACGAAACAAACAAAACGGGGACCATATCGTAAAAACATTCCTCTATAGGACCATTATTGATCAGAAACTCCACAGGGAACCTTTAAGGTTTTCTTGCACTATACAAGGTCCTTTTTAAGTACGATGAAGGAGTTTGCTATTTCTCACCTATGATCCCACTGTCCTTGCTCTCAAGTGTGGAGCTGGGGCTTGTGATGGTCCCACAGGGGCTCGAGCGGCTGAGAGGGGGGCGACTGGTTGTGCTGTTGAGCGTTGAACATGGGCTGTCAGTGCTGGGAGACGCCGTGCTGCTGGTCAGTGTAGAGCAGGGACTGATTCCCTGGCTAGTCACAGAGCACTGGGGAGAGGGGAGATAGAGAGGAGGGTTAGGTTACACCAAGAATGTGCTCTACTAATCAAACGTGACAATAAGGTATGAAGTCAACTCAATATAAACTGTGAGCTGGCAACACCTTCACATTTTTTCAGCCTGAGCAGCAATAAATACAACAAGAAATAATTTCCCAACCTTATTTGGAAGGAGAATTGAGAAAACTGTAAAGAATCATTTGATCCGAGATCACTGGCACTCAACGCACTTTTATACAAGACTATCAAATGAAAATCTGCTGCAAGTTAAAAAGGCTGCTGAATCAGACAGACTCTGCCCCCTTTGCAGTGGCTGTTATTAATTCTGCCATTATTTGAAAGCTCAATTATTTGAACGTTGGCAAAGACGACTAAGAGAAACCGCTTCGACCTGGATAATGTGAAAGCAATGCAAAAAAAAAAAAAAAAAAAAATTCCCTCACAAACAAACAAGCCTTTGACGTGTGAGCACGCTACAAAAGCTGAAGGGCATAAGCGCTGTAAACGAAGAAAGGCTCGAAAACTGCACACTCATATGTCCTGAAGATCTAAAATAGGCCTGAAGAGAATTCCACAAGGGAAGAAGTCTTTACTTTGTTGTGACACAATAGACACCTTTCTCATGCCATCAAGCCCGCCTGACAACCATACAGCCGCTGAATCTTTGTTTGAGCTAACTGACAACCGTAGAAATCCGAATTAAAGCTGGTTTGTCTTGTTTCCCCATCTTCCTTCAACTGTATTCCGATGGCACACAATATACTGTAGCTCAAGGAGGTCATCCTTGCCCCACTGTAAGAGGAGCCAAAGCTTTCAAACTGATCCACACCACAGACACTGAGCCTGATTGTCACTCGCTGAGTTTTGAACCAACTCCTCCCTCAACGTAATTCACTCACATTGAGTCCATTTAATTCCACACAACTCGTTTTTTTGCCACAGGGCGATCTGTGCAGACAAAAAGAAACCACACAGAAAGGTTCCAAGCCTAGGTCACATTAAGTCAACCCTCATCCTCAATACAACAACTTCATTGCAGATGTTTTGTTGCCTGAAGGACTTTCACCCACAGCACTTACAAGGCTGTGCATTGTCTCAAACGAACTCCTGCAATTCAAATCTCAGCAAACAGTTTCTAACATTATAACTGAACTCAAACATCACCAATCTGTTTCTAAGCCTCTTTCACATACTGCACATCGTTACTGCACATCGCTGAAGACAATTCGTTAGTCCGAATGGAACATACTGCACATACACAGTGATTAGAATTGAGTTTGTCAAACAATACAAATCTTTGTCCTGCTTAAATCATTATTGATGGTACTTCTAAACAAATAGAGCCTGACTAATCTCACAAAACAGTACGACTCATCAATGCTTAGCCAATTTGAGACGGAGGTGGGACTAACCTCTCATCTGAGATGGATTGATTGTCGACATGTTTGCACAATTGTATGCTGAAAGAATACATACAGGGCAATAGGAGGGATGCTGGGCAGCTTAAGGCACAATTAATAAACTGGAGAATATTAACTACGTAACATTTCCTGTTTCTACATCCCACCTGTTTTTTGAGACAGCATGCCAACAGCAATGAAGCCCCAACAGCTTATGCCACCTAATAATTTACTGAGAGGCAGAACAAAAATGCTGAGTTAAAGACAAAACATGCTGTAAAACAGCAGTATGGAGGAAAAGAGCATTGCAGGTAGATGCTCCTCCCTAGTTAAGCTCTGAAAGCACACACCTACATGCACACAAACACAAAGTAAAAACCATGACGCTCTCATACTGCTCGTCTCCTTGTCTGACATCTCAACTAATGAGATGTTTCATAAAACGCTTTGTGAATCTTATTCACTTTCCTGCCGGTTGAGAGTCAAAATGCGTCCGAGACACGAGATGAATGAGGGGAGCGCGGCATGCTGGGCTTTGCTCGGCTCCTCACGAAACACCAGCTTAATTAGTGAAGCCAAACAAAGTGAGGCTCAGACCTGACATAACTATTTCTGGACCCGGGCTCAGACACTCTTGTTACATACTCAAGAGCCCCTGGAATAGCACTCAAGTTACTGGGAGACTCACAGAGCACAGTGGAGAGCATGCACTGAAATAAAACCACTCATTTAAAATATGCTGTTTCTTACTTTAGAACATCTGTAACATCTAAAAACAGTTCGACAGTTACCGTTGTTTGTTGTGCCAAAAGAAATATTCCCAGAGGTGCCTCCTAAATCACCATCCAAAGATAATGCACAGGAGAAAAAAATGAATCAAGCTGCAACAAAAAAAAAAAAATTTTAAAAATCCATTCTTCTTCTATACTGTCACAACTTCCCTCCTCTTCTCATCCCTTCCTCTCCTCTATCTCTCTATCTGTGCGCTGCAGCAGCTGCTGCTGGAAGAGGGAGGGAGTTGGACGGGAGGGAGAAAATTAAAATACCTTCTTTTCATTCTTGTCGTCCATAGGTATGCGTGCCGTACCCGGGATCCCTTCTCCTAGTAAAAAGCCCAGCCTTGTCATCAGTTCCTGAGTGGCAGGAGAGGAGGAGCTTGGCTGTTTCTCTGCTTGCAGCTCTGGAGAAGAGGGAGAGACAGCGAGAGAGATAGAGAGAGAGAGAGGGAGAGAGGGAGAAATGCTCAGCGTTAGCGGGCAGGTTTTACCTCTCTCCACTGGATGGCCCACACAGGGCCACTCTGCCTGCCCTGCCCTCCTCGGCTCTGCTCTGAAATGCTACGCTGCACTCTCCAGCTGCTGCTGATGTGGTGCAGACCCGGAGAAGGGGAGGAAAGAAGAGCAAGGGAGTGAGAGACAGAGAGGGAGTGAGTGTGGTGGGGGCTATGATGTGTGTGTGTGTGTGTGTGTGTGTGTGTGTGTGTGTGTGTGTGTGTGTGTGTGTGTGTGTGTGTGTGTGTGAGTGTGTGTGTGTGAGAGAGAGAGAGAGAGAGAGAGAGAGAGAGAGAGAGAAAGAGGGTGTCCTAAGTGTGTGAATACATGTGAATGTTGAGCATTGTTAAGAAAGCAGAGAGAGAGAGAGAGAGAGAGAGAGAGAGAGAGAGAGAGAGAGAGAGAGAGAGAGAGTGTGTGTGTGTGTGTGTGTGTGTGTGTGTGTGTGTGTGTGGCAACACGCCTCGAGAGCCAATTCCAGAGCTTTCTGCTTGTTCACAGCTCTCGCTCATAGAGCCTCTGAATATCAATGAGTGGACGTGGGTCTTCCACCAACACAGCTTAAACTGTCTGCAGTCCTTCCAAGCCTTAATACTTGTTTATAGTGCAATTTCAAAGTTGAGATGCCATCAACAAGGCAGAGATCTCTTGCAATCTAGCTTGTTTATATGTATTAGCATAAAAAACACTGTGCTGAACATGCAACATGTACCTGTGCTGAAACTGAAAAGAATATTTTATTAATGGTATGATAGACAGACAGATAGAGGGAAAGATGGCAGTGAGGGGGGACTGCACAAAAGCTTATTATACAGCTCTCTGTCAGCACCTTTCCTTCCTCTCTCCTTCATTTTCTCCTTTGCCCTCTTTCTTCCACACTTACTAATAATGTTGGAAGTCAATCTGATTAAATAAATACAAGTCCAACGGCACAATGAACCGCCAAGACCCAATGAAGTGGAAATCAAGTCACCAGACACACAGATAATGCGCTCTCCTTCATTGTGGATGTAAATACATTATTATAAGTGCTATTCTTGCACTACGAAAAAATGACTGGATCATGTAACAGTCAACACAGAAGACAAAAGAGAAGGAAATGTGTGAAAAGTGGTGGTGGTCTAATTTGTGACAATAAAGGAAGGCTACCTTTAGAGAAATCATCAAAAAGACTGCTCTCCATTCCTCTATGAGTCACCATCTGCTTCTCCAGAACAAAATCCACCTTGTTTTTCCCCTCGAACATTTTTCTCTTTAATGTGTAAAGGCGCTGCGTTACGTACCACCACTTTGAAGACAAAGTGAAGAACATGCTAAAAATTGACACCTCTGCCGGTGTCTTATTTTAAGTGCACACCCGGGGGCACTTGTAGTTCTGAAATCTGAAAGTATATAACATCTCACTGGATGTCATCATACGAAAATGTCTCCACCCACCCCTTCACACTTCTTCAATAGGTTTCCAAAAGAAAATGCCATTTTACATGTAACATGTATAAGCATAATCACCCTCATCCTCAGTGAAATATGGCTTTTTGGGGGCTGTATCAACTTGCTGCTACAAGCAGCTCCTTGCCCTCTTTGGTTGGCAGTCTTAATGAGGAAAAAAACAAATCCACCTCTTTGGCCTAAACATCAGTACTGGGTCCAGAGCGCTGACCTCTCAGTGAAACATTTCTTAATCTATGTTTGTTTTTTCTAACTCAAACTGCTTTGTGCTGTCTGTAACCTGTAATTGCTCTATGCTGTAATTTGGTACAGTATGTTTGACTACTGCTGTGTCCTTAATGTAATTTCTGGTGGTCCGTGTAGAATTTGGGGGAGCCTCAATTAGATCCTGTCATCCTGGAGGTATGAGGGCTGCCTGAACTTCTTCCTTTGAGGCATTTTTATATAATTTTATATAATTTCCAAGTCAAAGTATAAATGCAAGGTGTGCTAGTGAAATGAGAGGGGAGTAACTCGTAATGTGCAGTCCAATTCGTATCTTGGTAGGAGGTTCTAAACCTGGAAGAATACTGTGAATGTGACGAGGAAAACAGCACAAAGCCACAACAATTTGTTATTTTTATCTTTATGTTTCTTCTATAATTAAGCTTAACAGAGAGGCAGGTTTTTGTCATATTAAGAGGAAGGATGATGGCGGTAGAGCGGGTGCACAGAAGTCCCAACACCCCCAACTTCCACTAATGACTATTTAGTAGAGTAATAGACAGAGACGATTTCTAAAATAATGCATAGTTATGCATTACAGGAGGAAATCTACCCCTCCCTCCTTCTCTGTGACACTGCTCTCAGTGCTGCCACTGGTCAGAGGAAGTTACATTGCAACAATAAAGACAGAACAGTTGGATAGTAATGAAGGATTGTACGCAATGTCAAACCAGCCACCACTGCCGGCAGTGAGGGCAGCACTGCAGAGCAGTCGTCTCAAAATGGGAAATGAAAGCTTATTCCATCTTGGATTTTAATATGCCTTATTCAGTAAAATGATCTCACTGGCACACCGTATTTTTATATTTCACAGCTGCTGCATAATGCGCACCACAAGTCATATCTCTCTGCTTGTCATAGCAAGATCTACTTTTATTCTCAAGATTCTTCTGAAGCTTTCTCTGAGCGCTGGTTAGCCAAAATCTGTAACTGAGGAAGGCCATCCTATCGCTGTCATTGTTTTGCTGCAATACTCAGAATGAGGAGAAAATTCTGTCAGGTAAACATGGCGAAGAGGAGGAGGGATGCTGAGGTTGCTGCTGTCAGGTGGGACGATGAAAGAGAGGAAGAGTTTGTTGAGCTGTGGCAAAAGCACCCCTGTCGGTTTGAAGTTTGCTCGAGGAAGCACCACGAACGAGTCAAACGGTAACCATCGTTTAGACAAAAATCGTGGTCTGAATGAGGCCTGAGAGGAACTTAGTTTGGTTGGCAAAGGGAGCACTACACAACACTATTTCTCCATCTGAATGAAACAACAGCAACAATCTTGCTGGATGCTTCAAATGTCAATAGAGGAGCCGGGGATCAAACCATCAAAAGCGCAATTAAAAGACAACCCCACTGTGCCACCTGAGCCACTGACAGTTTACCACGTAAGCTTCCTCCTGCGATGATCCCTGCACTTCTCATTTCACCAGCAGCTCTGGCCGTCTTCTCATTGAAAGGCAGTTGAATTTTTATCCTGACACACAAAGCACGCCTCATCAAGCAGACTGCACGTGTGGCAAGAACTAATTCACAACTACTTCAAGGCTTTTGAATTTCCTTGAACTACCAGAGCAATTTTATAAAGAAAGAATAAAACACGGCAGCGATTTATCACAAGCTTCTGAACAAAACAGAATCAGCCATTATGGCTTGGCACATGTCACTCATGTGCCGACGTCCTTCAGCCAAGAACAAAATGTGTTAGACGAGATACTTGTATTGCAATAGTGCCAGACAAGCACATACTGTATCTCTGAACTGAGACTGTGCAGAATATTTATGTTAACCCTGTGACACATGTGCCCACTTGTTTGCTTGGTTTCTGATGCTGGTCTGTGATTCATGTTGGCAGTGGATTTAGGAGAGCTGCACTGCCTCTTTAAAAAAAAAAAAAAAAAAACACTTGCTTTTAATTTTGAGAAACTGAAATATTGTATAATTCTGAAAGTAACCATAGCAATAACCAAATAGTCCTTAAGGTCTTTACACTGAATAAATGGACGCTTTTGTCCATGCAGTATTGAATGCTTGCCCACACACAGTGCTGTACTTGCATTACCTTTTCTCCAACGTTTACAGTGCAGTAAAAAAGACCATACATTCAAAATCAATTGTATACAGGGAATGTCAGCCTACTCGTGTACTTAACTGCCTGACAGGAGCCTGCACCGCTGGTGCAAAGACAGCGTTGAGGCTTGAATGCCAACAACAATGATGATAAATTCAGGGTCACTCAAATGTAACAACAAGTGTTCGAGTAGCTCTATTAACTGGAAAAAAAAAAGTAAAATTCACATTCAGTGATCATTTCACCCACCACAATGTGAACAAATCTTAATAACTCAGAATATGTTCATATGTTTCTTGTTGGCTTTGATAACGTTTTCAATGTAAACACTCAATGCTGAGGTTCTTTATTGACATCTTTACTGGATTTACTGTCAGACATAATAGGAGGTCCTAAAGATGCTGCCGATGCACACATACACACATACAGCACACAAACAATTCAGAATGCAGATATCATCGATGTTGAGCGCCAGTTGTGGGTCAATAGCAATTTGAAATACACAACAACACATAGCACGCTCCATCAACTTTTAGTAGACAGGTACCGATAATGGGGATTGGTGCCAGGTCTTTAAAAGGGGCACCTTACACATCACACATTTATGGCGACTGTACATTAGAGACAGACAATGACAGATTGTTTTTCATTATGAGAGTCTGTCAAAGGCTTGGCGTGGCATGACTTTTGGATCTAAAAATGCAAATACTATGGATTTGTGAAGACTAAAGTGCCTAAAATTACACACTGGGAGACGTCTATGGCCTCCGCTTGAAGTAGAAGAGAAAAGAAGGTGCAGCATGTTGAGTTCCTGCGTTTCTGAATAAAATCAGAGCACATGGAGTATGTGGAGAAATGCGTGCTGAGCTTATGTCATTACACTTACTTGGCTTCAGCTTGTCAAGTGTGGAGTGTGAGACTCATCACACAGCAGGTCAATTGTCCAGTACAGCTAAATGGTTAACCCTGGGAGCAGCCAATTCATCACTCCTTACCATTTTATTGTTATGTCTTTATTTCAAGCTGACTCGATTTCTGTAATGCACTATTTATTGGCCTCCCCAAATAATAATAAAAAAAAAAAACACTGAGAGACTCTAGCTGCTCTGGCTCCTGTGACATCGAGAATTGCTTTTAAGGTCTTTCTCCTTGTATACAAAGCCCTTAATGGACAAGGACCAAGCTACATTGCTGACGCCCTCGTTTGTTATTTGCCTTCAAGAACATTGTGATCATCTGTGGCTGGTTTATTGGAGATTTCCTGCAACAGTCCAAATAAACTGAGGATGCAGCTTTTGTCCATTAAGCCCTAAAGCTCTGGAACAAACTACCTAGAGATATCAGGAAAGACAGCTTGTTGAATATTTTCAAAAGAAAGCTAAACACTGATTTCTTCACTAACTAGCCACGACTTCCTGATTCAGGCCACGCGTATGAACTGCTGCTCCTCCTATAAACTGTTGTATTTTACTGATTTTATGTGTTCTATGAAATCTATTTTTGCCTATTTTTGATTCATTCTGCTAAAGAATGCCAATTCCAATAAATGGAGAAGAAGAATTTCAACTAGGTCCCATAATAACTCTCATGTTCTCTATTTCCTCTTTCATAACAGCTTCTTCAATCTGGGACGTATGACCACAGCACTGAAACACAGAGATAGAGATCTGATTTTAGTTGAAAACTTCATTCTACAACGTTGCAAATAACTTTCCAATCCATGCCAAATCAGAAAAAAGTGAAGACAGGGGTCATGACGGGGTTTATCAGTTTCTCAAGCTGTCATGCATTCCTGAGAGGGACAGCATGAAAGAGGGCTGCTATGGTTTAGCGATTTAAAATGCTATCAGCAGTGGAGCACTTCTGACTCTAAGGTGTTTACCTGTTTCCCAAGATAACCTGACGGTGGGCTGAATAAAAGCCAGACCTGCTGGCCTGCCTCGCAGTGTTCAGAGATTAGATCATCAACCTGAGGCACAGCAGGTTAGTCACACACAAACTTATACTGTAGATGGACTGTATCTACGGGCAGAAAGTATCACATAACATATCATTTTTCAACTGAAAATCTCCCACTCAGTATACATCTGGGTAAAAATTTAAAGGGTAACTAAACCCTCCAAGGGTGGAAGGGAACATGTACCATAGAAAAGGGTAAGAGGACACAGTAGAGACTAACTTGACTATGGCTCAGTGTAGCATGGACAGCAATGTAGAGCTAGCAGTCGGAGCTAACCAGCCATGAGCAGCTACTGTCAGACTCGGTGTCTCCATTGGAAAGACAGCGAGTCTGGCAAAGCTTTGACACTCACTGGGAGCACATTTATATCTATTTGAGAGAGTTACTGAGGGGGGACCTGTGTTGTAACTGGGCTAGCATCTCTACTACCAGAAGCTGCTCCAGTGTGTGTCTGTGGGGATGTCAGTACTTAGCCTTAGACCTGCTGTTTGTCATAGTTAACGTTGCTGTTCAGCATCCCTAAACATCTTGTTAAGCTCTGAATATAGCAGAGTCAAATAAGTCTTAACGCCACCAGTAGCCACGAGTGAGAAGCACAACCTGAGGCTATGGTCAGCCAGTGCTCTGCAACAGCACCTGACAAACGAAACAGACCTCGAGAGTCTTTTCTATTTCATCACAAATTGGGAGAAGTCACAGAATTCGGCTGAATCCTGAATTTCAAATCCAAGCTCATTTTGAGCAGAAGCTTTTTTGGAAAAATCCCCTGAATTATCATCATACCAATAAGAAACTATTGTATGTGATTATGTGTGCTGTGCAAGAAAAGTTATAGTGTTCCTCTTAAAAGGATCCTTTTTAAAAACATTTATTTAAAAAATATGAAGAGGCATTTGTCTCACAGTGTGTCTCCACCAGTTTCTGTGTGTGTGATTGAGGCTAGCAAACTCTAACCACTTTATTACATTATGTTATATTCCAAAAATGTGTCACTGGAGCACTGTTACAAGACCTGTGCAGACCCCTGCAATGGTCTAATAATCCTAACTATCTGGTGCTGCTTCCAGTCAAAACTACAGTGACTAGATGACAGACTAGTTATATTAGCTAGAAAGGCTCCAATGTGCAACACAGCTGACATATTTGGAAAATCACATTCAATTATCATTGCTCTAGGAAGGAAAATGGAAGGAAGGAAATGTAATTTATCTGCTTACCGATTTCTTTAATTTACTTATTTAACTCTGCAGAAGTTCTGTGGAGTGTAAAGGCAAAATTAGTCAAAGAGAAGACTAATTAGAAGCATGTGTGTACAAAGACAACACGACAAAGTTAGGAGATTCAGACCATACAGACTCAGTAAATGGACAGTTAAGATAAAGGTGAGCGTTCTGCCAAGGCTGTAGGCTGCCTCAATGTTAATGATTTGATGAGAGGGAAAGCAGGCCTGCTAAAGTGCTGTCTATTATAACCCACCTCCTGTAATTTTGCACTGGATAAAATACTATCCAGAAACAGTGTGTGTAGTCAATCAGCTGCATTGGTCTCATGGCTCTCATTAACTACTCTCATCTTGATTAACTCAGTTTATTAATTGTTCCCACACGAATGGACTTCATGACTTCACGACTTTTGATCTGTGAGAGCAACACTAGCTTTAAACCTGTATGTCACTTAGCACAACTTTATGAATCAGTTGAAGGCTTCATAATGAAACTGACATTATTTATGATTCTGTGGCAGGCTTGATAATGAAACTGGCAGCAGGGCAAACAGCAATGTTGTCAGTACACATAAGTAAAATAACTGCATTAATCTGGATGGAAGGCAGGTGTGAAGGAGAACGGCTCCCTTTACAGTATCTGATTAGTCCTCTATATCTTACACCATCCTTAGGATGTGGGAAAAACAGGGACGTAGCTGGAACCACTTTTCATTATTCCAGTAACAGTACAGCAAATGGAGGCAAAAACAAAACAACATCGTTATCTGCTGGCCTGAGGAAGTTTATGAGCAGGTGTGAAATGAGGAAGAATGAAGACGGAAGGAGGAGGAGGAGCAGAAGACGGCTGGTGGAGGGGGGTGAACCCCATGAACAGACCGGCTCCACAGAGCTGTCCTGGCTCTCTCCCTGCCGAGAAAACAATCCAGCCGGTGCTCATTAGCAGCTGGAGTTTCATTACCACAACAGTGGAGCCTTTTTAATGAACCCTCGATGAGAACATGCATCCTGCTTCCCCATTTGAGTTCAGAGGTACGAGGTGACGTGGGCCCCTGAAGCACGTTGAGCACTCTTATTGCACATTCCACTGTTAGAACCACAAATGTCCTTCGCTGCGAGCACAGATGGAGCGTCCAATGAGACATTAGAGCATACTGAGGTGAGACTGTCGATAATAGGTAAAATGAGATTTGGCGGATGGGGACGGTAAGGTGATAGGAATCATAATTTTGACTGACATCTCAGTTTGACACCATACTCCAGCTGTTATTATTGTTCTTCTAAATGTAGGGACGGCATTTCATTAACCATTTGACCAACGGAGCTAAAGCGTCTTCCTGCTGCGGGGCACAGAGGCTGTGATGTAAGGATCCTCCAGAGATGAGCAGCACAGATTAATGAAGCTTCATCATTAAACGAGGGGAGAGCCAGACAACATGCAAAGTTTCAGCTTACAGCTGTTGATTAAAAGAGGGACCATATGCCGTAGAGATGGGGCAGAACTAGGACCCTGCTACAGTCCACAAGAAACTACAGCCCATTCATCTCAGTCACAGGTTTCCTCGATGACAGATGTTGAATGAAGGCTGCGTGAAAATCTTCATAGGTTATATAAACTGCTCACACTGGGACTTGAATAATTGGGCTTGAGTGTTGAGTGGCACAAAATATAGCCAGTTCGTAAAACTGCCTTGCGCGTACGTTCTTCAGTGGAAAAAAAAATCTTCCTCACATCCCTCATTTTCTAAACACAGTGTAACACCAAGAAAATAAGAACAATACATCATCTGGACTGTTTTAGGAACTGGCAAATCAAAACGAGTGTAAAAACAAGCCACCGGTAACACCATGGCTTCCTACATTCACAAAAGCATTCTTCTCATGTGGCCTGCCAGGACAGCTGAGGCTGTGAGACCTTGTATGAGATTACTTTTCTTTGATGACATGTTTTACACATCAGGACAAGCAAACATACACTCACACAAAGCTGATCTGTTAAGTTCTGCGTTCTGCCATGGTTAGGCCCTTTAATTAGTCCTATTTGGGCCAAAATTACAAATTTGACAGCTAAAGATGATTATATTTAGATAGGTTTTCACTGTTAGGTCCCAATTTAACATTAATAATAACAGACAGCTGGGAAAAGCACAAAGGAAGGCACGGACTCCAAAAGGTGTTAACAGATTAGTAACACACATTATACAAGAAATAACAATGAGAGGTCAGATTACTAACAGTATAGTTACAACAGAGGAGTGAAAGCAATACCACAACTGCACCCAAGTGGTGCAAATTCACTGAATGCTTCATATAAATTGGGTCATATTTTGAGCATTGACAACATAATCAGAACATAAAGAAACAGGTGTTAAGTACTTGGGCCCGGGTCTCTCTGGGGTTGTAATCGAGGGGGTGTAACAGAGAGGAACATAATGGTGGGAAAGGACAGGACCTGACTCTTGATTGACAGAGACAGAGCTCTGACCACAGCTGAAACAATTTTGTCAGGGGGCTGTCGGCTGCCTGTTGCAAATGCACTCGTGCACACAAACACGCACATACATAAACAAACATAAATGTACTTGCAGGTTAATAGAGAAAATAAAAATATGCATGCTCAACTCTATTCATCCTCAAAGACAGAGCTGTGTGAAGATGACTCCTGCTCGTCCACAACATAGAGCGTCCACATGTAAGCTTAAATCATATATGAAATCAACACACACTAAAAATGACACTGCACAGCAATCTTTAAAATGACGTTTGCCATATTAGACCAATCAGGGTATGCACTGCCTACGATAGCTCAAAGCTGCACTCAAGATGTGACGAGAGGCATCTGGCGGCACAACACCCAACAAAAAGCCCCTTACAACTCCAAAGAACTCACTTTATTTGGGGCCTAAATGTCACACAGTTCTCATGCTGCAAAACTTCCAATGGATTTTCTGACTCAGATTCTTCAGGCACCGTATCAACATTCCAGGCTGACGCTGACCTTGTTACAAAAGCTGCAATGTCAAACAACCATCTCGTCCCGTCTCAGTTAGCAAAAAAAAAAGGCGGCATTGTTTACCCTCTCTGAAGTCGGAGACAACACGCTGCTCTCTTTATTGACAAAGGACACCAGATACGTCCTTGTTGCAAGTGACGTGTGACACAAGTTAATTTAAATGGATCCAGTTGATATAACAGGCTTGTGCCAAACTCAGTGACACCAGTGCGAACTGTACGGCGGAACTGCAACTGAAATGCAAATGTGTGAATTTATCCACATGGGAGAGAAAAGCAGAGGCATAGCATGTGTAGTTGTTCTCAAAAGCTTGTCAGCTGCATGGGGCCTCATCCTACTACAGCTGGGCCTTCACAATTAGCCACCATTAGTCTAGAATTTATACAGTGCTTAATTGTACATAATTATCTGAGTAGGTTGGCTCATTCCTGTAATTTCTCAGCAGTAAACTTCTTTTACCTGCTAGCTGCGACTGTCTGAAAAAGAAGGTAGAACGTTTTCTCCTGGCTGATGTGCTCATGTTTACTGAATAACTGTGCATGGCAGCAGTAAAGGCCACAGGTAAGTAGCTGTCTGACCTCAAAAACAGACATTTCTTCAGTTCTGTGAGAGCTGAATCGATAGTTAAGAAGCTGCACAAATTGCAACCAAAGCTGCAAAATAGATTGTGAAAAATGCTCTAAATGCCTGAAGCTGCTTAAGGAGAGGCCGGCTTTTGCTGCTGTTGCAACAGTTATAAGCAATAAAAATGTCCAAAATTAAGCTGGGCACAGCTGTCCTATGAGCTGCAATGTCATTTCTCATTTGGCATGAATTGACCAGATCTGTAACTGTTCTCTCTATCAGCAGGACTAAACTAGGAGAATAGTATACAGCAAAATTGAATTAGTTTTGTCTGTGATTGAGGCTGAACCAGTCGGATGCTGCTCTACATTGTGCGGTAGCGAAACGATTCTCTGGAGGATTGCTCAGTGATCTGTCGCATACTTGTCAGATAGTTAGGCTTGTTATACCGCCTGAAGAGTAATTTTAGCAAAGACCGAAATTAGAGAAGAGGCACCACTGAGCACACAAGGTCCTTCAACAAGAGCTGCTCTGTAAACACAGGCAGTTTTGTTAACATGCACAAGTACGCTCGCTTTGAGCATTACTTTTCTTTTCTCTGTGTTGAGACGCACGACAGAGCAGGGAAAGCTTAGGAAAGACGGCTCTGACGACAGCACAGGCGTGTGAATGTGTACGTTTATGCATATGTACGTCAAAAGGAGGTCGGCAGAGGTGTTCAGCGATGGTAAGAAGGGGGAGAGGTCGTTGGTCGTGCAGCCTGTAGTAGGTCTGCATTTATATTAAGACTGCATGGGTAAGATAACATCTCAGAAAATATCACTGTTTGATGGAATCACAGTATGTCGTCTTGCACATTTATTATCATTATTATTGAGAGTAGTAGTAGTTGTTGTAGTAGGAGTAGTACTATGAGTCACACTGACTTGTAAAAGAATATAAACAAAAGGCTTTTTTCAGTTGAACCAATGCTTTATGATAATTTCACAAAATATTAGGTCCTATATTCTTTTAATAAGACTAATACGGAAGAATTGAACACTGTAGATAAGTAAAGGTGTATGGTATGATAAATGCCAATTTCAGAGTCTCCCGATACATTTCTGCTCCAAAAATTCAAACCAGGTCTCAAAATTTTTTTTAGAGTACACAGCTCATAAAATTAGCTTAGTAACAGGGCCGACTGCACCAGCTGTCATGAGATAACGTTTATCTGGCGTCCGCTATCTGCCGGTAGCCCGCGCTGAGCCGAAACACTGCTCTGTGCCAGCTGAATGTCAGACACACCCTCCTGCCTTGGTATGCAACAGTCAACAGTGACTGGGCTGCGCTGGGTTGCTACTGTCTGCATATGTGAGCCATGTACAGAGAGGGCACTACTTTCTGTGTTGCCTTTTGCTAAAGATATGCATCCTACAACTCCGCTTAAGCCTACGGGAAGAATCTGAGCCTGCCCTGCTCTGCTCTGCTGGAAATCAAAACAAAAGCACTTAGTGGAACATTACCCACACACATACAAACACACAACGCCCAAGACAGGAGAGGATAGGCAGCAATAACACTAAATGCAAACCCCACAGAAACATGGAAACACACACATTCATGTCCAATTACTGCGAAATTTAAGGTCTTGTCCTCATTACATTCCCATGAAACAAATCAAGCGCTTCGGTCAGACAGTGTATCCGCACACCGAGGAAAACTGACTCCTCTGTAATCTAAACACACACTTAAAAATAAACACAGCACTATTGTGTGTTTGTATAAGAGGCTACACGAAGGAATCCTGGTCTAACTCACTGGTACTTACATGATGGACCTCCAGACCTATCCCTGACCTCATGGACAACGATATTCTATGTGACACAAAACGCACACAAAGCTATGCAAACTGATGGCAGCATGAGGGGAAAGTTGTGAAGTGGAACTGTTTCTAATCTCTCCAAAAACAAAAGCACACACACGCGCGCACACACACACAAGTCAAGAGAAAGCAAAACTCACCATTGTGTGAGGACTCCTTGTTATCAGCCACCTTCCTCAGCGCTGAAACGATGGCATCAGAAGGAATGCGAGGACTCTCCACATACTTGGGCTTCCTGATTGGACCTGCTAGCATGAACCGAGGATACAGGGAGAATGAGAGAGAAAGAGGGAGTGTGTCAGACAGAGAGACAGAGAGAGAGAGAGAGAGAGAGGTGGGGAGGGAAATGCAAAAGAGGAAAGAATGAGAGAAACAGAGAGAGAGAGAGTTCTCGCTGGATTAACGTGTTCCAGATGGGACTAGAGATGAGAGGCGGTGGTGTCTTAGTTGGACAGGCTTGGCTGCACTCCGTAGCTCACATAAACTCACGCTCTCTCTCTCTCTCACTCACACACACTCACACACACACACACACACACTCACTCACACACACTTTCTCAGACAGCTCCCTGCGCTGATAGCAGCTCTGGTCTGTCTGACAACCCAGAATATTGTCTGCATGGCTGGAGACTCCCAGTAAAACACTGCTAGCCGGCTCAGGGAATGTAAACTGCAGCAGGAAACCACAACAATTAGCCTCTTCGTGAACTTTAAAAAAATAAGTGTTCAAACACACACGTGCACAGAGTTTTTCTGCATGATGAGCTGTGATTGCTCCAATGAAAGCACAGCCTCGAGGATACAAATGGATAGATTAAGGTCCAGGTGCCCTGGTGCAAGTCAGATGATGTATCTGGGGCGGCGGTACAGTCCTCTGAGGACTGTCTTTGTCTTTGGTGAGGAGTCGAGGTTAGCTGGCTGCGCTGTTCCCTCTGCTCACACCGTGACAGAATTAGAAAAGCCCACAGCTCCACACAGTATGCTTGCTCACTGTGCCCAACTTTAAAATAAACCCCTGACATACTCACCCGACTAGAGACACGGCTCCTTCTCCATCTCAGTGCATGCAAAAAGATTTGCCTCTAACATATTCTGCAAAAACAGCCTTTTAATCTGCCCTTCTTGCTTTCAGCGAGCCTACTAATCTTTCCTAAGAGTGGCAATATAATTGTTTATACGCGCAGGAGATCCAGCAAAGACACCAGACTAAATATTAAGCCATGACACAAACATCTCCCGAGCAGCTAGTTCTGCACATTTCCAGGTTCTCTAGTTCAGCCCCACAGCTTCTCCTGCGAAAACAGTCAATCCAGATACGAAAGCAAAACTGCAGAAATGATCCGAAAACAGGATGCTGCTGTATAATTTAGATTCACAAATCCACAGAGAACAGCAACAGCATTGCTCCCCTTGCACCACTCCTCCATGCTAGTCCAACCTTGACCTACTGTAACCCAATCCAAACCTCCTCCTCCTCCTCCAGACTCCTGTTATCAGATGACTGTATGTGTAAACCCAGTCATAACATAAAGATTAGATGGGAAAGCAGAGATAGCCATTTCCTATTACCACATTCAATAACCAGTCACTCCCACCTCAACAAAAAAAATCCTATTAGTCAGATGGAAGAATTTCTAAAACCACAGCTTCGATCTTGGCTGCAGGTACTAAGAGTGGAGGTTAGAGTCGGGGTGGGGGGTGGGGGTGTTGGGGGGAGTTACAGCAGGAGCCATGTGAGAGGAAATGATCTGGAAGTGTCATTGCAACAAACCAAGCATGAGAGTCAAAGTCAGCTTGATGCACAGTGCCATCTATGGATATGCGACTTGAAATGCATAGTGAGGAGCGATGCTTTTGATACCCGAGAAGAGCTTCTGCCTTTACAAACTGAGTGTTTGCAAATGATGAACAAGTCCAAGAACTCAACGTAAAAGCCCATAATCAAACGCAGCTGTCTGTCAGGGGAGCAGCAGCAGTTGTTGTACGAAGTGAAAAATAGCTGTGGAGGTGCTGATGGTGTCATTTAAACGCGCTATAATCTAAATATTGGATTTCCAATTTGTGTACATAGATGAGGTCTAAGCCTCAAGGGGACTGATCCAGTGAAGCATCTGCAAAAGCAATCCAAGTCAGCCTGTGATTTGGCAGACGAAGCCAAAGAGTGTGTCGTGAAAACCTCCATTCATTTGTAGATGGTCAGGCACAACCTATTGCCCAGGAGTCACACGGCTCCAATTAAAGTGGGACAGAGACAGAGAGGGCTGTGTGTGAGACACAGGTAAATATCTTGGACCAAAAGCACGCTGCCGAATATGTTCCTATGAGTGTATTTCATTTAAAACAACAGGGGGCATAGTTTGAGTAATTTAGACCATATGCTGAAGTTCAGATTGGGTCTAACACGAAGTGCAGAGAGGAACACAGGATTCATACATGAAGTAACAAACATGTGGCTGGCTATCAAGGGTAATTTTAGGCCATATCTGACAGCCAATAATACAAAGAATCGGCAAAAGGTCCTTCAGCAAGACTCTGATGTCTGAGCATCAGCACAGACAAAGCACACAGGGGTTTCTTTTCCATTCAAAGGCTCATCTCAAGACTTAACAGGGTGTCATTACCGCTCTGGCCTTTTAAATGGAGCACTGACGAATAAGCAATTGCAGTTTATAACAGGCATGAAAAGGTCGCAGAAATGGAAGCGTCGGACATGTGACCCTTGAAGGACAACGACCGAGAGAGAGAGGCAGAAACGAGACGTGCTTTCGCTTTCATTCAGAGCTGAGCAATTAATCACAATATTATCAAAACCGCAATACGGCCGAGTGCAATACTCAAACTGCAGGAGATGCAATTTTTTGATAAAGGTAAAAGGCGTCACAACACACCATTAGAAATGAAGCACTGTGGTGCTACAGAGACGCTTCAGCCTTTGTGTCATAGTCTCCAGATGTGAGGGAACATGCTTGTTTGGTACAGCATCACTGTCAGATTTTTTCAGTGAAAATGAAATGCAAAAATCACCATTCGCACTAAAATCATGACTAATACTGTCATCTCAATATCTGTCAAAATAATAGCGATATTGCTTTTTGGATGCAGTTCAGCTCTACTTTTATGTAACAGGTGAATATACACATGCACATTGATTTTAAACAATATATGCAAGACAATCACCATCAAACTCTCCTTTCCCCAAATTTTATAAAGACCCACAGAAGAAATGATAAGGACAGGGAAGAATGTGAGGCTTTTCTGCAGACAAATATCACTCAGCTGTCTTGGTCTCAACCAAATTAAAACGCATTAAGCCTCAGCATTCTGAACAAACCCCACTCAGACAGGACAAGCCTCATTCTGATATCCCTCAAAAAGCAGGCAGGAGCTCATTAGAGCGAGGAAATGCTAGAAGACTGCCTCAAAAGCATGCTGAAAGAGAGTGGGGTGGTTAAGCGCAGTTTCTGGGGTTGCAACACCAAAACATAACTTGAATTCATGCTTGTCATCTTCTCTCTTGTCATTCATGTTTAGCATCTTAAGGTGGAAAAAGAGAGGTAAGGCTATCTCTGGGGTAAAGCGGCCAGAAAAGCTGTGACTGCAGAGGGCTCTTTATTCACCAGAATTCACTGTGAGACTCAGGAATCCATGACCAGCGAGCTATCAATCAGGAGGCGCATGCACATACACACACGCACGCACACACCAAAACAGTCGAATACCTGCAAGCAACAACTTCCAATGTCCAGCCAATGGCAGTGAAAGAGAGGATTGTTCGTGGCGAGGAAGTGATCAAGGAGTTTTCCCAGCATTCTTCACGATGGACTCTGACTTCTTCACATTTCAACTTTTCAATAAGACAGTGTGTCCCCTTTGTGCGGCAAAGAGAATGAGAGCAGGCTCACAACAGCCCTCTTTATGTGCCAAAATGTCATTCTTCAACTCAAAAGTGAAAAATAATATATTCGGGGGGGGGGGGGGGGGGGGGGGGGCAAAAGATGAGACTGCATGTCAAACCGAGTCACCAGTGTTATTCATTGAACGTCTTGCAGGGAGAATGAGGTATAATTGGTCTTGTTAATAGCTGTGCCAAGCTTTTAATCTTTTCACAATTATGGTTGCAAAATAGATGGAAAAGTATTACAGGCATGGAGCTTTTTCAACTTAAAATGTGAATGCTAACTCATGAATCAGTCCCTATTCACGGCCTGACATATTGCCATTACCCTCTCCTGGTCAATTCAATTGCTGCGCTGCACTGAGCGAAAGACTGGTAATTGTTTTTTTAAACACTACACGTTGAATAGTCATGACAAATCTCACGCATGCTGTTTCACACGCTGCTGTGAATTATATATTAGTCTCCATTGTGCACATGGTCATACATTTTCCAAAGGTAACAGCAGCCCAAGCAATGCAATCGCCTACGATGCCCCTCGATATCATGTGAGCATCCGGATTCTACTGACTGAAGAAGCAATGACTGTACATCGGAGCTGCTCTCTTAGGCAGTAGGTGAATTGGGATTCCATTGCAGATGAAAAAGGGGATTGCATGTGATAAGGAGCCAAAGCTGGAGTGTAGTGAAGCGCAGTGAAGTGGAGAACTGGATAGAACTTTTCACCGGGTGCTCATCAGAGGAACCTTTCAAAGGGTTCCTGCAGCATCGCGAGGTCTTTTACCGGCTCAGCTCTCACAGAGGCATCGATGCTCCCTCGGGGCTGTCTGGTTACTGTCAATACCCCAGAGCTGGCTTGAGGAGAGCTCACCTCAAACGGGCTACAACTGGCTTTGAAGAGAGTTCATATCCTCTTGACAGAACAGCAAAATAAATTGCTCTCATCTGGCAGCGAAGAAGAAAATTTCCCTCAATAACTTCCCAATTACTGCTTATTGATCGCAAGTAAGGAAGCTGTTGTACATGAATTATGATCTTAATTATCTAACCCTTATTAGCTCTAACCCCCTGAATAAAGCACTATGAAGTACTTTATAATGATTAATAAAGAGCCAATATGCTACTAATATGCATGCTAATAAGCAGCTACGATGACGATGAATATGTGTTGAAGATGAAAAATGTGTTTATCTTGAGATACAGTTAGAAGGAATTATATCGTTTTTAATCTTATGACATAATTTTCTGTTTGGGGGTTTCAGTTTAAGCAGACACGGTCCTTGAACTTGCACATGCTGTTAATGACTGGTTTATAACGATGAGGCTTCGCGAAAACACACAAATCCACGGAGAAAACCTCAAGTGTTTTACCAAACGGCCTTCAGCGTCGTTTAATGTGGTCTGCAGTGATAATATCGTCTGAATCCTTTAACCCCTGCTCCACAAAAAAAATCTGACACAACACAGACATTTATACAAAATGGCTATGGTGGTTAATGACCACAACACAAGCACACTGTTAAGACTGCACGGTGGCTTCGAGAGCGAATTAATGCATAGCATTCGATGTGCTCCGGGTAAACAGAGGGCTGTTGTCACAAAATAGAGATAAAGGTAAAGATAAAGACGATAAGCAGCAAAGAGTTCAGACCGCTCTCAGTGAAAGTAGTCACCTGATCGGCCTCCACACACGCACACACACACACACCTAGATCTAGCAAGTCAAAAGCTGTGGGGTCGTAGCATTTTAAGGTTGGCCTATTGGGTCTAGGTGTCCAAACACAGCAGGATCTGACCGGATTAAAGAGCATTAACAGGCCCGCCACCCTGCCTGATGACAGAAGCATTTCCTGATCCATTAATAGAGAGATCATATCAGAATAGTGAACTGTGCTCTCTGGTGGTGATTTGCAGACCTGCTTGGCCAATTGATAAACGAACCAAACTCTGAACCACTGAAAGCCAAAGCCTCCATCAGAGAAAAACCCACTGAACTCATTTCAGTACACACGACGGCCTACCGGAGACCACTTCCTTGTGGCCTCATTGCAGACATACCAATTAAAATGATACACTGTCCATGACCGCAGTAAATTAAAATGAATTGCTGTTTTATGATCCCTTGCAGGCAGGCATGGAGGCATCACAGCACAGTGATACCAGCTTAGTCATGTGACTACAGAAAGGTCACACATCTCATGCAGTGGCAGCACCGCGATCACCTCCGCGTACACCACTCTTCATCCCCCTCCTGAAGCACTCATTCAACAAAAGAGTCAACTTTACACGCGTGCAACTCACCGAGCAGAGCAACCTTGAGGACAACAGATGCTTTTAATCCCGCAATGGCACAGTAACCTATAACAACCAGAGGAGGTCACTGTGGAGATACCCAGGAGACGATCAGAGGTGGAGTTTCTAACTGTTGAAAAAGACCTGAAACCTAAATCACTGTGTCATCAACTATACTCTACACACGCAAGTTCGAGGCTCAAGTTTTTCAATACTTGATCTTTGACCTGCACTGGGTTGGAGCAAGATGGGTCCGTTCAGGCAACATTCCTGCAGTAAATGTCTGTCCGTGGGCCTTTAGGGTGCCTGTAAACTATTAAGACTATAAAGCCTAGGTGCTGTTCAACACATGTCAGGGTGCTGTGTTTCATGGTTAAGCTCAGGGCTTAGCTGATCAAAGCGGTGGCACTCAACGCCACCAGGACTTTGCGGCTCAGGCATCCGTCACACTCCTAATTAACTCAATGTTTCCCTGTTGTCCCCTCTGAAGCTTTCATGAAAAGAAAAACCACTAAGTTGGAGCCCTCCATAGATTATCCAATGTGTCTGGAAATGAAGTCAAGCTGCAAAATGCTTTCTGAATCTGTGAAACCACTTCCCCTCACAGACATCAGCAATGGCTGGATAGGAAGGAGAATACATTGATGGATGGACTGTGTGTAAAAATAAATGAGGGTTTGACTTCAGTAAATAACTTAACTAGTAGACTAGAATAATTGCCGATTTGGCTTCAGAGTAAAAAGAAAGGAAAAATTATAACAGGTACATGAGCTTACTGCAAACTTCAGTAAAATGTATGCATGATTCTCAAGCACTGTATGCAAAAAAATGGTGCAATGGTGCACTGCTATTTTCAGTTTTTAAGTAAAACCAAAAGATTAAGTGTTTCATTACGGGGTTGCGTTAAAGTTCAGTTAAATAAATCACTTAAAAACCAATTGCATTATCTGAAAATATATTACCACAATGCTGAAAACAGTTTTTCAAAAGGTGTCTGCAGACTGTGTCCTGGGTCACAGTGAAAGAGCGCAGGCGGAAACGGCGTCCTCCGTGTCAGCAGGCCACACGTGAAACACACGAGCTGTCTGATTTCTGTTTGGTTCACGTTAATGTAAATTACGTGTCTGAGCTGTCCCTACTGCCAGGATAAGCACCCCCTTAAAAAGAGTTGTTGCATTAGAAAAAACTTAAACTTTTCTTAATTATTTGGTCCTTCTTGTAAATGCTGCTGATGTCATACACTGTTATTTCTTTCTTTGTGTCAAAAAAAATGTCAGTGTGTCCCAGAATGGTGGCTGCTATTGCTGGGCATATAAAGTGGGGAAGCTGAGATCCGATCACAAGTGGTCGCACGTGTAGACGCATTCTAATGTGTGAACTGACGCACTTAGAGCTGTACACTACACTTATCATCATATCACCCAAAAGGCCAGCGTGCATGATGCAACAATCTGCTGGCAAATCCTGACTGGGTAAGAGCACTCTTCATTAGGAGCTGAGATCAAATCATAGCACTTACACATTTAAACATGGCATTTCTATTTAATCCGAAGAATACGAGCAAACATTTTCCTAATGTTGGCCTGCATAAATTAGGAGGATTTATGCACATTGACTCTTTTTTAATAGGACCAGCCACTGAGGTGATCACCCTGTGAACTTTACCATATGACTGTGTGGAAAAGGTACCGGTAATTCAAGCTGTCCTGCTAGAAATCTAGAGGCAATCAAAATGAACTTTTTCTAACGGAACATCTGCATAATGGCAAAGAATTGTCTCGATTCTCTCCATTTTCGGTGGAGCAAGCTCATTTCAACAGAGAGGAGTCTTAAATTGAGTGTACTCTGTCTCGTCTCGGGCTCAGCGAGGAGAGAGAATGCAGGATTATGACCCATGTTGTTTTCGTCGCTGAGCTGAGACATTTCCTGCAGTATGTGTTTATTAACTGGAGGTGTGAACTCTCCCCCGACGGGTTTTCACAGTTACCTGTGAGGACAGCGGAGGAGAGCCTGCAAACCATCCCCCAACCCTCTCTCCCTTGGTCGTCCTCCATAACATCCTATCTGGTTAGTCCATTTTTTCCCCTTTTTCCATGCCTCAGAGCACCGCAAGTGGGAATATGCCTTTAATGAGTGTTCCCCTTCCCTCGTCTCCAGGGCCCTTTTCACCTTCACGAACCCAGCCTCTTCTCTCTCTCTCTCTCCCTCTTGTCCCACCCCTCATGTCTGCAAATATACATTTCATTAGCGCTCTCTTTGATGGGTTTAAAATGCTCATCACAAATCCTGTGTCACCTACGTTGTCGAACAGCTTTGTTTTAACTTGAGCGGAAGCTGAGCAAATTAAACTCAACTTGGCTATTATAAACTGTTTTTGTCCTTTGTTTTTACCTTTTTTTCTGTAAACTAGGGACTAAGCGTGCTTGCAATTATGAATCCGGCTTTCACTGAATATTTGCATAATGTACTGCATCACAATTTCAGGCCTGCAAGAACAGTATTAGGTTTTGAATTATGCGATGAGAATTGCGGGAAAGGTGCAAAGAAAATGAGGTGAAACACCGAAGCCAACACAATATCTCCATCCTAATCTGTATCTGAAATTAGCATACAGCGTTCCACATCGGAAAGCTCATCTGAAAAAACTTAAACCTAAGTCCTAAAAGTTGAACAGCTAAATGACGATTTCTTAACAGAGATGTGAACTTTGCATTAGGATTAAACCATACTTCCCCTTCCCATCAATTCATCTTTACACTACACAGATCAAAGCTGTAAGCACTCTAAACAAAGGCGAGATAGCCCACAGATGAGTGCCACATGTGAGCGGGGGCCACGCTGACCACTTAAAGGATTTCTCTCCTCTTTGCCAAGTCTCCAGAATACAAAGACTCAGGTTGAAACAAGTTCAGTTACAAAGGTATCCCCTGCTTTGAAGCATCCCACAGCTGCTGACAGGCATGTTCTCAACATGGTGGATAGAAGGAGGCCGGGAGGACTGACAATTAGATCCAGTGTAAACACACGCCCATTACCAGCCAGTAAAGTGTAAACACCCGGTGCAGTTGTAGGGACCTCTACATCTACACAAGGTGATCAAATACGAGGATGGAGCAACAAAAACAATCCTGTGTAACCAGCCAGAGCTCACACAAACTGCTGGGATCCAGAACGGTCCAGCTATCATTAGGACTTAATTCCCCTGTCGTTTGTGCGACTTTTATTTTTCCCAGACTAACAATTAGAGTAGAATAGCTTGACATGTTTCAGAGAGGACTGTACGTTGAAAGCTCCAGCAGCGGTGTTTTATGCCTGAGAGGAACTGTCACACCTGGAGCTCTGTCAGATGTTCAACTATCCCACAAAAGCACCTGAAGGTAAACACGAATGATCACTTTTACAGGAAGCCCACAGAGACGAGTGAAGCTCCTTTTACAAGACTGAGACAAAAAGAAATGGAATAACCCAAATGCTTGCAGCACATTTAGTCTGTCTTGGTTAATACTCGTGGGGTTGTAGAGAACAGATCGTTGCTGTACTACTCAATGGTAGCATGGTCAGGAATCATATAGAAAAGCTCACATATACATGCAAACAGTACCTGGTGATCGCTTGCTAGGGCGTAGGGGCATCATGTAGGACTGTCGTGGCAGGAGAGGTGAGGATGGAAGAGACATGGACACTCCTTTGGCGAGGCTTAATCTGAAAACATCATCCGGCACATGAGGGTGACCGCTGACAGGCCCCTGGGGGGGAGGGTTTCCCTCAGGTGAGAATCTCCTCTGGGCACTGTGGCTGTGGATGTCACCTGTCAAGGAGAGCAACAAGGTTGTTACACATCTTACACATAGCTTTGGTGTTACCTCATGTAATGACGTAAGGACGCAATTTCTGCTAGCTATGCTGACCTTCAGCAGCACCAAAACACACTCATGGAGGCTTATCTTTTTTGTGTTAGTGACTTTTAGCTGTTTGTGTGGGACAGTTTTCATGGCCAAAGGACGTGAAGCTCTGTGGACGTTTAAACCTGTTTTCACCAAAGTGCTTCTGTGGTATAACGTTGTTAAACCTCTAAGCATTATCTAATGTGCATTATATAAATGTACTGCACACTAATCAGCATTGTATTTGAGTACACAATGCGAATTAAAGAGGACACTTTTTAAGTACTTAACAAGCAGAGATATACTAGAAAATGTGCACAAAGCACATGCACACCGGCTGAACACCCTTGTACATCATCACCTGCAAGTGGCTGAATGTTAAAGCCACATTTCCACTTTATTTAATAGTCAACGTCATGTCTTAAGCACATTTCTCTTTCCTCATGCAGCTTGCTGGAAGCTTAGCTTTCTTAAAAAGTCACTGGTTTTCTTCATCTCTTGCTGCACTTTCACTCTTAGTCAGAGCCCGTGTGCTACCAATGGCAGCATATGGTCAGACTCACACATACAGTTTATATGTGGTCTGGAAAACCATAAAAAATGAGCTAAAAAGGCCAAAAGCTGCAAAAACGACGGTTCAGGTGTTAATTCACATTGGGTTTAATATTATTTGGCAAGTCTTTCACATTACATAAAGGAATTTGAGTCATTGTCGATATTCAATGAAGCAATGAGGTAAAAGTACAGCTTTCTAATGTGCTCCAGATTATCTAAAAATTGTGTATGTGTGGATTGATGCATAACTTGTGTGTGCTTTTCATTGTTTAACTGCACATACAAAAGGACAATATATGTGACTTAAAACTTTTTTAAAGGATTTTATTTTCTACAGAGACCAGAACCTGGTTAAGCCTTTATTTAGAATCCAGATACATAAAGATGACCAAACTGACCTTGAAGCTGACCCAACTAAAACAATGTACCAAACCATTTTCTTTTACTACCACCCTGAGTCTGAACGCCAGGAATGCAAAACCTCAGAGGAAACACTGGCAACATTCACTGGCAACATTCACAAAGCAGCTTGGCTCTGATAGGATGACATTTTTGAGAACATATAAAACAGACATCACGGTTAACAGGTTAAATTTAAAGGAGCAAAGCCTTTTCACATGAAGTTTCAAGGTATTCAGTTGGCTGTTATGCAACCATGTTACACAGGCAGGTGCCACAGGCTTGCAGAGCAATCAGCTTACACAGCAGGGATAATGGTGGATTTCAGCACACAGCAGAGTGGTCACTTACTGAGATTTCCTGTTCTGATTTGCACAAAATTAAAATACTCGACATGCATCTACTTTTTCCTGTTTCAATGGACGAACGCTTTTGCAATAAGGGGATACATTCAAGCTGCCGATGAGCTGCCCCCTTTTTGCTCTTTCTAGTTCTCTGCAAACACCGCTGCGTCTGCCACTTCCTCTGCTCGCGGTTACATTATTTGATCAGCCCCACCTACATTCCAGCATCCACCTGCAGGCTCTGTTTCCCCCGCCCCCGAGGGAGCCCCCGAGGGAGCCCCCGAGGGAAAGTTTACTGTCATCATTTCTCAATCACCACTGTGCTGAGCTTTTTGTATGCCCACGGGGCTCGATGAGGAGCCTAATAGATGCCAAACATGAACTCAGCGCGTACTCTGTATTCACAGCATAAATTTGTCCCATGTGAGTTGGCTGACTGACGCATGATTACAGGAGTTCAGGTTTCCTTGCATGTGAAACGATGTTTGCCGATTCTGTGGGGAAAAGCATTCTGTCGGAGACATTTTTGACCACCCACATCTTGCAGTGTGGTTCTGCTGTCAGAGATTTCACTCAAGGGTGTCAACAAGTTAAACTGAGACTCAAAAGTATGCGCATATAAATTACAGCAAAAGACAACTGGTGTTGTTCATGAAATCAATTTAGACCAAGATGAATACAGAGTGCAAGGACACAAACAAGAATGAGTGATAGAGGCGGGAAGAGACCTGGGTCCTGAAAAATACACGGCCACATGATATGTATTTAAACCCAGGGTCATGGGCTAGTGAGAATTTCTCATGCCATTGGGGCACATGATAAGGACATCCAGTTAGCGGAGTAAATAAAGCTGTGTCATTGACCACTGAGTTAAGATAACACACAATTCAGCAAGCACACTGGCTGGCTGTTCTTTGCTAAGTATTTGTAGTTGTTAGAGGACAGAAATCTGTCATCAAACTCATTAAATGAATTCAGCCATTCACAGGCAGGTGTCATTCATCTTCACCTTGTCTCTATCCATACTCCTTTTCTCTCTCTCTCTCTGCAGAAGGTCGATCAATCTCAACTGTAAAATAAGCGCTCCCCAGCTCGTGTATTCAACAACATGCAGAAGATTGTTGAGTTAGAAAAAAATAAGAATCTGTCACTGTTTGTTGCTCTCACCCTGACTCAACGCCTACGACGCCAGTTGAGCTTTTTTTGACCCGATGACACATAAAATCGGTCAAATTGGTGGCAGAATATGGTGATGTTGTTGCAGTTATGAGCAAAAAAGGGCTGCCAACCCTGAAGAAAAGGACAATGTTTCAGTGAAAACGGGTGGTGGCATTATAAGAGATAGTAGTGTATGAACTGTATGTCCATTACATATATTAAATAGTGCATGGTAAAGAAAGCTTGACTGAGCACCTTAAGATACCACGAGCGAAAACTGTCACTGCCTGATTCATGTTTCCAGTAGCTGTAGATCAACCTCAGCTTGCAAGAATATGGCCCGAAGGAGAAAACAAACCTGTGGGAATTTTTTTTTTACTTCTCCTGAGTGCATTTGCTAATAAGCCACCACAGGCCCAAACAGACTTATGTTCAGAAGTGTACATGACATCCACATTCATGCTGCCACTGATCTCTATGAAAGTGTGGGGTGAGAAAACTTTCCCATGTAGAAACAGCACATGGAGATTTTGATTACAATCTAAAAGGCTTCAAAACAGAAAAACCCGTTGAGCTGGTCGCAGTGGTATGCAATACAATCTAGTTGTCCGGATATCTGCTGGCTTGCAATATAAGCCGGCAAATTTCTCTAAAGGTATCACTTACTTAATCATTTAGACTTTCTGGACAGCTATACTTCACTTTGACTGCTGTCAGACTCTATCCACGGCTAGATATTCCCTTCATTTTCCTGTCTTGCAAATGACGTATTGTAATTTGTTCTCACAGAACAATCCCGACAGATAACTTAGCTCAACACTTGCACATGACTTAACCTGGCTACTAGTTTGCTCAGAGGAATCGAACCCCTAAATGGAAAAAACAGGTTTCGCTCTGCTGAGAACGAATTCTGCCTGGAAAGATCATTCTAGCCACGGAGCCAGCTAACGGCAAAATAATGTACTCTGCGGCATCAAAGTTGCCCACTCATCATGCCCACAAATTAAAATGTATGAATTATCAACCTCAAGATAACATATAATACCTAACTAATAATACAGACCATACGTCAACAGACCCAGCTACATCAGAACTGCAGATGTGGTGAACCACAGTAATGACAATTAGCTTTGGTTCTGTTTTTTAAGACTGTGCTGTTCGGGAAGACTTCAGCAGATTAGTACTGACGCCTGTCTGCAGCCAGAGGTTTGTAGAAATCAGTAAAGTCTACAAGAGGCAAGCTACTATTAGCTTCCTGCTTCTCTCCTCGGGGAAATGAGTGTTGTTGGTCTGCCGGGCTAATCAGAAACAGAGAGCCATTTTCTCCACGCCTCTGCCTTGTCACAGGGGACACAAAGCAGTTCTGTGTTTTAAAGGGCTCCTAAACAAAGAAGAATGCCAGAGACAGGAAACGGAAAGGTTACAACGACACCTCTGCATGCCTTCAGACGTGGAAAAACCTGTGAATGGCCCAAAGGTCACTCAGCCAAGGCCAGGACCTGCCAGCACCCCGACCTGAGTGGGACCTACTGCATCCACACTCATATTGACACTTAAAAGGGTCCTTTGGGAAGTCAAGTTCTCTCTTTGGGGAGCATTCAAAAGGAACACCATGCCAGGAGTTAACTGGTGGTCCTACATCAACACCAAGCATTTGCCCCAGGTGTAAGAGTGGGGCATTATTACTAAATTTGATTGAAATGTATAGTGATATATTCTGGGCATCCTCGTGGCTCAGGGGTTAAGGATATATACTGAAGGAAGAAACATATTACTTTAGAGATGCTACTCTTCTGCCTTGTCAAACTATTGTTCAACAATTCCTGGGACAGCAGCACGGACTCTCCCCCTGTGTGCAACCTGACAGCTATAAACTCATAAAGGAACTGGTAGTTTGTCATTCTGTAGTGGGCTGTGTATGGGGAGCTGTATGTATGGAGAACACATTGCTTCAGTGGCGATGGGGTACAGTATATTGTATATAACGCAAAGCAGCCAGATGAGCGTTCACTTGCTGCACTCACAGCAGGCCGTGGCTGATAAAGGCTTCAGGCATATTGCATGCTAAAGAGATTATGACAAAGTTGTAATTTTGGTCATTGGTTCTGAAAACAAGAGGCGCCACATAAAAGCTGGCCGTCCGAGTGCTGGTGAATAGGCTTCAGTGTGTCACGGTGACTGCTCTGCCATCTGACCAACACTTTATAACGCAGAGGGACACAAGGACAGAAACTCGCCAGTGCTATTTCAGTTACTTTCCTAAACCCCGGTTGGGGCAAGGCCTGCAATTTCAGCCCCTGCTGTGGTCAAGGAAATCAACCCTTTCTAATTATACAGTGCTGCCCCAAGATGATGTAAAAATGATTACAGTCCCTTGCATGCTCCTTCCTCCTCATCAAAGTGAAGGGCCAGAGCCCACGAGGACATGCCCAACCCATAAAAACGGTTCAATATTATTTCAAGACATTGATTTAGAAAAATAAACATTAAAGTACAAATCAATTATTTGAGCATGTCAATGTGAGTCAATCTTAAACGTTTATTCCGACCAATGTTCCGTCTCACTGTCTCCTACGTTTGAAGATGGAAAGACTGTGCTTTGAATCAGAGCTACATAAAAGGGAAGTATAAAACCTTAACTGGCTGAATCCTGATGAGGGTAACTGCATTGTCTGCAAATGCACAAAAATCATTGTGATAATATATTTCACTCTCCAGCATTTCTCCTGCATTCTGATTACAGTATGCAGTGAATGGTTCGGCTGCACTGCCGTTACTCAGGCTATGTAGCAAAGTGACCATCATCATCATCAAATAAAAGTCAACCACAATGAATTAAAATCCATTTCTTTTTCATGCATGGCCTAAGCGTCCTCCCTTTCCCCTTGCCAGCATGCTAGGCACCGTTCACACTGAATGGTTAATGCTTTGAAATGTCTTTCATGAGCATAAATCTGGATGGTGTCTTTCAACTCCCAAGTAAATCTGTGCAATGGAATGTGATCTGTCACCCCCTTGTGAGGGAATACGATCCCCTCCTGAAAGACTCAGACCCCCTCCATTGTCCAGCAGAGGTCTGATCTGTCCAATAAAATGATACAACTTTAAGGTAAGACAGTGTAGAAAGAAACAGAGACACAACACAACAGCTCTGTGTTCTTTGAAATATTCTGCCCTTAGTGTAAAGAAGTAAACCTGTCAAGCTGCACCTTGGCTCGCTCTCTGAGAAGTCTGTTAAATGACATATAAAAGCCGCTAAAATTCAATGAATGTTCACAGAAACCTCATCAGCAAAGATGGACAATGGCCTGCATTTAACCCAGGAGTCAAGACTAATGGTGTCCCGGGTGATTAACGAACTACCCCAAGGCGTGTGAGAGACGAGAGGGATCTTTATATGTATGTACGTACAGGTATGTATGTACAACTGTCACTTAGCAAATGATAAAGTGAACCATAGAGATGCTGATTCCATAATGTTTTGGTTGCCAAGTGTTGGGATCTACTGGCCTACATGTAAAACTAAAGACTCAGGACACACAGATCAAAGAAACAGCACCAAAATCCCAACAGGACTTGTAAATCTCACCTCAGCGTAATGGTTTCTTTTTTGGGATGATTTACATTCACTTCGGGATAGTTACAACTGTTTTTTTGGACATTGCTGGAAAGTTAGTCTTAGTTTAACCGAAGTGGAGAGAAATGGAGCGTTACCCAACACGCATTGACCTACTGACCCACATCACTGTGTCTGTCTGAATGAGAAGTCAGATTCTTCAGGCCTGCCTGAGTTGGCATTGGTCTTAAAAGCACGACTCATACCGACTTGTGTGTCATTTTAGGAGTCAGCGGTGTTGAGAGTCTACTTGTGGCATATCATCATGAATTTGTTTTCCCCTCCGTATCACAAGCACAAAGGCAGCCATAAATGTAAGTGATAGCAAGTTGAATATTAATGAGTGCTTCCTGTAATAAAGATCTGACAATCTGATCTTTAACTGTGTTAAGGCATCATAGGGGCACTTCAGAAGGTACAGGCAGTCTCTGCCTGAGCTGCTGGTTCAATCAGAGGCCACTTGAAGGCTATGTACTGTAACAAAGCCTAAAAAAATCACGACACATGCCACAGGCTAACTGAATTAGCAGAGAGGAACAGTGGCACATACAGCTCGTCCAGGGAAGCTGGTGTGTGTGTGTGTGTGTGTGTGTGTGTGTGTGTGTGTGTGTGTGTGTGTGTGTGTGTGTGTGTGTGTGTGTGTGTGTGTGGCTTTAGTTCATCCGCTGCCTGAAGTATTCAATGCAGACCGCAAAGAATACTATTTACAGTGGAAACTACGTTGGCAGAAGATGGTTCTCCTGGAAAAGCCTATTTAAAGGTCACACTATTCTATTTTCTCTCCATACATACACTGTACACACACACACTAACACACACATACTCTATTAGCTCCTCACTAGTTAATTTTATGGACCGTAGAGAAAATGAAGGAAGGCTATAATTAATGCAGATTCTTTCAGTCGACACACAAAGCACGATGACCAAAGGACAATCCACCAAAGGGGGAATTCTCCCGCTAGACTGAGTGCCAATGTGGATTCCCTGTGTACTTCCGAGACCAGGGTGACAGTCTCACAAAAGCTGTCATGGTTAACAAACAGCAACCCACAGAAAGGAGGGGAGAGCCAGACAGCGAGGAGTACGGCGTGGGGGAGGGGGTTCGCTCCAAGTCGTCCGCGATGATGGACAAATTAGATCCAATATGTTAATAAGATGCAAATCGGTCCGTTTCAAAAATCATTAAATAATTTGAGACATTAGAAAAAGAATTTTAAAAAATGTTAAACAAAGCTATACAAACAGCTCGTGAAAGGTTATGGAGGCAGAAGTGTTTTTCCCATGAGACCAGTCTAATTTCAGACCCCTTCACTCACTCAGTGGTCACCATAGGAACAGTCAAAATACTGTATAAGGCGGCCTGACAAAAGACTGTAAAACACACACTGCTGTAAGAGATAAATATCAAAGCAAACCAAGTGTGCCAGCTCTCTTACAACATATTTGTCATACTTTTTGTTTTCCCTTGTGTAACGTCTGCATCATCATCCAACCGGCTTCATTTCTGCGGCAGCATTAAGTGTAGAGGGAGTAAAAGGCAACCAAACAGACAGTGCGACATCTGTTCCTGGCAGCATCTAATATTCCTTTCTTTCCCCCGTGCTTATTGTATACTAAGAATATTATTGTATGTTAAGTATATCAACAGCCTGCCCACATCCCTCCTGTGGGCATATTTTCTACCATGAAATGTCATTTTTGTCCACAACAATCAAATTCCATTAACTCTTCAACTGTCCAGAGCAGCTCTCTTACTGGTTTCAAAGGATGACTCATCAATGCTGGTGGCCCCTGAGGAGAGAGAACAACTCTGACAGCGTCTTTAGTTTGAGCTTGTCAGAAAGAGGAACAGTTCCTGCAGCTCTGAAACCCTCAACTCAAATTCATATGCACTTGATAATGAGAACAAATTAGCTGCTTTAAAAGCAAAGCTAAGATGCTGCAGGCAAAGCAAGTCTGCAGAATGTTTTAAATCCGAAACACTGAGGCTCTGTCTGCCTCTCTCTTTCCCTCTGATGCACACTCTGCAGTGGCCTGAGCTCTGGAATGCCTTCCCACTGGCCCCAGGGGAACGGAGACAGACAGGGAGGGGTATGTGTGTGTGCCTTGGGGGAAAGAAGTAGAAGAAGGAGGAGGAGGAGGACGAGGAGGAGGAGGAGGAGGAGGGTAGCACTGGGCAGGCTCCATGACATTTCCCATTTCTCTTCATAAATCGTTAATTTAAGTGTGTACAGGGGAAAAAATATGAGCCAGACAGCATCTTTACCATGTTTCATTTCAAGATTTGTGACATGGAGGCAATAGGAAGGCCCATAAAGGGACTGGCAGAGGACAAATAGTGTGTGCTACATAGCACCAAAGTCTAATGAAGCAGATTTTAATTAGACCATTCTCAATGAGTAAGAGCTTGACCTACTTGAAGGGCAGGTGTGCTATAATCGTGGGCATGCTTGGTTTTCATCCACTAGGGTTACGCGATTATTCGGAGTTGGTTCATCGAGATAAGCAGTGGGTGGCATCAGTTCTCCAGCTGGAAAACCATTAAACCATTGCAGAACAAGAGAGTGCAACAAGATAACATGGTCAGGTGAACCTCAAACAGTGAAAGGAAAATGCAGAAACAGCCTCTTCTTCCTTTCCTTTCTTCTTGGAGAGGAGACAGCCGATCAGTCACATGAGTTAAATGTTCGCTCTGTCAAAACTTACTTGAAAACATGGTTCATCTCCCATTACTGAGATTCATGCTATCAGAATTGTGTGTGAGGTCCCAGTCTGAATGTCTCTCCACAGGCCTCCTCAGTATCAGATGAAGTGGGGCACAGTGTTCACTCCTACACTAAAGAAAAAACATCCCTCTCATTTCTACTCTCATCCAACAACACTAATCATAATCAGAGCCTTCCCAGTGCTCAAAGGGAGTCCGCTGTTGTCTGTGCTCAACTGAGGTAGTAGTATCTGGAGTTTTTACATTCTATACATACCTGAAAGAAACTGAGGCATTGTGATGAAGGGCTAACACAATGGCACTCAGACTACAGACAATGCTGCTCTTATGTTTGTTTTTCTGGTAGTATCTCTGATCAACAGTCGAGGCTTGTAAGGATAATTTATTAACTCCATGACAAAGTCTTGATTTACAATAAAAAGCACTGTCGTTGAGCTACAGATGGATTAATGCCTCTACAGTGAAACCGTAAAATGTCTCACGTGGGTTTTACATGGGGTCAATCACATCATAGTCCTCTACAAGTCATGGAAACAGCTGGTACAGTCCAAGCAAAGGACAGATGGATGATGGATCACCCAGCCCACTTGTCCATACTATGATCAATCATTTTAACACCGCGGACACAGCTCTGGGACCACCATGCTTCAAAGTCGCCGTGCGGCCAGATCAGAGGTGGACAGGAGTTTCGGCTGTCCCACATTCTCCGATTCCTCTCGACCTAAGAGCGTTCTCCAAGACTCCACTGCCAATTTTTGACTTCGATCTAAAAGTGGAATTATTTCCAGGGAAAACTGCAATGTGGTCTGGAGTCCTAGGTTGCCATGGAGATCTGGTTTAACAACAGATTTGGGCTGCCATTAGCACAGATCATTAAGCAGAGCTTCTGCTGGGGCCAGGTGAGGTCATGAGAACACCAGTAACCCCTGGACAACAGCCCGTTCAGTAACGTTAAATGGAGGATGTGGCACAAAGGCTGTCCATCCAATCCTTCCAAAGAGCCTAATCCCATAAGCAAACAAGGACCAGGGCAAATCCTGCAGCTTTGCACCATCTTTGAAAATCTTTGAAAAAAGGTGCATCCGTGTGAGTTCAGCATCAATCATATTCGCCTCATTTGATGCACTTAAAGGACTGGTCAATAGGGACTTCTTTGTTAACCATTAGCAACTACATGATATCCTGGTTTGTTATTTTCATGATTAATAAAGGAAGAAAAAGTTAATTAACCCCTTTGACACTAAAAAAACCTACTGCACAGCTCCAACAGAAATAGCCCAAATTTAAATCCAGCTATAACCACTTTTCTCAGGCTTTAGTAAGCTTGACCAAAGGGGTTTTCAAATAAAAAACAATGTTTAAGTGCCACCTTTAAAATAAGATGTAAATATGAAGAGGGAGCCCTCTACGTAAACTGCTCCTCTTTACAATAAGCACTATCCCCAGTTCCTTTGAGGCTGAGCACAAAGGAACTGAGGTCATTAGTTCAGCCTGTCGCAAACCCTCCTGAGCTAAGGATGGCAAGACATTCATCTGCAGGCACAATTACAAAAAAAAAAAAAAAGAGTGTGTTCAGAAAGGCAGAACACAACAGTGCAGCGCAAAGCAGGATAGAGAGAAAGGGGCCCCCAAGCCCAAGACTGAACAGAGGTCCCCAAAGACACCCACACAGTCTTCTCTGAGGCTCAGACGCTGTGACAGCATGGGTTGGTGTCTCCACAGACAGACGTCGATAGACGAGAAAAACACAACCATCAAAACTGGAAAAACATCAAAGTCACTGAAGAGAAGTTAGGGAATGAACAGCTTGTACCTTGTACGTCCTATGGGTGACAGAACAGCATAAAAAGAGCCACTTCAAGTGTTCATTTAGATCCCGGACAGAGGATGTTAAAGGTATGAAAACAAAACGGAAAAGCAGACTGAAGGAATGTGTCTGCCCATGCAGGTCACGCTGTAATTAGAAAAACCGGTGGCCTGCTGACCTCCCCAGCCACTATCACCCCTTTAAAGAGCATCTAAAAACACCCTGGCATGTTAACTGATAAACTGATTTTCCTCCTCTTTGATGTAAGAAAGTATTCACCCATGGATGGGGGTTGGGATAAGGGGGGGCTATGACTGGTGTGTTGCTGTGCTGTAGATGACATCACCCCCTGCTTCCACTGAGTCCTCATGTATTTGTTTGGCTTCTTGTCCGTTGCTGAGCGCACACTTCCAAGGTCACAGGCCCCATCAATGCCGAGCGCATGAGAGCCAAACTGGGGTAATGGAGAGTGGTCACCGGCTGCCATGGCAGACAGTGTTGCCTCCGGGAACCATGGAAGCATTTCTCCAAAATCATCATCAGAAACCACTGTGCAGGAAGAGCAGTGCCAGATTTCACCATTAGCCGGTGCATTTAGCTCTGCTACATGTGTTGTTGGATGAATATCCTCGAGCAAAGGACCACGGGGTGCAAAACCCCATTCAGATATATACATTTATCAACACTTTAATGAGCTATAACAGTGGAACAGCTACAGTAAAGTACTTCACTTCAGTCATAGTGTGCAGTGAGAGGTTGATCAGAAAACGTCTTCGATCGCCTTTCTTCTAAGAAGTCATGTGATGTGAAAGTTGCATGTGGCCAGGGCCTAATGTCTGTCGTAAAAATGTCCGCAAACGGAAAACAGCGGGACCGGCAGACCAGGTTCACTGCTTTCTCCGAGAGCCCTTATTTTGCTTTTCAGAAGGACAGACAGGGAGTGTCTAATGTGGATACACCTGAGGTTAGTGGGCGTACGTGTGTGCGTTTGGGTGTTTGTGAGAGTGTATGTGCACATGAATGTGTGTGTAAGTGAAAGATGTGGTTTGAGCTACGCCCTGCTAATCGTTGCCTGCTGGCTGCACGGTGCTTTGATAGCCATGTAGGTCTGTGCGCTCAATGGTCTCCTTTGTAGATCAGGTGCATTCTTTTCTCCGCCGTTTTAAATCCTACCTCAGCTGTCTGGACATGGAAATCTAGACAAACATGACCGAGAGCAAAAATAGCAAACACCGGCCAAAAAGCCATTTCACAAATGGCAGCGCAGTTTTCTTTAAATTAGGAGTTTTTAAGTGGAACTGATTGAAGGATCTGCTCGTCACAGATTATTTAGACTTAAAGCTCAACTGAAAAACTAAAAGCTTTCCTGAGCTTCGCGGCTCTATGATTTCTTTGTGTTTTCCAAAAGGAAAACCATGGGCTGATGGTGAAGGAGTCAGTGGTTCTGGTCTGAGCACTAGTTATTATGGTTAATCAAAGGATGTTAATAATGTATCTTGAGGTTGCTTGCCTCTCTCTCTGTCTCCGTCACTCTCCGTCTGTGTGTGTGTGTGTGTGTGTGTGTGCTGCATGTGTGTGGCATAACGTGAAGTCTGTCTTCCTGTGCTGCACAGGTCACATACTGTGTGTAATCTGTGGTCTAGACATCCTGCGGTTGGCTGTGTGCATTGTGTTTGTCTGTCCATCTTGGTTCAGCTCTCACAGCTTTCAAATTGTGCACAAACAATTGTATAAAAAGAGCAGTTTGTCCTTTTTAGTGAAGACGTTTCTGTCTGGTATCAAAACTGTTTCCTCCACTGTGTGTACCACTCGACAGTTTCACCCACAAAGTACAGTAATAGTACACCATGCATTCCTAATTCACCTGGAGCACACATTTATCCTCAGTATAAGAGCAGTTTTCCTAAAAGTTTTCCACCCACAGCGGATGAACACTCTGAGGGAGTTTTTCTCTAAGTTCCCTTACAAGCCGCAGGACAAGGAGGGAGCGTGTCTCAAAATGGCTGCGGTAGATATGGCTAGAAAGGAGGCTGCCACCCAGCTGTTCATGAAGAAGAACCAGGCGAAGAGGAGCAGTCTGACACTGGAACCTGTGGCCAGAATGAGCCGTGTTTGTTTATGTCTGAGGGGAGGGTCGGCCACCATGTGCATGTCAGTGAGAGAGTCCATTGTGATCACTTCTCCTCAGCGATAAACTGCACCTAACCAGCAAATAACACACCTCCGACTAGAAATAAAGGTTCTCAGAAAGGATCCTGTGTCACACATATTAGCAACATGAAGCACATCCCTTGCCGGTTAGTTGACCATTACTTTTTTCTGTAGCCAAAGTGGTTGGCAGGCATTAAAAAGACCAAAGGGTGAGAGAAGACTGCAGGGCTAAAGTAAGGCCTGTTGAGTGTTTTAGTGTGTAACTGATGCTGCTGTCCTCCAAAAACAGCCTGTGGTTCCCTCTGACTCACATCTGAACAGAGATGAAGCATTTCTATTTCTGACAACAAGAGACAGCTATACTATTCCTGGGCAATAAAGGTCTGTGGAATGAAGCTATGAAATATTTTCTTTTTCTTGAGACAAATTTTTTTTTATTTGTCCGGCAACCAATAAAAACAGCTTTTGTTCAGACAAACAACTGTCCATCAAACGCTCTTTTTTTCCTTTGAACGAATAACTGCCCAACCACCTGTGGTTATTGTTTATCAAGGGAAGTCTTCCCATAACAGGAAAAAATTCCTCAAGTTAAACCCCCGAGGGCAGTTGAAAGAGAATGAATACAGACAACAGGGAAGGAATCTCTGCAATGTCAGCTGCAATATCGAACTGTATCACCACAGACAGGGAATACACAACACAGACGACGGAAGACAGATTACAGAAATCAGTGAGGTAATTTCTGCACTGTCAGCTGCTGTCTTCAGCCTAATTAAACCATAATAAACAGTAACTAAACAGCAGGAACTACTGCTTTAAATTTATTATTAGATGAATTAACACCTCACTGACAGGCTCCACAAAAACTACGGAAGTATTTACTGCAGGGCTCCTGAGTCCACCTCTGAAGGAAATTTAGCACAAAAGGTTAGCCGACGACCTATCAAATTTCAAAAACCCATACGAAATCCTCCAAACAAAACAAAATCCTGCTTTGTAACCAATTTGCTGTTGTGTGACCCTTAGCAACAAATCACTGTTTCATGTCAAAACACCCGCGGAACTCACAGAAACTGCAGAGACAGCATGTACCAGTCACCACCACAGCTGAGGCAACAGAGTGCTTAATGGCCTCTCTCTCTCTCACACACACACACACACACACACACAGATGAACACACACATTTGTTCGTGTATGGGAACATCCCCATTATCTTTCACTTCATCTCCATCCTGAAATCTAAATGAGGCTGCTCCAGACCGTGAATTGCCTCTTTTAAAATGACTGTGCCGATTTCAAAATTCTGCTTGGCAGCAAACCGACAACACGTTATGTTCTCGTGTCTGCGTATCCTCAGCTGCCTCTCATTATTATTATTTTTTTTTTTTTTGGTCCGTGCAGAAAAACCACCCCCTGCTGTGGGAGACCTTGATGATGATAAGAGTACAGCGGTCACGTGTTTAAACTTCAGTTGCAAGCCGTGCCGCATTCGAAAATGACACAGGAACGTCACCTTTCAAGGGGGACTCTGCTGCAGATGCAGTTATCACAAAGGCCATTGTGCAAAATTAGTCATGTCATGGCTATCAGCATGTCATAAAAGGAAAATTAGATTAGATTCACTCCCAGGACATTAAGTTAAAGCAGGGCAAGGTTGACCCTCCTTTGCCGGCAGGGTTAGGGTTAGGATCAACAACAGGCCTGCTGCCTCCCGCCCCGCCAGGTGCATGAGTGGCTTCTGTCTCCGTACTGTCAAACAAATTAGGAAAAGCACTGCCAACTGGTGATGGTTGTGTTTGTGTGTGAGAGAGAGTTTGTGGGGGGGAATAAACAGCTGAAACTGTTATCATCCTCAAAGGGTGCACAGCAATGCAAACTAGTGTGATTAACACTGCATCACCCACAACAGACAGACAACTGTCTGGCAGCTGCCTCGAGCAGCCAAGCTCAACGGGTTGGAGGGCCTTCAGTTGCATTAAGCAACACACACACAGAGACACACACACACACACACACACACACACACACACACACACACACACACACACACACACACACATATAGTCATACTGGGCCATTAAAGCTGAGTCAAAAACGCTGTTTCACATCATGAAGAGACACTGTTTGAAAATGCTCCCAGGACAATAAGAAGCAGTATACTTTACTCAAGAAACTGAGTCAGCCAGCAGGCCGCTCTCACCAAAGAGAGAATTAAATCATGGTGGAAAAAATGCAAACTTGTCCTCACGCGTTTCAAGTCCACTAAAGGGAGCCGGCATGGCTTAATGCTTATCTTCACTTCACTTGCACCAATAAAATGTCAACACAGAGAAACAGCCGAAAACTAAATCAAATTTAGCCCATATTCACTTCAGGACGCAGTTGTTGACATGTGACTTAATCATCTGCACCATGAACTGTCACAACCCTATCTGCCTGAGTGGCCTGTCTGCATGTGACCTCACATAAATAAATAAAGAGAGCAGGAAAAAAGGTGGCTGAGAGGTGACGTGTGCGACTTCGGTTTGATCTCCTGAAGCTAGTCAAACAAAGTCGCGTCCAAGGGATCACAAGTGTGTGTGTGTGTGTGTGTGTGTGTGTGTGTGTGTGTGTGTGTGTGTGTGTGTGTGTGTGTGTGTGTGTGTGTGTCAGAGAGGAATCACAGCGACGCATGGAGCATCTTCTGTCTGTAAGTGCGACAGGCTGTGGCTTCAGAAAACTGTTGTTTGCATCAAGAGGAAAACAGGATGAAACCGGTTCCTTCATGACAAGACGCTGCACCAAAACAATTTTACCAACTTGAAACAAGCAATTTGTTTTTCAGTGAACTACAAAGCAGACACTGCTGTGACTTCGTAGGAAGTCATAGGTGAAACTTGCAGTAAAATCTGAGGGTCCTCAAAGAGAACACCAATTAAAACACTGTTTGATTCTTTACAATATAATCATCTTCTTGTGCCTCGGGGTCCCAAATCTATTAGCTCCAGTGGGGCCTGCTTGCCGTGTAACCTCTCTCAGAAAAGGTTGACATCAAAGGCAACAAGCCACAGCAAACTAGCGTCCCACTTCCAGATTGGCAGACCATAAAAAAAAGAGTACTTAAAAGGGATTAAAAGGGCCAATTCCAAACAGATTCCTAACAGACTGAGTCTTGAAGAGGCAAGCGAGGAGGAGGAGGAGGAGGAGGAAGGATCTAGGAGGAGCACATGATGGAAAGACTAAATTAGCAAACTGTGTGTTTTTGTGGTCTTGGCAATGGGGAGATCCCAAAGGAGAGCTAATGACTGTAGTGGTATCTGGCATAGGGGCCAAGTTTCCTTGACTGCTTTAAAGTTGCCTCCAGTCCATAGCCACCATGTCATGAGCAACATATGCTGAGCTATCTTGCAATTATACAATTATCAAGGTCTTTCCTCCCACTGATTTCCATTATATGTTGCTGAGCAGATTTAACTGGAACTTTGTCCTTCTGAAGGACGGACAGTCGACGCAGTCTGACTTGTAATGGAGGACTGTGAGACACAATGAGGTTGACTAATAAACACGGTTTTCATTCATCAGCAAAAAAACAGTCTGCCAAGAACAAAATTATTAACCTCACCAAACAAGCTTGTCGGCAAAAGATAAACACCATTGCCAGCTCTCAGGTATAAAACAGGGACACATTACCCCAAAGCAGACAGAAATCTCAACACTGATGCTGAATCACCTAAATCGAACAAATCCTCGGCCATAATCTAATTTGAAAATAGCAGAAAGATAGAAACGCATCTAATAAAGTAGATGACAAAACTCCAGAGTACCAGACATTTAATTTCAAAATAACTTTGCTTCCCAAAACCATGTGGAGGAAAAAAATTCAATCTTTATTCAAGCCTCGCACAAAGTGTAGTGAATATTTTATGTGCAATATGGTACTATCTTGTCTCAGGGACCATTAACTCTACTGCAGTGTACCCAATTTGATTAACACAGCTTTCCTCATCAGGGCGTCTGTGTTACAAACCTCATTTCAGATCCCAGGAAGGACCTGAATTTACAAATACTCTTCAAGGACAACAGACTAGTAAACACAGAGGGACGCGAGATGCAATTTAACACTTTCATCGAAAGTTACTATTTGTGTTGACATATGGGAACATGTTTGATGAAAAAAGATCAAAGGAAATGATCTGCTGTGGCTGATCTAAATCATAATCAAGCTAACTTTTGGAACTACTCTTGTTAATTACAGGCTATTAAAGGGGATCTGCCAACAGTCTCATTAGGATTTCTGCACATTTCGGCGAGTCTGTCCTTCAAAAACCTCTGAAAGTCTGAAAATGAAAAGATACGAAGAAAAGATCTGCGACCCATGCACCAACACCAGCTGGACAAAGTGACCACTGCTGGCTGTTGTATCTCTGTGACCTCTCATCTGTCTTAAGAGCCCTAAAAAACCGAGAGGAGAGGCCAGATTTTATTGTCCCAGCATGAGAAAGGGAGACAGAGCTACTTTGGCTTGATGAATGGGGTCCAACTGGGAGAGTAAGGCTGGGATAAAGGAGTTGTATCCCGCCATAAAACTCTGCTGCTCCCAGCCTTTACATACACAGAACCTCCTGTGTTAAGGTGTGTGTGGGAGGGTGCGTGTATGTCTGGGTAACTGTGTTATCACAGTGATTCATACTTGCGAGACAGGTGGCAGCAACTAGATAGAAAACAATACAGCAGAGGAGAGGTGACCGCTGTCTAAAAGCAGGTCAGACTCTTTCCCCTTTAATTTCAGCACTGACTGTTGAATGAAAACAATCAGATCAGACGAAGGCAGACAGAGCAGAGCTATGAGACATGTGTCTTCTGTGTACAGTGACTGAACCAAACTACCTGTTAAAACCAGTCCTGAGGTGGTAAATCAAGCCCAGGCTGGTAGATGCAGTATAAGCAAAAAGACGGATCGGGGGGGGGGCTGTATGAACAAGAGACGAGTCAACAATGTATTGCTGAGTGTGACTCATGTTTAGTCATGTTGGAAAATAATACAGATTTCCAAAGGCAAAGAAAACATCTGCTATGACACAATGGCCGGGTTGTCTGTACAGTCAAAATTAAACCAAAGAAAGATGGACAATTATAGACGTAGCAGCGGTTTTAGGAATTCTGGATGACTTTTGAGATGCGCCCGGCTGGTGCTGGGCTGCAGAGCTGGCACACAGTGTGTGAGCCTATGCAGTTTTAATTTGCTCCACACCGTTCCTACATAGACTGTTAGGGGCCCTGCCGTTACACCAAGGGCCTTACTTGGAGCGTTGCATTCTGGGCCCACTGTTGCTACTAACTGCGGTGTAAAGCCACACGTTAAACAAAATGGCCAGTAACTTTTTCACATATGCAATGTGCCAGATGCTTTAGTAAACCTCTCTTTGAGTTATGGTGACGGCGCTTACAATCATATGTAAACAAAGCACCGGAGGAATTTCTTTCGAAGCTCCACGCCACCGTTTAGTCACGCTACCTGCATATACACTACGCACTCCACTGGCTTCAGTTATATAGCGACACTTATTTGTTTTGTTTAAGTGAATAACTACCTTGACCTGTGATATTTTAATTTGTTCTCTGTGTGCAAACATCTCTTGCGGCACTTACTGTAGGTATTTACATAGGTGTCAGTCACGAAGAACCACACAGTGCTCTTCAAAGCAAACATTTCCAGACAGAGGTGGGAAGGCTAAATTATTGGCCATATATATATTCAGGCTATTACTGCAAATGATGACTTAGATGACAGCGTGTTTGCAAAGTGTGCACTTTGGATTTATTATGTCTTTTGTCCTTTCATCTCCACTTTCTTTTTTAACTCACTTCAGCCTTCACAACCCCCAAACCTTTACTAACGTGAGCGTCTAAGACAGACACTTCAGAAAGTTTCCATAGTCAGAAATGCATTTATAAACACAAGTGTCTCTAGATCTACCTCTGAAACAGAGGGTCTGAGGCTTTGGGGTATTTGTTCTCTGAAACCTAGCTTCTTGTTTTCCTCCCTGATCGTCCACATACCTGAGTCCTTCTTGCTCCCCTTGCCCCCATCTCTGTTCTTCTTCAGCACTGCCTTAAACATGGCAAGACTCTTGGAATCCTCTCTGTAGGGACTCTGGGGGGAAAATAAACCAAAAGAAATTCAGTCACTCACAGCCACAAGACAACAGAAATGCATCTATTAACCCTCCTGCAAATCCATGAAAATCATCCAGGAACACAAAAGATTTCTTTTTATTCATGGAACAAAACAGAACAGAACTTGCATATCAAAGTCTTTTTTAACCTAGAAAATAACCAAACACAAAATGCGTCCTCTGAAACCCAACATAGTAAAAAAAGTGAATATCCGCATTTCATAGTGCTTAGCTGGCACCGGCCTGGTAGTTTTTCCCACAGTACTCCCAATCCTGCAGGTCATCAGTGGGGGCCGCATGGAAAGAATGCTCCAATATTTAAACAGAAAAGGACAAGTTCTGCTATCTTGTTATGCAGGAAAACACTCTGTCGAATGCCCTGAATTCCACATGTAATTGATGCTATGCGGCTGAACTTGGGTGTTTGCGACTGCTCTCCATGGTTGTTCCCGAGCTGGTGTGCATTTTGAATCCTCAGAGTTAAACGGTATAACATGAACTCCAGGTCCAGCCTGGGGTTGCCTTGATGTGCTTGTTTACTTTGGAGTTATTTAAGTCTTATGTAGTTGGACAATGGTAAAAAACACAGTTAACTAAACACAGCGGCAGCTACAACAGATAATTGTGTGGGATATTTGGTTTCTAACCCTCTAAATATATTTTATGCTGCTACAGGGTACCCTACTGTATTAATAGCAGCAGAGCAAATCTTTCCAATGAAGAGAACAGAATAGCTTCAACCAAATAAGGGTATGCCTTCTGCAAACAAAACATACAGTTCCTGCACTGAGTTCTCAAACCCAGAAGCCAGGCTTTAAATATCTAGGTCCTCTTACTGCTGCTGTGAGAGAGGCTATCGATCTGCCCTTTTCATCCTTGATGGTGTCAGATGAAACACAGTGAAGCAGCGCCTCCACTGAATCAGTTATGGGAGATGGAGGTGTAGGGGGCAATTCCCTGATGAGCCTCTGCACATCTCAACTCAGCCTTGACCGGTCAAAAAGTGTACTTTTCATGGTGATTTACTCACTCGCCAAATGCCAAATCAAGATTATGAATGCAGTTTCAAGGTAGCATGTGATGACTGCATTTGGGTTTCACTCGAAAGAACCCAGGGAAAACACACACACAAAGCAAGGCCATCGCATTATCCCAGCCTACTATGTTTTTTTGCCCCATACCTTCTGCAACTGATGAATTCAGTTATTTTAAAGTTGCCAAACACTCATTTAGTATTCCCCTTACGTCCACCTCGAGAAGCTACACAATATAATGCAAGGTCTAGGAAAAAAGAAAAAACAAATAGCAAACTTAGGCATTCAGAGCATCAGATCAGAAAGGTCACGAGCTTTCAGTGTAAACGTGACCCTGACTTCTTCTTCCAGCAGCCATTTGTCACTCAAATAAAAACCATCCAAAAAGTCAAGTGCCTTGCCAAGTAACGCCTGAACTTGGCATGTAAGGCTTGTATAAGGAAGAAGATGCTAAGGGTCCGCTCAGCTGATTTAAACTGAACACTGAAATGTGAGTTCGAGTCAAAACAAACTGATAGTCAGTTCACAAATGTCCCATCCGTGGATTTCTCCAAGTCACGTGCAATGCTTCTTCTGCAACTTGCTACTTCTGTTAACTTGCGGCTGTGACTACAGTGACCTGAAGGCTGTCCAGCAATTTGTGTGGCCGAACTGCTCGAGATTCATCCTTTTCTATGAGTCACCATTTCCTCTAACCCTTGTTCTTGCCAAGGATGAAATTTCCCACTGACTGACCCAGTTTGTCTCTTCACCATATAAGCTAGGTGAAAAGTGTCTTATAACAAGCCTTTAAACTTCAACGCTACCTTCCCTTAGGCATGTCCACATTATGATAACAAAACACAAAAGGCAACTAATGTCTCTTATACTCGTAGTAACCAGCTCAACATCAAAAGGCCAACAAGGGCCAGTGGTAGCCGTTACTCTAAATCAAACTTAGCATGTTCTCAGACTGCTGCCAAAAAAATCACAGTATTACTACAACTCTGAAGTGGTCGTCTAATGACGCTCGCAAGTCACAGTGAGGTGAGAAATGACTTGAAATTCCTCAAATCAAAAAGCAAACAGAATTCTACCAACTAGAAGTAATACAAACAATGACATCACAAACAGATCTGAGGACTGTGTCTGGCAGTATCTGTATAGAGTAGTCTCGTTCAGTAGAGTATGGTGAAGTACATTAGCCTAGTCCATGAAACTGCTGACTGCCGTGTGGGAGCTGGCTGCGCATCCCCGCAGTCACAATAAACATCACCCAGGTTAACCCAGAGGAAATGAGAAACGCCCTCTTGAATCTCCAAAAGCCAACATGACGAATTCCTTCCATCGCCCCCTCCCCGTCCCAGCCACCTGACCGGACACACACAGTCAGTGCCTACTGAGAGAGCCACCTCTTCAGCCATCATCCACCGTCATCACTTTTTTATCCACTGGTATGCCCCCATTAGCCATTTTTATTCAGGGTGGAGGAATTAAGCCCTGAACACTATTTGAATGAAAGCCAAATGCATCAGCAAAGGCATTGATTTAACATTCTCATAGTGATCATAACATATATTGCAAACAAACCAAAAGTGTCTTGGTTCCTGTGAGCCACAATGTAGATCCAGTGCTACATACTATGACTATATGTTTTTCCAAACATAACACATAACTGTAACACTGGATTGCAGTGGGCACAGGGGGGAGGGGTTATGGATAAAGATAATGTTATTATTATACTGACTCCAACAATGTCTGATAGAGGTGCAACAACATTTTTATGAGATGTGACCTGAGCACAAGGAAGAAGGTACAGTTAGTAATATGTTTACTCAAATCAGTCATCAAATATGATGGGATTTTGTCAGAATGGATCTGTGTATGAGTTAGGAAGTTTCTAAACTCCCAAGTCCCCTGAAATACTCACTGTGTGATTTGTAGCTTTGTCTCTCCAAAAACATAGTTAACACATAGTGGGTAGCATTCAAACCATATAAAAATACAACTGATTAAGGGCAATAAGCCTCTGTAGGAGCTAACACTGTCCCCATAAGAAAGCAAGCTGGTGTTTGTTTATGATGCAACACAGTCAGTATGATGCTGCTGACATTTTACACATATCAATTGTAGCTATACCATGAAATGACAGATTGCATGATTGTGGGTATCAGTTACATCGGCCTATAGGGTAGAAATCCTCAACAAAATGTAACATGATGCACTGATGCACTGTAGAGACGAGTCGTCTGTATTCATGAATACATTATTTGAAACAGGCATGAGAAGAATATGTGTTGATGTTGTCTGGGCTTTAGGCTGTTTTTAATGGATCTTACAACAGCAAAGGCACCACAATCAACATCAAATGCAGCCGCACTCAAGCTGTGACGGGGACAGGGACATAAAGGTAACCTTGGTAAGAAAGTCTCCTCAGACAGGAGACGAATGGACTGCATGGTATGCATTGCAGCGAGACAGGCATCAAGATTCCTGAAGCCCTCAAAGTCAGGTCCATCCCAGCGCTCTTAAGCTGTGTTTGGATATCAGCCTCAAAGCGTGGCCCCTTAAAAGGGGCCTCTCAATATTAAAACAGCAGTGAAATCCCACAGTGGCTCGAGGGTCTTTGTGGACACACACACTGGCTGAATAAACAAAATACACTCGATATTCACGCTTGCTCTGTGCAAGACACCCCAAGAGCAAGCAGAAGCCCCGGAACAGAAGAGTATTGTGCTGATGGCACTGCCTCTTCGTTTACGTCAAGAGACCAACGGCCTGGTCATCAAAAGTCCTTAACGGTCTTCGAAACGCTCCGGACACCGTAGACCTTTTCAGTGTATCTGGGCAATAACATGAAGCATTAAGGATGCTTCCCCACTGCTGGCATTTCCAACCAGGCATATGTCAGCTCTGCGGCCTTCAACGTGGGCTGTCCGTTACCTTGGAACAGCTCGAGGCAACAATAAACAGGGCTCCAGTCTACGGTACAATGCAGAGACGGTTTCCTTTCAAAGGAGAGAAATTGGAAACCAGGGTGGTTAAGGGTTCCTCAGGTTATCAACATGTATGTTTTTCCAGGTCATTCCTGACTTGATAGAGGTCAAATTTATACAAGGTGTGAGGAAGAAAAGATCCTCACCTGCACAATGCTGATGTGACATGTGGTTAATGGGGCCATCCAGCTATACCACAGTCATCTGAGAGGAACGCTATATATAGAACGGAAACAGGATTGTTTGACCCAATTGCCTCTGGCAGGGAAGCATTTCACATACATTGGCAGTTGGTGAGTTAGAACATGCTTTGTCCTGTGTCAGGTAGCACACAATAGAGATAGCACCCTTAAGCTCAGATCAACTTCACCGCTCTTCCAGGATTGCAGCAAACTGCTATTTTCCACCCTACGCATTCATCTCCTGCCTGTCAAAACACCCTGCCAGCTCTGTTCATCAACTGAATCTCCATGAATGATCTCTCTCAGATTTCCACACCGCTGCCACAGCAGCAACATGGAAACTCTCACCACGGGCTGACCTTCAGATCGGTTTATTAAAAACCGCCTAGACGAGATCAGGTATTTTGAACTCATCCTGTGAACTCCATAATTATCTATTCTTTTGTTGTCCACTCGCTGAGAGCAGGAAACAGGCTCAGCCTAGATGGTGAGCTCAAGTGGTCCATAAACAATGGGAAGTCAGCTAACAAACCTTGAAGGAGGAAGTGTAGGGAGTAGGTATGGAGGACAACGCAGTCTCAGTGTCAGCCATTGTAAACAAAGGTTGTTATTCACACTAACATGAGTGGAAGGGAAATAACAAAAGAACAGACATTTTTATGTAACTAGCCTACCGCTTTGACTCAAGTGTTTCCTGCACAGCCCTCCACCTTAGAGCCCTCGAGAAGCAGGCCTACACCTTAGAATGAGCAAAAAAAGGAAATATCTTGGAGCACTAATGATTAACCCTGAAGAGTAAAAGTAATGTTTAGCTTGTTAATACAATACTACAACCAGCTTGTGTCATTTGACAAGTATGCAACCCAGCGAGGGATCATACAGGCATGTATTACTTTTGTGACAAAATGACTTTAATCCAGAAGTTTAAGCTTTAAAACACTTTCAGCTTAAACACAAAACCTCTGGGTATGATGTTGTTATTGCGCTATCAATTTGCAAAAAATCTCCAAATCAGCATATTGTGTATGCTGGTAGCCAAGACTGCATAAGAATATGCATTTCACACTGTATTTTAGAAGTCAAATAAAGCAGTCAGTACAGTGTTCAGAACCATTGTTTTATTTTTTAAAGAAATCCTTGAATGACAATTAGCAGTATTTGTAAGTAACAGAAGACGTCTGGCAAACGGCACCTTGATGCTTGAGTTTTAAAGGTAATATGAGACAGATAGCTGGTCTCCGAGGGGCCGATAATTGGAGTCAAACTGTCAAAAATCTTGAAAGCACATGCCACACACTAACCACCTCAACAAAGAGGAACACCTCTTTGTTGAGGCAGTTGAACACTAACTTTAATATGTAAACCAAGCAGCACTCTCTGGCTGCCATTTGCATGAAAAGCCTGGACAGTCTGAATGAATGCACAGGTTGCAGCAGCCTCAAGGTTTGTGCTTGACCAATAAACAACATTCAGCACTGCAAACTCCATCCAGAGCCACCAGCGCCTAAAGGAAGTGCGACCTTGGGAGCAGGAACTAAAGCTCAAGAACCAAATGTGGAACATGGTCCCTGCAGTTGAAATGCAGGTTGAGTTCCAGAAAAGGTTATTAGGTTCCTAAAATGGCATTGGAAAGGTTCTGGCTTTAATGGTTTGTGTGAAATAGACTGCGAGAGAGGGAAACTATCAGTGGCATTGTGTTCTGGGTAGAACAAAACTCTGCTATGGGCAAAACATGTGGTCGTATTCATAACACATGACCATGTATCTGAGAGAATATAAGAAAATTCAGGGGAGAATTCTTCAAAGCTAAATGGTGAGAACATGCTGATGCTCACTTTAAGACATCTGTAATTATTTACTTGTACCTAACGGGAAATGATATTGTCCCACCACAGACACGGGCAGATTCAAAGCTGTAGCTTGAGGCAAAGCCAGCGAGTTCCTTAATAAGGAGAACAAGCCACACGGCTCAACGTGAAATTAAAAAGGATAACATGTCTGATCTACTCATTAGACTGCCATGGGAAATGCACCGTCATTTTGGAAAGACTGATTTGTCCTATGAGGCCACTTGTCCTTGATCTTTTCTAATATGACTGATGAATAAATCAAGACACATACCTACATGCTGGCTGAGAAGTGATGCCGACAAAACTTGTGTCTTTTTATAACCCAGCAGTGTTGCTCCAGAAGCGCAGAGGCATGTTTTACAGGGAAATCATTCTGTTAATTACAGCCTGAGCTCTGGAAACTGAATAAACCCGAAACTATAATGTAGGAGGAAGACAGAGACATTGCACAAAACTAGGCTAAGCATAAGCGAACAAATAACCTACATTCATTTAGCCTGACAGGTCAGAGTGCAACCTGGATTTACAGATGAGTTAACATGTGCAGTGGGTCTGTCTTCTTAGCTTTCACAAACCAGTTTCTCCACTCTGAACTTTTCCTTTTCTCTAAAATTTGTTAGAAGTCCTTCCAAAACAATTACAAACCCCTCACATCCCACCAGCGACGGATCTAAATGCATGCTGAGTAGCAACAATCATCTCATCAGAGTTACAGTCGTTAACTCCTGCTATCGCTGCTGATTTAACTTCATCACTCTATTACACTGATTTGCCGTAGCAATCAAGTGTTAATGAACATCTGGGGTAAAAAATAAATAAAAGCTGAACCATTGTTGCTTACGCTCACTTTCCCTCCCAGGAGGCCTGGTATTTGATTAAGGGTAAAACATTAACAAGTAGTGTTTAAAGTCTACAGGAAGTTCCTGCAAAGAGATTCTCCTCATGCTAAGGTTTGTCGGTCAGAGGGTCACACGTGAATCAGCATCTTATCAAGACGAAAGAGATTATTATAGGATTACAGGATTCCACAATATAGCAGGCTAGAGTCCACTGACTTTTATGCCTGGTGAGCCAGTGCACATTCATCAGGGAGGAGGCGAGAACAACTAGCCTTGAATACAGACACCTCATACAGGTGCAGTTATCAAATAGGACAAGCCTCTATTTTGAATTTTATGTGCACCGGCCTTTATAGAGCCATATCCGGCTCAGAGTGAAACTAGCAAATCAAAATAAGGTTTGTTTCACGAATCCATTGCCATGACAGGGTGACATGGAGATGGGTCCAACAGTCTTACACCCAGTGTCCACCCAGTATGGAGACGTCACTAACCAGACTTGTTGTTTGTCTTATGATGGCATTATGGTGACTAATAAATGCATTGATTTGGTCTGACAGCACCAGTTTGCTTACAGATGGGGGAAAAAAACAAACACTATGATTCTTGACACTATTTATGAAATGGAAAGACGAATGGAGACCTTACACTCTCCTTTACTCAGTCCATTTACTGTCGCTCTGTGAGAGCCCAGAGCTTTGAGAGGACTTCCCCAGCTAAGGCCCATGTTCAGTGTCCATTATATTGAATCTTTAATTTGCTGTCCTAAGTCTGTTGTTTGTTCTTCTGTGTGAAACTTTCATGCTGCTGTCTTGGCCAAAACTCTTTTCAGAAAGAGATTAACTGAATCTCACTGGGAATAAACAAATAAGAAATGAAAATGAGTATACAGGAGATATAATACAGTCTCTGTAGTAAATCGGCTTATGAAATCTATCCGGGTAGTTTGTTTGTGTGTGTTTGCTGTGAAGGAAAAGAGCTGCACTTGTTGTCAAAGCTACAATAATCATGAAGCGGTGAAAAGAACAGTAATTCTGCTTTTCGTTTTATTTGTGTAAGCACCTTGCCACAAATACTTCATTTCACACATTTTGTATGTCTGAGGCGCTCTGCATCCACATCGCTGTCTGTCTCTGGGGCTTTCAGAAAGGCTTAACAAAAATGTAAATCAGTAACAGCTGTTACTTGGAAGCAATTCCACACACACACGTGCTGTATACATATATGCAGGCAAGCATGCTTACATACGCACGTGCAGAGACCATGAAAACACACGCCTGCTCGCTCGCTCACCTGGACTTTCAACTCATGGTACAGAAAATACCCTAGTTTTGATGCGATAAGCTAACTATTGGTATATAATTCAGCAGAAAGCGTCATACTAGCACAAAGCTAACGCCGTCACTGAAACACAAAGATAACTCAATATGCAATGCTGTCATTCTGCAACGTTTTTATAGATGACCTGAGGGAAAAAGTGGCAATTAAACGGTGAGGCAAGCGTTTCGATACAGAAGCTGTCACGAGTCTTTAAGAAACATGAGCTAATTTAATTACATGATGCCACTTTGCCAGTAGGCTTGTCTATGATCCTTCATCGCAACACAGAATGAAACATGATTCCTTTGCCTGATGGTAAATATCTTGGCATTTCAGAATTGAGGGGCTTTGGGGAGTTTGTGAGGGGGGGGCAAAAGCATGACATGAAACACAAAACAGTGCATAACAACCTCTGGTCTGTTCAAGTCGCAGGAGCTCTGGGGCTAACTGCTTCTGCAATTACACCTTTATCTCGCAACATGCCCTGAAACTGCCTCAACGACTGTGACAGGAAAAAATGCCTCGGCCACACTGTATAAATCACGTACACATAAATAACACAGGACATTTCTTCCTTGACAGTTCCCATGATAAGCAGATAGATAATAGTACCTTATCTACTGTCACAGAAACCAAGACCAACCAGGGTTTTGAAAGACAGCTTTCGCAACAGCCCAACTAAACCAAACCACACAGTAAAATGCACCATTTCAAACTTAGCATATAAGTTAGGTGTGAGAGCCCCTGTAAGCATGTGAAAGGACATTACATTAGGGCTTAAATTTGTGGTCAGGTTTGGTTAGTGGTTTCCAGTGTCCTGGAATTCAACATCCACAGAATCCCACCACACAACACTCAGGATTCATTCAATAACAATTGTGGTTAAACAGCATGCGGACAGTGCTGAGCCCAACTAATCTCTAAAAATCTCACTCCTCTATTGAATCCATGCGCCTCTGCAATGAGCAACCCCTTTCAAACATACAAAATCATCATCAACGAGGGCGATTCGGTATGCTGTCTGTCAGGTCACAGGCTCCAGTAACTTTCCCTCCTCAGCCATAACAATGCAACTCTGATGCCAGCATCTGTTAGTGGCCAACTGGCCGGGGACCATGGGAACCAGGCTCTGCAGAGGCTGGGAGGCAAACTCTTGTGGCACTTTGAATGAGATGAGGGCTCTGTAGTGCAAACATCTCATAACCCTGCAGTTGGGAGACAATTGGGGTAGCTCAAGCCTCTGCAAAAGGCATGCAAATCCACCGTAATGGTTCCATAACAGGCGTAAAATTGCCTGAAATTATGTTGGAAAGTTAATATGAACTATCTCCAGGTTAACTGGCAGTCAGCTTGATTGTCAGCAACAAAGCCTGTTCCACCTGTTGAGTCAAAATGGAAAAATCAACACTGTATATACAGTGGAATTACCCTTGGAGCTAGATTGAGACAAGCAGCACAGGAAACAGCAAATGTTATGGCAGGTTCTGCCAAGGTAGAACCAAGAGTTTAGGAGGTTAAGACGACTTCAGAAGACCCGTTCAGAGGACGCCTCGAATCGAAGAGTTCATGTGCTCACGCTGATCAAAGCTGCATCCTGACATGAACAAGCAACTTCTCAGAGGGCGAGCACGGAGCTTTGATTTTCAAAGCACCTGGCTGGTTTAGAAGGGGATTCCTCCATTGAAAAAAATGCTGAAAACAGCAAAAGACACACACAGCCAGTGGTCAAACTTCACTGACTCAATCTATGTGGGCGCGCAAGATTACAGTCCTTTAGCCTTAAGCCTACTACTATATCTGGGCTGGGTTCTGGTTTGAAAACCACCGCATCCAATCACAAAATACAGGCTAACATTAGCATCAAACAAGACCACACAGTTTTAAGAAAAGTAATGAGGCTTTTTGTAAAACATCTGCACCCTGGTGAGCAGGATGTTCCTCCACAATAAGTCTTACCTACCTTCAAAAGTTCTTGGATGTCTGTTTATCTGCATAAAAGCAAACACATGCACTAACGAGCAATGTAGGCTGTTCTGCCTGAGTGACACGCTGTAAACCGGCAACTCTTCAAAGGCAGCGACTATTCGTTATTATCATTCATCTGCTGATTACTTTAAGACTATTTTTAATCAAGCGTTCAGCCCAAAAAATAGTCAAAACAAACGTCTGTCACAGCGTCCCAGAGCAGAGCGTGTTCTGTCCGACCACCAGTCTAAAACCCAAAGACAGGACATTTGCAATCTAGGGGTGCAACTCACAATTAGTCTGATTGTTGATTATTATCTCAATTAATCGAGGAGCTGTTTGGTCCATAAAATGTCAGACAGTGGTCAGTGTTTCTCAAAGCCCAGGGTGACAACCTCAAATTACTTGTGTTGACCACAAACCACAAATATTCAATTTACTGTCACAGAGGAGTAAAGAATGAGAGAATTTTGACTTTTATTAATTTATTTTTACAAAAATGACTCAAACCAGCTCAAAATAGTTGGCGATTAATTGATTAAACGCTGCAGCTATACTGCAATCATAGAAAATTAGCAAATGCTCTCATTTGAGGATCTGAAACCAGAGAATTTTGCACAATTTAACTGCTAATTAATAAACCATAAATATGTATGGGCTATTATTGCTAACTGAATATCTTTGGGGTAGCTGGTTAGACAAAATTTATAATTTTAAGATAATAAGTTTTATTTCAAGGAAAAAACTTTATAGACTTCAGTGCTACTCCACTAAATCTGTTATTTGTTACCAGCAAAATCTAATCGATTAATTGACTAGCCTAACTGAGCGATGAACTCTTCCATAGTGCCCCAAAACAAATGAACAAAAAGTGAAAGGGTGAATTTTTAGGATTTTCAGTGGATAACAACCAGTTTCAGTGTGACTTGTGTCCCATTAGCTCCAAAGCAAACGGAGACGTTACCTGGAGGAGCGCTACGATCAAACCGGCTAACCGAGCTTCATGTCCGGCTAAGCTAGCTGGACTTACGGCCACACTCACCGCGGCGGCCCAGAAAACACCTCGGCCACAGGGGATGAAGAACAGAGAAGAAGTCGCAAATAACACACACCGCTGTCACTCCCGCTGCTTTGACGGCCGGCTCAATGGGCATGTCCCGACATTCCTCCCCTCAAACTGCCCCACAAACTCACGAGCAACTTCTCCCGACTTTTCCGTACCGGTGAACCGACACCTCGGGGCCGACACAGCCCACTTTGAGAGCATTTTCGAAGGCTTACCTGATAAATGTCATGGATGTGAACGTACCAAAAAACTAAAAGTTTTCCAGGTCTTCCAGCGTATCTCCACTCGAACTCAGTCCCCACTTGATCCACCAACGTAGGTCGGCTCCGGGACGCTGGGCTCCTCCTCCTCCTCCCCGCATGAGGTCATCTGTGAAGGGAGGCACATCAACAGAGGGCAGGGAACCAAGACAAACTACCCCTCCTTCCTCCTCCTCCTCCTCCTCTTCCTCATTTCTCTGTGCATGCCTCATGGACGTGACAGGACGCAAGAGATGCAAGATACATGTGTTAGGACAACTGTAAGCTGCAGGCTGTAATTTAAAGGGTTGATCAGGGATCTGGTCTCTAAAACTGTATAACTGCTTTGATCATCCATGTTTTATTTATTGAAGCAGCTGTTCAATTATGATTTCTGCAGGTTTCATTGAAATAGAGCAGCTCTTTCAGGGAATTTCTTGCCAATAAACTAAACAACTGACTAAAGTCTAACTAAAATACCTGCCACAGAGCTTCTTTTTCTCCATTTTCCCTGTAATAAGTGCCAGATTAGATTAGAAACTGCCTAAGAAATTATTTTGAAATTAAAAGCTCATCAAATGAAAGCGTGTAACGCTGCTGTAAGTGAAAACGAGCCATGAGAGGCAGTTGAAAGCTGGTGGTTGGAGCATGTGCGGGTTACTTTGTCGTTTGTGATTAATTTATGTGCCAAATTAAAAGTCTAAATGTTGTTTCAAAGCCCTCACCAGACTGCCAGGAGTACATTTCCTGCTGAATATCACTGAATCCTTTATTTTATCTAATTATGTATTTTTGTTGTTGACCCAGAAGTAGTCAAATTTAAATATACTGAGCCAGAAAATACTGTAATCAGCCTAAAAGGTGTCCCAACTTTCCTTTAACAGGCCACCATTAAGCATACACCATCTGTTCATTATAATATTAAATATTTTACACTGAGGTTGAAAATTATCTGAATACAGGGATAAAATAACAAGGTACATTTACACAATTATTGTACTGATCACACAGGCAAGCCTGTTTCCATTGTGGGCAACTTCATACTCGCTGCCTTCATGTCAGAGTGTTGAAGGAAAATGATTAATCAACAGAAATCAATCAGCCCCAATTTCAATAATTGGTATAATCATTTGAGTCACTTGTCAGAGAGTATTGTCGAACATTTTCTGATTCCAGCTTCTAAAATATCAGGATTTGCCACTCTCTTTCTTTTTTGCACCATTAGAAAATAAATATCTTTGGGTTTTTGGACAAAACAAACAACACTTTAAGGCATTTTTACCACTTTCTGCCAATTTTATAGACTAAACCACATATCAAACAAAATAGCAGATAATTCATATCTGCACCCCTGATTCAGATCAAAATATATCTGACATGATAAGTTTTATATTAATCTTAAACCTATCGTTATTTGGTACTCTGCAGATTAAGATTTTACACAGGAGATATAAAGAAGCTCATAAAACACAATGCATCGCTGCATTAAATCATCTGAGAGCATACAAAGTAACATGGACCATAAAATGGTGCTTTGCATCAAAGATTTATCACTCTGAGGTTTTATAACAAGCACTTATACTATTAACACATTTTGCTGTCAGTGCATGTGTACTTTTACATATTTAATTTTATTCTTTTTATGTAAATAAAGAATCTGAGCACTTTTTCTACCACTGTCTGAGTAACACATGTAACTCATTTAAAATTAGATTTAATTTAAGTAGCCTTTTGATGCACAAATTAAAAATTACCAGTTGTCCCACTATTAGCAGTCTCAGCAGGTAAACTGTGAAACGTCCTGCTTGCTGATCACTAGAGGTTGAAACATGAGTTAAAGCTTTTATGTAAATGTTGTCTAATTGACTGAAGTTTGTGTTAGTGGCTGGTAAAAGCAGGATTTCGCTCAGTAGCTTAATGCTGAATCTGAGTCTACTGAAGGCACCTTGACTGCAGCGTACAGCTTCATTTATATGGAGAGGCAAAGATGTTCTCAACGTGCAGGCATACAAAACACTATCTCATGGACTTAAAATCTAGCAAAAACTTCAAAGGTGCGAATTAATACATGAGCTGCTGCATCATTGTAATAAAATATGTTGCAAGGCTTTCTGGACTGGTCATGTTCTGGCCAGTGAAGCTCACAGAACACCTTAGTCTAGGGTGACCTCATGAGGTAACAATATTTTACACAGCTTGCTTCATGTGCAAAGTTTGATACATGTTCAACAGAGGCGCAGCATCGTAAAATCATTTTATTTTATTGTAATTCTCAATTGTTTGCTGCCTAAGATGCAGTATGAGAGCATAATGACTGCACAGTACGCCTGCATGCGTAAAAGTACACTGTTGTGATAGGAGAACATTTTTGGGCCGCAAACCGCATCCCAGTCCTCTGTGTGAGGCGGTGTTATACAGTCGGTGTGTGCAATGTTTTCTCAGCAGTGTGGTGAACTCCGCGGGGTCAGCGAGGCCCCTCATATGGCTGGGAATGGGCAGGCACTGGCAGTGAAATGCACCATGTCTGCAAGTCAGAGGACCACCAACTGCTCCACTCCTCAAACAGAGCTGAGGAGGGCTCTGAACTTCACACACAGATGGTATCAAAGGCATGTGCGAACAGCATGATGAGCATCACAGAGAATATAAGGTCGACACGTCGTGTTGACAAGACTATCATCAAGTACTTTCTCGGCGTACCAACGAGCAGATATTGTTTGTTGACTCTGCTGATGCAAACAAATAGGCCCATGTATGAACACACACACAGGAAAGGGGGCAAACACGCATGCATGTTCACACAGAGGGGAAAGAGTTGCCTTTGTGTTTCTACACTAGCAGGGATGTTATTTTATTGAAACTGATAACTTACACACAAAGGCACATTCTGCAGTTTGCAAAGGAGGAAGGAAGCAGATCAGGAAGGAAACAGGTGCTCTTCATTGGTGCATGTGAAAATACAAAAAACGGGATCCAGGAAGTCTTGCTTAATGTTAAATGGTGCAGATAACCAAAAACCAAGAAACTCCATCCTCATATGAAATAGTGTATTGTAATACTAGAGTTATACTTTTTCAGCATGTACAAGGTATATTTTTATTTCAGAGACGCCCTCTCTGGGTTATGTACCAGGCCCCAAGAGATGGAAAGATTGCCACCTACTGAAGACTTACAGTCAATATGCATGGGTTGCTTTTCTGTCTTATACTCAAAGATAGATAGATAGATTTGCCCACTTTAGAGCATGATGACATGTAAATGTAAATGCAGTAGACTAGGGATGATGCTTCTCTTATTGCATTTTAATAGTGTTTTTTTTTTTTTTGTAGTTAAATCTTTGAAAGTGAAACGTTAAACAGCTTTTCCATTTTCATTTTAATATGGCCATCGAACACCTGTATGAGTGTGTGAAAATGAAAACGATAATTGGATAATTGCATTTTCATTTTTACCCAAATACACACACATAAAAGGCCAATTATGATGCTAATGTAGAATTACATTTTTAAATTTGCATTAGCATTTTAATATAGTTCCTTATGGGCTTCCATAGTACCGCATGCCTTGGTTTTTGAATGTCTGTGCCATTCAATATCAAGCAATAAGCAAGACTTCCTGCATCCTGGTTTTTTTTGCACATTCTGTGGGTGTGCACAGCATGTCCTATAGTCAGCTTACACCCCCTGTAAATTAAAAGTCAGTACAGTTATTGGACAGGAGAAGCACGTGCACAAAAATGGCATGGTTTAATCCAGCCAGTGTGCTACTGAATCTGCCTGGGAGGAAATGGTCTCAGCATGCCCAACGTGGAATTTCCTCAAATATATCTTAAAACTGGACTTTAATGGATGATGAAGCGTAAAATGAATTGCACTTTGTTTTATATTGGTCTTTACTGTGCATAACTATCCAAGAAAGAGGTTATTCAGAGGACATTTTGACTTATCACAGATGTAAATAATAAAATCAGTGATGGCTGTGAGCTGCTTCAGTTTCGGGGTCCTGGTACTGTGCATACTGTCGCACTGTCATGGCTCACTGGCACACTTGCATAGAGCAGAACCAGCATTTATGTTATCAGTTACACCTGCGCTTTTCCTACTATGGCAAGTCAGTTAGTCCCCTATGAGAAAGGCCCGTGCGCAATCAAATCCATCAGTTTGTTCAGCACAAACTCAATGACAGGAACCTGTCAGGTAAGCAGACTGAAGGATGCAAAGTGCAAGACAACAAACGGTTTAGGATTCAATTGGCCATCCATCTCCTCTATCTCTTCTTCCACCTCATTTGCACTGCACCCCAGGCCCGTGTTCATGAATACAAGCCGGCATTCATCAGTTATCCCAGAAAATGAGTGAAAATCTAAGAATCACTTGTCCCACAGCAACGGTGATACAAAATATACTGTGGTCTTTTACATTTTGCATTCTGCATCCAGTCTTACATAAACAAACCTCTGGGTGGTTGTCTTGTCTCATCCATACGGAGGCGCCTTTCTCTGCACATGTACACAGTGGTCAGGATACAACAAATTTGTTGTACATGCTGCATTTCGTTCCAGTGATTTTCTTCCATTCAGACCATTTAGCTATAAATCAAAGCTTGAACAAAATGCAGTGATCCAGAGAAAACAGTTCATTTGGCAACATGGAGGACTAGTTTTCTGGAACACTTCAATAGACAGGATTTGGTGATTGGAGCTTCTTGTTAAAACCTGTTATGGCAACACACAGAGGTATGCTTAAAAGGGAATACATGCTTTAAAAAGTGATCAAGTTCGGAATTGTTATGGTGCATGCACCTTAGGCTGATTTGGGAAGACTTTTGAGCCTCCAGTTTACAAACAGTCAAACGTTGCCATCTAGTGGTCACTGAAGCTTACAGCATAAAACACAGGAGAATGATGAGATCTGCAATCAAGAGGATGCCATGCAATGTATTTTTTATTAAATCTAATAAGTGCCAAGCAATACATAGTGAAGATTATACTGGAAAAAAACAGCCGCAAAAGACCCACTTTACAACCCCCAACCATCACATTAAACATACCTAAACAGCATCTGTTTTCCATCAGCTGGTAAATTCAACTACAACATTTCTTACAACACTAGAGAAAGGCATATTAAATGCTGATTTGCAGTATTCTCACAGATAAGCACAGACTGGAAAAGCTCATTTTCTCTTCTAAATACAGAGCTCGATGAAAGCTTTCTTTCCATTGACACTTCAGACAACCCGTCAGTCCCCTCGTGTGTCTCACACTTCATGTTTGTTGCTCACGGTTGACTTAACACGGCTCCCTCTGGGGCGCTCTTGAACACACATGTTGCTCAAAACTTCCTCGGCTGCTGGATGAAAAAGGTCCGGGGCGAGTGGGACTTCTCCACTGCAGGTCGCACCTTGCTGTGCCTCACACTCACGGGCGTCTCTGGAAAGTCATGGCTCAGCTGCAAACACGTCAGGCAGTTTATTACTACCCACAAGGCACTGGGGCATGAGAGGCAACTAAATAATCCAGTTTGAAACTTGTCGTGCAAAGTTATAAACGGCTTTTTAAAAAAGGGACTGTTGATGTTTACCTTGTCAAGAGTTCCTGCCAGAAGAATACCGACTTGTTGCATCCTGTTGGAGGTGGCGAGGGACCTGCTGCAAGATCACAGGCTTCAAACAGGAGTTTCGCTTCAGTTTAGAGCAAATTGCAGTAATGCTGCTGGGTACTCTAACATCCTAAGGTTTGAAGTAACATCCATTTTCATGTTCTTTGAATTGAAACTTCAAATAAGGGCTGCAACTAACAGTTACTTTCATTATCGATTCATTTTTCTTAAAGGCTAAATCAAATCCTGACATTCAAAAAGCTGCAACCAGCAAACGTTTGACATTTGATCTTTTATTAAAAAAGCTGGCTATTCATTTTCTTCCCATCAACTAATCATGACAGCTCTACTTCAAACCCATTTCTTCCATGCTGTAGATGCAGCAGACTGGGCTTACCTCAGTTTATCAGACCTCTTGGTCTCCTTCTCTGGAGTCCCATGGGTGGCACTCTCTTCCAAGCTTTTCTTGGCCACCCGTTTACCTCCCGCCTTCACTGTTGACCCAGAGAAGAGAGGTTATCTGAAAAAGCAGTATTCTGTATGCACCTGTGTTTGGCAGGGATGCCACCGCTGAAAACAAAATCCTCCATGAAACAACCTTCAGCCGAGAATCCACAGCAACAACAGTCTGAACCATTTGAGGTAGGACTGCTTTTGCTGTGGTATAGTGTTGTTAAAATACTAAACAGATGGTCAAAGAATGATAGCAGGTCATTGCTCTATAGTAACTTCAGCAGCCTACATCTTAAACAGTTGCTTGCAAGCTGGGGGGGTCAGGGATAATCTGAGAGGTCACAAGCGGATTAAAACAGGAAGAAAGAAAAATACTTTCCTCATGCAAAACTGCATTTTTCTCATTTTTCATGATGTCTAATTTTGAGGTCCCACTTTTAAACGCTCTTTAGGCTCCTAAAAATTATTACAGTGAAACGAAAATAACAAAAGAAAGCGACGCTTTGGTTCAGCTACTCATGTACACACTGATGTGGGGTCACACAAGTAGACTTCGCTTCATTTTTAAAGGAGTCACGAGAAAAAGAGCCACAGACTCAAAAGCTTTGACATGCAAAATAAGGCTATTCATCCATTTCAGCATTTTCACATAAATTAAGTGCAATGCTCACTTAATACATGCACGCAAAAAGTACGCAATTACAAAAACACCTGCAGTAAAGAGTCAGTTTAAAGTGACGCTGCATTATTAATGTGCAAATGCAAAGGAATACAGGCACCACAACAAAACAAGAGTTAACCACAGCGCAGGATGTTGCGTTAAGTTGTGCAAATCTGCGGGTTGAAGCAGCGGGAACACCGTGTCACTTTCCTGAGGCCTGCGGGAAAACAAAAGCATGTGGCTGAAAATCACGGCGGCACAAGCCCAGCCAGGCAGTTATCACGGAAATCAACAAATCACTTGGTTTCCCGAGGCAACCAATCAATCAATCAACATAAGAGGAGAAAAGAAGTGGATTAAAGTCCCTGAAGAGGAGTTTGGTCCCGACGTGCACGGACCTGTGCCTGGGTCGAGCGGTGAAGAAAAACAACAACGCTTTGGTTAAAAAACACAACAGAAACAAACAAGTGCGTGAAGTGAGAGTGAGCAGCAGTTTACCTGCTGGAGGGTGGCCAGCCTTCAGCAGAGGAGGCTCCTTCGACCCGCATTTGGACAGCTGCTGCACCATTTCTACAAACTTTTCCGGAGAAAACGCAAACAGGGAGCAAACTGTGCTGAACGCCCACTTCGCTGCTTTTATTCTCAAAGGCAGGCGACGTCAGTGTGTCTGCAGGAAGCCGGAGAAACGCCTGACTTCACTGCTCTCACTGCTGTTCATCCTCAACTCGTGAAGTGACACTGACACAGATTCACCATTTACTACAATAAACGCCTCAGAAATACGTGTTTGTGTGCATCAATTTAAACAGCTCTGACTTAGATTTTATCTGCCTCTTATTTTGAAAAGCTCGGGAGCCCATAACTCCACCCGCCACACAACTGCAATAACAACAGTGTGAAGTTTAATGCTGTTTAACAGTTATTTTAGGCAACTGCTCTGAAACTGTCAATCAATACTTATATAAATATAAGTATATAAAGTCAGCATATGAAGTATATTGTATATTACATGTATAAAGTCAGTAGAATATGCAGTACTGTGCATCTTGAAACACTGATGTCAGTGTAGATCTGCACTGTGGGGTTTATTTTCTTCATACTTTCATGGTTTAAACTAAAGGTCTTCTAGATCTTCACAGGTGGATCCAGTTTATTCTGGCTGCATATTGTCGTTTTTTTTAGAGCTTCTCGTGCTTCAAAGTGCCGTTTACCTTGGTGATGTCCAAACACACAGGTGAGTCAGGAGGAGGGCAGTCAAACTGTGTGCAGAAGAAGAAGCACATTTGGCTTCCAGCCTGCTCCTACAGTTACACAAAATACAGATCGTTTGTGTCTGCAAAGTGTCCTCTGTGGCTTCACTGCAGGTTGGAGCAGGGTCACTTAAATAGCTAAAATCCTCTCAGAGGTTTAAAACTCAGCTGTGCTATGGTCAAGGTTTTTTTTTTTTCAACAGTCTGCATGACAGATGTCCATGTGGAGTAAACTGAGGATCCTTTTGCATTTCTTTGACACAAAATGCTTTCATTGAGCGCATTGAGCTGTTTTCTCGTTTCAGCTCACCACCACCAAAACATTTATTTCCACTCCAGGTCTTAACCTGACATCACACAGAGTTCATGCGATTTGCTGCATTCTGTTACATCTACATATAAAAATAAATGCAAAAAATTCTCCCGGTAGAGACGTACAACAGAGTGTCTGTTTTCTTTCCTTGATGACCTCTATGACTTGTGCCAGGTGAGGCATCCTGAACTGTATGGGACGATGTGATGTTTCTCTTCTGATCAGACTCGTTTACAGCCCATTCAAGCATGGTGTTACTTTTTCCTCCACCTTCCTCTCCATTTCTCAACCCCACAGAGATATTCATCTCCTCGTGGAGGTGGAAAGTTTAAGACCAGCAGCCACGTGATCAGATGTCCCTCTTGGGCGAAGTGAATGCTGGATGTTTGGACTTTCCTGCAGAAGATTGCCAGTGATGGGTCGGGCTAGATTCTCTCCCAGGTGGATCACAGGAGAAGACATGAGGCTATAAAAGTATGAGAACTATAAAAGTATGACGTATAGTTTTGTACTGCATCGCTGAAATGACTTAAATTTCATGTAGTACATTACTCTCTGCAAGAATGGCAACATACAGCCAACGTAAGCACACTGCAGCATTTCTGTGACATATACTGTTGCACTATCCATTCAAACATGCAAGTGATGTCTGTGTTCTGGTGCAAGAGTTGATCCTGAGACAGGTGTGAAGTGTTTTGGTTGCATTAGTGCAACCTGTTGTGATGAACCCCATGTCATTAAAAAGAATTGTGTATTATTCATTTACCTACAGACTACTAATATCCTCTTAAAAGGGCATGTGAAAATGTCAAGTGCTGTGTTACTCCTCAGACTCTTCGCAGTCTCCTCTGCCATACCATTGGCTGGTAAATGCAGGGATTTGCAGCCAATCACAGACCATTTGGGTTATATGAAGTGAAGGCTGAAGAGCTGCACATCTGGTCCTCATGGCCTTTTCGTCATTGTTTGGACATTGAGTGCAGAATCAGTCCCTCGGTCATTGTTTCCTTTGTGTAGCCGGGGAGTTTGGTTTAATACTGCAAAGTGACATTTTCTACTTTGCTAGTGTGATTTTATTTACTTTTTAATCCAGAGCTAGTTTGTTGTTTTGGCCGGGTCCTCCGTGAAGTTTAACTTAAGCTTCCACATTTGGCAGCAGCCTTACCTTCAAATCCCTCACTGTTAATACATTTACACTGTGTGTTTGCACTCGGTGTCAGTATTTGGAAAGAACCCCTTTTTGAAATATTTTTTTTTGATCCCAAGGGAATAGCTGATTTGCCACAGTGTAAGCACAGGGTCACCGACTGATCATTGTTGGTAGGATTCAGCGTTCTGCTGGGGGCGCCTCCGCAGTGCAGTTTTATGAAACACAGGTCCGCTGGTTCAAAGAATGTTTGTGTAAATACAAGTTAATGAAACATTTTGTCCCACGGGAGCCGAAATAACTGCAGAGAAAAACCTTCAAAAAGAGACAAGTGTTTGATTTCTCCTCTGCATCTCCCCGCATCCACATTTGTTTGTGTGCACAGAAAGGCAGTAAACAGGGAGCGTGAGAGATGTTTGCTCTGTGGCTGTGAACAGACGCAATTCCACAAGGTGTTTAAAAAACAAAACTGACCTTTATTATTTTAGCATGGTTGTGTTATGATGCCATCTGTGTCCACATATTTCTTCATATATTTATATATCTATAGAGATTTTAACATGGCACAAGTTTGTTTTTTAACCAGTGCTGATGAGTGTAAACCAGGTAACATGTTGTTTTTTTTCTGTATTTACAATAAAATGAAAGAAATGTACAAGACTCCATGGCATTACACAGCTTCAACATTAAGTACAGGTACAATTTGATCCCTCTGTACAATCTAACATTAGTTTACTATCTTTTTTTTTTTTTTTTTTTTTCAACAGATATGAGTTCATGATCCATTTTGGCTTCGGCACATACATGATTCCCCATCTTGGCTCTTACCGCAGACCCTCGCTCACATGACTCACACCTTTCATCATGCTATCACAGCTAAGAGTTTCATAAAGAAAATAGAACTAACATCTAGACAGAGCAGGACGCACGTCTCCTCACGCTAGTGTCCGGTATCGTCCCTCCGCAGACCCCCAGCGTGATTCCCTCTTCCTCTTCTAAAATAAAAAAATAACTTAAAAAAAAACATTCCTTGATTTCCTTCTTTGGCACACATTCCATCTTTCCATCTGCCATCGCTCAGCTGAACTCCCCTCCATACACACACATTCACTTTACAACAAACACACTTATAAAGCCAAAGTTCATGAAAAAGTTTCAGTTCTTGTGTGCTGGCCGGCTCCTCGCCTCTGCCCCCAGCCCCTCCTCGCACCCTGAAATGAGAAATCGGGGATGTAAAGAGGTTCTCGATCGCAACATGGGACCGTCTCCACGACTATACCCAGGAGTCAGGAGAGCCGGGGTACTGCTCCGCCCTGTACGAAGGCCTCCGCGTGCTAGCGTAAAAGTCCACATAGTTGGTGGTGGATTTCAGTCCGTGAGGCTGGGAGCTGTAGTCGACCGTGGGCGGGTAGGTGATGACGTCCTCCAAGTACGGCTCGTCGTAGCCGTGGGGATGCTTCAGGTACATTCTGTACGTATCGTAGTTCCTCCGGCCCGGCTCCTCTGTATAATACACAGGCTGCAAGGAAAAGAGACAGGTCAGCTACGGTGAGCTGATTTCCACTGCAATATAAGCAAGGGGCAGCAGTGGCAGCTAACGAACTACATTTACTAAAGTTACGATCCTCACGAAATCAAAGTTACTGCTTTTGGTACTCTTCATGGTTGACATCTTTCAGCAATTCAGTGCATTTCCTTTCTGTTATGCCCTCTCTATGTGTAGCTCAATGCTAATGCTCATTAAAAGCATTCTACTGGCAAAACAACAGGTGGATTTTATTGTGAAGCACTGACAGGAAACACAGAGCATTTGTTGCTAAGGTTAGGACGGACTGCAGCTCACTGATGATGTGTCTACCGAACAAGATGTGGTCGTTTTCAACATTTCTTTTGCAGCGGAGCAGTTACTTGTGTGCATTTCCATTTTTATACTACTTAAAACTTCTGTATGTTTGTACTACTGTAAATACTGTATGTTTTACTCCACTACTATTATGTAACAGGGACAGTTAGTGGTTACTTTGCAGATTCCAATTTTCATTCAGAACTTAAGCTCTCATGATGCATCGTTACCTGGTAGCATATGAACTAACTATGTAAAATTAAAATGGTGCGCAGATATTAATTCATCATCAGTGTTAGCAATCTAATAATTTATTATGCTGCATAATAATTTAACACTAACAAGGGCCAGCAAGTGCTTTTATTTTTTGTTTTCCTACATTGTTCTACTTTTACTTGACGGAATACTTTTTGGGACATTTTGGGAAACATGCGGAGAGTTAGATAAGAGCATTGATATCTCTCTGCTCTCATGTCTGTCTGTTAAATGTCAGACTACAGCCAGCAGTTAGCTTAGCTTAGCATAAAGACTGAAAACAGGGGGACAGATCTCACCTGGGCCTGTCAAACAAGATCTGCCAGGCAGCATCTCTAAAGCTCATTAAAATGTAAAATCCTGTTTGTTAAATCTGTACAGAAACCATCGAGCTGTGGATTTATGGGGGTTTGGCTAACTAATCAAAGGACTTCAATACTTCTTCCACCACTGTCAAGAATACAAAGAAAGCATTGACAACACAACCAATCTTCCACTTGATGGCATTAAAATGACACAGCATACACTACCATCTCAGCAGCATCAGCATGATTTATCAGCCGGTAAGCTAATCAATCACCTTCTAGCACATGTCTCTGTCCATTAATGCAACAGGAAACTGCTTCAAGGTAAATGGCAGAAATCCAGAAGATAGATGGAATTGTGTTTGTCTGAAATAAATGGGATAATGAGTGTCCCCACGCATTAACTAAATGTGATGGGATGAAGGACACAAGAGAGCTCTCTCTTTGTCTCCCCCTTCTCCTCCCTCCTTCTCACCGTGCCCATTATCTGAATGGGCACACATGGACGTGTCCCGCAGTGGCAGGTGCCCGAGACGCACCCAGACCATCCCAATCCCAGCAGTCACATTCACTCTGGCTCAGACAATAGCTGATGTGCTGGGTCATTCCCAGCATCGCCGTTTATCCACAGTGGAATACGTGTCAGTCTCTTTGTATTAGTCAAGTGGGGTGGAAGAGCTGCTCGCCCCCGCCAGATCATACAGCGCTGCGCAGGGATCTCAAACAAGGGCCTAGTACCAATACTGTCAAACGTTTCCGACAACCCCCATTCCAAAGAAGTTTGGAAACTGTGTAAAACTTAAATACATAATAATCATTTGTTTACTGTGTTTCACGAAGTGTTCCCGAGTCCATGTAGTAACATCCTTTATCCAATCATGTGTTCACAAAGTGGTGAATCTCGCTCCATCCTCGCTTGTGAAGGACTGAGCCTTTCCAGGATGCCCCTTTCATACCCAATCATGATACTATCACCTGTTACCAATGGACCTGTTTACCTGTGGAATAATCCAAACAGGTGTTTTTGGAGCGTTCCACATCTTTCCCAGTCTTTAGTTGCTCCTGTAAATGTTAAACTTTATCTTGTTCAAGCTGCTTTTTCTGGAACTCCCCGCAGGAGGATCTGAGGCTCCAAGAATCAAGGACATCTTTAAAATAACTTTTTAGAAAAGCCTTTGTATTTATTAATGCTATGACCATTCTGCTTTATTTCCACTGTGTTTTATCTGTTTTATTAATATTAATATTGTTGTTGTTCTTATCTCTATTTTGGGGAGCTTTATTCCCTTTTATTTTTGCATCATTGTAAGCGTGTTATTTTACTTGCCCCAGTCCTTTCACGTTTTAATCCTGTTTCAAGCATGTGAAACACAGTAACTTTGTTTTTGTTCTGTATAAATTCAGTATTTTATTATTATTATTATTATTATTATTATCACCCAGGGCTATGGGAAACTGTGATGGGTGTTATCAACTAATTTCTGACATTTCATGGACTAAACGATAATCAGAAAATAATCAACAGATTAAACGATAATGAAAATACGCATTCGTTTCTGCCGCGGTGCAAAACTTTGTTGGTTTCCTTTTGATGTTGAGCTTCTGACTTCAAACATGCAAACTTATCAGACATTTCCACCAACAGCTGAAGCACAGTGACATCATGACAGCAATAATTAAAAATTGTACACGCACATCACTCTGTGCTACATGCTACCAGTGTGTGTTATTGTATGTGAATCCTGTGATGCTATTACGTCATTGTGATGGAAGCTATGTACTGTTGTCTACGTAAGTTGTAAACTACTGTATTAATAACTGAACTACGGTATAAATAAATAAATATTTTGCACAATCAACTTAAAAAATAAATGCACAGTTACAGACACAATGCAGAGCCAGTGAAGTAGAACCAAACATCTATGCAGAACGGCGACACTCACCTGTGTTCTTCTGGGCTCCTCTCTTGTGGGTGATGAGTAGTAATATGGAGAAGGCTGTCCAGACCCTGGAAAAAAGCCAAAATATAAGAAGCAGTTTTGTGGGACTTGCAGATACACTTCATTTCATATCAGTGAAAAAGTCAGAACATCCCCACTGGGCAAATGTCTGTATTTAGATAGAGCAGGATCAAGAAGTGCTATGCTGAGCTGGGGAGAGAAATAACACCAAATAATTGAGTTGGCCACTGCTGTTCTGTTGTTTACACAACCCATGGGATGGGTATTTTGGTTGGCACTTCATCTGACCGGTGGAATCCTGAAACACAATTTCCACTTCGCTATGCAGAGCATGGACTGTTGAGGCTGCGGCTCATTTTGTTTACTCTGCCCGCCCCCTGCGCCCGCCAACCAGCGCAGGCTGGCGAGAGCTCTCGACTGGCTGTAGTATGTCTGGGTACCCACTCACTGCCCCTGTCTGCATGCTGCGACTTGGGCCTGCTAACAATGGCATCATTGTGGAGCGTCCACCACTGGCTGGCCAGTTCGCTGTACTGCTGCGCAGACCATCACCAGCACAAAAACTGCTCTGAAGGGGTCTGAATTAAAGCAACTGACTGTCTCAGTGCTGGCAGGCTTTGGTGCAGATAAGAGAGGACTGTCTGGCATCAGCTTGGAGCTTTATGAGGGATAAAACAGATAATGCACCGCATGGAGACGACCACAGGGCAGCCTGTGATTACAGTCAGGTACAGATAGTGGATACTGTTTGAACAGGATTTTAAAGACCACTGATATGCAAGCTGTAAGTGCTCTAAATAGCTTTCAGATGTGTGCATTGTTTAAGTACCTGTATACTGGTTTTTATGGATACTGTTGTCCCCTTGGTAATTATAAAATTGCATAGTTGACTGTGCTCTCTGATAATCTCTGATAGCGTCTCTATGCTCTTTGATGCCCAGCACGGCAGGAGACGACGTGGCACTGGCAGCTGTGAGGAGGAGAAAACCACATTTTAACATTAAATTCCAGAGGTTTTCCTGTTTCACTGGCGGCGTCTATTTTCATCTGGCAGAGTCTGTGGCGAACTAGAGCCTACCAGGGTGGTTGACTGGGGACATCTGAATGGTGCTGGTAGGCAGTGTGGGTTGGGATTTGAACCGGTCCCGTTCAAGTGTTGACACTGGAGTGAGGAAATGGTTTTGGTTCCATCCATCCTGTTGGGACAAACAGGAAAAATGGTGGTTTGAATAACTAGAGCAGTGCTGGAAAACTCTGTAGCAGCTTTAAAACTGCTCTTTCATGGCTAACACATACCCTTTGGTATGTGTTAGCCATGTCTTTCTTTTCAATTAAACTCCAAACATGTTGTACAAATGTAACAATGTTGAATTAGGATCATGGACGATTACCATCAGTCTCAATGTTCTTACTTTCTTATAGATGGTGCGCAGATCCCGGTACTGCCACAGGGTGTTCAGCACCTGAGCAGTCGCTTTCACCACCTTCATAGAGTACCTGGAAAACAGACAAAAAGATAATCATGCATATTTGATTATTCCTGAATCACTTTTGTAATTGCACTGTAAATATTCCGGGACAGTTTGAACAGAGTGTCCTCAGAGTGTTTTTAACCTGACACATTGCTGAATATAAAGCAGGCTAGAAATAGCTACAGTACTGTTCCATCATTCCACAGAGACTTAAACCTCAATGCACACAAAACCACCTTCCCTGCAGCTATATTAAATGCCTGTGTGTGTGTGTGTGTGTGTGTGGGGTGGGGGCGGGGGGGAGTGTTTGTGCAGAACTCCCACTGTACAATGTCCAGGATAATCTGCACAGCACAGCCACATACTGCTGATGACCAGCAGTGCATCTGAGCATGTGCACATGTTAAATGAGAAATACATGCTGCTGTAACGTACCTGTCTCCTCGGCCCTTGGTGATGTTGACCAGCTTCTCGATGCCGCCCGTGTCGGCCAAGGCCTTGGCGTTCTCCATATTTTTGCTGGTGACCTCGTGCAGGGTGCAACAGATGGCCGCTACGGTCTCGTCCGACAGCAGGCTGGTGTTCCCCCCCGGGAGACGATTGACCAGGTCCCTCATTGCATACTTCCCTGAGAGGGAGGAGGGGAAGTGAGACATGCAGCTACCACATTATGACATTACTGTACAGCAGGTTTGTGACCAGAAGGTTATGCACGGGGGGAGGGGATGGGGTTGCCGCACATACACATTTTTTTTTTTGCATGCTACATAATGTATACGTGGATGGATAAGCCACAGTGACCTAAACTATATTTTGTTCTTTTTCTATCATGAATGATATATTAATTTTGCTTGAGACTGCAGGGAGGTAGATAGTTTTCCTAAATGACATTGCATTATCATCACAAGGACGTCAGACTGTGTGCATCCTGGTGTTAGAGAAAAGGATTGTTTCCCCTATCTCTCCTTCAGCAGAGCAGCCCAGCTGAAGGTCCTGTGCATGCAGCACAAACTCTCTCTCTCACACTCACACACACACACGCGCGCGCGCGCACGCACACACACACACACACACACACACACACACACACACACACACACACACACACACACACACACACACACACACACACACACACACACACACACACACACACACACACACACACACACACACACACACACACAAAAGCACCTTAAACCAACACTGCTGCAACTCCTCCCCCTCTGCCTACAGCCACCACCCCTGCATTGCTGGAACTGTAACTCCTCATCAATTCCACAGAGAGAGCACATAAAAACTTGTTTTTCATTAAATGCGACTGTTTAATGGAGTGAGCTGAATGAAAAACCATACCGAATCGTTCAAATCGTTACACAATGGCCTGTTTCTGTTTCTGCGGTTCACTTTAAAAACTGATTTTAAACACATTATTTTGACATCTTGGATGTTGTCAGCAGGTTAAAGTGCATGTTTGCGTATCATCTTATTCAACTCATCTGAATCCTTTACAGTCTGACATGTTTGTCGTGTGACCCCTGACCTATGAGCTCCTTGTTCCTGACATCCAGTGCCATGTTTCTCAGAGCGGTGGCAACCGAGCACACCACTCTGTCGTTATCCATCCGCAGCAGCTCCACCAGGATGGGCAGTCCCTTCTCCTTCCGCACTGCTGCACGGATGTATGCTGCAAACTAGAAACACAAAAGCACACACACAGATTAAACCTTCAAAAGAGTCTTGATGCCACACAGGAAAACAGACATCTTGATGCTGCATTTTAGCACAAGTGATTCCAAGTGTAAAACTGACGTCAGCTTTGACTGACACAGAGGAGGTGAGCTGTTAAATCCTTTTAAACCAGTTGAACAGATGCTTTGTTTCCGACAATATCACATTTAACAGTGTGCAAAAAAACAAAAGAGGATGTGTGTCTTTGTTTGTGTGTACACAGATACACAAATATTGGTGCAGTACCTTCCAGTTGCCAGCTGACAGGTTCTGGAGGGACCCAGCGGCGCCCTCCAGAGTGGCAGGATTTGAGCTCTCAGCCAGCAGTGTCAAATAAGGCTTAACCACCGAAGGGTGCCACAGCATCTCTGCCCCCTTGGGAGACTTGGAGAAGCCAGGGATGGGTCCCACACCGTCCCACTGAGTAAACAACCACAGTGTTTTAACATCGATAAGCAAAATTCAGACACCAAATGCATTTATTTAGATTTGTAAAAGTTTTGGACTAAGGAGGATCCAATTCTGATCAAGCTGAGCTCAGACTAACCTTCTATTTCTATGCTGAAGTTTTGTGAATAGCTTTGCTTGAGCAACACGCCTGTTAAATCCAACTTATTAGACATTATTGTGCACTTGACACTGAAACAGGACCCTGTTCCTATTTAAATCTGCACAGATTCTGATGCTTAGCTTCATTTTTTTCTTCTTTTACCAATGAGTGGTGAGTTCTTATATTATTATGTTGCTCAAAGGCATCTTTGTCTCTTTCTGTCCTTTCACTTGTCAGTCTGGTCCAACCATTATACAGCGTTTTGTTCCCCGTGTACAAAACACAGCTTTTGTGTAAACCCTTCATACAAAATAACATATTTGTAAAGAGGACTTTCGACAACATAAAAGCATGAAAGACCATTCAAAAATGTAGAGTAGTCCACTCAGCCACACTGTACTGAATCACACTTTTGTGACAGACGATTTCATACTTCTGAACAGTAGTTTATGTGTTGAACAAACGTTGATAATGCTAACTTTTCACTGATCTGAGCCTCAGTTTAAAAGCCCCATACTCACTGTCTCTTCCTGTGAGCTCTTTTTTTTCTTCTTTTTCTTTCTGCTCCAGCAGCTGGAATCGACCTCTTTACTGGGCGAGTCGCTGCCCAGTAAGCCGTCCAGCTCCTGGCCCCCTGTGAGTCGGGTGGGGGGCATCTCCAGCTCCAGACGATATGACAGGTTCCTTAGAGTGCAAATACAGTTCTCCACAATCTGACGGCAGGCAGAGGGAGACAGGGCTTTGGGTGGGTAGTTATAGCAGCAGCTTTCTAAATCACCATGACAAAAGCTTCACTACAATAAACTGCGTGCAGCACACTACAGTATCTACAGCCAGTGTGTGGTACACAGGCCTGCTATTTACAGCGTTACAAATCAATTAGCTATGAAATGCAAGGGTCTCCAGTTGGAAAGAATATCTGGACCAGAGCAAATAGATTTCATTCCACACTGTTTGAGTGCTGTGCAGGTTTTACCGCAGATAACGTCAATGAGCAGATGCATTACGACACAATTGAGACGCGATCTCCACATCGCAGACAAGCTATTTGACTTTTAATGTCTTTAATGGCGCACAGTGATTTAATTTCTGCTGCTGTTATTGAAAAATGTCGATACATTGTAAACCAGGCCACTGAGCTGGTCTATCCGATTCTGAATGTCTGCTGTTTGATTTGGGTAAGAAAGTACATGAAAGACTTGCTGAGAGTCAGACATTAAAATGATTCAAACAGGGTTAAGTGGGATTTTTCCCCAGAGCCTGTTATCATGTGGTAGCATGTTTTCCTCCTAGCTAAGTGTGTGTGTGTGTCTTAGTGCGTACCTTGCTGTCGAAGTCAGAAGTGTTTACACAGGCTTTGATGACATAGAGTAGTGAGTCAACTAGGCCCTCACAACTGCGTATCTGTTTTCTGGCCTCCTCACCAGCTGAACTCAGGTTCCTTTTAAAAAGAACATCACACAAACGCATGCACGCACACACGCACACAGACACACACATGCACACAAATGAATTAGGCCTTTGATTCAGGGCTTTGCTCAACAAACAAATGAGCATACCCAAATACACAAAAAGGCAGCTGTGTGTTTCTCTGTGTGTGTTTCTGTGTGTGTGTGTGTGTTCTACTTGAATGTGTAATGTGGGTTTTGCCATCCCAGTACACCATCCATAATGTATGAAGTGTGTGTGTGGTCTGACTGAAGTCATTATAGCACTTTGCTGAGTAAATAAAGAACTAAGTGTGCCTGCACACACAAACAGCCATATCTACACATGCAAAGAGATACACACACAAACACGCACACATACTCAGTTCAACTGGCTGTCACCAGTTAAAGGCTAAACTCCTCATACGCCACAATGTCTTCAAAGGAAGTAGCCTCAGGAGAGAATCTGGGAATATTACATCATTGACTGTGATAGTCTATGAAACGTACATGGCTAACCAAGACAGGTTAAAATACTAGCTTTTCATTAAAATGTGCATGATAACAAGTCTGTCCTCTGCACTTTGTGCATTAAGACCATTATTTATGAGAAAATACACACCGTTCTATGTGATAGCCACGTGAATGTGACTCATCACGGGTCTCTAAAAATGTCTAGAAAACATGTTTTTTGTTTATGTTTGTGGTGGGTCACTCATTACATACAGCATTACATTTTCTTCAAAGGCAACATGAACATAGCTATTTACAGTATGACCTCCAGCCACACTGGATGTAATAGCACCAGTTGTCCACCTTGGGGTGCTAGTGCCAAGTGTGTTCTTCAGGTGGTTACCTCAGACAGCCGGTGGTGTTCCTCAGCACCAGGGAGGAGTGGAACTTCAGCTTGTGGTCGTCGTCAAAGGTGGAGCTGCTCCATCCAGAGTGAGGGATGATCACAGTGTTGGTCAGAGTTGTTAAGGCGTCCCGGATGATTGTCATCTTGACGGAGTCACATGACGACAGGTTCCACAGCACCCCTGCGGAGACACCCACATGCAAACTTGTGCATTGAGAAGACAAGCATGTGAACCCCCAGTTATGTCAGCTGTCACGTGCAGTTAGGGTAAACCTACAGAGATACCAACAGCTTGGCCTTTTAATAGCTGAGTGTGTGGATGTGTCCACAGACACACACACAAAAACAGATTCTCTCTCTTTGTCTTTCTCCCTCTCTCTCTCACGCACACACCTAAACCATGCGAAAGTACTTCACAAACAAACAAAACAAGAGCTCTACCAAGGCATCAGACGTTCACATCAAATTTCATCTCAGCAGAATATCCTCGGAGCGAAGATTATTAGCTTGAAATGAAAAAAAGAAGGGAACAAGAAAGAGGACGGGGCGGAGATCCATATGGCAAAGGCTCAGTCATTTGAAATGATACCATCGTTTCACTCGATTCAAATATACTTTTGGTAACCACTGATAATCATGCACATGTTCTGGCAGCCTTTGATGCTGCATCTGCCGAGGATTAGTCAGCATGTAGCATGTTCTTCTAATTAGTTGCCCCTTGCTGCTAGGCTTATACTAAAGCACGGGCTGACTTCTGCCGGGCACCAGCCACCTTGGAGGAGGCTAATGCTGCCTGAGCTGGAACTTGCTGTAAGATGAAGGGCTACCTACAAAAATGCAGCTACAATAAAACTACAAAGTGCATGTACAGCATGCGTGCCAGTGATCCAAATATGACGGCCTCATGACTTACTTTTATTCACAGAACATGATCTCTGTGTGTGTCTGTACCTCGTACAGGAAAACGCCTCAAAACTAATCACTGACTTCTTCTTTCTTAACCTCACTGTTTATTTTCTCTCAGCATTCAGTTCCCCCTCTCTCTCTCTCTCTCTCTAATTGAACCAAAGGAGACAATAATAGTCTGTAATATGGCCCAGGAGCCCAGTTCAAACACACCGCTGGCAAGAAGCTATATAGACAGATACAGTATGCGTCTGCCAAGCAGCGTCTCTTCCAGCCATTTCACTTACCATTATCCTTATTAACACCACATCAAAGTGCTTTAAAACCAGTAAAAACCATTAACTGAACGTCCATCATTTTATTTTGACAAAATATCAAGACAAAACTGAGAATTAAGTGACTTGGCTATGAAAAGTTAGTATGCAGCGTATGCTTCTTATCAGAGCTTGCCAGCAGTGTACGTGGGGCTGCATGTCGAAACACTAGCATCAGGTGGGCGAACGTCTTAGCTCTACTCAGGCAGTGGGATACATTTCAATCAAGTCCTACCGTGGTGATCCTGCTCTGCTCCTTGCGCAAGTACGCTCAGGTCTGTGTTTACCTTTCTCACGGGACACTTGGACACACAAGGATTGCCCTGAAATAGGACCACTATTGCGCCAATAACACATTAATTCTCACGCCTGCTGACCAACCTCGCTGGTCCTTTTACCTCCACAGTCTGCATCCCTCTCAGGCAAGTTCCTCCACACCCACTCTAATGTCAATTTGTTCAACATTCTCTGCAGGATTTCAGACCGCTCCAATGGAGGCAGTAGTGTGTCGGAGAAATCAACAGATGAATTCACTGAGCTGTGACTGACAGCCCTGTCAGTGGTGCACCACTAGCGGCAATACCCATAAGTCATATCTGACAGTCAGATGGAGCAGACCTGTATGCGTGTGCGCCCTAAACTGTGTTTGCCGCACCGTGGCATGTTCTCAGGTGCCTTGGCCTGGCTTTGAAACACTGGCCTGACGTAAACACTATTGTGACATCAGGGCCAGCAGCCTATCCAGAGCTAAGCCCCAGAGAGCACATGGAGAGGGAGAAAATATGAAGCTTGTTAGAACGTCTAACAGCTATTGAAGCATTGATCCAGCAACCAACTGAAGTGAAAACTGGATGGACATTTGCCTGCCTCCGCTCACGTTATCCACAACTGTTCACTAGTTTTGTATATTAATCAATGATGCCACCCCTTTATTGAAAGTTTTCTAATTTCGCCTGCTCTTTTTCCTTTTCTTCTGCCACAAGCAACTCTGCAAACTAACAATGCCAGTGCAAAGAAACATTTTACAGTACCAGTTGAAACCTTTTATTAGGCATACTCTCATTCTTATTATAAGCATATAAAGACTCTGCTTAAACAGATTCATAGTGGTATGAAAATGTCAGTCTGAATTACAGATTAGAGGTTAGGGTTAGAGTTATAATCTGAGACCCCTCTTCCAGGACAGACATGTAAGATGTGATGTGTATAGAAGAAAACAACAAGAAAATTGTAAAGCATCTCAACCTGTAATTTTAGTATAATAGTCCATCATATCCAACTACTTCAAAGTTACCTTCTCTACATGTTACTGTATAACCTGTTAGCTAGCAAGCTAGTCACCAAAAAGATGCTTCTTTCCCAACACAGATTCACCACAGTGTATTTTTCACTGTTAATGCCAGAATGCTCAGTTTCTCCATGTTTCTAATCTATGTGCTCACTCACCAAGCTTAAATACAAACCACGACTACCTCTCTACCACACACGCACAGATTAAATTGATCTTTTATAGGTTGATTCCCAAGAAGTCGAGCGCTACTTTGACAACCTTCATCTCTTAAACCACAGGTCAGCATGTCATCGACTTTGTGAGGTGCGGTGAGTGGGTGGGCATTTACTTCACTCTGTGAGAAGCTGCTGACCATTCAAAAGCTGCCCAATTTATTAACCTTTCAATTTTTGCGAGTTGAACTGGAAACTTGTCAATGCTGCATCGACTAAAGCTCAGACGAGCAGCCTGATGTGTGCTTTTGAGGTTAGTGGGCGTCTCTAATTTTCTCCCTGCAATGGAAGTCAGTGCATTGCTGCTTACAGCTATAAACAGATTTATTTCTGGATCGAAAATAGTTTCTCATTTTCATATGATCAAAAGGTCTTAACCTCCTCATTCTTTGCTCTCAAACAAAACAAACACAGCAATCGACACCAGCACTGGGTTTCTGTATGCTGATGCTACTCTGCTAATCTTTGTGTAAACCCAGAAAACTTTTCCAAAGAAGTGTTAGTTTGACAAACTGGAAAAAAAAACAGTTAAATAGATGGAGTACTACATTTTTCAAGTTCACCAGTTTCCAAAAAAACTATACTTTTGATCTGTTAGATCAAACAATATCTGACCAGACCAAAAAAAAAAAAAAAAACCAGGATGGTGTTAAAATATGTAACCTTCACTGTGTAGTTGTTTCATATTTCACTGTTCTGTATGTAGGTCAGAAGGATTAGAGTTGTAAAAACAGGTTTTAATCTTAATGAGTTTGCCATTTTGCTAAAGTGCAACTGACCCCAAATGTAATTAAATTTGGCAAGTTCTTAAATGCCATCAAATACAGCGCTGTGTGTAAATACCACGACACTCGCTGCGGCTCAAAATCTCCACAAAAGAATGAAGCGTTTCCGACCAAGCCCTAGTATGACTGCAGTCCAGTGTGGCGGTGGACGGTAGTGTAATAGTACAGGAGGAAGATGATGATTAAGAACTGGCTCAGGTACTTTTGATAGCCCTACTGCTTAACCAAACAAGATCCAGAGTTTTGTCTTTTCCAGTAACAAATGGAAAGTATAGATCACTGCACTCGAGTTTGCCAAGTCAAGTCAAGATAAGGGGAGCAATTTAATATCTAACACTGGGTAACAAAACACTGCCTTTGTGTGTGTGTGGGTGGGTGGGTGTGTGCGTGTGCCAGTTTCAGGTGTCCCAAGTATATGGAGGCAGTGCTGTGAGGCTTGGCCTTTTGATCTGAGGGGCTGTTTGAGGACAGAGCAATAACCGCAACAGCTGCAGGGAGACGAGGCAGGTAAGGGAGCCGAGGTTGTGTTTGTGTATCCCCACAACACGACCTCTGACCTGTAACAGGGAGGGGGACTGCTCTTACAGCTACTTCTAATGAAGCACAGGTGACACCTGGACCTCCCAGCGGTGTCGGCAAAGAGCAAGGGACACAAAGGGAGCCCCAAAAGCTTCTCAAGCTAAGTTCTGGCTCAGAAGTTTTGACAAGAGTGATGCTGCTTTCAGAGGAGTTAGAATTCATTTATGTATACTACTGGCCAAACAGCAAAAGCAGACACGAGGTGAGTGAACGATTGCTGTCTGAACCACTTCAAGCTCTGGTGTGGGATGCCCTTGTCATCCAGCTGAAAGCTCTTTATGTGGATTGTTCTCATCAGCTGTAATTAACCAGAGGTGATGCAGCACTGCTGACCTTTTCTAATTGCTCCACATCCTGGGGCCTGAACTACCAATTAGCCGCAGCACACTCTCAGACTAGTGGATGGAAGGTAAAAAACTTAAAAACAGAGCTCACATTGAGGCTGCTTACTCTGATTGGGCAACACGTGTCTGTACAACCTTTAGAGATTTGAACAGGGAGGGAGCAAAGAATTTTTTTTTTTTTTTTGTGGTTTTCAGCCATTAACTCCCATGTACTTAATTGTGCTATAAGCCAAACACAAAATGAGCAGAAACAAAATGCTTTTTCAAAAAGTTGATTATTCTGTCCTTTGGTACGTGTTAAGCAAAGTAAACACTCAACTGAAACAGGAAACTGAAAACAATCCCCTCCTGGACAACATACAAAGGCTCCAGAGTGTTGTGTTCGTACTCTGGTTGTATTGTTTTCCTTCGAGGGACCGCTGGACCGTAACCCGAGACCATGTTAGAGTGTGGGCTGGAGTCGAGCTCAAACAGCTGACTCAGCCACCTGGGAGCCAAATGCCTTGGCTTGCTTATTTCTGTAGTGCTCCACCCTGATCCTAAACAACATGGATTTATACCCTGTTTGCAGAGCTTAGTGATCACAGTCCAATGCAGAGAGGAGGAGACAGACAAGCTGACTGTCAGCGACGGTTGTTTTCAGACAGAGAAGGAGCTAAATCTCTCTGCATATGAGCGCTGCGGAAATGTGGCTTCATTTCTTTGCACCTATAATAAGCAGCAGTGACAGCAGTCGCAGCAACTTAAGGAAAAGCGTGTATGACTGTGTTACTACGAAAATCATAATCTTAGGATTGACCACGTTAAGCAGCCTGTTTAACCGCTTAGTCAGAGTATCTTAATTCACTTTTAATCCCTAGGAGCAACACTGTATGGTTAGCCATGACAGGCAGCACCAGATAAACATGAACTACATTCAGAGACCACATCATCAGTCATGAGCAACCAGACCAACGCAGCGCTGTAACCAGCCCTCCTGAAACACCCCAAGGTTTGTCAGGTAAATAATTCAGCGCCTTCTGCACAATGTTCCCGTCCTGCTGTAACCTCACGACAGACAGCCTAAGGATCTAATGTAAAAACAAAAACAAGATGATTACAAAACAAAGGGGGTGGTGCTGGAAAACAACGGCACTGGAATGAGTCGCTTAATCTTTTAATCGTTTGACCAAACATTAGACAACCACTTTGGTTTGATTAATCAGTTAAACCTGCAATACCTGACTCTTTTGGCAGTTGTGAACACAACACTGATGCATCATCAGCTTTTCAGTTAATACAGTGAATTTGTTAGCAAACAGTTGCATATTTAAACATCCAGCAGAAAAACTTAATCATTAATTTCAAGCTATGTTTGTGTTCGCCTGAATAATGTAAGTCCAATATTCACTCTGTGCTTTGGGAACCATGAGACTCTTTAGCTGCTGCTACGCTACCAGCTAGCCTCTAACTGTCCGTCTCCTGTTTGGTGATGAGCAGGTGGTGTACAGTAGGTTTATAGAGCTCTTTTCACTGAAAACAGCTGCCTGCTGCCGTTAAAAACAATTCCATAAAGAGCGGTGAGAGTGAAGCTCGACAGCTAAACATGAGCTGATGCTCATGATGAAGCTTTGTGAAGCTGTGGAGCAGCAGATTCAGGTGACTGTTGTTCTCACATTATCATTTGATTTGTTATTAAAAAATATATTGATTATGTAAAAAAGGTCAAACATTCTCTGCCTCCAGCATCTTAAAGGTGACGATTTGCTGCTTTTCTCTGTCTTTGGATTTGATGTAACTAAACTCTGGAATATTGTGATGGAAATTAGTGAAGAAATTAATTATCAGTTCAAACTGCACATGAGAGGAGGAATAACTTTGCATTCTTTAATGCCACATGGAGGAGCATCGTTATGTGGAGGAATGTAACAATGGGGTGGAGGGATGAACGCTACATAATGCAGGAGAAACCATCAAGCTCAGAATTCATTTCACATGTGCAGATCTGTTCTCCACACACGCTGACTTACCTGTGACAAGCTCCCGCACTTCTGCATCTACAGTCTTTCTCAGCAGGCGGAGCAGAGCTGGAATCCCTCCTGCGTTCCTCACAGCAGTCTTGTTTTCATCCATAGATTTGCCATAAACGAGGTTCCTCAAAGCTCCGCAAGAGTTCCTCTGGACCTCGAGGACCTTGTGGTCTAGTAAGTCCACCAGATGTTTAATTCCTCCCAGTCGACACACCTATGGACAATGTGAATGAGATCACACACCATTATCAGGTGGGAAAAATATTCTGGCCACAAGCAGCATTTTTTTTTTTTTTTTTTTCCCAGCTTACGCTCTATGGAGGGAGAACTCATGCATTTATTCATGTAACAAGAGAATCTACACACAGGGAATTTATTCATACCAGAAAAAAATAAATTATTTGGAAAAGTAATGCTAATCCATGGCCATCGAAAAAAACCTTAACCACAGGAGATGGTACAGTAGGTTGACAGACTAAATTTACATTTTGATCTGAAGAAAAGAATCAAGCTACAAGGTAAGAACAATTCTATTAAAATAAGCTTCATGCTTTTTATTGTACAGCATGAATCATTTTGTGATATACTGGCACTTGACATCTGAGAAAAAAAACCCCACATTCTTCAAATCTAATCTTAGTCTTAATCCTCTTTCTGTGCCTTCTTATCAAAAGCTCAACTTCTTTCACCCAAACACATTACGGTGAGAGAGGACGAGCTTGACCTTTAAGGTTTGGTGAGAAAAAATAAAAAAAAGATCTTTTTTTTTTCTATTCAGTTTCTGCATGCTATGGGTATTTTATCGTTGGCTTATGGCTTGAGTGAGTGTTGTGAATGTGTCTATGTGAGGGAATCTGCAGCAGAAGGGTCTGCTGAGCCACTGTGTCTCGCTTTGGACACACTTTTGGTACATATATAATTTGCGCTGTCTACACCAAAATAATTTCTGAAGTCTTGGAATGTGTGCTAAAAGTGCTAAAAATAGGCCCTATCATGCAACAGCCCACACCGAGATTAGCCAGAAGATTTGGCAGATTAGCTACAAATGAACTGGGAGGCAAAACCAAAAGTGAACCAAACTTGCTTATAATCACCCGCTGCACATGAAAGCTGTGAGTGTGCACAATTACAGAACGTTTGCAAGGTCAGGCTAAAATAAGAATGTTGGTCTGTAGACGGTGATGCATGATTACATGTAAATTCAATTGTTCGCCTTTGATTTTTGAGTACAATGCAACAAATAGTTGTAGCTTCCAAAATAAAACCCTGGTTATAATAAACTGCAGCATTCCTTTAAACATGAAGCAACTGCCACTGATGAATGCACAAAAAGTCTCCAAAATGTGTAAGAATTACATTAAGTTAAGGTGGTTTGAGTACAGATGTTGACAAAGTCATTCTCTTTGACACAGCGTGGGATCAGTACCTACCTCTGCCTTAACCCGGTTATCGCCATAGCACAGGTGCTGCAGGTAGGCGGCTGCGTTAGCCTGCACGGAGGGGAAGTGGTGCTGCAGCATGTGAATCACCTCCGTCAGCTCTGGGTCACGCCATGCAAATTCTCTAGAATTACAAGTGGGGTGCAAAGGTATCAGCATGACGACAGGGGCAGAAAAAGAAACGCAGGCACAGTTTCCCTCAAAATGAATACTTCAGCGCCTCAGGGCAAACTGATAAGCCCAGGAAATGACATTCACATCCGGTTCTATATAACAATCCACTTTGGTCACACTTGGATTACTGCTTTTCTGTACGCAGTACACTGAAGAAAGGAGCGAGGAATGTATTGTCTCCGGACTGCAGCTGAAATATACTTAGGAACCATTTTTTACTCTCTAAAGTAAATAAAAAAAATGCTGCTTATACCAACTGGCATGTTACTTATCAACATTTCTTTTGTCTTCTTATTTGATGAAGAAAACATAATTAGCAAAGTAAGCAGCTTCCTACATGGATCCAAAACTAGTTGCAAAATAAGATTACCAGTGTTCGAGTTGTGGCAGACATGCTATTAACTCACTAGCTGTGTTTCCATATCATAATCTACATTTTGAAGTACTGCATTCAAAAAGTTTGATGGAAACAGCAAAATCTGAAAAAAAAAACTCCTCAATTTCGCAAAAATGTTTTCACACTCCCATGAGCCAATGCTGAAAAACATACAGGTGGATTTCCCTGGATACAAATCCTGTCAAATCTTCCAGGGGAAATGTACTCCTGGTGCACTCAAATGAAGTAGTTACACTACAGCGACATACATGGGTGTAAAGAAAGCTCCCAATGTGCAAAGTCAGGGGTTTACTGCAGAGGCCAACCCACTTTCTATGCTCACATGTGTCTGTACGACAAGAGCAGACGCAGCACTTCAGTATATGTGAGAATCTATTGTTATGTGGCCAGGCATAGTAGAGCCAGCTCAAAGGCCGGAGCTGCATGTGACTACCAGGGGGCTCCCTGTTTGAATAGTAAGAGGAGACTGGTGTTGACCCAGCAGAACAGGGATGCCTTATAAGCACATGAAGTCCCTTTGGATGACTGGTTCCTGCTACACTGGACTGATTACTAACCACTGACTACATTAGGCAATGTAGAAACACAGCGCTACAGTAAAACGTGAGCAGTGCTTACCTGGGATCCTTCTGAATGCTGTCTATGGAGGGAGAGCGAGTGGCACCGTCATCCATGACAACAGCCTGACGAGCGTAGTTGGGATCGGAGGGCCGGTACTGCGCTGAGCGATACGGGTCGGCATAGGTGGCTGCCGTGTTGAGAGCATAGTTGTTTCTTTGGTAGATCATGGCACTGCGCTGACTGGGTGTCCGCTGGAGACTCCCCACACCTGGGGGCCAAAATACAAAACATTCAGGAAAAAGGTTTTAAGAGAAAAAACACACACGAGCCAACAAAACCATGTGAGTGGAGATTAGCAGCATTCAGACCTTTTCAGCTAAACTCTGAGTCTTGCACGCCGGTAGCATACAACTTTAAACCAAGCTAAAATACAAACATGCGGCCGTTCCGACAGACTCAGCAACTTCTAAAATCTGGAACCAATTAATGACGAGGATAAAACACAGCTCCCATGGTTCCACAAAGCAGAAGTCCTCTTCAAGGGGCGGTTCACTCGTTGTTTTGTTTTCACAAGATTGTGTTAAAGCAGAGGGATCCTGCTGTTTTCAAAGAGGACAGGAAGCCTCAACCTGCTTGATGATCCACAAATCCTTTCCTCGCCGCGCTCTCAGTCCTTTGCACCATGGTATTCTGAGGCTAACTTTGCCAAACACAACAGAGAGGCAATGGTAAACTATGACCAGGTCCAGAAACAGTCAGAGATACACTACTAAAGCGGAAGCATCACAAGCACAAACATGCAGAGAAGCCATCCTTCCGGTCCAATATTTAGCCTGACAGCATCTCGCTTCAGCCATCTTTCCTCTTTCATTTGCTCCGAGTGATATTAGGACCTAGTTTTTTTAACACAATGGGTCACAAACACAGAACTGCATAAACAAGCGCTTTGGATTTAGCCCTCCTTCTCACCCGAGCCACGTGATGTGTGGCAGCATGACTGCTGCACCGGTCAGATCCCTATCAGCCTACCAACAGCACTGAGCATGTGCGTGCTCAAACTCCCTCCTCCCAGAAGCCAAGACGTCAACTTGTGGTGCTGCTCCAAAAACACAATTTCTCACATCAGTGCATTTCTGTGTTGGGCAACAGCACCATCCTGCAATATGTTTATCTACCAATGTAACCTAACAGAGCCAAAGACACTGCAAGACAAATTACAATCAACATAGTGCAGCTTGGCAGTTTTAGCAGAACTATTTGGATTCTATTCCTTATCTTTTCATGCAAGGATCAATACTTCTACTTAACATAAATATCTCCCACTCACACAAAAAAGTACAGTACAAGCTTCATGAAAAAGCCAAAGAATGCACGGAAAGCCTGTGGGGGAAAATGGCCCATTCAAAATTAATTTCTAAACATGACAAAGAAAATGCTGGGATCAAATTGGATTTTTCCAATGAGGTAGCTCTCACAAAGACTCCTTATTGAACACCATCCCTCCAGATCCACCCCACTCGCCTTTTCTCAATATAGCTGGCATAAACACATTACAGTGGCTAGTCTGGGGGCTTCTTCACAGCATCAATAGCATTTATTAGTGAACTTATCGGTCTAAGCAGATCTCCTGTGTGCCAAGAAGAAGGCTGAATGAAGTGTGCATGTGTGTGTGTGAGTGAAAGCTGAGCATGTGTATCTGAGGCAGGAGCGATGATGAGATGAGAATGCCAACATCCGAAGAGCTGGAAGGCTGTGGATGCGGGTAACCAAACTGTCCCCTGGCCCCTCCATCCTTCTTCTCATTCTCAGTGTGACACACGGGTAATGGACTCCTTTGTGGCAGGATGACATATCAGTACCTGCCTATTAACTCATGTCTCACCCTTTCTGTCTGACAGTGGAGAGAGGAAGGGAAGGGAGGCAGGGAGGGAGAGGGTGACACAGAGGAAGGAATATAGAAAGCAAGAGAAAAAAAGCAAGACAGAAAGACAGAACATACGTAGTGCTAAAGGGCAGATGGACAGAAAAATGGTTTTCTCTAAGAGTCAAGGGGCCCTAGATTACATGAAAAAGACTGAGAGATTTGAGGACAGAGGGAGAACCTGCAATAGATACAAAAACAAAGCGCTAATCTTGAGCTGCATGACTCCACAGCAGGAAGATGCAGAGACAGCACGAGAAAAGAGAAGAGTGTGATGTGTTGCCAGTACGCTCAAAACACAAAGGCTGCAAAGAATGACCAAAATAACCATGATCTTATTTAGAGTATCATAGAATATAATATGATATCCTCTCTCAAATGTGTGATTTTTTTTACTCATTTTAGCTAGCTATGCGCTAGGACACAAACTGCACCTTGGTTGGTGTTATAATGGTGTCCTTTGTGGGTGGTTTGTCATCCTTACATGAGCTTTACCATATAAATAAAGTGGGACCAACCTGAGGTGCTCCTGTAGAGGGTGCCCTGCTGGGTGTGGCTGGGACTGCGGTACAACGGGCCCTGGAAGGTGCGATCCTCGTAGATTGGTGCAATGTGGCGGTCCGGGGACATGGCTGACCTTATGTCCTGGCCCAGCTGGCTGTGTTGACTGGCATATGAGCTCCGGACTCCTGAAGATGTAAGAGAGCGGTTAGCGGATAAGTGGTTAGCAGCAGAGTGGTCTAGTGATTACACGGCCAGTTTCATAACTGAAATGTCAAAGGTATGAGCCCCGCAAGAGCAAAAATCTGTCACTCCACTCCCACCTGTCCTGTCAAAGTGTCATTGAGCAAGACACTGAATGACTTTCAGCTTATTAACTGTAATTCTTTCTGGATGGCAGTATCGGCTAAATGCCAACAACATATAAGAGTGCAAAATAAGAGGGAGATGAAAAGAAACAGTAACAGGACGGGATGTTTGCTTTATATATCAACTTGTCTTAGACTTTCAAATGCTTTCTCCAAACTTTCTAGACATCCATTGGTTTCCACTTATTCTGTTACAGTATGAAAAACAGTTTGAGAGACTTGACACAGGCTTGAGTCAGGTAATCAATCATATTAAACAACATGTCTTCTTTAATTGCTGTCAAAGCTAATGTCATTGTTGCATGGTCATGCAGTGCACTGCAAAGTCTGCTCTTCATTACCATCCAAAAATAATGCAGCCCTGACTAAAATAAAGGTAGACGTGATGTTCACTGTGAGCTCTCATAAGCTAAGTACGTTCATTTTCACACTGGATGGAAATGAATGCAAACCATTTGGCTGCAGAGAAGGTCAGAATTTGTTTCCTTTATTAAGAATGAAAAGAATTATGAAATGCTTGGAGATATGATTGTGAGTAACACGCACATATAAAAGATAAGGGCAGCAAATAACAATACATGATTTTTGTACAAGAGCATAGAATAGTCATCCCAAATAAATATATATATGTATAAAACTTCCAATTCTCCATGAAACCACACAAAGGCAACTTGAAAGAACTCTCATTGACAAAGACGGATGGCTGCATGTCCTTGTGTCTTGTTGTTCATACAAACAACACAAAGACTCATGTCCGGCAAGTTGCCAGTTGGCCGTCAAAACATTTACGTACACTGCGAACTCGCCTGAATGGAAATAATTAATCAGTATTTGTACTCCACAGAACATTGTGGAGAGAAGAACAAAACAAACTAGCCAACCATAACCATGCCACTGTGGATAAGATTAAACAGGCTGGTATGCTCAAAATACAAATTGAGAATATGTCTGATAAAATAATTTAAACTGGCATTGCATTTTTGTTGTTTTTGCTTTACATCGGCGCAGTCAGCCTGTGGTCCTGTGTTTGTGGAGGAAGAAAAGGTGTAAGGGAATAATAAATACGCCACTAAATTGTTAAAATCAACCACTGATGAAGGCCAACTAGAGCTGACAGTGTCGGACCGAGAAGGAAATGAACCAATCAAAGCCGGAGCAGATGTTAGGAAATGTGTGATGTGAGAAAACAGCTTCTGTAATCAGCAGCAGGCTAACGTGACAGGGGGGAGGAAAAAGAAACACTCAGGTGAGCTCTCTAATTAAAGGTCCTTTCCAGAAAAGTCACAGGCTGCAGAGGCAGCGTGAAGCAGCAAGTCCTGTCTGACTCAGATTCAGTCCAGATGTGAAACAATAACAGCAGAATGAGGTAACAACAATATCTGTCGCTCCTTCCAGGGCCCCAGCTGTGAGAGTCCTCACCCCACCCCCCTCTGTTCCTTGCCCAACGCACCTCAAAATGTTTTCAATGTTATTCACCTTTCATGTTAGTCCTGCCATTTCCCAAAGATCAAGAAATATTAAAAAACAAAACATCCTCTTGTATAAGTTGTTCACACTCGTGTGTTGGCTGTTCAGATTTAGCTGTGTTCAGGGCATTTTCACAGCAAGCCGGTGGGACCAGGACACCGTGAACCTGTTGCACGCCACACCCTCCCAGTGAAGCCCATTGCTGACAGGTGAAAGGAGCCTGTTGGTTTACACCCTCCCCAGATCAACAATATGGTTAACGGGGACAAATGTGCAGTTTGTGTTAAACCTCACATCAGTGAAGCTCACCAAACTGAGAAGCCCAGTGGACCACTATACAGTTGGCAACTAACTGCTCATTGCACATTTCACGAGGCTCCAAACGTCACTTGGGTCTTCTCCAACTGCAGGCGCAGACTGCTGCTTAACAAGAACTCTGCCATGCAGAACCAGCTAAATGGGGGATTCTTGTCACAGTATGAGACCAAGTAAATTAATAAATAAGAACGTTTGCCTCCTCTGGGAGCAGGGTGAGTGAAGATTTTAGATGTAGATAGCCAGCTAACATCTGAAGCACAAAGTCTTTAGGAGTTACGAAGCCAGGCTCTTGGGGGTTGCATCTGACAGCTGGTAAAAAGACCCCTTTAACCCCCCCAGCTGCATAACTGAAGGAATTAATTAAATATGTATTAAAAAGACGGTTGTGGTCCAGATTGTGTGCTGGCTGAGGCCGGTTAATAGACTGGACTATACTATATTCTTTTCAAATATTAATGCTCTGAATGAAAACCACAGCTTAGAGTATATCTGTACCCTAAGTTCTGATTGGGCAGCAGGTAGTGGCAAAGTGGTAATTGAGAAAAATCCCAGTGGGCCTCTGTCACTCTAGTCTGACAGGGTTAACACAGCTGTGAACTGAGCTTGTAGAGCTTTCTCCTCACACACACACACACACACACACACACACACACACACACACACACACACACACACACACACACACACACACACACACACACACACACACACACACACACACACACACACACACACACACTCTTTCTCTCTCTATTAATGTACTCTGGTATTCCATTCAATGTATATCAGGGTGTTTTCAGACCTGTAGTTTGTTTACTTTGCTCCGATTCATATCATGTTCAAGGGCAGAACAGAGCAGAAATATCACCAAGGAGATTCACCTCAAATGCTTCCTTCTCTTCCTGTTTTCTTCACTGTAATGGAGCACGAGCAGTGTGGAATGCTAACTGTTTTCATTGCGTTTATGCAGTTCATATACAACCAAACCTGGATTAGATCGTGGACACTACACGTTTTGAAAAAACTGGTCCAAACGAGCTAGGTTTGGATACAATAACGTGCATTTTGTGCAGGTGATCAGTGCAAATGCAAGCGATTATAAACACTAACTTAACTGTCAAGATTATGGTAAACTAACAAACGAACAAAAAGTCAGATTTTTATTTTATCACTGGCCATCTAGTTAAACAGACTAAGTTGAAAACGAGGCTGTGGAGGCCAGTTATTAAAGCAGTTATTAAATTTTTAGAAAGCTTATTTGTTGATTTCCACCTGTCAATTGAGTGCTATTCTGGTGGTGTGGTGTCTGATGGAGGATTTTGTGGTTGTGGCTTTATTACCAAATAATTCCTTTAAAAAAACTTAACATAAAATTACTACATCAACAATCCTGCCTACTTCATTTGCCTATGCAACAGGTTGGCCCCTCTAATAACACCCCACCTCCTGTAGACCACCCCACTTCGATGGGCCACCCAGCATTGATTAATTCCTGGACTGAGCAGTCCCACTCCACATGTGCTACCTGCTTCTTTCTCCATTGTTTAAGAATAGCCTGACGGAAAAGAACGGTCATTTCAATTAGCCATTAAAAAGAAATTCTTTTTCCAACACTGTTTAATAAAAGCAATGAGCCACTTAATGCAATGCTTTTAGAGCAGCTTAGAGGGTTTTAGGCACTCCAGTGCAAATGTCTCTTAGCTTTTAGTGTGCTCTCTCGTGGCTTTTTGCTAAATGAACCACTGCAGCTGCAATATATACTGTAGGTTCACAATATTAAAATTATCAGTGGGTTGTGTTAAATACTCAAACAGCCTTGAGACATGAAAGAGTAAACTTTACTACATAAAAAAAAATTGCTCTGAAATGGCAGGCGTACTGTAGTGCAGGGTTGGGAGTAAAACAGAGTAAACTGAATAATGCTGCTGCTGCTGCTGTGTGCTGTAGTGGCACGCTCAAAAGCCCAGGAAGCCTTTCACTCTGTGGCAGTGCACACAATAGCCACTAGCAGCAGCTTGGCAGGAAATCAGTTCAGCTTCTCTTGTTCAAAGGTTTAAAAGGAATGACGATGCGAAGAGAGAGGAGGTAGTGGGAAGCCATAAGGAAAGGCGGGAGCAACAGAGAAGAAAGCAGGAGAGAATACAAGAGGGGGAGGGAAAGAAAGGATGAAAATGAAAAGAGGGTTAATGAGGCAGTCCAGGACCATCAGAGACTTCTCATCCCATGTAAAGCCTGGCCACATGAAGCGGGCTTTTGGCACAGCTGTGACCGAGTGAGAAGGACAGAATCTACCACACACAGGGGCTTTCGTGCATATCTCTCCCTCTCAGCAGCCGACTCCTGAAAGTAGCAACATTTAAACAACCTTAGAGGAGACTAATCCGTCTGCCTTCTGTATTCTGCTCCCCTGATAGAAGGGCTGCAGTCCCTTCTAAAAGCATCTGCAAATTGTCAGGGAGAAATAACATACTGCTGTCTATTGAGGATGAATGGCCCACATTCCTGGTGCGTTATAGTCATTTAATTCTCCCCCTCAGCCCTCTCACCGTGGCTTTAACAGATTACACTTGGCAGAGGCTATATGAAGGGCGGTGGCGGCTTGGCGCGTGCTTGCTCTGGAGAAACAAACACTTAAATGGATGCAGCTGACTGCATTCCTCAACAAAAATCATTTTCAAGAAGCCTCTCCAAACAAGCAGGAGAACTGGCGTGATCACCAGAAAATTGTTATATGTAAAAAGTGAGAATAGCTGTAAAAATAGTGTTCCACGGTTAAAGCGACCATGTTGGGTTGGTTGAGAAGGCACACACCATTTCCCCTTGCTCTTTCTTCGTCCCACTCTGCTCTGAAATGAACAGAGCTGTAATGAGCACATTATTAGCGACAATTTGTCTTCATTTTCCATTTTTCAGCTGTAGAGGGAAGGTATGACTTCCTGCCAATGAATCCAGGGAGGGCAGCCAGGTGGGAGGTAGGAAAGAAGGAGGGAGGGGAAAAAGATACGTCACGACAGAAAATACACATGAAAGCATGGAAGTCCGTTGAAAAGAAAACAGAGGTGAGGAAAGGAGGAAAAAAACCCCAACATCTTCTTATAGATACCGACAGAAAACCCCCCACAGCAAAAATATCAAGGTTATGCTGTCGGATGGTGTTTGCTGAATTCTTGCAATTGAGCCTGATCATGTGGTTGTACCATTTCCTTCCACTACGGCTCATCAAACACTTGTGACAAATTACTGTTAGGGGTAAGGCCCCAATGAAGTGCATGTGAGAGTAAGAGGGAGGCGGGGAAGACAGAAGGGAGAGGAGAGGGAAGACACAGGAGGGATGCTTCAGCAGAGAGAGAGAGAGAGAGAGAGAGAGAGAGAGAGAGAGAGGGGAGAACTAGGCTGGTGTCTTCTTCTGCTCAGAGGACAGACATTGAAAAGCCATTTGTGTCTGCCTGAGACATCATCACTCAGCAGTGTGACATAACTGCGTACTTACAGGAACCTGCAAATTCCCCCGAAAATGAACGTCTGAGAGAAGGGTAATGTATCCCCATGAGATGGGGAATTCTGGCAATGAGAGGTCACACAGCCTCTGTGATTTAAAGACGGTTTGGATCGCTAATGTCCAAATACGTCCAGATTGATATCTGTTATGGGCGACCTGAGCCAACAAGGCAGGGAACACAATAAACCTCTTCCACTTTGTCTGACAAATGTACCACCTCACCCAGTTGACAAAAAGTGAAGAGATTGCAGCCCCAAGGTGCTAGCAATAGCACACACGGTAGCACCAACGTCAAAACAGTCAGCAGTGACTGCATTTTCAGCCTTTTTATTACACATGATTGGCTGGTAGTATCTGCTGGTAACAGGCCTGTCACCGGCATGCAGGCAGAAAAACACACTGTGATAATATTTTAGGCTGTAAGTCCCGGCCTTACTCAGTAGAGTGTGAAATAAAATCAAAACACTACAGTAAACACATGCGATGGAAAAATGGCGATTGGTTGGAGATTATTATTTCACAGAGCAACAAATACCAGACACATGTGTACATGCAACACCTACAGGCAAACACATCCACAGACTGAGGAAGATGGGAAACCGATGTCACACAACAACCAAAAGTGTTCACCTTGAACGTCATCATCAACCAGGGCATCTGAGGATATCCCCAGGCAGCGGGAAGTCAAGCAGAAAACAGTCCATTAACCTTGTAACAATAATACAGTGATTTGCTGAATAAGTGCTTCTTTTACCGTTTGGAGGAAAACAAAAACGTTCTTGGATTTTATGGCGGAACGCTGCTTGCAGCAGCGATAAATGACTACTTTAATTTCCTTCTCAAGTTGAAAAACGTTCACTGTATTTTATTATTCGCATCTACAGGTGAAACCTTAAAAGGTTAGGGCTGAGAATGAGGACAGGACACATGTTGGGCTAGAAAACAATAGCCAGCGCTTGCATTTTCCTTCTTTCTCCTAAAAGGAAGAAACACAAGCTAGTTTGGGCAGACAGGTTCTCAAATCATCATGTCGCTGAACATCCTGAATTAATTCTACATGCAAATAGTGACGTCATTTTTTTTCCCTTAGTGAGCGTCCACAATATGGAATCTTCCAAAACACTTCATGGTGACATAATAGCTATGCGCTACTATACAGTATTAAGACCACTAGATTTGGCTTCTATGCTGTTGTTAACAACAAAGCTAACTATGATTAGCTATTAGCTATTATACTCATCGAGCTAATATTTGTCTTCTTGCAGGAACTATGTTTTGGCTCCTCTTCAGGACAACCGCTGACCTCAGTCACTATTTGTTTTCACATTTAGTTTGCTGAGCACAGAGACAACAACAAGCCAACAAAAGTATACATGTATCACTGTCCAAATATTCACAGCCCGCATTTGCAAAAGAGGAATGTATGACAAGCAAGTCTGTGACAGCACACAGCTACATTAAATTACTCATGTTTTTTTATATGCTGGGAAGTTTATTACTTTCATTATGTCAATGTTCTGAAGTGTTATAAGATGTTTTAAAGTAATACACACTTTAACTCAAGATAACTTCTTACATTAATGGATTGAATTAATTTCTTGTATGTTACATTATTTGAAGTTAAAGCAAAAACTATACATTAAAACATTTTATCTGAATGTATGCCCTATTATTAATGTTGGGGTGAGGGGGTGGGGGGGTTGGCTCTATTAAACAGTTCATAGACCATGGTGTGAGTCCACATTGCCCTTGTTCCCATACACCACACCACACCACACCCACACCCACACAGACATGCAATGACAGAGTGATTCATACAGCTATGCGCCAATGGAAAAGAAGGGATACTGAGGCTAAATAAGGAGGAAAACACCATGTACTGTACTCTTTTCCTCTCTGAGTTGAGAAACGGTATTTCACTATTGCTCTTAAACCTTTTTATATAACCGCAGCAAAACAATACAAATATTTGAAAATAGTTATTATCTGATCTGAGAGTCTAAGTGAGTTAGAGCAGGCTGTTGAGCTGATACACTGTAAATGGCAGCATGTGTGTATGTGCGTCTGCTTGTGTGTGTATGCATTGGAGCACCTGTGAGGCTGTCTGGTCTCGTCATCCTCTCGTAAATGTCGTAACTCTGGGGTCCATAGGGGTCGGTGTTGTGGAGCATGGAGCGGGGCAGAGTGGAGCTGTAGTGCTGGGGCACAGCGGTCATAGTAGCCCTGACTGGAGACGACGAGTGACTAGGTTGCTTAGTCAGCGGAGGGTTGATGCCATCCACCATCGTCAGAGGTGAGCCCATGCGGCCTGATGATGACCCCGCAGAGGCCTGATAGGGCGAGGTGGTACGGCTAGCGCTGCCCGATCGCGAGTTTGTGGAGCCCATGCGTCGCAGTGCAGCGGGGGAGTTTTTCTGGGTGGAGTAGGGTGAGCTGCTGCCAACACCGCCGGTGGTACTGGTGCGCTGGGCAGAGGGCAAGGTTGTAGAGAAGATGCTGGAGAGGGGTTTGGGTTCAGTTACAATGGGGGAGCCGTAGGCACTGCCAACTGAGGTACGCAGGGAGCCTCGGGAGGGGGACATACTGCTAGCGTAGGCTGGCGAGTGAGAGCGAGAAGGCACTGAGCTTACCCTCCGCATAGCACGGCCAGGCACTGCTGTCGTCACTGCTGGAACCTGCATGGCCGAAAGAAAACAACATCGCTTCATGTATTTGTTTCTTAAGTCCTTAAGGACCTATAAAATAATAACAATCATGTTGTAGTCTCTGGTATGAATTGACTTTTGCACAAGTAATGACATGCTAAATTACACAGCATTGCATAAACCAATTCATTACAGAGCATGACTTTACTCTGGGCCATATTTATTTTCTCTTTTCCACCCCCCTCTGTTGTCTGTGACAGTGCCATTTGGTTTCTCAGTGGTCTCTGTGTACAGCGCTGTATGAAGCATGTTTATGTTGCAGTGTCGCGTGCGCCTCCTGTGCCCTGAAGCAGTTCATTGCTATCTCCTCAGAAAAACGTGCAATTTGGGTGTTTCCCATGAATTAAAAGCTTATGGTGAGTGATGTAATTAAACTCCTGAACACTGTGAACAATGACCGTTTCAATTCAAAATATGCTGTCTGCATTGTAGTGTTGCTCAGAAGATAACTCATACACAGACATATTTTGTGCCTGACAACAGGAATATGTTGCATATGCAGTTGCTGGCAGTACCTGGGTTGACGTCTGGCCCTCGGCCCTAGCATTCCTCACCAGGGTACCAGTGCCAGCACCTGGGAAGGAGTGCTGCATCCTCAGCTCAGCCTTCCCCAGGTTCTGGCTGCTGAGGTAGCCGCTGCTGGCGTCCTGGTAGCCGCTGTCCGAGTACGAGTTCATCTGAGTTGAGCTACGTGAATTCCCTGCTGACCCTGAGAGAGAGAGAGAGAGAGAGAGAGAGAGAGAGAGAGAGAGAGAGAGAGGAACAGGAGACAGAGACATCAGAAATGGTTTCATAATAGACCCGACCTTTACCTAGACAGCATTACTAATGACAAATGGCACAGGAGGAGGAGAACTGTTCTAACACCCAGTGATTCAGTGTGTCATGGCACATCATTCAGCCTTTCATAAGCTGTGATGAGGGATCTGTTGTTTTCCGTGATACTCGAAGCATCAAGGATCAGCATGGAAAAGCAACGAAACAGCACTCCATGTCATGGAGGAGCAAAGAAACCATTCGCAGCTGAGGAATTTTAGAAAATAAAGATGTGGGTTAGAGAGAAGAAAGATTAGCAGAAAATGAAGAGAAGGCAATAACAGACCCTCACTTTCATGGAGGGACTGCTCGGGGGAGTACAGAGACACCTGCTCTGACTCAGTCCTGATGCGGTAGCTGGGCGACTGGGAGCTGTCAGTCACCCGAGACTTTGTGTCCCCTGAGGCTGAGGCATCTGGGAAGACACAGCAGAGCAGGGAGTCAGACAAAGGGGAAGAGCTTTGAGTCTGGAACCATTACAGAGTTTTAGCTTTGGATGGAAAGATTATAAAAGTCATTAAAGCAGTCAAGAATTTTTGGAGTTGAGAGTAAACAATAACACAGTTTCTGCAACATTAGATTCATGCTTGAGTACAGTTGGTGTCATTAAATTTTACTGCCAGACTAATTTGGGATGGTAAAATTGGGTAGCTAGTCACTTCAACTGTGTATACAGCCATGCTCCAAATAGTTTCACTGCTTTTAACATTTCCCTGCACCCACACTCTCTTCGTGCATGACAACTAGCAATGTGGAACTGGAATTAGCCCTCTAATGTCGCTGTGCACAATGTTTTTCTATAATCACAATCTAGTTAAGCGTGACCAGTGTCAATGGGTTACTCTGCAATCACTAGAACAATGGACAGCAAGCGGAGGGGAACAGGGAGGCAAACATTGGCAGCCGGGGTCTGCCAAATCCTGCCCAGTTAGCTGCTGTGAGAATGAAAGTTGAACCCCGTGAAGAAGGCGCCTTGTTGCCCAAGCTGACCTGTTGAATAAATCTATTGACACACAGGCCTAGTGTGTTTGGCAACCTGGCACTTTGCACTCCCACCTCTGACGATGTCAGGGTGTTTGTCCGTTTACAGATGGGACTTACAGATGGGAGCGGGTCCCGAGTCAGACTGTCAGAATACACATCGTACAAGGCCTGTTGTGCCGGTACAGTGACTTCAGCAAGTCCTGTCTGTATCAAACATCCTCACGATTTGCCGAATGTGTCACGTTCAACAGTGCTGCTATTTGAGATTCAATGCACAACCCTGTTTGAAAATAACAACCTCATAATTTTAAAGTTTTAGTTTCTGTTTAGTCTTGCAGTATCGCTTGCTCACTTACTGTCTCTTTCTTTGTCTCTCTCATTTGTATTTTTAACAAAATGACAAAAGATTAATGTGGGACCTTTTTAATTATTAAAAAAAACAATAATGGGAAATCATAAAAAGAGTGTTGATATTTCCATTTTATTTTACTTTTAATTTTACATATATAGTTGGGACTAAACCAGGAGGGAATTGACAAAGCTAATATTTTTCAAATGTGAGTGATCTTCTGAATTAATGCATGTAATGCATTTGTAATTTAGCCCATAAAACCAGGGCAGTACAGTTAGACTTAATTAGACTTTTATAAATCTTGACAGAATCGCACGACATTCTGTCAGAGAAACAATGTAAGTGTATGAAAACAGCCTAGTTAAGAAATGTAGGCTACATTAGTCATCAGTATAACTACACTGTCACAAGGTCTCACTCATGCCAATGCCAAACCTGCTGTGCTGCCGTTGCATTGGACTGCGTTTTGTTCATGCTAGAGCTGCCGTGTGAATGTGGTCCAAACCTTCCCGCCACGACAGATCAATAGGCCTACAGACAAATAACTACAGGACACTGTACAAAATATTATACGAAACCATCTGGAAAGCACACGGCACCTGGGGGTAGGGTTTTTTTATTGAACACATTGCAGTGGATGGACCAGTCTGGTTCCTTTCATTGTACTTACACCCCCCTCATGCAGAGAGAAAGCTCACAAAAAGATCACATATGATATAATTAAAATTTTAATCTGGGTGATGAAATGAAAGAGACTATTTACAGTGCAACCAGACGCTTCTATAAGATCAGAATTTATATGTCCTTTAAACGCAAGTAATGACATTTCTGAACGAGTCTTTTGTCTCCTTCCATCCTGGCAGTGACTCCGTGTCTGGCACGCAGCGTGTCGTTTCAGACCACAGGGTTTTTATACGGAGCCTTGACCCTGTTTGATAAATGAGATGCCAAAAAGCCGGAACAGTGGAGAACAGGAAGAGAGGGAGACAGCAAGACAGAGAGGGACAGAAGCCCCTTTTTCTTCACACATTGAAGATGAAACATTACTGGCTTTGAATATCCATGCTTGGCAGGGGGTTTTGGCGTCCACAGCTAGGTCTCTTATATGCAATAATTTATTGTTGTCAGAGTTGTTGAACAGAGTTATCTGTTCTCACACAGGTCGCCTCTGTGATGAATTTTAAAACTTATTTTGCACTTGCTCTTGCTTTGGTAACCCTGGCTGTCTAAGCACCCTGTGGCCCTAATACACTGTCTCGTCTATTATTAATATATTGGAACTAGAGTACCGCTGCCCACTTCACAAAGTCCAGGAGCACCCACGCAAATATATCTATGTCTAATAAGAGTTTTAATCCCATTTCCCTCATGTGCTATTTTGTAGTTACCTTGCGGGGCAGCTGAATTTACGAGATCACACAAGATCACGTAAGCCGTGAAGCCATTTAGCCAGGCTTCAAGCTGGCTTGTCACTGAATCGCACTCATTTGGACCAATCAGCATTCTCTGAGAGCTACTGACAGTTATGGGCGTGTTCTATGTGTGTTTGTTCAATGCAATGGCAGCTCTGAAAGTGGTTAGCGTAGATGCTGCCATAACGAGTTTTATCTGAACTGGAGAGTATTTCTTGAGAGAGGAGCAAAGAACAGCACTGACGGCTTCTCTTGATGGAAAAGATGTTTCACTCCTCTCCTGCCTGGCTTCAGCAAGAACTTTGCTCTCCTAATAAGTCACACGGTTTATTGATCTGATTGATTGAAGTTAGCCCCTGACAGGTGGTGACAGACAGATGGTTCATCCAATCACCTGCCAAGCATTTTTTGACACTGCCTGGCCTTTTCTAAACCATGGATGTTTACTTTTGTAGGTGTTTTATAGAATTTAATGAGCAACCTTAAGTTTGCCGTCCTCAGTTAATTAATGTATTGGAAAATGATATGGACTTCCAAAAAGATATCACACAATAGAGAGTGCTAATTTTGAGACAGGAGAGGTTGAAATTACATATTCATAAGGATATGAATGATCATAGCCTTATAGTTTAAGCATCCAAGGGGCTGGGAACACGAAGGAGTAAGGAGAAATAACTGTTGTCAGTGAGAAATTGAGCTGCGTTGTCAGGAGAACCAGTGGAGAGCAGTGGAGGCAGGTGTCTTGGTGAGTGACTGATGAGAGCTACTAAATCCTATCTCTCTGATGTTTCACTTCACAATGTGGTAAAGTTTACCATCATATATCATGTGATATCAAACTTAGTAGTGATTGGCTATTCTTTCTTTGAATATCTACTATGAGGGCTTATAAAAAAACATGTAAATGGTGTATTAACTTTTCAAAGCATTATTTCCAAGAAACCTTAAGTGTAAATTCAGTCAGAAATTCAACCTACAAATTGCTTTTCGAAAACGATGAAGAATCAGTAGACTCTTGTCATGCATATCGCAGTTGTTTTTATCAGAAATGACATGGGGTTATTAAGGGTTTTTTCCTCCTCTTTCAACAAAAGTTGCAAACATCTAACTTAATGGAAACAACAAAAAAATAAATTGAAAGTTTAAACCCTTAACTTTGTTTCCTGTGTCCTTTATAAATATGTTTGTCCCTTCTTATGGGTCATAACAGACATGTTAAACTGTCATGTCTGAAAAAGAAAAAGCAGCTAAACAGAGAGAGACAGGGGACAGAACCAGAAACAGAGAGAAAGATTTCATTCTCGAGTATTTGTCTTCTACTCTCTGTGGACATGAGGTGTGACTGCATTGACATTTCCTGGGGCTAAAAGGCTTGTTTCCACTGTAACACTTCTATCCTAAACTCTCAGACAGTGGAGACATACGGTGGCTCAAGGGGGCCTCCCAGACAAATGTGTCCTATTATGCTCTGTGCCACACATCAAGACTTTAATTCATTCAGATTGGAAAAAGTACATTACCACATCTGACTATCGTTTGTCATCTAAGGTACAATGAGAAATCAATTTGAAGCAAAACAGTGATTGTGATTAGTCCCCGGCTCTGTTCCAACACTAATGAAATGCATTCAGCAAGGAAATGGGGAGTGGGCAACAAATGAGAAAAGCGTGTAGTATTAATATTCCCAGCGCATGTGTACAACTATAGCCTCCCATGGGCTCTTCTGACGGGATCGACAATAAAAGATTAATGACCACTGCAGAAATTCACTAAGTTCCACTACGTAATTAATAAGCCATGAAATACATTAGTATATTCAATTCATTATCTGTTCTCTGCTGAAGATCCTTGCAAGGATGTGGACTAAACAAACACAGACCAAAGGGGTCTGTGAGAGATCCTTCCGCTCCCCGTCACTGATGGTGTTGTGAGTGAGTGGGCAGAAATAGCTCAGTAAATATTAAAACAAGCACACGCCTTAGGCTGTCCATTACTGTGAGCTTGGTTGAAAAGGCTCATGTTTGCAATGATTATTGTGGAAATGTAAAACACGTCTGCAAGGGGACACACACACATGCACACGCACACACACACTCCAGACAATATTATACAATAATTCAAAAGCACTTAGCTGAACAGTTAGGCCTTACTTATGTTACGCATGTTCACTGTTTTAGCTCCATAATACCTAACAGAGCCGTCTCATCCACTGTCACTTGGAGTGGACGTCACAAGGTAAAACCAAAACATGGAAGCAGATGGGTATTTATGGCGGTTACTGAACACTAACTTTAGGTCTTAATCTGGGTCAAACATTAACATAAATGAAATATGAATACTTTGAGAATGTAAGCCAGCGTCATACACAACAGGCTGCTTCTACCATGTAGTGAGTAAATACATCCGTGTATTTTGTGACCCAGAGAAAGTAGGTAGCCTTGTGACCCATTATCTTACAGTAAAACTTAATGGAGTGAGCAGTAATTTGCTGTTCCAAGTTAATAGTTTGACAAATACTGCAGCACGCATAATTGTGTGATTACTTCAGGTCTGGGTGCAGGGTGAGGTGCGGGTTACGTTTGCCTCAATACTCCTACCAATGACATGAAAGGTGTTCTGAATGCATGTACACAGGGTAAACATGAAAAAAAAAAGAAGACTGAGAGCTATCCAATCATTTTAGTGTTTGAGTTGACATACCTGCAGTCCTCCAAGGCAGGGACTTCTCAGACGAGCTGTACAAGGCGAAAACAGGAGATGAAAAAAAATGAATACATGCAGTACAAGGCAGAAACACCACAGTGAAATACACGAGTGAAATCATCTGCAAGAGACATGTTGGGGCTTCATATACTCTTTCCTGGGGCCTTTCACAGCAGGGTCACTGATAGTAATCACTGTGTTTGAGATAAAACAGCTAGCAGGTCAGAGTATATCGCCTAAGTGCAGATTTAATGTTTACAACTCACATATAAAGTCCATTGCTGTCATCTGTGTTTATCAAGGCCTAAAGGTGCCTTTTGGTGACAGCTAGTGTTTTGTTTGAGGACCCATCAAAAAACTATAAATGTAGGACTGGAAGCTGTTTTTCACTTGCAGCTTTAATAAACATGCCAAGCCAAAAAGTACAAAGGGCCAGGGGATGGAAGAAATCCTGATGGGAGCTGAAACTGAGCACAGACGAGCGAGGCAAGCTACTATAGAAAATCAGAAGTGATCACACAGTACATTTGCACACACTCAGTGTACAAGCACAGAGTGTCCTGACATCCTAACATAATCCTGACATGCATGCCAGTGTATAGTGCAGCAAAGAGAGAATCTCACAGGGATGCTCAGTCTCTAGAGAGTAGTGCAGGCGGGAGAATAATGGTCCAGCCAGAGTGTGATGGTGGTTTGTGACTATTACTCAGCCACAACCGCTGAGGATACCAAGCGGCATAAACAGAAAGGATCTTGTGACAGCGTGCAGTGATTGATGATGAATCGTCCTAGATCAGTGGATGAAGGATGACACTTAATAGTGAGAGAAGGAGAGAGTCAGACCAAGCCGCCAGTAGACAATGGCACACATCCCGAAAAGATCCCAAATGAATTGTCAGAATCTGCATATTGTCACCAGCTTTTAATTGCCCTACTGCGCTCTTGATCTCATTTGGAAAATGTCTGGGGCCCTCAGTCGCTATGAAACGTGCCTGATGTTTTTGTCTGTGGTTTTCTGGTGGGCCACCCCACATCATTGACTTCTCTTCTGTTGCACACATTGTTTTGAGCTGGGTTGCGAGAGAAATGTGAGATGTCTTCTGACAAATGATCATGTCACATTTGGCCTGAGTTATCAAACCCTGACAGCAGGAAGGCTGCAAGGCGACATTTAGCTAGAGTTTTACTGGTTAAGAAGTGTCCAATCACAGAGGAGCAAGCTGTGAGAAGAACTGCTTTTCCTGCCATTTTTCTGCTTTGAGAACTATATTGCGGGATTTATAGCTGATCAAAGGGGTTAAAGGGAGTTCTGCCATTCATATCAATGGTGTAGGTTTTGATAGAGAGTCGAGCTTCTGATTTCACCAACTGACATTGACATCGCAATGCCAGATACTTGGATTGTGGTCATGCCTACATTGTATTTCCAGAAGTAGCTCGAGTTGAATTCATTCATTTACTGTGTGATACAAAGTGACTAGGCACATTCTTAGAACAGGAGCCGTATCCAGGTAACTTAATGTTATTTTGCCACGGCTCATTACTGAAAACTACTGCCACACAATGTGTTTACGCTCATTCAGTCATAGAGAGCGGCAATCTTGGTGCACAGGTCTGCAGTGTAATGGATTCGCTTGATGTGTGTTACTGAAAAGGAGATTACTGAGAGTTTCTTTTCAACTTCCTTGATGATATTTTCACTCTGAACAATCTCGAACAGCATCAGAAACAGAAGAGAACACAAGCAACTTATGTTAACCAATCACAGTTCCTGTTGTCTCCATGTAGTACCTCAGTTGCTGTAGTTATATTTTTCAGGAGCCTGTGCAGTTAAATGCTATAAGCACGACATAACCCTTTACCACAAAAGCATAACTCCAGCTTATGTTTTAACATTAAATTTATGTAAATTCAGCGCATGATCAATGCTAGTACATCATAATCAAGAAAACAGTTGAATCTTTAGAAGAAAACACTAATTTTAACCTTGTTAAATCCTACCTCAGAATGGTTCTAAAAATGCAAATTCAACCTTAAACAGAAAGCTGAAACTGAAAACTAAATTATAACCAGTCATTTTCAGAAAAAAAGTTTGTGCTGTAAATATACCCTGAAAGCTTAACAAAACTAAAGTGGAACTGCAAAGAGATCCGGAAATTACTTCGAGTCAAACCTTCAGCAGAAAGGAAAATGCAGAACAGGCATGCAAGTCGCCTTAATAGCCACCTAATAAATTCACCATAGGTATGTACCTCTGAAAATACATCCTGACCAAAGGGAAGGGAGAGCTGTCCCCTTTCTCAAAGCCATTTTTCCAAGGCTGGTTTTACCGACAGGCAGAGGCCAAGCAGGAGACCTCGGAGCAATGTTCCCACCCTTCTCTTATTAATACCCTCTATTTGCTGGTCATTACTATCAAGCGCCTGATGTTGCAACTGCTGCTATTTCTCCATCTAAGGTGACACTCAATGAGCTTTAAGAAGCATGGCTCTCAGAATTTTAATGAGAATGCAGGCAATTAAAAAGAGGAAGTTGGGTGAGTTGTGCTCCACTGAACCATGGCAGATGAAGTAGAAGAACGGCTACCATAATGATGATGCACCATGCGTACTGCATGCCGACCGGCTGGCTGGGTGAAGGCAGCGTAAAGTGATTGTAAAACTGCCGATGGTGATAAACAGCAGGCCTAACCCTGACAGGACACTTTATTTCCCATCAACCCCTTTGGCTGAGTGGAGGTCACATCTTTTAGGTTTTTTTGCCAGAGGTCAGGTTTGATGACCACCCCCCATATGCTTGTAGAAAAGGCGGGAGTGGTCAGCTCTGGAGGTGTCATGAAATGTAATGACTCCCATCAGAATCTCTAAGTGTGCTGTCGCCTCTGCTGCCGTCCTGCTGAGCTATTGAGCCAAGCAGTGTGGCCTCGATGGTTAAAGCTAATTTCCATTCACACAGAAATGTTTAGTGACAGCCATTTTACTTGTCCTTCTCTGGAGTGAAAGAAAGGTGTGAAAATGGTGTTACATGTTTTCTTTATGCAGTCCCTGGGGAGTAGCGGATGGCTACTGGTCCCCCAGTGTGACAAGTGGCTGCATTTACATGTAGTTGATTTCTGAAACATGCACATAAGAAACTTGGATCATCATTAGAAAAGGGGGAAAAAAAAGAAACCTGGATAGCTTAGTCACATTTCTGCTGATGAGACCTGATTTTATAGCCATTATTTCTGATAGGTCTCAGATCCATTTACATGCAAAAGACACGTGACTTGGAAAGTACTGGTATCTCTACGGCTACAGTGAGGTAAGGTCAAAGGAAAGTGCTTAACTGCTGTTTGGGGCTGTATCCAAAATAATTAAATCCAAACTCGAAATTTAACTGAAGAGGAAAAAGTATTGATTTTTCTGCTACAACTAAAAGCTTGAGCAAAATAAATCAGGATGCACAGCTAGGCAGCGGGTCATTTAGTCAATTTAAATACAAGGGCAGAGTGAAAACGGCCTAAGTCAGACCAAATGTTCAAAATCAACCGCGGCCTCGTATCACTTTACGGGCGATCATGTCCCCTTTTGACTGAACAGTCCCAGGAACTAAACCCTGGAATTAAATCAGGAACTGCTAATCCATTTTGAAAATCCCTGCTTGCATTCTCTTCACATCTGAAGAGTTGTGAAGATCAGGCGAGTAACAGACTTAAAACAACTTTGAGTGAGATGCATTTTAAACATACACACCAGTAACACAGAGACACCATGATGTTCTTTGTAGTTTACTGTTGCACCAGTCACACAACAGACATGCAGGGGTGGGGAAGGACCCTGAAAACACCAGTCGATTATGTAGCAGTAGAGTGTTTAATGGTGATTGATTTTTGCTTAACAAATAACATTTATTACAGTGTTCACAAAAATAGCCAGAGATTTCACCTTTAATACTGACATTAGCAGCAACTGGTGCTTCCATTTAGATCATTCCCAGGTTAATAGGAAGTGCAGTCCTGGGCCTAATACAGGGACTTTTTTTTTGAAGGGAGAGAACTAAATTTAAGCCTTTCGGTCAAAAATGAAGTAGCCTGAGTTCCAGCATATTTCTTCAAAGGTTTTTTGAGTTGAATAGTAGCATTTTACAGCATACCGATTTGGGATGTGTGCCCCTTTTAAAACAACACCACAAGTTAGAACAGCCACATCTATTGTTGACATGAGAGTTTCTCGTTTTAACAAAATACAGCTCTTATTCACCAGTTAAGTACATTTACAAAACAGAGAGGAGTAGACAGACAGGCAAGGTTTCTTACTAAAAATATGTATTCATTCTAAAAAGAATTTATAATGCAGGGATAAGAAATAAGGGCCGGTCTTTATTAGATACAGACATAAATATGTATACAAAAGTCCCTGTCCCTGAGAAATGAAATATAATATAGACCCACTTTAGGCTGTGTATGCCTGTATTATGCAGATATAAGCTTAAAAAGGGAAAAGATAAATAAAGGGTGACATTCAATGCTGGTCATTCACTCAACATCAAGTGACTGATGCTGCCAAGCCTCTCAGCTGCCAATGACGGGCCAGTGAATTAAGACGATACTGGTTTTCACTGTGAGTAGTATAAAAAAAAAAAAAAGGTTCATATTTTTAGACAGTCATTAGATTAAGCATAAAAAGACTGCTTGGTCCTCTAGCTTTGATTCTAAAATTAATCTTGATGCCACTCAGCATGTTAAATGTAAATGTGTGTGTGAGTGGCTGCAGCACAAACACAGGAAAGCAAATGTGACACTTATATCTCTAAATCTGATCACTGGCGTGGTTGGATACATTAAATCTGAGGTCTAAAATACAGTACTTCTTAAAGAGGAAATGAAAGTAAAGAGCCTGACTGTGAATATTTTCAGAGAGCTGTTGTCCAGACCTTTTTGGCAGCACTTGAAGCTGCTCCATACCTGCGCCTCTCTAAAAAGGGAGAAAGGGGAAATGGACTCTCTTACTTTTGAGTACTGCAATTTGCTGGTAGTTGGTGGGTGCCCTTTTTGCAAGTATGCAGGCTGGAGTGCAAGAATGCATCATGTAAGAGCATCACAAAGCCAGAAGAGACCACAGAGAGCCATTACAGCCTCTGCTGAACCAGCAAGCGGTGACCAAGTGTCATGTATCCGGATATATCCCGATCGTATCATGATCCATTTGAGAGCAAATGCAGCTCAAACCTGGTATCAGAATGCTTACTGCAGTTTGGGTGATGGTCAAGCCTCCAGCATGTTAGGAAAGCAATCGACACCTTTCACAGTACTGCTCAGCTAGTACGAAACAGTGTCAATAATCATGCTCTGTGAGGGGATGTTGGGGAAAAAGATGGCGTTTAACTTAACTAACTGCAAATGACTTACGGTTCAATTTGAAGTCTCAACATTATATCCTTTTGTCAAAAATAGAGGTCTTCACAGGCCCAAAAATTTGTGCCTGAACCCAAAAAGACCCGCAAACGTACTCCTTGGAACCAAACCGGATCCATCTATTGTTTGAAAGCTAGGACCTGGACTCAGACCCAAGTATCACCGATTTCACAGCTGATTGCCATTAACAAGCAAATATTAATTTACAAGTTGTCATAACAAAATTCTGTGCCTTAGCTAATGTAATGTTAGTAACCTTCTTCCATGTGCCTAACCATGATGCATCATCCATCCTCCTCAAGAAAGCTGGTAAAATACATCCAGGTTTTCTCTTATTCCTCTCTTGCTGATTGAAACAACATGAATCATCAATTCATTATTTCAGCTTTAAAGTCCACTTGCTGTCACGATGACGATGACCCAGACTTGGCTGACGGTATAAAATGTGGATCCGAACCCGTAGGGATTTCCAATTAGGTCTCAGGTTCTGGTCTACCTGTGAAGACTCTAATCAACAATCTTATATTCAAACCATAAACTTTCCAACTAGACATCAGATGACAAACATTTTTCGTTTAATGGCTGATTAATCATTTGTAAAATACCCACATAATACAGCAGTATGCTGTGCCATCAAAACTGCTGGCCTTGACTGAATCAAATAAGCAAAAGCAACAAAGAACCAGCATGTTCATTTTCCTGAAAAATCTGACCATTAAGCAATCTCTTAAATGTCACAGTCTATTAACCTCTATTGTAATTTCCCTTGCCACTTTAAGGAATTACATTCTTAACCAGACCTCAAAGACGGTCCTCATATTACTTGCTTAGCAAGTGCATGAATGTTACAACACACATAGATATTTAAAACCACCTTCCTATAACTTTCAATGTAAAATACCGACGAATATAACAAGGTTAGGTCTATCTCAATTATTACACCATGACACTTTATTATTCTGCAGTACTTTATTAGCAGCCCTAACCATTTTGGAAAAATACCAGCACTGGTTTTTACAGCTGTTATTGGTCAATGCCAATAGCATTCCTATATATCGCTGCATCTTGATGTCTCCTGCATCTTCCACAAATGACATTAAGGTAAACCATCAAAGCTGTCTGATAGTATCAGACTAGTGTCAACCCATCTTCACAGTGGGTCTGTGAAGCCCGCTGGGATATTGTACGCGGTATTGAGCTGTACAAATGAACCTGATATGTCTGAGCCACAGCAGACAGGACAGAATGTGCGGTCACTGAGGTGTGATGATCAGGCAGCCTAGTGCCGTAGCTGATGAAGTGGGAATGAGTTCCCAGAACAAACTCAGAAGCTCCATACTCCTTCCACACTGACAGCAGCGCTTCACTGAGCAAACAACACTCCACTATCATGCACATTCACAGACGCATACACATGCTGTCACTGATAAACATAGGCTTAACACTTTGCCTACAAAGTCAGTTGTATATATTTTCATTTCAGCTTAAAACTTAAAAGTGACTTGAGCCTTTAGGCAGGAAAAAATTCTGCACTGATGTGACTGTGTTTCTGATGAGCTTAGATAACAATGGAGCAATTCTATTTTAAAACAACAAACAGGATTTGCTATGTCTAGATTTACAGGTGAATCAGATTTCAGCACACTGGGTTGCTCCATCACTATGCCATAAGGTTACACTATGGAATATGGCCACTGCTGTGAAGGATGAAAAAGCCATGTGTTGGATTGTGGCTCTGTGTGTGTGTGTGTGTGTGTGTGTGTGTGTGTGTGTGTGTGTGTGTGTGTGTATCTCCTCATTACCTGCTGCTACCAGCGCCTGGTGACTCGGCCCCGAGTCTGCATCTTTCCAGCTGACTGGCCACAATCTGCCTCTCCACTTCCAGCTCCCTGGTTAGCCGCTCAAACTGGAGCTCCTGCAAATAAACACACAAAAAAAAGCATGGGCCAGAGGGTCAGGAATACATTCTCATCAGAGGGAGCTTTGCATACTTCTATTGACAGATATGACAAATTTGAAGTCAAGATGAGACAGTTTGCTCCAGTGTTGTGCTTCATCATGGCATTGAGGTTAATAATGACACAAAACAGGAGCTTAAGGCACAGCAAACAAGCAAATTCAACATAGAAATGTTTGCTCACAAGTGGCTTTAAAAAATAGGCACCATGTACATTCCCACACACAAACTTAGGGGATACACAGCGCACACAAGCTATACCGTACTGCCATTTTTCCAGCCCACACAGAGACAAGCACCACTTCAGTGGGTGATATTTAGCCTTGGTGCCACTGTTCCTATGGGAGTCGAGTAGAAATCAGCATTTGACTAATTATCTAGCCTGGGCGACGCTATTACTTGCACGGCTCTCTAGCTTCAAGGACTGCATCATGACACTTATAAGACATGCACGGGGTCTTCTGTACACAGAAAATTATTGCTGATGATAAAACGGGTCTGCACACACACACGCACATACACACACACACATTTGCATACCTTAGGAATACCTTTTTACTCACCCACATCACTACCATGGCAGTATAAAGAGTATCTGCACTCTAGCACCAACACTTATGTTCTCTTAAAAAGGCCTCGCTCACCATAACTTTATGTACAGATGGCAGGACTGTCGCCTTGCTATCCTTAGTTGTCCCTTATAATGTCCATTAACATGGTCAATTACATTCAGAGCCAGCTGCAGACACTCACGGCCCCACACTCACACACACACTCACACACACACACACACACCGGCTCTCAGCTTCTTTTGTGACCTGTCTGAGGAAGTTTAGTCAGCCTGTGGCACTTAGACCAGCCTACTTTTCACACCTACTCTCAAATGTTCCCTGAGGGCGCATTGAAATTTCCCTTTATATTGTAGACATGTTCTGCCCACCCCTCCCCCAAACTATTGCTTGATATCCTCCACTGCTCCCCTCTCCTCTACCTCAGTTGTAGATATGTGAAGCTTGACTGCAGTGAGAGGGAGCATGCAGGAGGGAAAACTGCTAAGTCCTATTTTCTTAACATTATGAATTTTTTTCCACGAGAAACCCCCCATTATATCTTGTCCTGATAAATCTATATTTATCCCAAAGGAAATGTTTGCACCTCCAATGGTTGCTATAGGTGGTGAAATGAACATATTCACACGTCAATGATATAAGAAGAACAGCATGATATGGAGACAGGTTATTGTTCACCTTCCTGATGTGGTGGAGGCTGTTGTTAGTTTGCACAAAAGATGGTAAAACCCTGTACCTCACAGTGGCTATATCCTCCGGTAACATTCTTCCCCTGCAATATTCAAACCCAATCCACTGACAAAATAGTGCAGAATATGTCCACATCTTGTTGTGTAAACCAGTTTTTACTGAACAATAGCGCAGCTTACAAAGCACCAGAAATCTTCAGGACTGATAAAAAGAATTTCCTGTAGCTGTTCCTCAACAAAAGCTTCCTATGGGTTCCAGGTGGAAACCTTTTAATGCTAAGATGCAGCAAAAATGTTTAGTTTGCATTAGCAGCATATTAACACAGCAAATACATCTCCAGTACAGCTGTGGTGATGCTGATATCAGTTTCAAAGTGTGAAGAGGAAACACAGAAACTAAACTCCTAATCACAGAAATTCAGTTACAAGCTTAAAAAAATGGTGCCATCTCTAATAATACCAAAGTGGCAGATAAATATGCCATGCCTTTCAAAATATTGGTAGAATCAAACAGTTAAAGAAAAAAATTGCACAACTTTTTCTGTAAATGTCATGTTTGATTACATATAACTTTACTCCTCCAATTTAATTGGCCTTTGAGCCGCGACTTGCCGTGAGAGAAACACTCGAGAAAGCAGTGTAAATCCCCTGGATACCAAAAAACTCAGCATAAAAAATGTTCATTTTCAGATCATTAGCCCAGCATTTGACAGCATTAAGAGGCATTCCTGATACAAACACACACTCACAAGAGTGCAGATACACTTCAGGAGCAGGACAGAGATAGATTGGCCACAACACTGATTTACTTAGAAGAAGAAATGGGCCATCAATCCTCTGTGTGACACAAAACCCCCAGAGAGAGATTTAGACACATGAAAATTGCCAATTTCAACCTTTCATGCCAACCAATCATTCTGTTCTCCATTCTTACTTTTTTTTGACTGATATGACAGATGTGACTCAGTATGAATAGTCAAAATTTGAAAATCGGAATTGTATTTTGACACTATGTATGTGCAGATCGTCAAGGGGGGAAGGACATATTCAATTCATATGCTGCATTTGACACAGCATTCGTTTTAAGAAATTGACTTAAAAAAACCTTTCTTTTAGTCATTAAATTTTGAGATCTGAAATCTTGGTCCAGCACGTACTCAACCAAATCCTTCCAAAATCCACATGAAGCCTGAAGGTCACCGACAATATGGCCAGTTCTCTTGCTAAGCCCCAGGACTGAACCCTTCTAAGTGATAGACAATTTGGTCGTGCAAGTCGGAGGATCGTCCCCCCCCAGAGACAGTCAAAGGATTGAGCTATTATGACACCATTTCTGAACTCACACAAAGATAACTGTATCTTGAATGCATATACGGGGCCTGAAATGGCTTCTGCTAGCTGCTGGTTTGGCACACAGAAGATAACTTTACAGAGGAAACCACAGGGCAAGAGTTCAGGTTTGGCCTTGGATGTAGAGGAGAGGGAGGACATGGGATAATGGTGACAAGAGGGTGAGACGATGAGAGAGAGCGAGGGACAGAGAGGATAAAGTCTAACTGTTGCTTATTACAAATGTAGAATAACTCCAGTGTGTGATTCTGCCTGCAATGTGCGAGACAGAGAACATAAGGTCAAAGTGACAAGAGATGGGTATAACTCACATGGATACTGACATATAAAAGGAAGGAAGGAGAGAAACTTAACATTCAAACATTTACATACAGCTCAGTGCCACTATATGGTAGTCTGAGAACACTAGGTCACTGTCATATGCATGACTGTAAATGGGACTAAGACAGTCTAAATCCACACTGACACATATGCTTTCTCACCCACTCACCATCGAGTTTCAGTATGCACTTCATGTATGAATATGTAGCAGATGCTTATGGAACAGAGATTAAACATATGGTGACAGATAGACCAAACTGTCTTGTTTACTGTCTAAATGAAGACAGAGATTTCCTGCTCCTGCAAATGTCACTATTCTTGGCCCACCATTCCTGTGCCTTCTTTCATTTAAGCTCATTATCCAATTGTTTTGTTTGGCAGCACATCACCTTCTCGAGTCCCGCGACTTCATCTTAGGCGGCACTTGTCATTATGGAGCGGTACACGCAGGCAGGGGAGAAATAAACAGCCGTGCCTTTCTTAATACCTCACATAAAAAGTTGGCCTTCAGTCCTGCTGATTAGATGGTCTGTGATCTTTATCAAGCACAGCAGAGAGAGACATCTGCTGTAGACATATGGCACAGAGGTCTGCCACTACTGATATTCATAGCTGCCCCAAGCCTATGGCGGGCGGCATCCTGCCTGCACTCCCAGCACAACCCTGCTGTTTTCTCACAACCCAGATTCCAAAAGAGTTTGGGCGCTGTCTAACACAAATCAAACAGAATGTGATACCTTACTAATCCTTTTTGACATATACTCAACTGAAAACAGTACAAAGACAAAAACAAAATTATGTTCTACCTGACCACCCTCATTGATTTTGTAAATATATGCTGAATTTGATGTCAGCAACACATTTCAGACAAGCTGGGAGAGGAGCAAGAAAAGACTGGGAATGTTGTGGAATGCTCCAAAAACACCTGGTTGATCATTCCACAGGTAAACAGGTTCACTGGTAACAGGTGATACTATCATGACTGGGTATGAAAGGGGCATCCTGGAAAGGCTCAGTCATTCACAAGCTAGGATGGAGTGAGTTTCACCACTTTGTGAACACATGATTGTGTAAAGGATATTACTACATGGGCTCAGGAACTCTCGGTTTGTTTGCACACAGCTTGTTTGCAAATGACTGCATTGTCTTTCTGTTAGCATAACAGTGTCCCAACATTTTTTGATTTGGGATTGTACTATTGAGAGGCATGGAGGCAGTCCAAAGCTTCCTGCATGGAGCTCCGTCCTCCACGTCTTTTCAATCACATGATAAATCATTACAGCACTATTCTCAGCTGCACAATTGTATCGTTTTTTGTGACAAAGTTGTTTTCATTGAATTGTGTTTATTGTTATTTCCATCGGTGAGAATAGCTAATACTTTTGAGAAACAGGAGGATGGAAGAATTAGGTGGCCAATTCACTCCGATCCCGGAGCCAGCCATGAAACAACAGTGCACCCCTTCTGTCATGTCGAGTTTACTGGCCTCTCAGGTAGCTTTGAGGATTACTGCCATGCCTCTTTACTCTGTCATCCTTAGGCTTTCCCTTGGGGGAAAAAAAGTTTGAAAGCTTTCTTTCTCTCGCACACATCAATAGACTTTCCTTATTCTGCATGACTCATTAACACTATTATGAATATGGATCCAATATGTCCATAATTAGCTTGTGATAGCAGGGCTATGTGCCAAAACGAGCCCTGGTCTGATGAAATAGGGACAAGGATCACACTAGTAAGTAGGGCTCACATTAGCCATGGAGGGAGAGTACTCACTGCTCTGTGTAATTCATTGCAATTTCCATGCTTGGCCCCTACACAGAACGGGACACATTTATTCAGCATAACGATCAGACTGAGCACAGCAGTAATGACCATTAAAACGAGGCCTATGCTTATTTAACGGGTGTGGGCCCAGCCTTGGTTGGTACCAGGCTTAGCTTAGAGAGAGAGGACAGGGACAATGGGTGGCCAGCTTTCCTGTACCAACAAGGCCTCTAATGCTTTTATTTGCCATTACAATGAGCCTGTTGGGTCTGATCTGCCTGTAGTCCAAGAGCTGATTCAGATCCTGTCCCCATGTGTCCTCCGATGGGCCCTAAAGAAACAGATGACACATGGCAGCAGACCGCGCCACCAATATACAGACTCCCTTGTCATCTTTATGGATGCTGACAATACAAGACCCATCTGAAATGCCTGAAGTGGCTTGTGCTTGCTGCTGGTTCAGCACATAGACTGTGGTGCAGCATACCTAGATAAGAGAGGCTTACACACACACACACACACACACACACACACACACACACACACACACACACACACACACACACACACACACACACACACACACACACACACACACACACACACATAAACCCCCAAATGCCATACAGCTAAGGTATCAGTCAAGAGTTTGGACACAGCTTTTCATTCAGTGGCTTCTATTGTTTATTTTCTGCATTGTATATCAAAACTGAAGAAATTCCAACTATAAAACAACACACATGGACTTATTTAGTAAGCAAAAACATGTAAAGAGAGCAAAATAATTAATTTTGTATGTATTTCCAGTAAGATGCATCATTTCACATCCTGTCCATAAAACAAGGAATCTATGACATCATTCATGCCACTTATATGTATGACAGATTAGGATAATGTGATGCTGTGCTTGTGATGTGAGAAACTGTGCTTGAATATTCTTGGTAACTTTATAAGATTATTATCTTTGCCCAATCCTTTATAGTGAGTGTCCAAATCCCACTATTAATTAAGACTTGAGATCTTATCCTTAACACAGTTTTAGAGCCTGTGTGAGCCTGTGTAAAAAGTGTGCTTTGGTAGTGCTGTGATTTGGGCTGGCCCTGTATGTTCATTTGTGATATTCAGATCCATTTTGCATAACCAGTGCAGATGGCATTTCCGCTTAACCAAAGATGGGAATCTACCAGAAATACGTTTGTTCATTAAGCGGCAATGAGGCTTGACAGCTCTGCGTCCTCACTGCAGTGTGGCAGCCCCGTTCCAACGAGAGCGCGACAATGCTGCACAGTGGGAGAATGACAGCAGAGGTTAAAGGATTTCTGCAGCAGCAGGGACAGAAAAGCAGGCCCGAGGTGTGAGCGAAGAGAACGGGCCTCAGAACAGGCTGTGTGACCAGACCTGAAGGAACCACGCAGTGCAATTACTTACAAAAACTGCCACAAAGTCACCTTGTTAAAAGACGAAGGTTTGAGGAAACTGGCTGCAGCGTCATGCCACCATAGCAGAATTATAATAACCACGTTGGATAGAAAGGCATTTAAAAATACAGTAAAGTGGCTTGCTGGGGTAAGAGCGTACAGCTGCAGGCATAGCTATAGGTGAATCAGAGGGAGAAAATTGCTTTAGCACCCACAGCTGCACCACAGCTTTTATACTGTATAAGCTGATAATGTGACAAGGGGCCACAAACAGAAATATGAAACATCATTCACTCACAGATAATGGAAAAGCAAGCTTACAATAGGACATCATTTCTGCAAGGGTTTCTAATGCGGCATGACAAGCATTTCTAGCAGGAAACTTGCAGAGCAACTAAAATGATTTTTTAAATTCTTCTATCAAGAGAATAATGACACAGCAATTATATACAGGCGTGGAATTTAAGGTCAGAGCAGCATAATACTATTGCAGAAGTTGAGTTCTTCCAAAGTGTCATTTTCTGGTCCATATCTGATGCGTTGCTGGCTCCCTATGTCCAATCCCACCCACCATGGTGACCTCTCTGTTGTGCGAGTACACTTTTGCTGCTTATGATTCTGCTCACCATCTTGGATCGCCACTGTAAGCAAGGTTCATAGCAATGGCTGAAAATGCACAGTGTTCTAACAACCACCAAAATACAATATAATCTATCGGACCTTGGCTGAAGTTTCTCTGTCCTCTAAGTTTGGTGAAAATTTTAAAATCCCACACATGGAGAGTGAATAAGCTAAACTTGATGCTTGAAGCATTGCCTTAAAAAACAACTGAGATGTGATCCAGAATATTCTGATTACTCCACGGATGACATGCATCATGTTAAAATGTTAGTTGCACATCCTATCGAAAAGGCTCCGACGATAACAGTTTTCTCTAGACCTCATCACTCCAAAAATAATTTTACGTTGGTGGCATTTCAGATCAAATATGCTGCCGACACAGATGAGTAAGACCGCTGAGAACATCGTTTTCCATATGTGAACAAGGAAAGGAAGTCATATTTGGGTTTGATAATTAAAGTGTCATTAAAGAAGCTGTCATTTGTGTGGTGAATGCTATTAAAGGAGCTGTCATCTGCTTTAGCAAGTGCTGCAGCTAGCACTTGCCACACAAGAGATTGACAACAAAAGAAAGACTGTCAATAACAAAGACATCGAGGATAGACTGTATGGGGGAGAGAAAGAGAAAAAACCCTGTCAGTGCTCACGAACATATCCAATAAGTTCAAAATCTGTTACCAGGCGACTTTTTTCCCAACAAATTCCTTTTGTTGGGAGGATTTTCCCATTCATTTATTTGTCCACTTTGGTAGTTCTGGCTTATTTACAAGGGTGGGCACAATGTCTTATTCTCAGTTACTTTGGGGGCCATGCCTGTCACATATTGTTGGAACAGGCCTCTTGTTTAATAGCATCATCTTACCCATTTAGCTAATGTGTAAAAGCCAAGAGTCAAAAACATGATTTCCAGATGCAAATTACAAAAGTCTTTCCCCACATTTAAAAATCAAGCATTGTTTTTCTTCATCCACCAGGTTGTTTGATCCAACTTTTGTACTCAACCTGCTGTTTAGTGCAGCTACAAGCTGTTAAATCTCAACAAAAGCTCTTCTGTGACGCCGCTGATAATAATGCCATGGCACGGTGGCAGTAAATGAGAGCAACTCACAAAGGCAATCTGTATCTCCTCGATTGGAACAAAAACCCCAAAATGCTGCCGCGGTGTAATCACACAGTCAGTGCAATTCATGTAGACCTGTGAACATACTATTCCTCTGAGAGATCAATAGCGTTGTGTCAGACAAAAAGAACATTGCTCTGGGCCAAAATCAGGAGAGTAAGCAATCTAGGGAGTGTCAATCTGGAGGTTGCTGTAGTGAACAAAGACTGCAGTGACTTGTGCGATTACCTCAGGATCAGTCGTTTAGAGAAACTCATCTGAGAGATGTTTGGGCAGAGGGTGATATACAGAGACATAAACCTCATTGGTGATTCACCCAGTCAAGTACCTTAACTTCCTCAGTGGGCATATGCCAGTCCAAGGACAGGCCAGCAGCATTTACTGTGCTTCCACCTTCCTGAGTACAACTCCTGCTCCCCAATGACCGGGTCCTCTGCGTGTGCTGTTGACAGTGGCAATGATTATAGTGATAATGATGATGATGACAGTGATGGTGATGAGTATTAGCAGGCTAGCTGGGGGGAGATCTCCCAGGGCTGGGTTCAAAACGACAGCGCTGTGCCGTGCCAGACACACACACCACTCTTTTGACATCATGTCACATTGGGAGCAGATTATCTCCTCTTCCTCTTTTCCTTCTTTTCTGTTTTCCTCTGCGTTGACAGCCTCCTGCCACAGCGCTTTAGAGAACCATTCACAGGTGACAGCCTCTCTGACTCTGCCTCCCTCCATCATTCTCACACACTCACTTTTGTCCTTTTCCCTTTACTCACCACCCTCTGCGCCCTTCCTCTGTATCTGAGCGTTTTGTCTTTCCTCTGTATATGAGCACTCTCCTTCACCTGAATCCCTCCCCTCTGAATCTGTCTCACTCTTTCTCTCTCACACTTGTTCTGCTCCCCCATGGGGTAATTGCTCGGAGCCAGGCTTCCATTTTTATGACTATAATCGAGGCCAGAATGCTTATGCCTCTAGATTTCTCCTTGCCTGTGTCACAGTGGCAGCATGAGGGAGAGGAAGGCAGATAAGACCCTGAGGAGTGGAGAAAATCACTAGTCGATTGTAATTAGAGTCCTTATTTCGCCTATGGAGGTGGAATGGACACTATGGCCTGCAGAGAGAGAATTCAACCTTTCTGCTGCACCTATGGCATGGAAACACATAAGGGCATTGCCCTGGCCCCAACTATTAACTCCTTAAGCCGGGTCACTCAGACAAAGATGACTTTGGCTTCATTAAAACATGACAGAAGCTTGCATTGGTATCTCAAGTAGGTAATATTTCAGCCAGCTCATCAAGTCCTTAAGAGCGTGCTGGAGTTGTAGCACTCAAAGCAAGGTCAGCTCATGGGCTTTGCAATGTACGCTGGAGTGTGTGTGTGTGTGTGTGTGTGTGTGTGTGTGTGTGTGTGTGTGTGTGTGTGTGTGCCTGATTCAGATGAAAAGCGGGTCAAAGAGTGGAACTCCACTTTGCTATGGAGAAGCAGGCGGCATACAGATATTTCATGTGTAATGGACTCCGAGGAAGTGGGAAAATTCCATTGTGGTGCTTTATGAGAGGTGGTGTGTTGAAACACCATAGCACGGCCCGCCTGTGAGGCCTTCTTTGCCAGTTGTGTGGTACATATAGGCATGTCCAGGCATAGCTAATAACAGCATTACTCTGAAGGCAAAGCCTCATAATGGAGGAGGAAGCACACCAAAAGACAGAGTTTTCAAGGGCAAAAAACCACAGTCCTGATACCAAAAATTATGTGCTCAACAGCGCTTTAGATTGCAAAGACCAATTTATCCACAGAATTACATTAATGTTTGAGGGGAAATCTCCCCACAACACAGAAAGGATAAAGAACCAAATCAACTTCCTCCTCTGACCCTGTCTGAAGCTCTTATTGCTACAAACCCATTTAAAGTACCTGTCAAGTAAAAAGGCACTGAAATCTGAACTAGGCTTCAGATCATGATCCATGCAGAAACACATACTATAGAGTTTGGTAAGTGTGCAGCTGATACATGTTGACAACAAAAACAAACCTGCTTTCAACACTATGGATGACGCCTGAAGTGTTGTTGATATTGGACATTAGCCAGCTGCTACTCGTATGTAGATAATAACTCTACATTTATTTTTACCTATCTTTGTTCAACATCTTTGTGTTTTTTTTAGTTTTTTTTCCATTTGTCTTGGAGCTGTGTGTAAAACTTGGTCAGTAGAGCAGATTTTGATTCACTATGACTGTGAATGTGTTGTGTTTCTGCAGTAAGCTTTGACATTTCCAGTCGTTATTAATGCTTAATAGGCAAAGCATACATAACAGGTTTACTCTCCAACAATGTGCGAGCTGTAAGGGAGGCACAGGCCTCGTCATCACCTACCATCCTTCCCACTCTTTCCGTTTCTCCAGCCTACTGATGGTGTAACACAAACATAACTAAAATAGGCATACTGAGAAGCCAGTGAACACGTGTGTGTACATTAAGGAGTGCTTGGCGAGGACAAAAATCAAAGTTGACCCAACTAAAAGGCCCCCCCACTCCTGCAGCTATTCCTCTCCTGGGAGATCCGGTAGAAAGCAGAGATAAGGGCAGAGTGATCAATGAGATGCTCTTTAAAGATCTGACCTGACACTCATTGATGCCTGTTATGTGGGTGCCACAGGCTCCCTTTCTAGACAACCTAAGGGCTCCTGTATACTTGTTTCAAAATCAAATCTGGCTTGTTGTCTCTCATAAGGACGCTGGATACAGTGCTGGGTGCAACTACGAGGGTATCCAGCATATACAGTCTATATGTATATTCATCCACATGTTACAGTATGTGTATTTACATTTGTGCACCTGAATGGAAATGGCAGAAATGCTTTGCAAAAACATTGTTCCATAGCGCTACAAGTGGTCAGATTTGGAAGTCATAGAAGAGTGGACTACTGGCCTTGGAGGAGGTCTGCGTTCTCTGAATAGCCTTCTAGTTGTAACATGGATTTGAGGTCTTAAAATCAGCTCTACAACCAGCCTTGCCGTACATTTGAAGGAAGCTATTCGAAAACGGAAATATCACTTGGTTTCCCAAAATGGCTTAAAGATATGTTACAAAGCCTTCACAACAGCCACTTTAATGATGTAATCTTGTGGCACTCTATTTCACAATATTTCCATAAATGTAGTTGGAATCACATTTTGATTTGCATTTTAACCAACATGTTGGAAACTCACCTGACATTTGCATATTATTTGGGTAGAAACAGTCATAATATCTCAAAGCAAAGCAAACTAAGAATGAAAACTAATAACAGAATTTTAAATTATTACCTAATTACCAAAAGCCAATTACCTTGCAGATCAGTCATACTCTAACGCCATTCCAGACCAGTTTTTACTACATTTCATATCTGCTTTCATATCTATGACTTTTGTTCATTTTAATTGAAGCACTGTGTTGTGTTCTGCTGTTGCAAAGGATTTCAACCAGACACAAAAGAAAAAGTATTTCATAGTCTCCTAATCGGGCAATGATGTGGTGTTTTTGTCTATGCATGTACATGCACACAATGTAATCTCAGACAAAATGCAGTCAACCATTTTGCATCAGTGAAAGCTACATGGAACCTGTACCTCCACTCCTTGTAACACACAAACTTGATATACTGGATATAAGCACGAGCTTAAAGGACTAACATGAAAAATGTTCAAGTAAAGATGTAACAGTATCCAGCTAGAGGAGTGTTTATGAGGGCCAGAAAAGAAACTAGTTCATATGACATAGTGTCCAACCACCATAGAAGGCAAAGTGTTGATAGTGGTTCTGAACGACCTCACTGGTGGTGAGGTGAAAAGCCTGCTGTCACAGAGAGGGGGCAGACGTGACAATTGTTTAAACATGGAGATAATGACACACGTTATCAGTCTCTCCTGGAAGGCGTTTGTAGTGCTACATTCGGTTGTTCGCATGAAAAAAAAAAATTGTTCAAAAGTTCAAACCCTTTTTTTTTCCCACTCCTCTGCACACCGGGCCAGTGTTGGTTTTGGGAAGTTACCAAAATTGTTGAATACAGCCTGATTTCCCAATATATCTATTCAAACAGTAACAGTCAAACTTCTGGTCCAAAGCAATTTGCATGGGATGCACCATACTGTGTGGTTTTGACAACATCTCATCATTGTGATATACAGGGATTTTCCTACCAATATTATACTACATTGATACTGATACATATTTATCAGTCAACACTGCATTTACTCCAAAAGTGTGGCATCACTGAAGGGTAGAAGCGTAAATCAACTGATTGTTGCTCCTGCATTTTTAAACTATTTATTATTTATTTTATTTTTTTTACAGCAGGCTGGTTATTGTGCGAGTCCCTGTTACAGTGTGAAACTGCAATTCAACATGGGGCGACCGACTCTAAACCTTTGTCATCAGTCTTTGACAAGCTTTCTTTTCTTTTCTTTTCTTTTCTTTTCTTTTCTTAAAAAAAAAAAAATCGCACCTTGGCAATTTGGAGATCATAGAAAGTCCTGACTTTATTTACCCAATTAACCTCGTTGCCTATCACTCATGCATGCTCCTTGACTGATAACAAAGTATGTTCATATCACTGGGATATAATTCTTTTGGAAACTGATAAATAATAATAATAGTACTATAACATTGACTTATCACCCTGCCCTTCTACGAGTTGCGAAAGCAGAGGAAAAACTGATTTACAGCAAAGATGACAGACTCTCTGTGAGTGATGGGGCAAAGAAAGCTAAGAAAAGGTTGTCAGATTTAGTGTTAAAACATATGGCTGTCGTGTCTCTATACTGAGGGAGTGTCTGACATCCAGTGAGGCAACATATGACATTCATGTCAGATGCCATTAAATCAATTATGCTTTCAATGAGGAATCACCTTGAAAAGGCACACAGTTCATCGTTCAACATTTTACAGTCAGTCAAGAAAACTCTTTTTAAACATAATAAATAAAATCTGATTAGACATATTATGTCTAATCAGACTTTATGTTCCCATTCATGAGGAAGTTGTTGTTTCCTACTGCAATTTACAATAAATAGGGTCCTCTTCTGGCTCAGATTATGCTTTCAGTAACAAGGTGTGAGAGAAAAAATAGGATAAAATGCAAAAGAGCTACTTGAGTGGACTGCCAGCTTTAGAGTTGAATACAAAAAATAATAATAATAGTAATAAACACAATGTACTGCATAAACTGCACAATGTATCAGCTGCAAATGGTATTTTGATAGATGATTCTCATAAGGAATTACTGAGTATTGATTTTTTTGGACACCTATTTTCTTTTTATCTATTCACAGAAACACCAAAAACATCTATGGGCCTAAAAAAAAAAGAATAAAGTCTAAAAAGAAAAAAGTAAAAGACATTGACTACACACACCAGAGTGCTATGAATGCTGAATCTACAGAAAAGACAATCTGTCTGGATGAGTGCCACAGCCGCCTACTGCTTCAATTACACTTAAGATGAAACCGATAAAAAACTAGGTCTTAGATAATCCTCGAAACAACCCCTCTGGGTAAATGAAATTTTAATAAGATAATAAATACTGAAGATGGGAAATTTGTAAAGTTAATTCTGAATTACACAGTTACATTAACACAGTTTTAGGTTATGTGGTTGAGTCCAGCTTGAAAAATAGCATGTGTGATTGTTCAAAGCAAGTGGAAATGTGCAGAAAAAAAAAAAAACATTGACATTTAAACACTTAAAAAGGTCTATGATAATTCATTATGGATGTGACATCCAGATGGTGAATCAGTGCTATTAAAGAGGCACAGAGCAAAGACAGGAGTCTAATAAGGAGGAACTGCAGCACGAATCAAATCCTCAAATGAATGGCAAAAAAATCTGGGGCTTGTTAGTAGTCAGAAGGGAAGGAAGAAGGAAGACACAAGTCAAGGCAAATGAACACACAGGGAGAATGCAACCATAATATGTCTGTGAATCTGTCCTTGTTTGGGCATCTGGGCAAAGCCTACGCAGCTGTAACCACAGCAGTGACAGAAACAAAAGTTTGGAAAGAGAGTGAAGAATATAAGTGAAGGCAGGGAAATCAGCCAATGAAAAGGCAACGAAACGGGGGCAAAACATAAAAGACAGCAGAGCCGTAAAGCAAACACTTACCAAACACCCAGTCATCCTAAGACCCAGCCCCAACTGCGACCACAGCAACAATGCAGCAGGCTTGCATGTTTACATCGACAGCAAAATCCCTCGAAGGTCTGCCTCTTAACAATCACAGGAAAACCTCCCGCAAAAGCACAGAGGGAAAAAACACACTCACACTAACCCAGGCTCTGACCTCCCCCCTCTATTAACTCTCACTCACCCTCTGATTTGCCTCTCCAAGTTAAATACTAAGGAGAACGCTCATTTTACAGCCTCTACTCTTTAGCAGGAATCCCCTTTGAGGCATGTCTCCAGCCAGCCACTCTAAAAGCAAGAGCTCAGGCAGGCTCGCTCTTCCTGCTTGCCTGCATAGATATCTGCTCTAACCGGACGAGCCACTGAGGAATACTCCAGGGAAGGAAGTGACATCGGCAGGTGCTCCCTCCTTCCTTCCTTCATTGCTCATGTAAACAATACCCATTTTCCCGCAGTAAGTCTAAATGCGTGAGTCATTCGTTAATAAATACCAGAGAAAGCGTTCGATTCATTTCAAACTGTGTCACTCTGGAAAGAGAAAGCTATGTGAGATGTCACAGAAGGAAATTAACATCATTAATAGCGTGTAGATCTCTTTAGCCCAGTTTGCCCTGTGCTGGAGTCCCAGGAATATGGAGGGCTGGAGGGAAGCCAGAGAGGAAAGGAGTGTGTGTGTGTAACAGAAGGGAGTGTGGATGAATCACACAGAGACAGGCATAGATGGAGTGAGTCAGAGGGCATGTCCCGCCACAGGCTCACGAACCCAGCGAGAGATGATCTTCCTAGTTGTCCATTCATGCAAGCCAGGCCATGACTGCAGGCAATAAACAACCAATAGCTCCTAGTCAAGCTTATTCCACTTCAATTTTTCCACAAGACAAAAAAGAAATAAACAAAGTCCACTCCGACCACAGTTCTGCTATAAACAAAAAATCTTTTCATCGTCCCACACACAGAGAAATGACAACTTCTGCTGTGAGCTCTGTGCCGCAGAGGTAAGTTATATGATTACAGTGACAACAGGGTGTGTGACACAAATTCGCAGGAAAAAAAAGGTGACATACGGCGCCCGGTGGATTTCTTCTAAGTCAAATGTGTCAGTCACCAGACAATTTAGTGTTCTATAAATGTCATTGTGCAAAAATGGTTCATAAAAGCTTTAACGGTGCCATAATAGGACAGCTAGGAGAGTGAATCAATGGGCTCTTAGCGGAGTGTGAACGGAAGAAACACACAACCTGTTCTTTGACGGAGGCCAGGATGTTGTTGGCGGTGTTGTCAGCCTCCATGTTGCGGCCAGTTGAACTGTCGCGGATGGTCAGCAGAAGCCCCTCCTCCGTCACTGGGCTCTGCTCAGGAGCTGGCATTCCTCCTGCGTGGACAAACACACACGCACAAACACACACACCAAGATCTGGTCACCACAGGCGCTCTTCTGGAATAAAAAAAAACAAAACAAAGAAACTCCACAATCTTGTACACACACACCAGAGTGCGAGTGCATGCATGTGCAAATACACCACACTCTTTGAGTAAGCCACTCCCCGATATACACAGGCGAGTGATGAGCAGTGACTATCAATGGTCACACGCCGCCACCGCCAGCAATACACAAATGTACACCCACACACGCCATATGGCCCAAAGAGGAAAAAGGCTGTCGATGTTTCACGTCTGTGACAGTGCAAATCAATGCCATATGGCCTTGAGACAACACACAAGTTAAATAATGATTTGTGTATGTAATACAATCACATAAAAAAATATAACACAAACAGAACAACAGCCAACGGTTCTACTGAAGGCGTAAGACAATGGAAAATCAAATCCTGAGGATGAAAAAGCTGCCCTAAAATACCAAGCATGTGTGCGCGCAGGTGATGACAACACACGTTTGTGTATAAGATGCAGTGGAAAGGCCGAAGATGAGTGAGGGCAGGCCTTTAAAAAAAAAACAAAAAAAAAAACTGAAAACAAGTCAGCAGCCCCACAGAGGAGATAAGGTGTTCCTGTCTCCTTCGCTCTCACTGGCCTCTTGTCCTGGACTGAAATGAGAAAGTAGAACGAATAGTTATGGTCTCATTATATCTGTTGACAGGGAGAATGTCAAGGGAACGCTGCTCAAGGTGGATCCATATTTACTAGAAAGTGCCTGTTGAGCCAGACAGGGCAGCTAAAGGCTGCGATGGCTGCATCACAGCTCAGGGCTGCAGCCGCAGCAGCAGCAGACAAATGCAAGACGTCTAATAACACAGGAGGTATGTGACTTCAGGGAAACAGGGATTTTATTTTACTATGACTTTTACTGCCTTCGAGATCCACTGCCAGTGTCATCTCCAAGATACCAACATAAAGACATATTCCACCCGTTGGTTTCTCCGCATCTATTGACTCGCATGATTTACTGCACCAGACAGAATGCAGGCGAGGTGATGCATGTTGTGGTGAGACGACATCTTTACATGTAGAGGAACTTAAGCAGTTAAAACCACCATGACCATACAGTAATTTACAAAGTAGCCCCATCGCTAGCAACTGAATCCTCCTTCAATGCAAGTATTACAGTATGCCAATCCATAATGACAGCCTTAGGGTGCATGGAAGACCTGATGTACAGTAGCTTTACTGAATGAGTCAATTTCTTGCCAACAGACACCATTTTAAGGGTTAAAGGGTCATATACTGTCAAGTAAAAGCAGATTTGAATGCTTCTAACACACACACACACACACACACACACACACACACACACACACACACACACACACACACACACACACACACACACACACACACACACACACACACACACACACACACACACACACACACACACACACACACACACGAGTAAGGAATCATTTAGCTCAGGCTGACAGCCAGTTTGTGTGAGCTGGTTGGGTTGTTTACAGTGAGAACATAAAAGTTTTTGGCCAGGGGATGAGGCAGTTGGGGAGGGAGGCAAGGAGTACGTGGGAGGTCCCCCAGACATTTGGACGAAATGTGACCTCGAGGTATTCTGGGAGTCTGTCACCAAGGCTAAACAACATTTCAAGGTGTCTGAGCTGAACTGAGTCATGTGCCAGCCCTGGTGTTAAATGACAGATAAGGTTTTATGACCACCAAGTATGTTAGTCCGCACAGGATATTCCATGTATCCCCCTGTCAGTCTCCCAAATTCCTTTCCTGCTCATTCACATTGTTGCAACATACTGCTTTGACTCCCGCCCACCTCCACTGCAGCCTCTGAATCAAGGACATGGCACTTGATTCCCAGAAAACACAGTAACAGGAAACGGGAAAAGCTGTTTGAATTTTGAGCTGTTGGAGCTCCTCCTCCCTGACTTCTGCACAAACACAGAGGGGAACAACACAGGACTGACTGAGTGCAAATTTTAAAACTGACAGAAGCTGCCAAGCCAGTTGGGGTGGACAAAATCCTTTCTGCTTTTCCTCTCAGCATCTTCTCACAGGAGGACACAGAAGTGCGTGGCTATGGAAGCTAAGCACTGTTATGGTAACTGTTATTTAAAATCACCATATGGGCTATATAATGCCTTTCTGTAACCCTTCACTTTTTGATAAAACATGCCATCCATAAAAAGTGACTTCCTAGCTTCTGAAAAAAGAAAAGTCCTCATGCTTTGACCACAATCTGTGTATATAATCTTTCCAAATGAATATTTCTCAGCAGTGTAAACCTGACTGTAGGAAAGTGCACACTAAGCAGACTGTAGGAAATGGAACCACAGAAAAAACAACATGCAAAAAGCAAAGCAAAACCTACAGAAGGCGGCATTAAGCAAAGAGAAAGTGTGATATGTATCTGAGCCTACCTCTGAAATTCCCCATTTTATCTGGTCCAGAATGATTTCACTTTGCTTAGCTTGGAGTTCTCAGGAGCTCTGGGAGCTCTGGAGTAAAACAACAGCGCTGCTGCCAACCTACCACAGTCCTATAGGCACATGGCTGACTGGTTCTTCAACATTTCTCTTTGTGCTTCCCTCCAAATGCTGAGGGGAACAATAACCTTGCTGAACTGCCTGGCGGTTAAAAACTGTGGTATGTCCAGCTCTTGGACAGTCTGAAGAGCAAGCACAAGTCTGAGAAGTAGGTGAGAAGCTAAAGCGGTGAGGCCAGTCTGTGCACACTTCAAGGCTGTCATTAGGTTAATACCTAAGGACCATACTGCTCAGTTCCCACAGGGTAAAGATGACCTCATCCTGGAGGCAACAAAGAGGCAAACCAGTGTCTAATTATTACCATTCAGGTTATTTTCCTTGACTAAGCAGAAAATAAACAGTCATGCATACGACAGCAGGACAAGCTTTTAGAGTATAGCTAATGACGAAAACAAACCTGCTTATTTTTAACAGTATTTCTCTCAGGGACAGACTTGTCCAGCGTTTCAACATGGAATAATATGCATCTCTTTTACCAGACATGCTTTCAAGCCAGAAGCTAACGCTCCCCTTTAAAGTATCATAATCCTCAACGTCTCCAAGCCTGCCAAGAAAAGTCTTAGTCTGACCCCACCCTGACTTGTCAGACCACGTGATCTGATCTACTGACCTCAGACTCCAGCCACTCCTCTGAGCTTCTTGCACAACCCCTTTTTCTGTGACTCTTGATTAAATGTGGTTACTGAAGGAAGGAAAAGGAAAGCTATGGTGCAAAAGTTTTAAAATCTGACTAATTCTGGCATGTTTCTAAAGGGAATGACGCTTAAAGGAGTTCAGAAAGATCTGCTGTCCCAGACTGAAATACTGCCTTCTTGCATCAATTTCATCTACAGACATGAATTCATCAGCTCTCTGATCCCTCTGAAAGCCACCTGTGCCTCGTGTCACCTTCCCCAAGGAGCACCGCAGAAGCAAATATAATATCAGCTGTCGCACAGGCTACGTTTACATGCACACAGGAAACCAGGGTACTGGGAGAAATCAGGTTAAAGCCGGAAAGCAGAGAACACGTTTACAGGCACCACAATGACATGATTATTGTGACTCCTGTGTTGACATGCATCTGGTCAGAAAAGCACATTTGTCCTGGAGCATATTTTGAGTTAGGACTGCTTATTTAAGTGTACTGGTGATTTATCATCCAAAAGAATAATTTTCTTTTGGGTCAGAGGATTTGGATTGATGGTGCAGTGAGAGGTCAGGCTTTATAGTGGGAGAGCACACTTTCATAGTGCAAGCCTTCTTATTTAAACTCAATTGTTTCAGTTTCTGTTTCAGTCTGACCTTAAATTTGCGTTCTATGAGTGATAATCTTTCCTTTCATTTTCAGAAATCTGACAGCTGACCAGGTGACTTAAATGAACGTGAGTGACTGATGTATTCCTTTGTTCCTCACTTTTACTTCAAGAAGAGATAAACTGCTGTCACCTGAACACATTCAGTGTTGCTGCAAGTCAAAAGACCCATTGTCTGCCAGTCAGCGGAAGGAAGATTTGTCTTCAGGAGGCCGAGTGACACTGGGTCACAGACATTCAATGCAGACAAATGGAGATGAACTGAGAAATAATTATACATTAGCCTGAATTTCAATTGCAGGGAGTCTCAGAGAAGCAGCGGTTCAAACGCTGATTGCTCCGACTTGCTGAGCTGAAAAGGGCTGGGAAATCTAGAGCACAAACAGAGCAGAGAGCTGCTTAAGGAACCTACAACAGGCTACATCTCTTCTATCTACTGCACAAAAGAAGTGATAAGTAACAGTTCGATACCATCTTCATAAAACTCTTTTTGAGTTCCATATACAATCCATAAAGTGAAAGCACAAAAGACCTTCTCGTAAGAGCTACGCTGTGTGCAATGAGCTAATAAATATTTCATCATGCATCAAGCTTAACATCCCATTATACCTCTCAGCCAACATATGCACCCACCAAGTGATCAAAGAACATGCTTGTGTGTGTGCGTGTACGTGTACGTGCACATGTATGTGTACATTTTTGTTCAAATTGGATATTCACTGATTCACCGATTTGTGCAGGAGGAGCCGATTAGGGAAATCATCTGGTGTATTTTTGATGAAAACCCACCTGCCCCCAGGCCCCTGTGGCACATGGTTGCTTATAACTCATCTAGAGTGGCCTAGCAGCATACGTAGCATGTGAAATCTTTTGCACTGAGAAATGAAGTCCCATTACTAGTCTCTCAGCAGCCACGAAAATGTCCCGCGAGACCCACAATGCTTAATTGCTTCTTTCAAACTGTGTATTGACTTGGCTGAATAAAACTAACATTTGTGGTCAAGTATAATTTATCAGAATTCACCGAGACGAACAATAATGCATTTTAGCCTCAGTAAATCCTCAAAGGTAGGAAAACACTTTTGCCTCAGCTCAAAAAGCATTCACAACCACCAGCATTATGCTTTTACAGCAAGTCGCTGAATTCTGAAACAATTTCTGAAATCCCCTACTGCACACACTGTTAGATTGACCATGTGGTTGAGAGTGCTGAGTGAAGCCCTGACAAAGTAATTGCTCCGAGCAGATTGGAGAATTGTGGGTAAACACAAATATACCAATGGTCCTGTGCATACAGCGTGCCCCGGATTAACTGTAAACTCAGACAGTGCATTAAGTATCCACATAGTGTGACTTCTTGGTACCGTGGGTGCCACACGTGGAAAATTCTTCCTAGATTCTTTTGAGGAGGATGGCGAATTCTCTCTGAGGCACGATGGCCTTGCCAGCAGCAAAACACAAAAAGTTATTATTAGATCCCTAGATGTTTCACTTTATGCTCTCAACTGCTGAAAAGGCTTTGCTCATTTTGACACACCCAGCAGCAGGAATGTCTCCTTTCCAGAGCGCAAACAGCCTCACATGCACAAACAATGACTCGATCAATCATTACCCTCAATAAGCTACAGAGAATGATGTAGTCTCCTTTTAATAGACACATACCTGTCCTTTGCTTGCTAGAGGATTAGACAGGGTGAGAAGTGCAGTGCTATACAGGGTGGAGACAATGTTCCGACAGCATCTCCTCCACCTTCTCAACAAAGTGGACATGCAAAGTAAATCATGCAGACGCTTCACCCATGCCTACCTCACACCTTGAACCTCACCCCGACATATGTTGCAATAATCTAAGGCCTATCTGAACATGCGTATCCACAGGGCAGGGCTCGCCTCTGAGTAAAGGCAGGAAACACACTCACTTTACAGTCAGTGCAACACAAAAACACACACTGACTAATGCTGCACGGTGCATGCATACTCTCTGAGCTGCACTTTCTCTTGCAAGATATGTTTACCCAAAGAGGACATGGGGAAGATGACTGCAGACCAAATAATCAATGTTTGCACTGTGCAGCAGTAAAAACACAAGACTAACTTTCCGTGAACAATCATTCACCCTCCACCCCATTTCCTCAAAATACCTCAACTAACGGGGAGCAGAGCGGCTCAGCTGAGGTCTCATCAGCTGTTTTCAACATGTCACCAACACAAATATGTTGTGACAGAACAGGACTTAAATTATTCTGATTGCATGTAAATCCCATAAATAGAATCAGAGTTTCTGCTAGGCAGACTTGCTACATCCTGTTACACATTGTAAGACAAATGCATTTAACACCCGAATGCTTTTCTGCATACAATTACAATCCAAAGACAACAAGTACAGCAGCAACGCTTCCCAAGAAGGAATAACAGCATAATGACCTGTACATCTCCAGAGAAGTCCAAAAAACTCACTCCTCGTGTAACAAATGTCGCACAAGACAAAGATTTTCGAGCCAACTGATAAAGTTGAATGAAGAATTTGATCATGGCATGGGACCTCCATTATTGAACCTCATTTAACAGTTCAGTTAAAAATGTGTTTAATCAATGCTGCAGTGTTATCAACCATACGCACTTCATTTGCTGTGTCAAACGTTTCCCTAGTGCTGAGCCATCAGATGATTATCAAATGATCGTGTTTCAATTTTATGTTCATGCAGGATTCTGAGAGAGAAAGAGGTTTGACAGAAATACCGAGAACATCCAAAAGGGAAAATTTTAAAAAGGAAAATTACCATAACAAATGTTCCTGCTGCTATTGGCAGTCTCCTGGCCCTTGCCGCGTAAGGTGAGCCCACTCAGCACCTTCTATAAAGACCGATTACAGAAAGAGATCGACTGCCCACAGAAAATAATCAATCACAAAGCTATGAGTTGTACAGATTTACCTTAGTTGACTGTGTCTTCATGAAAAAGGACAATTTCGTAGGTTGTTGTGATATGAATTGGGAGATAAAATGATGGCTTTGAAAATCTACTGTTTTACTAGCTCTGACATATTAATGAATGTTTCATGTGCATGAGTGACTGTGTGATAAATAAAGACTATTGATATGACCACATATCCATTTCAGTTTTGTCCATGTCTGGTTGTGTTCTTGTGTTTGCAGGGAGCTCAACTTTTGTTTTCACTCCCACATCAGTGATCCAGTTAAAAAATAGCAGGATTTTATTTAATGGTGTTTATATTGAGAATACTACAAAAGATAGGGAACACATTGCAATTATATGGTTGTATTTCACCATGTTAAAAGGCTAAAACTTATGGATTCCTGAGGCTATGAGTATGCACACGCGCATCATATGAATGGACACAAATGATTTCTCTATAAGCTAATTGATAAAACTTATTGCAAGAACTTAATTGCCCTAAATAAAAAAATATATAAAGATACCGATTATCATGAAAGCATCAATCCACTGTTCAGAAATCTGAATTTGATATTATATCCCCAATGAGAGTAATACATTTTGAATCCCAATTAGATTACGATCTCAAATCAAATCATGGTTATATGAAACATGTTGTTTTACGGCAACACCAACCTTACAATCCCTCAAACCTTGCTGCCAGTATGCTCTGTCCAACTTAATCTCATTTAAAGCAAAACCCCTGCAGTATGACCAAAAATCCAGCGCAGCAATAATTGCAGCTGTTCTACCTGCACAAGAACCACTATATATAAAGGGAGACTGATATGAAATTGATTGATTCATTGAGTTTTTATCTGCCTAGATTGTTGAGCTTGGAAATGCATTTCTGACATCGACCAGGGCCAGAAAGATAATTTTCTACTGATGCAAAACTAGCCTCCCTTTAATTTCAATGAAAAGCTCCAGGCTACATCTACATCTGTAAAAATACTCTCTGGTCAAGCTCTGCTAAAATGTTGTTTGGTGTATTAAACAGGCTGTTGCGGGGAACAAGGATAAAATACTGAGATTGACAGACTGAATTTCTCTGTGCAGCAACACCGACTTCTGAACTTTGATGAACTAAGGAAAACAAAACACAAGAAAGGAAACTCCAGTTCCTGTGAGGTATTATGAAACCATCTTAAAGAGGGAGATGGATAAGCAGAGGCCTGGCCATTTACTCCCGACGTCTGATTTGCATTGGTGCAGCCTACTCAATGCTCTGCGCTTCGGCGTGGACAGGCAGGGGTCATGGAACAACGTGCTGCTATCCATTCAAATGTGAGTGCAGCTACTGATAACTGCACAAACAAACTTTTAAACATGAACAATGGTGATGGACATGAGACCAAGTTGTCCTGAATAAAACAAGCCAGATGATCAATAAGTTTTGGTACAATCAATATGCATAGTTTCAAGGCCTTTCTGGCACTATAAAGTCCTACGACTACTACTGTTAAGTGCAAGGCATTAACTTTTTCCAATATGTGATCATGCAAATTTTGACAGAAATGCCCCAATGCTAAATATGTATTTTTAAGCAATTAAGCTGACTGAAATATGCTGCACTCCAAAATGGTATTTACAATTCTTTGAGCCTCCACTACTTCTAGCATGCAGGTCGGAAAGTGATCTCTCAAAGTCCTGGGATAGGAAAAACCTCATCTATAATTCTGAACACCAGCTCAGACTGGTCGATTCCCTTCAGCAGGTGGCCTTGCATTGGCCTAATCTGAGCTCCTCCTTAACATCAACCACACATTAACATTCACCTTCACTTGGAAGTGAAGAATGAAGTCAAAACAAAGAAAAATGGAAATAAAAAACAAATGGATGAATACATTTGCTGTGCACACTGATTATTTCTCCACACCCTGCGGTAGGTAGTTAACTGTGAGATGTTTCAGAGATGACAGGTTACTGTAAATAATACAGCTTAAGTGGTAATGAGAGTTTAAAAAATACACTTTTATGGGTATTGCACAACTATTTTTTACAGTGCACAATAAAAATCTGACATGCTACTGAATCTTGTCCTTGGTGCACCTGTTAGTGAAGATATTAAAATGAGGGTCGGCACTAACCTTTAACTGATGTCAGAATACACATACTGAATAAAGGCTAGAATATTTCAGTGACTATATCTTACTCTGCTTAACACAGAGTGCTTAAGCAAAGGTAGAGAAAAACAGTCCAGGTCTGTCATTTTGCTTTGAAGAAGATAATCCAAATTGTCTGCACAATTTCTAACAATAAAATCACCTTCAAGATCAAAACACGCTGAGATAACACAACTGACGACTGAGAAAAAAATAGCAATAACTGGAATAAGTGAAACATGTAAACTAATTCACCTTAGCTGTCAGGACACTGGCATGCATTGGCCCATGATGCAGAAAGACAGAAGTAATGTAGTTACTTAAATATCAGGTCAGCCAACAGGCACCAGCTGGCCTTTTTAAATTCTATTTAGTTCATGTGAATATACATGCTATTGGATATCCAGACTTTCATTTATTGGCATAGTTCAGCAAAAGATCCTGGGACTCTTACACAGACTGACAAAAGCCGAATATCTCCGACAGTAATGTCACTGCGTACTGAAGGAAATGTAGGGTTTCTGTCGGCACCATATGGATAATCTATCAAAGGGGATTTAATTGAAAAAATAAATCACACCGCGCAAGTTGTTAAAATAAATTCCCCTTTAGTTGTACTCTGTAATGATTCATGGAGGATGTGTATGACTTTGCAGTTCTGCAGAGGGACGTATGGTTTTATTTGAGGCATTGCTTAGAATTTATATCCTTCGGGTGGAACAGACTACAAGTGTGGGTGCCATCGCGTTCATCACATCACATAGAGATACTCCTGCTGATCTTTTGTTCCATCCAGAGTATGACATAACAATATGCTATTTCTTATCCCAGTCGCAAGAAAACACTTGCAACTCTTCTACTATGTGTAACTAATGTTTTTCAGCATTTCTGGGCTTATCTTGGCTACAATAGGAAATCTTAAATGACGTGTGAGCACCTGGGAGTGGATGTCCATCCAAAAATGAGAGGGTTTGGCATTGTTCAGGGTTACTGGTGCATGCAGAACGGAGTGCGCTTTGGATGCCAGAAAATTGTTCTTCTTGAGATGAAAACAAGTCCTTTAACAGGCTGGATGGACTATTGGCTCTATTCTGTAAGAAGTCATAGTTTCTCTACTTTAGACATGAGACATAAAAATGCTGATTATTATAGGATATTTCTCTGCTATCTAAGCTTTGTCCTAAAGAAGAAAACTTAAAAGAGCAACGTCTCATTCTTTTAAGTCGTATCAATATGTATACAGGTTTTTCAGCTTTGATCTTGTCACTGCATCAAGTTATTCTGACAAAGAAAGAAAAAAATACAGTATAAGCTTCGATATCACACAGTCCATACCTGCCTCTCAACTCCACAACCAAGCGCAAAGCTTGGGATCTAGAAAATGCCATTTTAAATGTCATGTGCTTGAACTGTATTTGTTCATTTCCAATGTCAACAGGTCCCTTTTCAGAGACAATTGTACTTTGCAGCAGTCTTTTAAATGCCTTGACATTTAAGATGTGATTCTTCTGCTTCTTGGTAGAGTTTTATGGAAACAGCTGGGGCAGACAAATCCTGCAGATTGTTTCAGTTTTCAGTTGTAGTTTGAGAGCAGGCGTAACCTGTGGTCATGTAACCTGACATTGAGGAGATGCCTTCACTGTCCGACTAAATCCAGTCACCGAGTCCACGCACATACCACTTTGGGACGTTACCTGATCCCACAAACAAGCTCTTTGAGTTAAAAAAAAAAAAAAAAAAGTCAAAAACAAGCAGCACACAGCCTAAATTTATGTTTGCTTATGGTTATGTGCTGAAACAATGAGCCAATTAAGCGATTAGTCAACTTTAACTCGAGAAAATCAAATGCCTGCTAATGGGCTAATGGTAAGGAAATAAAGGAAATATCCAACGTTTGTCCAGACAAGTTCAAGTCCTTTTTTCACTGCTTTAAACTATCTTATGGCAAGGCATAGACTTCATAATTAACTCAACAAAAATAATCAACATATAAATTAATAATGGAAATAATTACTAGCTGCTGCTGTGCAAACATCAAGTAGAGCTAAACAAAAGCTTAGTGTGTGTGGTTGTTGAATTATTTACAACAGTATTGCATCTGGCTCAAAAATTCGCTGTTCAGCATTAAGTGTCATTCTAGGTCATGACACATTTTTATGACTGTAGTGTTTTCAGGGGTGCTTATTTGTTATGTCACGCACTTGACTGAGATGGACTCCTGCACCACTCCTCCTTTTACCGTCAGTAAAGAGAGAGCTTTCGCCTGGAGTGATTATATGAGTAGCACTTTGAAATATTCAACAAGGTATTATGTGCCCTGTTGAGGTAATTCCACAAGCCAGATAGGCTTAGATAGATGGGAGCGTTTGAGCAATGAGTTTGTAGGAAGACTCCAGTAGTAAGGATACATGTGGAGCAAACAACGGTGGAAAAGCCGCTGTCCACATAGCAGAAACTGATGAGGGGGCGTCTTTCAAACTCAGCATGTCGGGCCTATGGAGGGCTATTTTACCGGACAAAAATCTATTGTGCACCTAATCTCTAAAAGCGCTGACATGCTTTGTGTTCTGTATTATCTTTAGCTGTCTGGCATCCAACCAAGGCATGAAATCTGGGGCTCTTTCAGGAATCCATCTACATATCCAGTTAGATCAACAATCAGCCAGCAGCCGCACATGCCAAGGCTTATCCACAGAAGCCAGTGCAAGGCTGAATGCACTCTATAGAAGCCGTACGGATTTTAATTAAAAATCAATTTTTATGTATGATAAGAAACCACATCTAACACAGGAGTGGGCTGCGGCGCAAACTCATGATTAAGTGTTAAACTTGGACTCCTTCAGCATACTGTGTTGTATTTTCACATTATACAACCCTGATTCCAGAAAGGTTGGGGCACTGTGTAAAGCAAGAAAACATAATGCGATAATTTGCTAACCTTTTGACATATACTCAATTGAAAACAGTACGACGACAATATAATTGTTTTACCTCATCAAGTTAATTGATTTTTGCAAATATGTACTTATTCTGAATTTGATGCCATGTTTCAAACACGTTGGGACAGGAGCAACAAAAGACTGGGAATGTTGTGGAATGCTCCAAAAACACCTGTTTGGAACATTCCACAGGTAAACAGGTTCATTGGTACTGTAGCAGGTGACAGTATCATGGTTGGGTACAAAAGGATGGAGAGAGGTTCACCACCTTGTGAACATGATTGTATAAAGGATGTTACTACATGGGCTCAGGAACACTTCGTAAAACTGTTGTCGGTAAACACAGTTTGTTTGAAAATGGTTGGTTTTACACAGTATCCAAACTTTTTGGAATCAGGTTTCAACATTAAGAATTTATCATCTTCAAATAACTGGTTTGCTTGTTGGTTTAGTCTACAAGTCTTTAGAGCGATATAATAAAAATTACCAGTTCAAAATGGAAATTCCCTACTTTACTCTATGTGGTTTGTTTTAAGGGAGGCAAGAGAGAAACATCAACTTGCTTTAGACCACGCCGTGCAAATGTGGACTGGAAAGAAACTATGTCGGGTGGGATTTGATCAAAAAAGATTTGCCACACCAAAGAATAAATAAGGCTTTTCTTTGGTAGATTGCCACCATGAACTATTATCATCCGACACTGGAGCCACAGCACAGTAGCTGTATCTGTCTATAAATTCTGCATTTATGTTAGAATATACGGATACAATGAAAGATAAATTGAAGGCTTAGCGACAAACTAAATAAAACTCAACAATCTGACTGTCACACAGTAAAAACTCTTTCACTTTTAAGAACACTTGAACTGTGCATAAGGGATGCTGACCTTCTCTTGCCTGACTGATGGAAGAGGCTGATACTTCAGCACTTTATTTAATGCATGCATTCAGGCACAGACAGAAGGAAAATAACCATTTTTTCCATGAGGCAAAGACTGCAAATACTTTCCCTTTCTTAAAAGAGGGAGAACACGCCTTTTGATCATAGCAGGGGAAAAAAAGCAAGTCTGACGTGTAACATAGAGGTGAAGGCTTAAGCCTTGGTGTAGGGCCAGAATTAGGGGGTGAAAGAAATACAAGGAGGAGAGGCCCGCCAAAGGGCGCTGAACTATTCAACTGTTGTCACTTCCCATTAAAAAGAAACCACCAAGAAGACTGGGTCAAACAATCACACCAACTCACAAAAGGTCTTTTGCAAGCATGTTTGTGTTTTTGTCTGCTGAGGCGTTCTTCAGGCGAGTAGTAGTTTAGCACTAGCATCCGCATAATCAATACAGTTTCACAAACATGCATCACTATCTTGCACAGCAAGAGTGATAAACAACATGCAGCATGGCAAATGAAACTGACAACCGATTGGCTGAACGTCTGACCTGCTAAAAATCTCGTGCCAAACACATTGTCACTGCTTAGAGTACAAGCAGAAACTACTAGAAAACAAAAGCAGAGGGAGAGCTGGACTCTTCGAACCAACGTCTCACTGTTCTTTCAGTACACAGTAAACCAGCCTAAATGGTTGTCAGCTGTGTGGCAGTGTGTGTCTTGTGCGGTAACGTGAATCACGAGGGGAGTAACCTAGAGATTCTTCTCTTGAGTGTGTGTGTGTGTGTGTGTGTGTGTGTGTGTGTGTGTGTGTGTGTGTGTGAGTGAGTGAGTGTGTTTGTGTGTGTGTGGTGCAGATCAAGCCGGTGTGAGAGAGAGTTCACACATGATCTCATCTGCCACATGCACTTCCACTGTTGGCTGAAATGGAAAAAAAAATGAACTGCACTATGGTCACATCAGTGATGCAGGCAGGTCAGGTGACCTTTCCACACCTGCATGGCAACAGGAGAGACTTGTATCACTGCTCCCAGCATCTTTGGTGTGACGATAAGAGGGTGAGACTTGACCTTGATTATCCATCATAAAAAAAAACCCCATATGAATAACTGCTTCGGCAATTTTGGGTTTTTTTAAACCAGGCTTCAACATGACACAGAGGGATTAAAGTTGAATGGTAAATTCTCCATTCCCGTTGCAATGACATTTCTCACGCTGGGGTTTAAGTGATAGTTCACACAGACGAGTATAGAAATATGAACTGAAGACTGAGCAAAGGGGTTTTGGTCGCATGTGAGACACACTTTTAAATCAAAGCGGCACACGGTAATGGACATGTGTAAAGGCATAAATCCTGAGTGAGTGTCCTACGTTGTGAGACACCGAGCTCATTAGAAAAGATAAAAGAATACTGCAGCTAAATGCAACCGTCCAGGTAACTTGACTGTTTCTTCGGCAGCTTCCGGGAAAACAAAGGTGAGTCTACCTTATCCTAAAAGGTAGGTAATTCTTGCACAGTGCAAAGCAATGAGGTTCACGTTAAAAGAAACGACCCTGCTTACAATGCAGATTAGGGTAATTAAATATGGCGTAGTTTGAATGTAGCAAGTGAACGTGAGGTAAAGGTAAGCTTATCTGGTGGGAGCAGAGAGCCTGGATCTCCGCCCCTCGGCGACCTCGCATTCCAGAGATTCCCACACTCAAAATCTCACCTGCCTTTTCCTTCACCTCTCAGCACGCTTTCAAGGGCAATATTAGTGAAAAGTGAGGTTTTTAAAAAAAAAAAAAAAAAAAAAGCCACCCGAAAACTAACGCCGAAACAGTTTCTGCACGTTAGCCAGCTAAGTTTTCATCCCAACGGTTATGAGCACGAAATCGAAGACGGCGAGTGAAGGTCCCTCAAAGGTGCGCTTTTGTCGGCGATGAATCGGTCACAAGAACAAGATTAGCGTAGTATTAGATTCTCCCCCGCTGCGAAGAAGAGTAAAGAAGTTTCTCTTGTGCTAGACGCACGCAAAAAAGGGCTAACACTTTCCCTACACAGTGAATTCACGACTTTCTGAGTTCAAGTAGCAGTGCATACCCTCTTGCCTCGCGCACAGATGCTTTTATTTTTCCCTACGTTCTTACAATTATTCAGCAGTTAGTGGAGGAGCGGGGGGGAAAGCAATCAAATACCTTAGGAGGACTGTTGCTGCGCTGGCTGAGCTGCGGCTCGGGTCAACATTGGAACCTGTAAGTTCATCGGTAAAGTCCTGCCGTTTAGTCCCATGCGTGTGGAAGAGTGAAACGCGCCTCCATAAAGGCTTCAGTGGAGAAGAAGCCAACCCCTCCGCTGCTCCCTGCTCCCACCAGCAGTCCGAGGCAATGCGAGCGTGCATGACGTCAGTGGGAATGTGGGGAAGCAGTACGCACTCCTGATTGGTTGCGACGGGAGTGGGGGGCGTTCCCAATGAGGTTCGCGCTGTTGAATTGAGCAATGACAGACGAGATGACAGTTTCCTTGGTTACAAATTTTGTCAAACCGTACACTGTACATGGAGGGATAGTACCAGGTAAGCTAAGCTCAGGAGCAGAGGGTACATGTTCATTTTACTCGCATAGCACAGACTTGATACTAGTCGTGTGTGTTGCATTTAATTATAACACGAGGCTCTGTAAAACTCCCTTCTTGTTCAAAATGTTTGTTACATTTCCAGTTGTCTGACTTCAGTGTAGACCTAGCTAGCTAACTGACAAGATAAAACAACTGCTCCTCCGTGAGACCTTTCCAGCTCATGTGGCGTTTTGTAAGGTTTTGTGCCTCCATATTATTGCAGAACTAACCGCAACTAACTATTCTAGTTCTGATTATTGATTATTTCCTCGATCAATCCAGGAGCTAAAGCTAAAGCTGTGAAAAGTGCCAACGCAGTTTCTGATGAAAGTTGTTTGACTCAGATATATCCAAACAACGGTTCAGTAACCAAAGGTAGGCTTTTCAGTTTGCTATCATAGAGGTCCAGCAAATAACAATCACACATGAGAAGTTTGGTATTTTTGTAAAAAAAAAAAAAGAAAAAAAAAAGATCGAATTGATTAATGGATTATCAAACTTGTTTTCGATTATATGACTAATGAATTGATTCGCCTGTAGTTTCTTCTCTAAGCTGTGTATTCAAAGGTTTAATGTTCCTCTCAAGTTTGGACAATCATCCTGAGAAAAGCAACAGATAATGTTAGACTGCTATTGTGTCCTGAATCATATCCTTAACTTGCCATTTGTTGTTAATGTGAAAAATGCTAATCAATGGTCATCGTTTTAAAAAAGAAACATTTACTTCTACTGGAGATGAGCAAAAAAGCTATTATCCTCCATGGATCCATATCAGCGCATCAGTTTTTATTTCACAGATAAATTAAATCCTTTCCTTCATACTTCACGCCAGCCCTTTACACATTGTGCATCTTAACTGACACATTGCCTGCCTGGCCAGAATTTATTTAAGCTTTATCCAAAACAAAGGCACAGAGAGACACAGAGGCATATCTGACCACACTGGGTGCACCATCTGTCCCCTCCCGAACACTTAAACTTGTAAGAGTTGGCTGATTTTCTAGCAATGTCATGCAGACCTTGATGGCAAAGTTTGGTTTTTGATAGGCTTTATTGCATTTGGCTTGGAGTCTCCTGTTAATCATTTGAATCACCCCACCGAAGCCACATACCTGTGCAGGTGGAATGTTTTATCAAGTTTTGCACTCCCTATTTTTCACATGTAGTGCTATATCTTTTTTTTTTGCAGGGACTATAGTGCATGAAAATAGAGCTTTACAGTGATGAGTGGAAGAGATCTGCATAAGTTCAGTACAAACTACAGAGCAGAGGATGTCGGTAAGTCAGCAGAAATCGCTTTTGAAAACATTGCTGACTTGTGACCCATTGATCTGTTGAACAGATGCGACCTGAAGTCCTCATGTTGATTTCACCAGGTACTGTCAAGTCTTTGATGCTTTTCAGAGGCAGCAGTGCTTCTGTTTATTCACCTGCCTCTTTGAGACACAGCTGAAGTACTCAAAAAACTGTCTGACACAGTTAGTTTGGTCTCTGTAACCCCCCCACACACAATTTCCAAATTACTCATACAATCCTTTAGCACTCATCTGGTGCTATTCCTTTGTCTTTACCTCTACTTCTGTCTTTGCTGAAGTCAGCATAAAGACTTTACTTCAGACATTAAAAGTGATGAGATTTTCAACAATTCCAGTGATCCTAATTCAGCCATATCATTTGCTTTCATCCATGCAGAAAAACTGACACTGCGGATGAAAAATGGTCTTGGCAGCTCAAAGTACAAACCGGCTGAATATAAAAGACTGCAAGCCATTCTTGATGCCAAACGCCTGGAGTCTGATGTAATTGGAAAAAAGGTAAATATTGGGCGCTATCAATATCACGCTTGTGTTTAAAACAGCAATTTATTCAAAAATCTATTCCTCTTACGTTCAATAACATGGTGATTCAACCGCAAAAGAGGAAGAATGTGCAAAAACACTATTATATGAAATGCTTTTCAGGAGAGCTAACAGTCCCACCCCAGGAAGAGCTTGAACTGACAAAAACCCGATTTTAATGTGAGGTGATAAAGCAGCATGTCTCCATTAGTAGTAAAAAGAGCCATTTCTTTCTGTTTGTCTACCTTTCTTTCTTCTCTCTGACACACCACATACTGTAAAGGGATTTCCTTCCATATAAAACAGGCATTGCATAACCTTTATAGTTTGTCCAACAACATGAAACAGAGCAATAATATCACTGCCATACACAATAGCATTGCCAGTTTCATGAATATTCATTTAGCTGCCTGGGGTTTTCTATAAAACAGTTTGAGGTTCATAGTCATCTGACTGAGCAGAGCAAAAAGTTAATGCTGGGGGCAGTGGAGATAAGGCTGTTAGACCTGCGGTGTTTTAATTGGTAAACTGTGGCAGAAGCCTTTTAGTATCATTATGGTTGCCCGTGGCTCCTTCCAACCCTGCTCTCTGCATACCCTAGATAAGACGTGGCTATGTTCACATTCGGTTGCCCTGCTGAAAGGCAGGCTTTCAGAGCATCTCCCGTTGGTGATGTGATAGAGGGTAAATAAATGACCATGAGTTGCCTCAAGCATGGGATCATTTTTGCTCTCCAGGAAGGCACTGGCAGCATTGGTAGATACTAAAACCTTTAAATTTTGCCTTTTGATAAGATTCTCAGCAGCACTGTATGAAAATGTAAGGATATGGCTAACTTACATTACAGTAAAAATATTCAACAATAAACATTTGAAAATGAGGAAAAAAAGGCACAATTAAGGCAAAATCAGAAAGTACGGAATGGAAACACCACCATCCTTGTTAGTTATTTATTAATTTACATAGACACAAAGATTATCTCCGTTTCAAGATGTGGGTTCAAGAAAATATAAAATAGCAAAGACAAGCAAAATTCGAATAAATTCTAATTCGTAGTCCAAATTAGAAAATTGATGATGGCTGAATTCCATTTAGTTGCTTACGTTTTAGGATCCTGGGCTGTGAGCTCATTATTTGCTATTCACAGTAGTGCCGTTTATTTACCCCCAGTGTCCAAATTCTTGGTAAAAAAAAAAAAAAAAAAAAAAAAGTGAATGCATGATATAGTGTACTGAAAAAATCCCACATTGGAAATGAAACCCTGTTGTCTGTGGCATGTACACTGTTTCCTGATCCAATCCCACAATGCAATGTGTAGCATTTTATAGATGCGAGTATAGAGTAAACTACTTAGTGTCTATTATAAAGGGAGCAGTAAATGAGGAAACAATAGAACAGAGTCATTGTTAACACCTGTGCTTTTCCTACTATGACATGGCAAAATGGCCGATGGCAAGCAAGAAATGTATATTACACAGTCCATTGTGATTGGGCAGGAAAACCTGGTATTTATACAGTATCTTCATAGTGAAGTAGAGACAGGACTTGTGACTATATTATGGTCTTCTTACAAGCAGTGGAACATCATTCTTGTATCTTTGATTTTCAACTCAGGTTTCCCATGTGGGTCATAAAACAAAAATATGTTTGTTCAGCCAGATTTTGTTTATGTAGTGTCAAGGTTTTGATTGAGATGTCTGAAAGGCATCAAATATGCCTGGAAATATACAATGGCTGGATTAAGAGATGATATATGAAATGAGATATAATGAGAATTGGGTTACTGCCAAGTAGATTTTCATATACAAGGAACTTGCTTTGGTATTTTGGTACGTAACAATAAATAAACAAATTAACATAGTTGTAGAAAGGAAAAATGAAAAGCAAGTATGCCAAAAAACACATCAATATATAGAAAACATGTAAAGTATATTTGTTTTTCAGATTTTCTCCACATCAGTTTGATCCAAATAATGAGAAAGTAGTGCTCACTGAAATGGTGGAGATGTTTTTTCTTGATGCATTGGGAATGGGAATCTGACTGGACCATCTGCGGCTTAATGTTTAATATAAGATCGATAAGGGTGTATATTAACAGTTTGTTTTATTTGGCATTTAGCCCAGAAATCAGTTGATGCAAGTTTAGCTCCAGGCACAGTTTTTGCAGTTTGGGTGAGTTAGAGGCAATATAGCATATTAAGATCACCTATTACACATTCCCTGGAAGAAGCATGGGATGACATCAATTTGGCCTTTTTCTTTCAGAGCAGCACTAGTTCCTGATTGAGCGCTGTTGATTCCAATAACTATAACATTGGCGTCACCCTGAGGGTAAATGTCCAGCTCAATACATTCAAACTTCTTTTGCAACAACAGCAACAGCAGCAGCAGCAGCAGCAGCAGCAGCAGCAGCAATTTGACACCCACATTGACAGTCACGACATAAATCAACACCCTAACTCCTTTAGATTTGCTATGAAATTGATTGTACCCATGTATTAGTTATGTCAGACTTTCCTTTGTACAATTATCTGAGCCAGTGGCCTGTGTATGAAAACACTGATAAAACACAATGAATCGCTACACTGAGAGTGCTCTGAAGGAGGGCCTTGTTCCTGCGTAATGAAAAAGGAAAACAAATGAGAGGAGATTAAGACTTCTACCGCACCCCACCCCCCATATCATGCTTCATGCATGTTTCTACTTGATTATTTTAATTTGCTGCTGTTTATTTTGCTTTCATTCTTTAACAATGATACGTTTCAGTTGAATTACCTCAGTTTATGAGCCTCCCACAGACACAATAATACTAATAACCGCTGAAGCAAATGCCTGTGCGAAAACATCCCTGACTGCAGAGAGGGAAGGAGCAACTTATTCTTCACCATAGGACAAAAAGAAAAGAAAAATTCCCTATTTCATGTTTCACCGTCCTTGCAACATCGTGATGTATTCACTTTATATTTGCTGTGCTTTTCTGATGTTACAAAATGTTCCAGATAATTGATGCATTTAAGCACTCCAGAATCAGCTTTGTCCAGATGAAGTTCATTATTTGCAGGAACAAGTAAATGTCACAGCTAAATTGTATTTAAAACCAAACACTACAGCGATTTATTGTTTTGGTTTTCCAGTTCCAGGGAAACTGTTTATTCCTGCTGTGCATTAAACCTTGTCTTACAGGTTCAAAAGACTTGCTGTGCAGCCAAGGCAACCAAGGAGAGCTCCATATTACGGCAGCACAGACAGGTGTGGAGCAGAGAGTGCCCCAGGCTGCAAAAGGCTGAGTAAGAGCCCCCTATTACTCCCTGTCATTATCTGCTGCAGTTTTCTGAATCTGCTATTACACCACGCAACCGTTCCACTTAAGCCCCATTGAGCCCAGACAGGAACCTGCATGAAAAAAACAGGGTGTAAAGAGAGGTGGGGGGGACAAAAGTAAGCCCAAAGAGAAAAATGTATGTATGAAAACAAGAAGTGAAGGGATGAAGAATTTAAGCTGATTTTCTTGCAGTGATGACATTGAATTAAAGGGGGAGAAACAGAGAGAAGTGGGGGCTTAGAGCTGTGTAGGGACAGAGGGGTATACCATTCAGATACCCCTCTGTGTGCATGCTGAGGCAGACGTGTGGTACTGGGGCCCCGGCGGTGTCATGCCTTGTGAAGTGAGAAGGGCAGCACTGGCTCTGGGGTGCAGCTTGTTTAGCTGCGTAATGACTGTGTCTGAGCCACCCAAGGTTAATGATGTACACAAGCGTGAGTCTCAGTAATGAGCCTAGTCATGAAGATATGCCACTGCTTGCGACTCTCTACACATATATCTAGTTAAATTACTTTGGGATTCAAAATCCGCCCTATCAACAGGGAAAACAGGCAAGTGTATCTCTATGGTTACTCTGCCTACATTCACAATCACGTCAACCACTGGACCAGTTAGTAAGAAGTAAACAAGAGCTGTAACACCCTCCCTTGGCCTGGTAGAGTCTGAGACAGTGTGTGTGATAGTCAAATGCAAAGATAGACCTGGTCCTTATTCCACTGCATCATAGCAATAGTATGGAATTGGGGCAAAATAACTAAGTAATTTGCATAACGAGTGATCTTAATTTGGATACTTTAAGCATATTATGAGTGTAATACTTATCTAATTTCACAAAAATAAATAGTCATTTTTGAATGCACACTTCCAGAGGACTTCTTCTAGGATTGGTTGCGTGTATTCAGTAAGGAGAATGGTTGGTCAACTCAGAGCTTTCATTGTTGTCTTGGAAAATTGGTCCATTGATTTTAACTGTTCTAACAGTTAATGGTATTCTATTCTGGTGCAGAGCAAGCAAACAGTATGCTAGTTTGCTCAGGTGAAATAAATGTATGTAGGTTAAAAAGATCAGAGTTGAAAGTTCCCTGTCAATATCTTGGAAGCTAATCTTAGCTTAGCAATGCTTCTAGCGAATGCTGGGTATAGATGTGCCCAGAATTATTTGTTTTTTAAAAAGAAATCATTTGAACAAAGTGCCATTATCTTGCTGTCTTTATGGATTATCTAATGTAAATGGTAATTGTAGCTGAATTAACTAATGTCATATGGTTGTATTTAATATGGTTTTATCTTTCTCTCACGAAACAGAGAGAAGGCTGAGAACGATGTCCATGGTTTTCTAGAGCAGATCAGACCAAATGGTGGAACAGACACTGCCATATTCTCACTTCAAGATTATGGTAAACAACACTAACAGTTTTTAAATGGTATAAGTAAAACAACAGTCTGTGCTGGTTGGAAATACTGTACTAATATGTGTCCTTGTATGTCCATGTTGGGGTTCAGGCCTGGTCCTCGAGAAGGAGCGAGAGGCGTTCAGGATAGCCACTGTGGAGCCTGTTCATCAGCTCAAAGATGACCTGTGCTTCAGACTGGGTGAAGTACAGCATCAGCAGCTCACTGCCCATCGATCAGACTGGGAACAAGTGATACAACAGGTATCTGTGTGATATGAAGAGAAGATATGTCTGAGAGTCCGCTGTTGTGACCATAGTTAGTCTTAACAGACCTGACTTTGTAAAAGGTTGCAGAATGGCAAGATTTCGAAATCTCAGAAAAGTAAATTGATACAGTCTTTTACTGCACCTGGCTAGAAAAATAACATGGTTCAGCTTTTGAGAATCCTTGATCTCGCAGCCTGTGTCCTCGGCGATTAGCGAACCATTTGGGAGTGTTTTATTCCATCAGTACACTCAAAGCCTTCAACAATGAATCTTAGCTGTGCTCACTCTCTGCAGGTACCAAACCATAACAGTCTGTCTCAGCTTGCACACAGTGTTGCATTCACTGTCCATGAATCTCTTGTTTGTTAGATGTCCACAGTCCCAAAGTCATAAATGCTGCCTTTGACTCTCAGAGGCTTTTTGCGAGATCTAGAGATGAATGGTGAGATTAAGGAGTAAGCGGGGGTCTTTAAAAACAGACCATACTTGGAATGAATTGTCTGCCAGCCATTTTGTCTCCTCTGTGCAGCCCACTCACGCTTGTTTCTTTCCCATGACCCCCTCTACTCTTGCTGGCCCACAGCCCCTTGCCACCTGATTGCATGGGCACAATAGCACAACCCCCACCCCTCCTTTTGTCTTTTCTTCTTTTCTTTTGTCCATTTGATCTGTTTTTTATGCCACCATGTTGCTTTACTGTCTGACTCACAGCACATTCAGAGAGAGATTCTTTTCAGGTGCTATGTAATTACACTTCCATTCCTGAGTGTTTTAAATGGAAACAAGAAAATGAAGAAAATGGGCACTCTACTGCTGTGGAAAAGGGAATCAACATGTATGAAATTTACCTGTTACAGACTGTGAATTGTTTTGGCACTTTATAGTATCATCCAACAGTCAGATTTGAGAGTCAAATTAAAACTGAAACTGTGAGAAGTGCACCATTTATTTCTATCAGGTCTAATGGCCCAACAGTACTTCTCCTTAATCATTCATTTTTGTATGAGGTGGCGTCTCCCTTACCTCTGTTTATCAGTAATTAGAACATGGAGCACGTCTATGAGTTTGATGTTTTTTTCCTGCCTCCTTTCAAGGCCAAACTGTTTGAATGTTTGCTCTTTCATATGACAGAAGTGCAAATTAAACTCTCATTTAATCTGTCATCATTTTGCCATCACCATAAACAATGTACAGTATATTACATCTGATGGAATAGAAAAGGAGACGCAGCAATGCCCCGTCGAGACTCAAGTGCTGAACTCTGAGCAAACTGAGTGTGCAAAACAACAATTGACAAGCATCTAATCACAGCTGTAGTCTGCAGTCAAGTCTGTAGTCATGCTCGGCTAAAAAGGGTGCTGGTGGGCATGTGATCACTCTGAGGGCCAACAACAAGCTGCTTGAAAACAGACTAGAGGAAACTGAGACACATGTCTTCACTGAGAGGGCAAGATGAAGAAAATGTGTTGCCTTCAAGGACAGAGGAGCTGGTAAATGTCACTTAAGAACTGAAAGGACTGATTTCTTTCATTGCACTTGCATTTTGAATTGTTTTAACATAGTCTTAGTCATAGTTTTTCCCTTCATTGCTCTTCCACAATTTGTCCAATCCTTACATTTTTTTAAATTTCCTTTACTATTTGTCTAAATAAAGATAGCTACCTCAATTTCAATTCAAATCTCTATGTTCCTTTTCTGAAACAGAGAAACAGGCCTAATTAATTTGATAAACATTGCCTCCGCTCCTAACCAGCTGTTTTCCTTCTTCCTCCTTTTCTAGCATCTTGAAAAATAAGCACTGATTACTTGCTTTTACTGAGTCACACTGTCTGACAAATGTTTTTGGATCAAGATGTCTGAGAGGGCAGGGGGGACCTGAGTTCAACCAGTACTGTTGATTTGAGCAGACGTAGCATAACAAGAAGGAAGAAAGTGTTGCAGTCAATAATCTGCTCTGTGGATCCCTACGGTCCAAGATTTGTAGCTGTAAGAAGAGTCTCTTTCAAAGCATTATTGATGTTAGAGGAATTCCTGGATAGTCAGGGCAAGATGTGGAACTCCTGTTGCCCAAAACAATTTAGTCCATTTGATAGTTAGGTGACAGTTCATACTTGCCAGTTTGATTCCCCTGCATGAAATAAGGTGTAGCTTGAGTTTCAGACTATTTTGTGTGCTCATGTCCTCTAATCGCCAGATAAACTTTGTTAAAGACCAACAAGATGACATAGTTGCAAAACTCCACGCAGACTACCTGGCCTTAGAAGAGGAGATAATTGGCCTTGGATTGGAGGTAAGTTTCTCTCTGCTGGTTTTAAATATTCTCCTTCTGTTTCAGCAAATCACCGTTCTGTATTATATCTTACATTTGATCTTAAGAAGTGATCAGTGTCTAAGCATTTCATTCAAAATCTCAAAGACGGCCATATTGTCCTTTGCAGAAATATCTTACTGGTTCTTCAGATAATCTGATGAACACAGAAAACATTCCAGAGGAGGTGTTGGATTCAGACTGCCCTTACCCAGAGCTGAAGGACTCCCTGATCCAGGCCTTCCACTCCCTGTCAGGGAGGTACCAGAGCAGGCTGCAGAGTCTCCAAGAGCAACTGCAAAGAACAGACAGGTAGGCTTGAGGCAAGCTAAAGTTCCCTCTTTGCATAATTGCTAAGGGCTTGCACATTGACTAAATGAGAACACTGTAGTGATTTTTGCAGCTCATGTGTAATAAGTGTATGACGACAGACAGGCAGATCAAGACGGGAGATGTAAAGCTCAGCAGCTCAGCTATCAAACGTGACAAGTCTTCCTCACCAGGAGGTTGATTCTGTCAATATCTCAAAGCCATTTCATAACGTTATTTTTATTTCCACATGGTCGCTATGTAGCACTTCTGGTTTCTATGAGTAGTACGTGACTTCTTATATGTACAGTCTGGAAATGAAATGAAGTGAAACGAAGAAGAAGGAACATAGTGTTGTAGTTTTATTTATATATTTATATTTATTATTTACTTCTGTTTATTTATTTTTTGATCATGTGTTTTCTTGGTTCTGGAATCTGTTGCAGGTTCTGTGGCTGGCGTGCAGATGACCAACAACGCTTCCAGTTCACTTTGTCTCAGTACACTCATGACGTCCCCAACCACAGAGCACTCTGCATGGACATGCTGCAAAGACTCTTCCCTGAGAAAACTAGGCAAGAGCTGGTCAGTCCTTTGGTAAAATATGCTGAGGAAAAAGAAAACTGGTTTAGTACATTATTAAATAGATCAGCTAAATTGATCCAATAAAGAGAAAAAGCTCAATGCATGGACAGTAAACACAGAGGCATGCACACACTGTTCGGCCTTGGCCTGGAACATTGAACATGCAATTAATCAGCAATAATTCAGCAATAATTTTGATAATCAAATAGTTTAGATTATGATTTGCTGGACGTTTCACTGAGAGTAATGCTCTCTTTTTCAAGGGACTCCTGTTCATACTCATACTGAACAGTTCCATTCACACCTGCTTTATGTGCCTTGCTCAAGAGCACTACTGACCACTGCCCTTTAAATGTGTCCCCATGACTGCACTGCACACAATGTATGTGGATGGACACACACACGTGCTCATACTGTATATCAATACACTTTGACACACACCCATCTATAAATGTGACTCCCTCCCTCAGTGTGAAGCATCCCTGCAGTGTGAGTCCCCAACTCCCTGATCAATGCAGCTCAGTAGCCTGAACAGAGTGGACAGACGCACAGATAAGCCTGGACAATGATCCGCTCAGCACACTGCAGGATGTGCCATGTCACCCAGTGTGGACAACTCGCTCACGCCACCGCCCAGCATTGCCATGACAACCGCCAGCCCCGCTCTTCTCCCTCACCCGCACCCAGCGACCTGTCCTCATATCAGTTCCAGCTGGGTGCTGCATTTAGAGCTGTGATCCTTCAGCTTTCGAGGGGAGTCGGGGGGGTGGGGGGGTATAGATGTGTGTCTCAACAGTCTTTCTCCTCCTTCTTCAGTTCCTCAGAAACAGACCCAGAGTTGATGTAATACTGACTCCACCTAATGCAGCTATTAGTCATAATTAAACTGGCTTGTGTGCAGTGGGTAATCAGTGTGAATTACAGACTGAACCCCACTGATTAAGTGCATAAATGCTATTCTGATAGTGTATCAAATCTTGATTTTACACAGGCTTTTTGGGCATTTTCTGTTTCCGAAATCTAAATTAAGTGAACAAGCATGACATCGATTGGTATCCAGTAAGCTCAAAAGATGGTCCCCGAGTTGAAGTGAGCTCTGTGCTGTTGAAATTTTGGCTCTCTCTCCGAAATGAAGTGAAAAAAAGAATCCTGTCTGTTTGGCAGCAGGCTGCTTTGGGCAGATATTCCCCTTGTATTTGTTGTGTGAAAAATAATTCCCATTGCTCTTGGAGACATATGGGTCGATTGGAAATTCTATAGTTAGCACTTTAATTACAGAATTTTTTGTATGGAGTCAGCGTCTCAGCTCTGAGCTTTTCTTATCATTTTTACTTTAGAGTGTTGAAAGCTATTCCTGTTTGAGCATTAATATTTTGCTCACCTGCTATTTAGTTCCATCTGTGTGCAATTATTTCAGGCTGATTGCATCATTTTCTGTTACTGTTGTCCATCCTTGTTAAATTCTAATGCAGGATACAAGAGCTCTGTTACATAACTAGATAGCAAGTGTGACATATTACCACAGTTAAAGGGTTTGTGCAGTGTAACAATATAAGAACCTTGGTGATAAATCAGCTCCTATGCTCTGCTCACTTGCTTGCAGTATCATCTGTTTTGAGCCTTTTTCCCATTTTGATTAAGATTGAGAAAAGTAGTTTGAGAGAGAACATTTTTTAGTTTTACTTTATGCTTTGTAAAAAATATTGATCGTATGAAATTGTTCTCTTTGATTTTGAAGAGAATTATCCTGAGGAAAATAGAGTATGAGAGAGTTTAGAGATTTATAATAGTGACATTTACTCACTTTGCTCTCTTAATTCCAAAATGTTTGACAAAATCATTTCTTGCAACATCGCGTATCAGTGCATATCAATGTCTCAGCAAGGTGCCGCTTTATACCGTCTGCAGAAGCATGTGGACGTGTTTTCTGTGTTCGTTTGCAGTCTCTCAGTTTCACCACCATCAGGAGGCGATACTCCAGCTAGCTCAGAGTGGACATCTCCCTCTGCTGGATGGGGCTCTTTATTGTCTATTATGAGGTACTCTCTGATGCTCTCTCATAACAAGAAGGAGGCCAGAAGAGTACCAGCAGGACTGCATAGTAATGCCCTCATAATGTGGCATGGCAGTATTAGAAATAATTCATATCTCTCACCTATTCTGACTTCATCTGGGAAGCCATTGTTATTTCCTCCTTTGTATGGCTCGATCCTCGTGGAGACAGCACTCCGCAGAGGGAATGTGGATGCAGCAGCTAAACTAAGTGTCGTGCCACTTTAAGTGTGCACTGCAGACACAGTGCGGTGGATGCTTCCACATACATTCTGTATGTAATGTGTTGGCAAAAGTGCATACCTATGTGCAAACACACATTGCGTGACAAGTGCAAACATGCATGCATGCACATACTGTGGTCCTGGTCACTCACCTCTAACAACACAAGAAAGGAAAGGATAGTGAAGGAGAGGACACAGGAAAATGAGGAACAAAGGGTGGATCTTCCTCAAGTTTTAAAGTTGTGCATTAATAAACAGGGTTTGCTTGACTGCCTCTGGCACTTCTGTTCCGTTGCCAGGTCTGTCAGCTCACTCATTTTCAATAAAACCAGTCAGCCGTCTAATGCCATCCCACCGTCAGTTAGCCGCTATTAGCTCATAGATGAATATCATTCCCTCTGTTCCACTGAAGCAGCCAAGTGATGCAGCCTCTGTGAGCGCTGACACAATGATGAATAGCTACAGGCATCCCTCACACAGAAAGGAACTGTTTTCCTTCAGGACATTTCACAGCCAGGAGAGAGGGACCATTTTATACACCAGCAAACCTAGATCTGACAGAGTTTTCCTTATGGTCCTGCTGCCATGATTATAGACAGTATATCATGTTGGTGTGTTTTTGGATTTCTGTTTGCATGTCATCAATTTGGCACAGCACTGTGTAATACAAGTGTTGCCATTTGGTCCGCAGTACTTCAGTCTTATACACTGTTCTTCATATTCATCTGATTATTGTTCAGTTCTTATAAGAATGACTAATATGCTTGACCAGTGAGGACAGCCAGTAATGTCTTTGCGTCAACCCCATCCGATGTGCACACAATGCCTAACTCCATGCATGTTGTTTGTCCAGATGGAGCATGAACGCATGTGGGATTGGCAGCGCTTCAGCCAGGCACAGCTGAAAGCGGTGACCCAGCAGTGGCAGCGAGACCAGGAAGAGCTTCTGGCCAGGGCCCTGGTCACCCTGCAGGAGGCAAGACATGCCCACCAGGAGGAGCTGGAGCTCCACAGAGACCGCCAGCACCAGCAGGACATCTGCTCGCATCTCAGGGAGAAGGTTAGTGCCTGGCATACCTTCACACCAGGAGCTGTCACGTTTCAGGAACATTTCCAACTGAATGACACGGCCCTTTTTATGCTAGCAATTATGCTACATGTCCATGCCTCCAACTCATATTTCATCCCTGCAGGAAGTGGATGTATAACTTTAATATTATACTTGTTCATTGTTCTGCAGCTTACACAGTATGAGCTCTCTGTGGTTCTTCTTCTTTATAAGGCACACTCACTCACATCTACCGATGGAGTGGACAGAATTGTGCATGTTTCCAGTATATACTTAGCATGATGCATTTTTTCCTGTGTCTCTTCCCATCACATGTGTAGATGTGATAGTTGTTGAAGAGACATGTGAGCGACCAGACAGGCAGCAGTGTCTGACTGCCTTCTTGTGTACAGTATATCTGCTGACGAGACCACATTCTACGCCAGGCTGCCTGACAGCATCGCTCGCTTTAGCTGCCACTTGGGATGGGCTGTGAATGCAAACAAGCTAATAAGGATGGTCTTGCAAACATGATGTTGCTGTCTCTGAGGGGTGCTAGTTCGCACTCACACAACAAACAAATTACTCATGTGAACAAATCCATGTGTTGTTGATGCAGTGCTGTACAAATTGAATTTGCTTTGCCTGCTAGTTTTAAAGAAAGTGGTGCTTATGTCCTGTGGCTGATTAGATAACACGACACTCTCATGTGCTAAAGTAGGATCGGTGTGGGCCATCATGTGGGCTGTCTAGTTCATTCACATAACAGGACGTATCACCAGACAAGGGACAGAATGGTTTTGGTCCTAGCTTTGCTTCCTAGAGTTTGCATGTTCTCACTTCACCTGCAGCTTGAATCTCCCCAGATTTAGCTTCTTGTGGACATGCGATTCTACTCTGCACCAGCCCATATTACTACCTAATGCATAGTTTAAGAAGCGAGAACTTTGGGAATTTGTGTATGCACATTTATAGCAATTGCGCATATTCAAGCCAGGTATGTTGTGAACCAACGTACTGAGAAGCCTTCTGCTGCAGTCTTTTCTCAGGCCCTCAGAATCCATTTTTACAATCAGCCTCCAGATACATTCTAATTATTTTTTTCAAAATTTTCCCCTGCCTTTGATTTTCAGTGTTGGCATTTAATTTTCTAGCAAAACTGTGTCATAAAAGCTGGGGCTTTATTTACAAGCTGTGCAAACTTGTAAACATAAACACTCTGATTTACTGCTGCATGCCAGATGATTGTCACCAAAATCTCTCTCTAAACCTAAAACAAAGGTTGGACCGGAATGCAGTTTCAAAAGAGGGTGACAGGTGATTATTTGGAGTTTAATATTATTACTATTATTACTGCCTCACCTTCAAGAAGGAAGGTGCCATATCCAAGCAGCACCGTCTCAAGTGGATTTACTCTACCAAACATGCAGAGCAGTATATGGGAGAAGAGAGGGAAGGGCATGCTGTGTTATGTGTTATTTTCCTATTGCCTTAAGTATCTATGAAAAACATTAATTAGTGTATTTTTCACAGTGAAGGCCTATTTTAAACTGTTTTGCTGGATGTTTGCTTTGAGTCATGGAATCAACATCATGCAGATTCTTTCACTCTGAGGAACATAATCCATAACAAGACTTGTATTGTTGCTCTCCTAACTCATTTTTATTATGCAGCTGATTACTGCATTTGATTGGACTCTTTTCACTTCGTCCATTGCTGTGCTCCGTCTTTTACTACTGGTGCAAGTGAAGAATCAAATTCAGTTCTGCCAGAATGGAGCTACTTTCGGCTGATGTGTCGGGAAAAAACACATCACAGGTTTTTAAATAATGGAATACAACCTTCAAGACAGCCATGTGTATCTGCAAGCTCCTATTTAATGTATTTTTGACATCAGCAGGGGCCTTTGACTTCCAATACAGGGAAACCTGCAGTAGGACATAAACTAAACGCCTCTGACTATGGCAAACACATTTCTGAGTTTTGTTTTCACGGCTCTCTGAGGTAATAAGAAAAATAAAATCACTCAGCCTTTTTCATTTTGGCTTTTCCACATCTATGTTTTTTTGTTTATCCAGTGCATGTGCTCATGTTTGAGTTTGTGTGGAGGCTCAGATGGACGCCTGTTTGCATCCAGTCTTTCTTCCCACTGCCTTTATCATCCCAGCACAGTGACAGTGGTGAGACAAGATGGATTCTCCTCCTGGTGCATCTGCTTCTTTAACACTTTGTTTTCTGCAGCTGCTCCCTCTGACCCGAGCGACTCTCTCACCCCTTTTGAGATTAACCCCATTTCTACACTCCAGATTTTATTATTGTTATTTTGCTTCCTTTTTTATTGTGTGTGTCGCATGGTGGAATGTGATTTGATAGAAGACTTGCACAATGTAGCTGGAAGGGTTCATCTTCAATTGTTTAACTTTGCTTTTCTGCATTTTGCACTGTATATGGGTGAGCAGCCCAACTGATTAACACAACTAAACAAAAAAAGTGCGATTTGATCAAAAAATGTATCCGCATATCTGTGTTAAGGAGGAAAATAAACATCCAAATTGGATTACAAATAGGTGTAATTTTGGTGGTGACCTGTCAGCTGCCCGCCTGAATCAGTAACACATTAACACCAGCTGTTGCAGTTGACAGTCTGTGAAAACTAGTTAGCATGTGACTAGAAAGGTTGAAAATAGTTCACTTAAAGTCATGAACAAACAGCTCAAATTGTTAGTTCATAATAATGCATGAACAGTTGAAATAGTGATTCTAGCTGAACATAATGTTAATGGATAAACTAAAACTAATGACTAAAAGTAATGGATAAATGGTTCAAATGGTTTCAAGTAATGTTTATTGAAAAAATAGTAACCATGCCCACTTTTATATAATTTTAAATAACATCCAGTTAATAATGCATTCATAACATATTGGAGTGGTGCCAGTAAAGTGGTACTTGAGCTCTGTGGAGGTATGCTTAGAACCAGTGGTCTAGATGATACTTGATTGCAAATTTGTAAATGAATTCATTTAACAGAGACCCTCTTGCAGTGGCCTCTATCGATGTTGCAAACAGCATTTTAAAATAGATTAAAAAGAAACATGAAGGATGACTGTAATGGTGCTTGTTGGGTAAGATAGAAGGGTAACATAACTTACTTACTCGTCAAATTTTCTAGCTGTGATTATGCAAATAGCCACCCTCCACGTCTCATCTTCTCTGTGCCTCCGTGGATTCAGATGAGAGCATATATTGGATGATTTTTGGTCAGTGCTGGTCTGGTTCTTACCTCATTATAAGGAGCACGGCTGTGTGCTGCCAGCTCTCGTCTGAGAGACGTGTAGTGGAAAGAAATCCAGGGTAATTGATTTCAGAGTTACCGTGTACCCCTGTTTTGGAAAGGGCAGGGCTGTCACACAGACCACAGCAGCTTCTTGAGAACCACAGATTGGCCATGCAAAGATGACTGGCTGGATTCATATGTGTGGACACAGATGAAATTGCTGATCATATGGCTGTTGTTCAGTTTTCAGAGGGAGCTCCAGATGTGATACACAGTATAAGAACTATAGAAGGTGTTTATTGTGAAAAGTAAAATGAAATGGATGATTAAGATAACTGCTTAACATTTCATGCATGAGATATGGCTTATTCCCTTCTAATTTATCACTGAAAGACAGACTTTTGAGACTCTTTTTCTCAAATCATCAGCTGTTTGTTCTGCAGTGTTCTGGCTGCTGTAATTAGCTGGCATTGTTCTCTGTGTTATTGTTCTTTCCAAGCCTTTTATTCTATCCTTGCTTTAGTTTTGCCTCCCACTTATATCTCACTCCCAGGCATCTTTGATGAGCGATTGTGTTTTCCACATGAGTAAATAAAGCCTGGAGGGATGGCAGATTGTTGCAACATGCTCAGGTGGGAAAGGAACGAGCGGGCCAATAGGACAAGCGACAATAATCAAAAGAAGAGAGATTTTAAGGAAATGTTTTTTCTTTGGTTTATTTTTACATTTCATGCTCTCCAGAGTACATGGCAAAACAAACAGATTAATTTGTGTGTTTATCGGTGTGCCCCTACTACAGTAAGCAGTGTATTCTCTAGGACACTGTGTGCCAGCAGATCCCCTGTCCCTGAGTGTTTCAGTACAGGTCTTCATCCCTCTGGTGCCTGAATGGACGCGACAGAGTCTCGGTAGCTGAGACGGTGTGAGGACCACACGGTGTCTCAGCTGACAGCTCTCTAAGGAGTTAATTGCTCATATGTGCATAATTTATCCACAGCGAAGTGATGTTCTTGATATGGACTTGAGGAAGCTGTGGAAATACAAAGATGACGGCACGGTTAAGTTTTTCTCATCTCTTAATGGATATTAGTTCGAGCCCCTTTAAAGATTCAGAAAATCTCATGTGTCATTAATGTGACTCAGTCGAGTGGTCCCACATATGGAGGAGTGGTGCTGGTCTTATAAATACACCACTCATTCTCTCCAGTTTGCTGCTCTAATTCGCAGCAGAGACACTGTCTGAAGCTCTGCAGTTTTGCATGAGTTCATGCCAAATCTGTTCCTTTCATTTGGTGTGTATTGAAAGTTTGTCATTAGATGACCTGCAATAGAAAATGTGATGGCTGCTGCAACGCCCCCTGACAGAAGACATCATGATAACTGTACAGTTGTATTAACAAAGGCTTCGAGCAGGCTGCAGTGTGCAGATAAAAAGGCTATCATTCTTTTGTTATTCTGACATCTCTGCAGTCATTTTCTGCTGCCATGAAAAAGGATGGAGTCCCATTTCCCTTTGAATTCACAGAAAATGAGATTCCAGTGACAAATTACTGTAGACTGTACATAATGACCATTTTATTCTCTTTGTGCTCCCTAAAAAGCCTTTTCATCTCTACCTAAACAAGAATACATTCAGCCGCTGTGGCTCTTCAGTGTTCACAGTGGATCTAAGCTATAAGGACACGTTTCAGATCGCTGTGTGACCTGAGGTGATCACTGCAACCGAACTTTGAACTTTTTAGTTTATGAGAGTGTGGAAAATAACAAAGACAGTGTTATCAGTCACATGTTTGCATGCTGGTATCCTGTCTGCACACTTGTTTTTTTTCTGTATTTTTAAAAACAAAGGTCCTTTAAGTTTATTTAGAGAAAGAGAAAGATGGGGAATGATCTGCAGCATAAGTCCCTTGCTGGACTCCAAGTAAGGCTGTTGTAAGTACTGTAACGGTCAGGTTTTATGTTAGAGTCCTAGGCCACGAGGGCGCCATGAAATCTGAATTATTTGAAATGTATTTAAGCCCTGTATATGCATGACATATACAAAAAAATCTAAGGTATTTTATACTCTATAGGTGCTTTTTCTTAAGGCCAAAAATAATGTTGCAAGGCAAGATGTCCACAATGTCTACTGATGCATTTTAGACATCTTTTCAACCTGTGTCGAAACTTGAGTTTGTTATTGAGGTTTTGTGGAGGTTTGGTGTTTTACTCGGGGCAGCGGAGGTAGTCACTGGAATCACTCCTGTGACCTTTCACAAGCACAAGATTATATTGCACAAGGCAATATTGGAGTAAACACCAACACCAATGGGTGTACATTTCGTACTAAAAACCGCAGGAATGGCGAAACAGGACAAATGGACTGAGCAAGACTGCTGGAAAACAGCTTTTCACAGCATCAGCATAAATACAACCCTGATTCTAAAAGAGTTGGGACGTTGTGTAAAACCTAAATGAAACAGAATATGGTCATCCTTTTTGACTTATATTCAATTGAATTTCAATTCAATCATCAATCAATCATCAACATTGATTTTTGTAAATATGTGCTTATTCTGAATTTGATGCAGCAGCACGTGTCAAACAAGTTGGGAGAGGAGCAACGAAAGTCTGGGAACATTGTGGAATGCTCCAAAAACACCTGTTTGGAACATTCCACAGGTAAATGGGCTCATTGCTAACAGGTGATAGTATCATGAAAGGGACACCTCGAAAGGCTCAATCGTTCACAAGCAAGGATGGAGGGAGGTTCACCACTCTGTGAACTGGTGATTGTTTTAAGGATATTACTGCATGAGCTCAGGAACACTTTGTAAAACCGTACTCAGTAAACACAGTTTGTTTGCAAATGATTTCATTCTGTTTTTATTTAGGTTGTACGCAGCATGCCAACTTTTCTGGAATCAGGGTTGTATTGACATAATGCTGTTACTATCTTTACCCCATCGTTCTCACTGTCACTGCTCTGGATTGCTCTTCAGGTCATGAAAATTGCATATTAAACCAGTTCCAGGAAAATAGAGCCCCAAATGTCCACACGGGAGAACATTTTGATTTCTAAGTGAGAAGAATCCTGTTGTGTTTGCAGCTTCTACGCTGGAAGTGGAACTGGATTAGAGGCTGGATTGTTTTGAGACCCCTCTCAAACACACAGCTGCTGCAGACATCAAGTATGATTGACTTGATGATACTGCTGGTGCTAATGTGTGTGAGACCATGTTAATTTGCAGTTCATTCCTCCAGGGATTCCTAAGCTCTCCTCTGATAGATCTGTGAATCTGTCTGCCCGGTCGGAATGCAACACTTTAATACCCGGCACACCACCGAGAGGCTGCTGCATAACGAACCTGTCACTCACTCCCCAGCAAATGTTGGACTGTGTGTGCGTGTGTGATAAGTTTAGACCGTCTGTTTCCACATATCTAGCTTGGCGAGCGATGATTGCTTTCACTGCAAACATATGAACACAATTTTAGGAGAGAAGCATTTGTCAATGTTTTGTCAAGCGATTGTATCTCCATGTTTGGCGATTGCCATATTTTCCATAACTTAACATGTGGTTTACTCATGCTGTTTATTTTAACAAAAGCCCTTTAAGCTCAATTGGATAATGAGACAAAATCATAGTCATTAATTTGCTTTTCTTTGATAATATAAAGCTGAAACTTCAGAGATACATTTTTTGCATGAGGCTCAGAGTCTTTACAGTGTTAACGTTGGATGGGTATCCAGGTGAAAATGAGTTTTTTTATACTTTGTGGAACTGTTTACAACACTTGACCTGAGTTGCTGTACAGCGCTCCTCTCGCTAGAATAAGTTCTGTTTGTAATAGTGCTCAAACATGAAGGTGTCTTTATGATTCAATATTTGATAGGTCCTGAGGTGACGCACAGTGCGAAAAGCAGTTTTGACACCTCTTCTGAAGTTCATGCCGCACTTCGGCACCGTGGCAGTGGGGCCCAGCTGGTTGTCTCCATGTGAGAGATTCTGTCAAGACAGCTGTTGATGGCCAATAACCTGCTTTTTGTTTCTCCCTGGTGTGTATTTGCATCTGTGTTTGTAGCTGCGACAGTGGCGGGCCCAGCAGGAGGAGGTGGCGAAGCTGGAGGCAGTTATAGCCGCCAGACAACAAGAGGAAGAAGAGGCGAGGTTAAAGAGGGAGCAGGAGAAGGAGACGGCCATTAGAGCGCAGCAGAAAGAAAAAGTAAACACGTCCTCAACACACACATCACAGTCAATGTGTCCCTTTCTTCCTGCAGCACTTGCTTAATATCACCGCTTATGCGTGAGTGTGTGCAAAGCTTTTGTATGATTTGACTCCTTACTATCTGTTATCAGGTGTGTTATGATCAAGTTGGCCGAAATTACTATTGTCTAAGAGATCTCCTTCATAAATAGGTACTACATTGCAGTAAATATCTTTCTAGATGATAAATGGTATTTTTCATTCTGTCCTCACAGCATCCATATGCAGTGTGCATAACTTACTATCTTGCGCATGGAAGTTTATTATCTTGAGGGGAAAAAACAAGATAATTTACAGCTGTGCTATAAATTCCTTTGCTTCTTTATCATGCAGCTAGCCCACTTAAGATGCACACAGCTAGCTCAAAATGGAGAGAACTCAGTCAATCAAAAACACAGAACTGTCCTCAGCGGGAATGATCTCCTGTATATCATAATGGACAATAGGTGTAGATGGGTTAGGTTTCGATGGATGTTTTCAGTGCTGAGAAAATTGCCTCAAAAGTGAAAAAAGCGAGGAAGAGTCATATTGGCTCAGCTGGCTCCCAGGCAGTGGGCAAACAAATAGCAATGATTTCACAGAAAGGAAAGTACGTCTCAAAAGCACCAAATAATATGTGGTCCATCAGCTCAATGTACAGATGTATGAATGACTTCTCACAGAAAATAATACAAAGTTGTCCCAAACTTGTGGCCATTTTTAAATAACTTGCATCAGGTAAATAAAAATATATTTTCTTTTGGGCCATGGAGAGCTTGTATGAAATATAACCATAGTACTATACCATAATTACTCTAGCTTCAAGATGTTTCAAGGACCTAATTGTGGATTGATCAAATTGAAAGCATATGTTGTTACAATTATCTGGGTATTCTGATCATTCAATTTAATTATTGTCCTCACAGGTACAACGATACCAGAATCTATGTGTGTGTGTGTGTGTGTGTGTGTGTGTGTGTGTGTGTGTGTGTGTGTGACTGTTTAATTAACTCTCTCCTCAGGGGTCTGCTAGAAGAGCATGGGCACCCTGAGACACTCTGATTAATGAGAGCATTTAGGCTGCATTGGATTCCATATAATTTAGCACAATAGTCTGTCAGACATTGAAATATCATCTCATTCCCTCTATTTACACTTATCTGATTCCTGCTCTGTCACAATCAATAGGACATGATGATCTTAAGAGTTCTGTGGGATTCGAATTAGTGGCAGTGTGGCTACTGTTCCTGTGGCTCTTGTTAACTTTTTGTTGTTCTTCTTTGTAAATTGCTGTTTCCCCCCCAGGTCAGGCAGTTTTATTTAAAGCAGAAGAAGAGGATGGAGGTGCTGGAGCAGAGGGATCAAGAGAGACTCGCTTATCTGAGGAGCGTTATGGAAGAGCAGGCAAGGCGAGATAAGGAGAGGTGAGTGTTGCACCATGGGACCTTTAGTTTTCAAAGAGTTGTTGAAAGAGAATTCCGAACCCTAAAAAAACATTATTCCCATCCATTACCATACATAACGTGTGCATTTACCTTTTTCTTATGGGCTTACAATCAAAAAGATTTTGCAAATCATCCATCCATCCATTTTCTATACCGCCTATCCCTTTTGGGGTTGCGGGGGGGCTGGAGCCTATCCCAGCTGTCAACGGGCGAGAGGCGGGGTACACCCTGGACTGGTCGCCAGTCGATCGCATGGCAGCACACAAGACAAACAACCATTCACACTCACACCTAGGGGCAATTTCAGAGTCACCAATTAACCTAATGCGCATATTTTTGGTCTGTGGGAGGAAGCCAGAGTACCCAGAGAGAACCCACGCATGCACAGGAAGAACATGCAAACTTCGCACAGAAAAGCCCCGCCCGGGGATCGAACCGGCGATCTTCTTTTCGTGAGGCACGCGCACTACCAGCTGCGACACCGTGCCGCATTTTGCAAATCACATTTTTTATTGATATATTCAACATCAAGGACTAAAAGTCAGGATATCTCAGCCTCTGCTGCCTCAGTGTGTTATTTTGTATCCATCACCCAACTTTATGGAAGTTATCTGAGGATTCATTTTACTTTTATGCCCCTTAACAAGCAGCACCTGCTGTCATGCAACATTTTGTGCAGCCAAACAATGTTTAACCTCCCAGAACTTCATAGAAATTTTAGTGCAGTGTCCCAAATTTCAAACAAGCTTATATGTGTGATGATGCCAGAAAATGTGGAATAAGATGTTTTTAACAACCTTAGAGTTGAAAAGGGGATGTTCAGGGGCCAACCTCTGTATTTGATGACTCCAGATTTCCTAAACTTCATGCACTTTAACAGCAGCTTAGCAGCAGCTGAAAACTTGTTTTTGCTAACCTCTAATGCCTCAGTCATGTAGAGTGCATCCCTGTTTCACCCAGAGAGGGCAGTGCTTTTTAGCTGTTAAGTTACTCTTTGAAAACAAAGGATTCTGCTTGTAAAACATCCTGTTTGTTGTGATTTGATTAGCATTTCTCTGCAGACACTCACACAGACTGGCATTAATACCAGATAATGGTGTTGACTCATAGGGGGCTGAGAAAGAGATAAAAACAGGTGATGAGCTCCATAAAACCCTCCACAGCCTGCAGGCCTGCTGTGTCAGGAGTGATAGGTAACGTTGGTTGTGGCAGAGGAAGAGGAAGAGGAAAAGAGGAGCTGTTTAGGTCTGATGTCCACACCCTCTGTGCTCCCTCTAGGGTGCAGTTTCGGGCAGATATGTTGCAGTGGCGAAGGGAGGAGAGAGAGGCGCGGGAGCTGGAGCGGCACAGAGAAGAAGAAGAGAAACAGCATCGTCTGGAAGTTCTCAGAAACCAGGTGGATCGTTATCTGCCCTTAACCTTTTCGACCACTCTGATTGTCTCTGTCAGTTGAAATGACCCTCAAGGGAAGACCTGCGCTCATCCTCATCTGAGTCGAGGCATCACTGCCACCTTATGGCATTAAGTAAGAAGACAGTTGTATGCTATCACTATATTAAATGTTTTTTTCCCCTTTTATTAGATTGGAGTGGTGGCAGAGGCAGACCCAGAGAGGATGATGGCAGATACAGAGGCTTGGAGGAGTCGACACTTGAATGTAAAGGAGTTTGAGCTCCAACAGCCTCTCTATAGTATTAACACATACACAGACACACAGGTGAGGCATGATGACATCTACTCTCCTATAACCTTTAGCTTTGTCTGCTCCACAGCTGCATGGTCATTTGCCCCATATTCCTTATCTCTGCTCTATATTATGAGCCTGCAAAGGTCTCTTTCCTCAGTCTGATGTTCACCTGTTGACCTGTTGTTTAGTGTCATCTTGAGTGAGACTGACCACTGGCCCATGCAGTGGGAGAAAATTATACAAGCTGGCTCACTGATCAAACAACGTTTGCCCTCATGTCAGAGACCTTTAAACACTGCCTTGATCTCAAGGCCACCTAGTGTATCAGTGTACTTTAGAGTCCTGTGTGTGAAGTTTTGTCATAACTGTAGAGAACAGGTCAGCATTTGGTTATTGTATAACACAGGCAATGACTAATGATTTTCAAACTGTGCAAATCTTCTCCACCAATACCAAACCGCGAAGGATTAGTGATTAATCTTGTTTCAAGTATTAAATCTGTAGTAAACCATAAAAACAAACAACGGTAAGATAGTGAGTGTGATCCAGTATGACACAGCTGGAAATGTATTATTTATTGTGGGAGTTTTTTCCACATCTGCTTTCCAGATTGTGTCTGATCCAAGAGTGCGGGTGGAGCAGGCCCTGCGGGAGGCTGGTCTGCACCACAGCCAGTATGCCAAAGAGGTTCTTTCTGTTATCAAGCCCCTTAAACCACCAAGACGAGATACCGCATCCATACTCAAGTTTTGAACCGGGGCTTGTTCTGGTATTGTGCATTAAATTATATGTAAATAATACATTTTACTTTGAGTAAGAATCACAGTCGTGCTGTTCAGAGCAAAAAACAAATTGATATACAGCAAATTCAGCATTGACCACAAAGTGACAGAGTGTGATTGCTGTTATTGACTTTTATTGTAGGTTTTATACTCTACAGCACCTCGTGGGAAAAAATGGTATCATACAGTACCTCTTAGTCACGATAAACACGTATCTCCACATTTGTCACTACTTACTGACTTTTTATGTTACTTACTATAAAGTTTGAATTTGCATAAACAAGATTGCATGGCAGAGGCTACAACATGTGATGCATTGATTTTTTAACTTTATCTTCCTGTATTTCAAGAGAAAGGAATAATAACTGCTTCTCATCTAACAAGCATCTGAAATTTTCAGAGGAAAAACCTTTCAAACTAGAGGCCACTAACAGACGCAGTGAATCATTTCCTGGCTTGTTATAGTATTATGAGGGTGTTATACCCAAAGATTTCTTTTTCTCCATCATGAAGTGGGTTTCTTGATGCTACAAACAACAAGCTCTCAGATTTTAGCGTTGTCTCCATATCTGTTAGATTTGTGGTTATAGCAGTAATGATTATTGGATCACCACCAAAATATAATCAGTTGTTCATTTTCCAAAGGTCAGTCAGCATTTTTTGACATGTCTTCCACACGGACAGATAAAGGAACGAGCAGATGTTGAACCTTTGGACTTTCTTGGCACAGTTATGAGTTAAATATTGAAATCAACACACAGAATATATATATATATATTTTTTTTTAGAAAATTAACGTTACTTTACATAAGTACCACAGTATTAAATATTAAAAGCTATAACACATACTTACATATATATGTGCAACATAATATTTTAGCTTCATCAAATAAATCATACAAATCTTAACAACTTTTAAATAAGGGTCTAATGCACATATTAACACGTTAGGTACAGTATATACAGTATACATATCCACACATCAGTCAAAGCTATGTACACTCTATTTGAGGGGCTGGGACGTGCTGGGTCTCAGACAATATGTCCCAGGCGTTTCTTGATGAAGTGGGACACCAGGATTTGAGGTCTCTGCTGATACTCCACCAGAACATCATGAGGGGAGGTGATCTGGTCTCCATCAAAGCGGTTCAGCAAGGCAACACAGATCACAGCCGCTGGAGAGAAAAAGGACACCATCAGTCACACACAAGCGACACACACGTAACTGTCTATCCTGTACAACGTATGTCTTCACTGACCAAAATCAAAGTAGGCTAATTAAAGGATATAGAAGTACATTTCCAAAGCCATCAGTAAGCTCTACCACCTTACAAAAGTTTATACATTTTGCCACAAAGGCAATACCTTTGAGGCCGCAGACACGGCACATAGCAGCAAATACAGTGGACTCCATTTCAATATTCCTCACTCCGGCCTCGTATGCTTTCCTCAGATACTCCAGTTTTTCTTCGTGAGAGAAGGAGCAGAGAGCTCCGTCAAGTCGGCCTTGACCTAGAGAGACACAGCACAGGATTTGTCACTATCTGACCAATGGTTCTGACCTGTCTGAAGCTCTCACTCGTGTGCCTCATGTGGGACAAGCTCATTACAAATGATGATACAGCCTGAGCGCGAGATGATGTTCATACCTTCGTAGAAGTCGTGGGTGCACATGGTGTTTCCGATCACTGTCGGAAAGTTCTGAAGCTCAGAGGAGCACTGCAGAAGCTCATTGGCCACTCCCTCGTCCAGCTCAGTGCTCCTGGTGATGACTTTACCCAGAACCACCTGCTCAAACTGAGGACGGAAGGAGTAGTCCACCGCTTTCTCCGTGATCACCACTGTCCCCGGAGCCAGACCTGGAGAGACGAGAGCAGACAGAAATGTATTTTGCTCTGAACTCTCTGCCTGATAGCCAGGACAGAGCTGCGATTTAGGCAAAGCACCATTTGCAAAAAATTTCTGTTGCTTTCAAAACCAAAAATTACAATGTCCCTACCGACTCCACCAGATGTTCCAAGGCGAAACAGGATCACGTCACGGCACTGAGCGTGGTGCAGCAGTTTGATGAGCTCGTGCAGCATGATGGAGATGGAAGGGACACCCATGCCATGCTGCGAGGGAAACAAGATCGGGATGGAAATGACTTTTTAAAAATATTATTATTTAGCCAGTAAAGCTGCATCTCAAAAATTTGCCATTAGAATTAGATGGGAAAGTAAATGTCATTGACCTGTAAAAACTGGTTATGTAATACTTACACTTATAGAGAGCACTGGTCCCACTTTATACATGCAATAGCGGTCAGTTCCCTCACAGATATCTCTGATTTCCTCTGGGTTTCCAGACAGTTTCAGCTCCTGGTGGATGAACTGGGCAAACGCCTTCATTCGATTCGCGCTGCCGCCAACACACACAAACTGTGTGAAAGAGTGCAAGTCAGTTCTGTTTTCAAGCTTTAGAAACCGAAAACTCAGAATTTGTTTTTTTACTTAGCAAATCACAAACCTTGATATCTCCGAACATTTCTGGAAGGTTGTGAGTCTTGGTGCTCAAGCTGAAGTGGTAGAGAATATCCTCCTCCATGGTGTCCAAGTAGGGATTCTTCACTTGGACGTGTTGTCTGAGAGCAATATAGTACAGCATATTAATAAATGGACAGAATGCTCAAGTGAATTCTGAGTATATGCTCTGAATGGATTATCAAACACAATTACATTGGATTTTGAAGAGCAACAAAAACAAATGGTCTGTTCAAAGCTTACTTGAGGTTCCCAAATACTTACTTGATATACTCATTGTGGTCATTCCCCATACACTTAAGTAAAATCGGTGCCATGACTGCAGGAGACACTTTGAAATTCAGTTTAAAATGTCTTCAAAAGTTGTTCTGCTGTGAAAACTTCCAAATACTGGTTGCGGTTGATTTTGAATAAGACTTATGTCTGACTGCAGAGCTCATATAGTGGTGACCTCTGGCCTGGCCACTGATTGGTTCCAGGGAGAGGAGTAGCACCTGTCCTGGCTCTCACAAAAACATCCAGCAGCTCCAGACAAACAAAGACGGATCAATCGAGACCAGCAAAAATGGTGATTGGCTCGCTTCAGGAGTGCCGGCACACCTTCAAAAACAAAACGGTATCAGCAGCAATGCAAACAAACTATGTGATGTAGACTGGTGTTATGACTGAACTATGCAAAAGCATGAGGTGGAGTGTGTCTTAACAAAAGCCAGCCAGAAGCCAATGAATAACTATCAGGTTATAACATCCAGCCTTCCCAAAGAACGCTGAGGCGACCTCCGTCATTCACCTGCAATACACCGGAATGCCAACACAATGACGCACATTGTCCACCATTTTACTGTAAGGTGACAGTATTATGTGGCAAATAATTAACATTCAGATTTCAGCCTCTGGAACAAAAACATTTTTTCTATGCAAGGCAAAAGTAAAAACAGTTGGGAAACATTTGGTATAGCTGATTTTATTACAATAATCAAACTTTGATTTCTTAAAGCTGCCTCTTAGATTTACAGACACTGCAAAAACAAAAAAAATAAACAAGTTACTGGGGCCTTCTTTGCGTAAGTAATGCGGTTAATGAGGCACTACTAACAGGCACAATAAATAAAAGGTCCCGGCTTTGACTCAATGAAGCACTTTCACACTTGAGTGATACATCTGACATGACAAAACAATTGAAACTAAGTCAAACGTTGGATGTGGCTCAGCATGAAGGGGTAAAGAAATGATGGATGGAGGATGGCAACTATTCCTGTTGGAAGCATTTGTGTTTGTGCATCCTTCTCTCCACGCACTGGCAGTCTTCTAATCTGTTGACACGACAGAAATATACACGAGCGCTGGTCATTCACCTAATCATTATCACATAATTCTGTAATGATCTCGACATTAAACTGCCAACAGGCGTCATAAATTCTAAATGGCTGAAATGTTAAAAGTTTCACACCTCAGATTTTGTGCTGTCATTTCATTATATACTATATCCACATATTGAGTCACATAAAATCAATATGCTGCTAAACAGTTTGGCTTCATTTCATGTTATTCTAATAGCAGAGAAGATTGTAACTCAAACTGTCACAAACACTGTGCTACTTACTTGACAAATCAGTGTTGGCTTTGGGGTTGTCGTCTTCTGCATAACCAAAGCTCAGCAGCTTGGTCATGTCGACGGGAGCTGGTTTCTTGTCAAATACTCTGTGAGAACACCAAAGACATAAAGTCCAAATGTGATGGAAAGGCAATTTTTGGAAAGCGTTTTAATGGAAATCAAACCCGGTGGTGCTTTTGCAGTTACAAATATAACGTAATGGTTTGTCATCGCCTCAAAGTGCCTATTAGATTAAGCAGAGAGGCTACAGCAGACACAGTTTTAACAATAAATATGGACCCTACCCTTCCAACATTTTATACCGAGACAAACTCTGGCTACTTATTACTTAAGTTCTCTTCCAACAAAGCACAGAGTCAACAAGTGGTATTTACAGTTGATAATTTTCTCCTCGTCTCATCAAACCAAACCACCAACTCTGCACAATCATCCATCAAAACAAGTCATTTCATCTCAGATTTAGCCTCCTTATCTTACAATAAAGCAAAAAAAAAAAAAAGGTGAAATAATAATTTTCACTCAATCAGATGCATTTGTTTCAGAAAATTTCCATATTCTCTGTTGACTCTTAGAGTCAATATCTTACAGCAAGACAAGCTGATCTCTGCACTGCAATGACGGGTTCCGTTTCTGCTTGCTTTAACAAATCAGACTTGAATAACTTTTTTTTACAGTGGACCATTTGGGGACTTGTTGATGTACAGCATGTATTAACATGCACTGTCTTGTCTCTGTGGCGCTGCATGTGACCTTATTTTGGGATTTTAACAAGTCATTGACATTTTCCTGAAGGTACAGGGAACACACTGCACAGATCAGCTGTGAGCCAAAGCAAACAGGTGAATGTTCAGATTTGTCTGAAAACCATTGGTCTGTGTGCTATTTGACATAAGTCAGAAACCAATGAACATTTCTAATCAGCCATTACAACATATGGTCAGGACATATGGTCTGAGTTTATCGACAATACCCTTTTAAGCACAGAGATGTTGAAATGTCTATCAGCCATATGTCCTGTGTGTTGTAATGCTAAGATCTACACTGGAAAAGTCCAACAATTCGCAGATTTCCTAACGAACAACACTTTTTTTCTAAAAATGCACTTTAATTTTCACTCACATTAAAAGCACAACAGAAAGGGATTTTTGAGTGGCCAGCATGAACAGGATAAACAACTACAGCAAGCAAAAACTGTTTAAGGGTAATAAGAAATTGTGAACCCATCCTTTAAATACGCTACCAAAGTATAGATTTTTTTGAAATGTTTATTCATAATTAACTAAATTACACATAAAGAACTAGTGATCATAGATTAGGTAGATTAGGTTAAGTATGTATTCTGCATATTACCGTCACACATGCTCCATCTAATCTACCTGTATTTACCTGTATTTATAACTCCAATAATCATGTACTCCTTTGACTCAGTAACTTCCACTCTAAATGATTGATATGGTCTGAAATAATAAGTGCATAACAAATCATTTTTACTTTATGCAATTCTATTTCTGAGAGTTATAAAAGGTGGTATTGTAAGTCACCAGCACTTACAATACAGTAAGGACAACAGCACCATCTAGTGACCGCATAAACTTACATTCTCTTGAATTTGCTGGTCTGATGACATTCACTGGGTGACTGCAATTTCTCCATCTGGCTGTAATGAACATTGTTATTCTGCAGAACACAAAGCAGAGCCACAGTGTGTAATGTTTAGTCTGTGAATGTAAATAAATATAGCCAGGGTATCATTTTTATCCATCTCTTGATTCAATTCGGCAGAATGTTCTTGTTTTGATAACTGAGAAAGAAAAGTACCCGAACCACCTCGTCGGTCTGCCCAAACAAGAAACAACTAAATCAGCATCACTAACAATCCTTCTAGTTTGTCTTAAAACATCTGGTCATAACACAGTTAACCAAGAGACAGAATAAATTGTGATTGTAGTGACTTGTGGCTAAATTAAAACCCTTATTCCTGCAGAGATAGGATGCTGTGTAAAATGTAAATAAAACAGAAAGTCATTTGCAAACACACTGTTTTTACATAGTGTCCTTCCCAGTCTTTTGTTGCTCCTGTCCCAACATGTTGCTGCATCAAATTGAAAATAAGCATATATTTACAATAATCAATGAAGCTGATGGGGTAAAACATTAAAGGGATTAGCAGTAATGTTTTATTTGTATTTCACAAAGCGTCCCAACTTTTTTGAACTTGGGATTGTACTTTTAAACAACTTTGGTATATTTCTATATTTACCTTCTCTTTTCCATTGCTGCTGCAATCGTCCCTCTCCCAGGCTGACTTACTGTCTGTCCCAAAGGGAGGCTCTAGCGGTTTAAAAGCTCCAGGGTTTTTCTTCTCTTCACTGTTAATGAGACTGCTGTAAAAAAAAAAAAAACAGAAAAAACAATGTAGAGATATGAAATGTATCCTTCGTGTAATGATAGCTGGCATATGATGAAGATTAAACCGTAAAGATCAGCCATTATTATGGCTGGTTGCTTCTCCTTCTGTTTAAAAAAGCTTGTTAAAAGTGCTATAACTGTTGTACTGTAATTGTTAGTGTTATTAGCAACAGTCATAGTGGCGGCAGCAGGTAGTAGCAATGGCAGCACAGGTGTAACAGTGTGGTAGCATCATTAGCAGTATCATGACAGTAGTAGTACTGTCGCAGTAGTATATTAGCAACAGGTAGTACTGTTAGTAAGTCAGAGTGCATGATAATAACAAGACAGGTGTTACAACTACGTCAGTTTGCTGTTGTCTCCTGATACAGTGCAGAACCAGTCTGGAGGTGTGTATGAATCAGCTTCTTTAGAACTAATGGTTTCTTCGTGCCACAAAAGTCCTGTTGAAAAAGATGAAAAAGGACACAACTGTAGACAAAATGGGTCGACAAGCAAGAGGGGTGTGTGTAAATATAAGACAACAACAGGATGGCTATACCCTTATGCCCTCCTTGTTTTGCAAGTTTGATGTAGTCAGAATCACTCTCCAGGACTCCAACCCTTCGTCCTTGGGCCCTCTCTTTAGGAAGAGCGTTGATGGTCGGGGACAGTCCTGGGATCTGGGAGATCTGGCCATTTATTCCCGGTTTGGCATCTGTAATGTTAACACACACACACACACACACACACACACACACACACACACACACACATACAGTGAAGAAAGGAAAGAAGGAAGGATATTATTTTTCATTTATTACTTCTTATGAACCACACGTCCCCATGTACTACCCCACAACCTGCCCCATGCGAGTGTCTCCCTGCTGACTTCTGCTACACAGATTAACGTTGCAACGTGAAGTAACTCCACTACGCCAGTATAAACAGTTGTACTTGCCATATTTTGTCGACTGGAGATCGTTACTCGCGAGAGCTGAGGAATATCTGGTGGAAATGGGAAACAAAACCCGGGAAGCTGTCAACCTCTTCGACGACAGTCTGTGCGAGCGAGCATCGCCATTAGCATCAACTAAGAGCATTAAGGTTAGCGTTGGTGAGCTAAAGCTAGCTGACCAGGGTTAGTCTACGGGACCCTTGAAATTAAACACAAGCTGTAAGTGACGGCACTGACGAGACTAGATGGGAAACAAAGTTGAAAACACGGTAGTCACATAAATGTTCTTATTCGGCTTCAGAGGATTTTGTTGTACTTACTCTGAAAACATCTTGGAGGAGAGCAGCTAACTGTGCGGAGCGCAGACTGTTTGGAACGCGTGACCCCCGTCGCCATGGAAACGGTCTGTAGGTCCCACCTGGGGTGAGTCACGTGTGAAGCAGAGAGAGGAAAAGGAGTTAATTAGTTTTTAATCTAGTTAGCTTTCTTCAGATATGGCTACAGCTCACGTACAGTGCTGTTTGATTAGCTGTGAGAAACACTGTCAGACCGCAAAAAAATGTGGTTTTATGTTCTGGTCTGTCACACTTATGTTATTAGCTGTCACAGACCGGCAGCCATCGAAGACAAGATCAATAAACAAGATTATAACTGTCAGGAGTCCGTTAAAATCCTCTCAAAGTTGTTCTGGTCAACACATTCCTCTAAGCAGTGGTGGAAAGTATTAAATAAGTAGTCACATTCACTGTACATGAATCATAATTCTTGTACTTCACACGGATATTTCCGGTTTCTGCTATTTTATACATCTACTCCACTAATTTCAGAGGGAATCATTGTAATTTTTCACTCCACTACATTTATTTGACACATTTGAATTGCTAAGAAATTTGCATATTCAGATTAATAATACAAAATATTTTCAGCAATTGAATGATGATGTGTCATTATGAATAAAGATAAAGTTTTATTGATCCCCGGGTGGAATTCACAAGATACCCAGTAGTAAGAAAAGTGACGCACATATTAATGCACCAATAATTATTATCCAGTAATATAATATATATATATATATCATTCAGAAACAGGCCAGTCTGTAAAATCAGCACTTTCACTTGCAGTGCTTACAGTATATTTTGATGCTTAAACCTTTGCACTTCGTATTTCAGTAAGATTTTGAATGCAGGACTTTTACCTTGAGTATTTCTATTTATGTACATGGTATAACTATTTTCAATTAAATTTAAGATCTGAGTACTTCTCCCACATTCTTTCCTTTGGGCTGTATTGTGTATACAATGATGTTTGAAGAGTTGAAATTTTGAAAAAAATGTCTGTAAGAGTTGAACAATGACTTTAAGAAAACCACTAAGGCATTCCACACTCAGAAGAGATGGATCTCTGGACATTTTCCTGTAAAAGAAGTGATTTATTCTAAGTTATTACTGTGAAATTAGAAGTCTCTTTTAATGCAAATGTGCCAAGCTATTTGAAAGATATTCAGTGGTTTTACTGCAGATAAATCAAGATGTGCTCTCTACGGTCCTAAGGCCAGCTCTTAATTGCCTTTTTAGTGGCCTGTCTCAATATTTTAACTTTGTCTCACTGCTTGATTTTGGCTCCCTTATTAAATGAAATATCTGAGAATAGGACTATCTTTTAACCTAACCTATATTAAATTAGCAGTCGATGCACAATAGGCTGCTTACTGTAATCAATAAAGTAACCCTTAAAACTTTCTAGATATAATTGATTAAGTCTGTAAGTGACTGAGGAATAAAATGACCTCATTTGCTAATTCTACGTATAAATACCTCATAGGATGATATATTTGGAAACACTGAACTGATTTGATACATTTTTTCTGCTGACCACGACACACATATCATTTTTATTGCCTGAAATGCACCCAAAAGCTTGAACCCGTCGCTCCGTGAATGCTGAGTCGGGAACATGCGCAGAACAAACCAAACAGCAATGGTCCTTTAACTACCCTGCACGTCAAGCTAGAGGAAGTCTGTGACAGGAAGTGTGCGCTTATGTTTCAGCATAAAATCACACAGTATTACCGAACTATATTGTATTGTTAAATTTCAACAACAAAACAGAAATAACAAAAACATGCCTATTGATAAGCCTTATTCAAATAGTTGTAAGTCAAATACTGAATGTTTCATAAGCACAATTTTGAGATACTTGTACTTGTGTATACTAATTAAGTTACTTCATACTCCTCATGCCTTTCAGAAAGAAATATTGCTGGCTGTTTTTATTTATTAATTTTAAATTCAAGTATATTTATTTAACACTGTGGTGTTGCACCGCAGAAACATGTAATCATCTTTTAACATATGATGCATTGTGATAGCTTTAACTTTAAAGTGAAGCGACTGCTGAAGTGCCCTCGAGCTCCAGGGGCACTGAAAGCGACTGTGTGCTTCTGATGAAATTTTCTTTGGGAATATTTACTATCAAAGCACGAAATCAGCTGACAGGATGGACCTTGAGGTTTGTTCTGTTCTTCTATCTGATAGTAGAGACTAGTTTTGAGACCTTTGTTATTGTAGTTTTGTGTTCACGTTGCATCTTTCTTAATTGATTTGTGTTAAATCAAATTACCGCACTGCACAGGGACTTGGCAGTATTCCAAGATGGCAAAGCTGTACACAACTGATAGCGTATAAGAAGCCTTTCTGTATAATTGGTACTTTGACCTTTGACACTTCAGTACACATTTATCTTAAATAGTAGAGGAAGTATTCAGATCCTCTACGGCAGTAAAAACAACAATACCACACTAGACAAAGGTCCTGCATAAAATATTAACTTTATAAGACAACAGAAATATTATAAGCCAAATATATATAAAGTTTTATACACACACACATATGTGTAGGTTGGTATCTTAATCTAAAACAGTGCATCATCTGATAAGCTCATGATTTGTTTTGTATGCAAAATCTCCATTTTTACACTAGTTAGTGACTACAACTCTGAAATATATGAAGCAGAAAAAAAAGACAATATTTTCCCCTGAAATGTAATAGAGTGGAAGTATTATTTAACTATTTACTTCATTATTATTATTATTATTATTATTATTATTATTATTATTATTATTGTGGGTTAAGATATCTGTCAGGTACTCTGATCAATCACTGATTATAATCCAGTGTTATTATGTAAACTACCTTATTCTGAAATGGACCATTAAGTATAATGAGTTATTTTACTGTTGCTAAGTATATATTGATGCTAATACAAGCTTTTACTTAAAAACGATTTTAATGCTTGTAACACAGTGTTTGTGTGTTATTGGGAAAAGTATCATTGAAAAGAAAAACAAAGAACATGTTTTATTTTGACACTCCATACCGGAAGAGCCTGTGGTCACCCCCTCGCTTGACGCGGGTTAATTACAGTGAGTTGTAGCAAGGTAAGTTCCTCCTCCAATCCCGTGTTTTTTGTTTTTTTTCCTGCCTTCGTGGTTTGGGGTGCGAGTTGTGAAGCCTCGACATCGCTCACGCGAAGAGGGACAACGCTGCAAAATGTGTCTTCCTGTTTCCTCTCCACTGAACATCGACTGATTTTGTCACTTTTGTTTTTTTTCCCTCCAGCGAGCGAACGGCGGACGGTCATGTTGGCGTCATGTAGGCTCCGCTTTTCAGACTTTGGAAAACAAACCGGGTATTGTCGGTGAATTCTCGGGAGATGGCAGAATAGTTCGACCTACGCCTCTTACCGAGCCCTCTGAAAGCACTTTTGAAGAAATAACCCGAGAGGTAAGTGAAATCCTGGCATGCTGGAGGTGTGATATGAACCCTGTGTGCTGTGAGGTGTGAGACGTGGAGAAGTTTGCTGATCTGCGGGAAAAAGAAACGCGTCGTGACGCGCTCTCCCAATAAATCCGCTCTCCCTCTGGGCTCCTCTTCGCTAAATCTTGGCCTGTTTTGTTATTGCGGCCACACACGTTTTACTCACCTCCTCCAGCTGAGCTCATGTGAACTACAGACCTCCATCTGAATCAGAAACGCGTCGTGGCTGAGGAGTGGCCTTAGCGCAGCGGAGTCCAGTATTTCTAAGTGACCGCGTCAGGGACGCGTTTGTGGTGAGTTGTTGATGAATGGGGATGTTCTCCGGGCCAAAACACTGAAAATCAATGTTAGAATTGGGACTTTTCGTGGTTGTAATTTCGATTTCACAATCAAATCAAGCTCACAACGTTACAACTAGTTGAGACTTTGATAAGTTTGTTTTCTTTTTTGTCATGCAAACAGTCTTTGGGAGGGTCGTTCCTGCTTGATCGTGTGTCTCATCATCCCATGCTGAGCACTTTTTACATCACAATCGCAGCCCAGGAGAGGGGTCCTGGGGGTGGGGGTGGGGGGGGGTGCTTAACAGTGGTCTGTGCTTTCATTTTTCACGAGCTGGGAATGAAGAAGCACTTTAATATCACCAAGGTGCGTCTTGTCCAAGGTGCAGACGTATTTGCTGTTGCAAACAGGAAATGGGACGAAACGGGGCCGGCAGACCAGCTGATGAGGAGGTGCAAGCTTCATTACAGAGGTGTTAATGCCGGCTCCCAACATTCAGAGATAATTGTGCAGATTAAAGGACGTGTGAATGGGAATGTCTCACACTGAAGTGTTCTTCCTCAGAATCAACTCAGTGTGCTGCCTCCTCGCTCTCACCAGATGACATTCCCACATACTAATCAGGTTTTCCTCCAACTAGTAGCCCAAATGCCTGGGGAGCCCCCCGACGGTGCGTTTGTTGTCGCTGTGTGGCCTGTGGGATTGAACGCAGCCTTCTCATTGTGTGGTGCGTTCAAGGTGTCTCAACTGTTCAGTTGACCTGCACTTAAACGCACATGCATGACAGTCTGATAGCGTATTATTCTGGGATAGAAGAGTGTTTAATCAATAGGGATTACGCACTCAATGTGAATTTGAGCCACCAGTTGAAGCTGTAATCCACTGTTGTGGGTGAATTTTCCTCAGACTTAGAAATACACGATCAAGGTTATTATCAGTGATTTCTGGCCTCCAGTGTCGGATGGAGGGCTACTGGAGATTTGAAGAGGCTGTGACAGGATTAGAGGAGTCGCAGTTGATGTTTTTTTCTGTGATTGGTGGATGATCTGGAGAGTGTAACCCCATCGCTGACCAGCCTGGAGGTCGGGCCTCTTCGGTGGACGCCTCTCAGCTGACTTGTGTCGTGGAGTCTGGCTGATAGCGGCCAGATAAACGGGACGTCGGGCAGTCTGGGCTGAGGGCTGGTGCAGCTCCAGGGGATCCTGTTCTGTTCGGCTCAGGTTGACGGCCACCAGCCCGACGGTGACCGGCTCACCCCCGCCTTTGTGATCAGTCGCCTTCTCCTTCTCCCAGCGTCTCATTCCACAATGTTATTGTTTGTCTTCGGGCCTGTGTCATTGTCTCAAGCAGCTTATCTGTGGTAACTTATTCCTCAACCATGTAGGAGGTTATCTGTCCCTCTGAGACGAACAATGCATTCCCAACAATAGGACCAGTTTGGGGTGTCTTGGCCTCTGTTTGAAAAGAGACGCCACCATTTCTCCCTGTTTCAACGAGGCCTTATTTATGATGCTGCGTGTTTATCTTACTATCAGCTATTACCTTAGAGCTAGTGCTGCAACAGACAGACAATCAATTAGTTGATCAACAGGAAGTTAATCAGTAGCCATTTTTTTATCGACAGATCCTTTTAAGTTAATGTGGCTGCAACTAATGATCATTTTAATCTATTAATGTACCAGCTGCTCTGTTGGTTGATTAATTGTTCGGTCTATAAAATGTCTGATAATAGTGTAAAATCGCAATATTTCATGTCATTTTTTGATATTATGGCAGCACAGAGCCCCAGGATGTTCAGTTTACCGTCACATAAGACGAAGACAATTAAGCATTTAAGTTCAATTTCAACGAAAACGGCTTCTCAGTTGTGCATATTTGCTGCTAGTTGGTGATTGATTTCCAGTCGATTGAGCGATCCATCACCTCGTCGTTGTAGCTGTAAAGTAATCTATCGTGTGTCGGTTCCAGCTTGCTGAACGTTGATGATTTGCTCCTTTTTTGTGTTTGTAGATTTCAGCTTGGACTGTGGCAAGCTGTAACTTTTCCCAACGTTTTATAGACTAAACCATTACGCAGAAGAATGCACGTGTCGGATGAACCGATGGTGAAAAGAGTCTTGAGCTGCGGCCCCACTTTCAACACAGACTCTCGATCGCAATCCTACACATGCCTCGTTCAAGTTTTCATTTCCTCGTTGACTCCCGAGCTCTTTGGCCGCAGATATCTTGGCCTCTCCTCGTCCTGACGGGCAGAAAGTGTATCGTTCGCCCGCAGTAGGCCTCCGATAGCGATCATTTCTCTGTGCGCAGTAATTTGGCTGTCAGAAGCAGCTGGCAGTTTGGGTTGGAACAATATGCAAGTGGAGGGAGAGGGAAGTGTGAGCTCCAAAAAACCCTGAGAGAGTGTTGGAGGGGGGGGTTGGGTGGTGTGTGTGTGTGTATGCATGCATATGTGTGTGGAATCAGGTTACACAGTCTGTCATTAACAAGAGAGCTGCAGTTATGAGACCAAGATAGACTGCTTCAAGTCTGAGCAAGAGTCTGAGGCTCATCGCTCTCCCATGGAGGTGGCTCTCTTAGGGAAGGAGGGGAGGGGGCGCGTGTGTGTGTGTGTGAGCCGGGGTATGAGTGTGTGAATGCAGGTGGGAGGCGGTGGTTGAAGGGTAGAGAAAGGGGGCAGGATTTGGCTTGAAGTCCAGCTCAGAGCAGCAACCTTCAGCTATCTTGCCTCAGCTTTCGACCATGTGTGCTTCCTACGTGTGTGCGCGCACGTGCATCGATGTGTGTACATGCTGACTTACTAGAAAGTTTGACTAGCAACAACCCTGGCATCAGATGAGGCAGCAGACTGCAGAGGAACACAGCATGTGGGTTGAATTTGCTCCTGCTCTATGCTCGTGTCCAGCTTTTTAGAAAGGGGCCCTCTGTCTGCAGTGTTATTTTTAGTTGAAAAAAAAAAAAATCCTTGAGCCTTTTTAATAATCATCAGCCTCATGTAGCCCAAACATATCACGATGAGAAAAACTGTCTGGGACTCGCGGGCACTGCAGTCTCAGCATGACGCTGGAAGTTGGAGGGGAGAGGAGAATGAGATAAAAGGCCGCCTGTGCATCTGCCAGATTCTCGTCTTGTTTCTCCGGTTGCTGTTCGGGAGCTCGCGCTCTTCCTCTTCTGGTGGCCCTGCACAGACTTATTGATTTCTGTTATTGTGTGTTCAAATGTGGATGAAGACCAGTGGAGACAGAGAGAAGGGGAGACAAGACGCTGCCGTCTGCGCACACAGACAGATCTGCAGTGCTCGTGGCTCCTCTTCCTCGCGCCACGCTAACCCCAGACTGCACTGGAGACAGTCTGCAATACACATTTTATGAGCCCTTCACTCGCTCCAGTGCTCTTGTCTTATCGCTCAGCTGTTAGTGGGGAAAGTTATGGCTTTGTTTCAGTTGCCGCCTCCCTCTGATCTCATTCCCAGGCTGAGGAATGGGCTCTTATTTGGTGTGGGCACTTTGTCCACGAATTGAGAATAATCTGTGTTTCATCTCTGGGGTCGGGGGTCGTAAACTGGAGTAGCTCTGTTATGATGGTGGTACTTCAGGGCCACTTTGATGGGGCTTGTTTGAATTCGTCCAGTCCATTTCTCATGCACGAGCTAAATGGAGCATTTCTAATCAGAGCTGGGCAATATGGTTGAAATCAACATCACAATATGCTCAATAAATGCAAAATCTTTCTCTCAGAGTAATTGATTTCATCATGACTTAATCTTAATTTTTTGACTTAATCAGTGATAATTCATTTAAAAAAATGTCACCATTTGGTAAAGTGCAAGTTGACATGTTTGAATTGTTTTTTCTGACCGGCAGTCAAACATGCATTAGTACTTTAGAGTTAAAAAAAAAAAAGCTGAGAAGCTGTAACTGATGATTTTTTGGCTTTAAAACTTAAAACATCAACTTAATCAGTGAATTGACTGATCTCTTCTGCTCTATAAACTGCGTTCCCATGAGTGAGGCACTGAATTTTCACCCACTCCTACATGCAGAGTCTTCATCTCCCGTTTGGGAAGTGACCATTAAAGTTCGCTTGAAACTGTTTATTACGGGTCTATCCCTCAGAAGTCTCTCCTCTCCGGAAGGCCAGGAAGCTCCCGGCCGTAAAGAGTCCGCCGGCGGCAGGATGTAATGGTCCGGCTCGGCCGTGCTGCGCGTTGTTGCGAGCAGTTTGCTGAGCGATTATCATCACGGTGGCGAATGGTTTGCTCGATGTTTGTGGGTCACACGGTGAAGGTTATCATGTTGGCCCTCTGATTCCTGCGGCTCTGCTGGGCGGGACGCAGAATCAATCAAGACTAGACACCGTCAGAGCTCTGAGGAGCTGCACGCACAGCTCCATGGGCCTGATTTAGCTGTTTCACAAGAGGGAAAATATGTTTAAAGGGTGTACCGCGATACAAATCAAGGTGTCCTTTTGAGTAGAGTATTGCCCCAGAGCGGTGAACTTTGTGAGATGGTCGTTCGGAGGCAGAGTGTTTGTGCATTCCTCTGTTGGCAAACGTAGCCAAGGGCCATAAAGACGCTGTTTGAATTGGCTGTTTCTGATGTTTTGATGGCTGTGTGAAAATGAATGTCTAATTGCTATGGTGACCGTTACGTAGAAGGCTTGTTTAACGGTGTCCTAACAGTGTTGTAAAAAAAACCTTTCGAGGTGTGTCTCGCGATGCTTCGCGTCGCACAAAGCCGCAGTAGAACCTCGCGGGATCACAGAAAGTGCTCGTACTGTGCAGAAACGTAAGCGTGTTTGCTCAAGTTTTGGCTCTTTGTGCAGGTGGCGTGTCTGCAGAGCAAATGGTGTCCTCGTTGTCTGTGTGCAGGACTCCCCCAGACCTGCAGTCAGTGCGTCTGTCTTCAGATGTCCTCTGTCTCCCTCACCACTCAAACTTTGTCACGAAGCCTCAGCAGAAACGAAAGAGTCATCAAAAAGGCTTGTCTGTTTAGTGGTGGGGGCCTGGCAGAGTGTGTGGGGGTGGTGGAGGCTGGTGCAGAGGTGGAAGGTAGGGTGGGACTCCAGTGGGAAGAAAAGGCAACTTTTGTCTCTGATTACATTTGATCTAGGCCGAATACTCGGTGTGTGTGTGTGTGTGTGTGTGTGTGTGTGTGTGTGTGTGCGTGTGCGTGCGTGCGTGCGTGTGCGTGTGTGCGCGTGCCTGGGCTGTACTGAATCCAACGGACAAAAAGCTGCTATGCTCTTACAATGAATGTGAGAGCGAGAATTGAACATAAGCAGGGGGCATTTGCGTACGATTCCTCGCATTGCGAAGGGAGGCAGCTGCGGACATACCGCAGGGTCCTTAGAGATGGGGCTGGCTCGACCTGATGGGGCTCCGCAGATTCCACGGGCTTTTCCAAGGGGCCACTGAAGTCCCCCTTTCATCTCCCATTTGATGAGGCCCTTGGCCGGCGAGGTGTGTTTCCAAAGGTTAATGAGCTTCGCTTTCTGCCTTGTGGACGGATCCGTCCCATGCATGTACGACGCTTTATATCAAGTAGGGGTCAACCTGCGTCTCAGTGTAACACCAGAGGTCACAGCGCTGCATTGAGTTCAGAAAGGACGTCACTTCCTAATGGGGGGGGCGATATGGCCCTAAACAAGAGTGTTCTGCAGTGACATTATTCTTGACAATACGACAGAACACTGAAAAATATTTCAGGCGTCGAGCTCACAGTAGCTGCTGAGCTCTCCTTGTAGGATTTCTGGCTCCCCTCGCTCTCAACAGGGTGCCTCTGCTTGAGGCGGTGAAACGAGTTTGTTGTTTTGACCACTTTTGTGGTTTCTTGAGCATGCGATCTTTCGCACGGTTGAAGTCGCTCCGCCTTCTGGAACTAACTCCTACACAACGGAGCCAATAGCGATGTTAGTTTCGCTTGCCGCCGCGCTCGCTGTTGCTGTAGCTTCCCCTCGAGTGCGTGCTGCTTATGGCACCTGGTCGCTACCTTTTCGCAAAGTCCTGACATCACCTGCATGAGGTGTTTGGCTGGGGGCTGCACGCGCACTGCCCAAAGGTTGCAGCCCAGAAACATCCCAAATTCAGCAAAATAAGAAGGAATAAAGGCAGAGTTTCTGCACTTAAACGCACCGACACATTCTTCTAGTGGGTTGTGATTATTGGGGGGGATTATTATTTATGGAAGTCCTGAGTAGTGCATCTTTAAAATGATTTTATTGTGAACTACTTCCTACATATATCAGTATTTAAAGGTGTGGTGTTTTGGCCTCGTTTTGCCCTCATGGGGTGATGTTTTGATCAGCTTCTGCCTCTTTAGTTTGTATATTGTGCTCTGCTAGCATGCAGATTAAAGCCCAGTTGGGCCAGAGGAGCACTGTAAAGAATTAACTGTGATCTCAGGGCTCGATTCTTCATGACTCAAACCAGCTGCTCACTCGATGCTGTTTTATCAGGGGATATTTCACATTATCATGCGAAATACCCATTTGCTGATCCTGCTGCTGCGATGACATGCAGATTTTGGAAACTCGACTGCCATCTTGTTGTCTAGTTGGCCTGAAGATGCGCCGAAAGCATCGGTCCCAGAATCACACCGAGAGTGTGACACATCCACCGATTTACAGCTTCGGTGACAGCCTGTGCCAAAATTCTGACAGTCTCAGAAATTTAGGACCGAGTTCCCACAATGTGGCTGCTGTTACAGACCAACTGCTGAAAATACTGCATGGAATTTAAAATGAAGTAAGGCCAAACCTTGTTTATTGTTCTGCTGCACGATTCGACTGCGTGACATGACTCTGCTTTTTTGTCTGTAGCCCTACATTTCATCAGGCATTCATCACACACTCAAAACTGATACCGTACAGCCTGACACAGATTTGGAATCGAGAGTTTATTAGACCCATCTTCCACAGTGTGACGTGCGATGAACCTGCAAGATTACGGCTACCACGCAGTGTGCAGGGGCCTTAAGCCTAAAGCCAAACACACAACAAGCCTTCCACCAGATGACGAGGCCCATCGGATCCGTCCCGAACTGGTTTGCCTTGAAGCATTTTAGAGTTTACACAACCGGAGTTTAACTCACTGCCTGTAGCATGTACTTTACAGTGGCTGCAATAACAGGCAGGTACATGTCAGGCATACACACATAGATAGACGCAGATATACTCCCCAAAACACGTGATGAGCTACATCACCCACACAGGTTAAAAACAAGGGATTTATGACATAGCCAAATGTAATGTGGAAACCAGTGTTCTTAATGTAAAGTGCAGTTTTGTTTATGTTGGCCTCATATTATGTAGACGTTTGAATCGTTCGCGTTCATGCTTCTTTTTCATGGTAAAATTCATTTCTGTCTTGTACTCCTCTCAGTTCGTACGCACATTCCTATCAAGTGAGTGTGTATTCCCTCGTAACCTCCTGAAAAGTTAAAGTTGTGTATTCTTTAAACTTAGTTTTAGTCATCCCAAGTGTTGTGTTTTACTGTAGGCAGAGAATGTTTTTCCGACTGAGGTGAATGTGCTGATTTGCTGAGCTGTAGTGTGAATATGAATGTGGGCTGCTGCAAAGAGGAGGACTTTCGCCCTCAGGTCTGTATTACACCCACATCCACCTAGGAGCGAACCATCTGCGTGTCCCTGATGGCATGCTGGCACTTTGGCTGTCTGGGTCTGGAGCCGGGGACGAGGACAGGGACACGAACAGCAGGCTCCGCATTGCCCCAGTCTCTGCCTGTTTCTTCCCTCGCCGCCCTGCAGTTTGCTGCAGTTTCCTCGGTGCCCGGGCTATTTGTGCCATGGTAACTGTGCCAGCCTGCCAGCTCAGACACAGATTCCACCTCTCGTCTCCCCCTTCGCCAGCATGATGACTCAGCAGCTCCTGCAGGGCTTCCAGCCTCCTCCCTCCTCAACCTCAGTGATGCTCATCAGACAAAGTAGTGTTTTGTCATTCTCTCCTTCGTCCTGACCTGAATACAAAACGGACCTAAAATAATAAAGCATCCGACTAGATTAATAGGGTTTGTTTGTTGTTGAAAGCTATTTCAACAATCACTTTGAAAATGTCACCTAGAGACAGCAAGTGGCGGTAAAATATGAGCTTTAACATGACACGTGAAGATTTAGAAGTGGGACTCCTCAGATGGATTTAAATCATCATATCTGTCGACATCCTTCTCGTTTTTGGGCTCAGTTGTTTCGGCGTTTGAGTAGCACGTTTAATCATCTCCATCTAATCACTTTAAGCTCTGCTCAACTTCGCAGAGAAGTGCTTATCGAGATGGCCCTCTGGAGTGGGATCACTGGAAAGAGTCAGGGGAGGAAACGTGCCGTCATAAAATGGGAGCCTTGATATGTGGGATCACTTTCAAGTCCCTCTCGCGGCACTCGGCGGGAGTCAACCCTAACATACTTTTCACTGGGCCAAGTCTATGTCAACTATTTCTCTGCGGGTTGTGTGCACTTTGGCTACCTTGTGTTGAGCTCAATGCGGTCTCTATGTTTCCATGCGCAAGGTCAGTGCTTACGCATCTCGGAGAAATTGATATCCTCATTCAAAATACCTGCGGCGCGAAAAGAATTTGGATTATTTACTCAAGTAAAAGCATGAATCCATACAAAATATTCTGTTTGTAGGAATGAGCCTGCATTCACTTTTCTTAAGGTACGGAAGTCTTATCATGCTTTCGTATTAAGGTACACATATTCAGCATTAGCTAGCTGCTTATTAGCATGCTATATGTAGACTGTTGGGTCGTTATTAATGCCCTGAATAACCTCTCAATTACTGCTTATTGATACTAAGTAAGGAAGTAACCTAATCCCCAGTATAAGACATTAAGAAGTGCTTTATAATGACCAACTAAAGCTCAAATATGCTGCTAATATGCATGCTAATAAGCAACCAATGGTAAATAAGTTTACCTTAATATAGTATAAACCTACATGTGTTGTTATTTTTACTGATGCCTTCATGTGTGTATCCTTTCAATGTTGCAGCTTGGTTGCAGTGACTACTTTTGATACACTTGGCTACTTTAATCCTCAACAGTAGACTGTATTTTACAAGTTTTGCGTCTAAAAGCAAAGTACAAGTACTTCAATATTGTACTTAACCGCAGTACTTGATCGGCTTTCTCCCGCTGCTAAAGACGAGGTCACACAGGACACTCAGAAATGGCTGCCAGTATAAACTGCCTCACCTTTGAGAGATTGAGGGAGGGAGTTAAAGAGACTGAATCGTGATGCATTGTAAGACCGCTTACTCACAGTTTTACTTTATATATTATACTGTAGTCGGACTCATTTGAGTCTTTAGTTTCAATAGCCATAAACATGGGAAAATATATCTAAGTTATAATTAACGTGTGGTATTTATACTGGTTTCCTATTACAACACCACATCAGAGGATCTAGGAAGATGGAATAAAAGGAAAGATGGGGGGTTGAGACACATAGAGAAGGGGGAAATGAGAGCACACCCTTGGCAGGATGTCAGCTCTGTGAACACACACTGCAGAACACTGCCAGAGAATTCAATACGCAGGGATAGAGGGCTGCAACAAAGACACACACACACACACACACACATTCACACACAGCGCCATGAAGTTGTCTGTTCAGATCGCAATCGGTTCTGCAGATGCTCGCCCTGCCTCTCTCCTTTCCAAGAATCCCTTCTGAGGTTTCCAATATCAGGACTAGTCCTGGCTGTGTATTCAAGCAAAGCTGTTCGCTGGCTCGGTGATGTGTTACCGGCCAGCTATGCCTCATGTTGTGCATAGATGTGGAGCAGTTTGCCTTTGCAAAATGATGTGAGTAAATAGATATACATACAGGTGCATGTTGCATGCATGTAAATCCGAACATTGGCACATGCAGGAGAGCAGGGACCTCGGTGGGCCCTCAGGTTTTGCAGTGCATGGATCGACATATTTGCTGTGCACATTACAGCCAACGCATTAACAGGACGACCTAGCTGCTCGGCCGTCAGTGCGCGCCTCACTGCTCATGATAGCTTATTTAAGACGAAGTGTCTGCGTGGGAGAGATGAATCGAGACGGAGATAATTTCAGTGTCCCGTCGAGGGTCTTTCAGCAGCAAATGTAAACAAAAACGCAGCAAATCATTTACCTACACTAATTGAAGCCATTAAATGGAGCCTCTTGACATGCTCTATTTGGTTAATTGAGGTGAGTTATTGATCCGCGAGCAGCGTGAGTGTGGATGTGTTCCTTTTTGTTGTCTTTGCACATGAGTGATATATGAGTCAATATCAAGATAACTAATCAGACACTTTTTTTCCAGGCTCTAGTGTGGGCTCCAGACTATTGTCTTTTAGTCCTCTGCTTATCTCTTTATCCTGTTTCCTCTGGCCCCCTGGCTTTACCGTAACCAGCGTCCCCCGCCAGCATGGTGCCCTTCTTCCCGCTGTCCCCCTGGGCGCTGACACCAGACACCTCCTTGTCCCACTTCCCTCCCTTTACCCTACCTCAGTGTTGCAGCCTGCATGCCTCTCCCGCATTGGCCCCGTTCTCTGCCCTTCTCTGACCCACTGTCCCTCAGTTGCCCCCTGGCTATACCTCCCTTGCCTCCTCATGGTCTCCTGCCCGTTCCCTGCCCCCCCATTGCTGCCCCCGGTCCGAAGGGAGCAGACAGAGCTCCTGATTATCGCTGTGTGGCAGCCTCTGTTTTGTGCTCTGATTAAAGGAGCAGCATGTGGTCTGTGTGTGAGCAGCCCGCTACAGACGCTGCCGTTGGGCTAATGCTAACATTACGTGCTTAATCATTTATGTCTGGGAGACGGGCACAAAGGCCTGGAGGGGGTGGAGGTGGGGGGGGGGGGGGGGGGGGGGCACTGGGGTATTTATCATTGGCACAGATGCACTCAGGCGCACATGCTTCCAAGATAACGGCCCCAGTGCTTAGCATGGCATAAACAGGGCACGCTGCAGGCTATGATGTCTCCACAAAACTCACATATCATCTTCATAAAATTGGTAGCTCAGGACGGGGGGTTTTTCCCCTGAGTTTACAGTGTGAGTTAAACTGGTGGTCTGTTCAAATCTGGCACTGGGTAAAGCAAACAAACAAACATAACTGCATGGCGTATGTGGATGCTTCCACAGACGCATTAAATATTGAAGGATTAGACTGTCTCCAGGTCTCTAAACGATAGTATTTGGGCATCCACACTCATTCTCCCCGCTGCGCTACGCTCCTCTCCTCTTTCTCCTCCTCCTCCTCCTCCTCCTCCTCCTCTTCCTCTCTCGTCTGTCTGCTCCTCTCCCCTCACTGCCAAGCAGCCTGTCCCTCCAACACACACAGACATCAACACACACACACACACACAGAGGCAGCCAATAGGAGATCACCAGTCTCCCCATTGCTTGCCACTCAATGCCTTGTTGCCAGGACAACAGGAAGGCATGAGACCCACTTTACTTGAGCGTTTTAAACTTGGTGTTGACTCTTTTTCTGAAAATAAGAAAAGGTCCCCCTCTGTAAACTTGCTCTCTCGAATGCTCTCAGGTCGACGGCAGATCCTGTCGTTGTCTGTCTCTGCTCTGTCTCACTGAACGGTGTCCCGAAAGATGTTTTGCAAAAATAGAAAAAGTCATTCTGATGCATCAGTATAAAAATCGCCTTTAATCCCCCCCTTTGAGCACAATTTCAGCCCATTCATTGCAGTGCAGCCCTCATTTTTGTGTTTTTTCCTCTCTCCCCACCCCTCTAGGTCAACGATGACGACTGGGGACGTGTTTCTCTTGGTTTTGATAGTCACGGTCCTTCCCTGTTCTAGCTTGGAAGGTAAGTGTCTTGTCACAAAACACAGCTTGTCAGACCTAAAGGATGGCTTTCGCTGCAGGTAGGAGAGCTTTGTGCTCGCATAGACAGACAGGATCTGGTTGAATTTAGCTCTCTCGCTACCCCCTAGCCTCCCCACTGCAAAAGAACAAGCTTGCACTGGGTCACACGCCGTCACTGGAGGTCCCGAGCACATGCAGTAGTTGCAAAGATGTGTGCTGGATGTCTGTGTTTCCCCCATCCTCTTTCACTCCAGTTACCACGCAGTCTTTCAGCCTCTGTCTTTTTCTGTCCCCCTCAAGTCTCTTACGTGCACAGACCAAAAATTCACACAATTTTTTTTCCTTTCCCCGCCCCTCCTCAGTCTGTCTCCCTCTCATCTGCTGTCTCTCAGTGTTATTTTAAACAACTGCAGTGGCGGTGGATTGCAGTGGAAAGTGGAATTTTTTTTTTAGGGTGGCAAGCCACACTTGTCCTCATACTTAAGTTAGATATACATGCATACTTACAAGGAGAATGAGCAATCATTAGAGAATTAGAGAGAAGCTTTCAAAATATTTTCAATAATGAATTCTGACTTGTTTGGTAACGGTTTTGTCTTTTGTAGGCGATGCCAGCGTGAGGAACTTTGAATGTGTGTGTGATGGAGCGTCCTGCAACAGTGGGGACCGCTGTTTCGCCCAGCAGTGCTTCACCTCCCTCTCTGTACTGAACGGGACGTCGGTTCTCCAGAAGGGCTGCGTCCTCGCCAATGAGGAAGGGTCCTTGCGCTGCGGAAGCCCACCAACTCCTGAGCTAGTGGTAGAGTGCTGCTACGGAGATTTGTGTAACATGAACGTCTCCTTGCAGTCACCGGTTACAGGTGAGGTGTTGGCATCTTCACTCTGTGTGGAGAAATATCTTAAACTTGTGTGGGATTTTGTTTTTAACCCCTCTGGAACAAGGCCGTCAGCTGCAGTTCATCATCCACTCTTTTTAAAATGCAGACGAATGAAGAAAGTGCAGTTTTACCTCTGCCACTGCTCTCCTCTACCATATTTTGTGCTGTCTCAGTGTTTTCCACAGTTTGCACGATTTATTTGTGATAGCTGACCCCTTGCAGAGAGCTGTGCTGGTGGGAAGCACAGACATATCTGACACTCCAGAGTTGGCTGCGAAACAGCTTTATTAACCAGCCCACCACCAACTTGGGAAATAACTTTACAAATCTGTACAACTGTCCAAGAACAAGTCAGCAGTATGAGCTACATTTCCATTAGGACTCCAGTATTACTGAAAATATCTACTATGTTAAGATATAACATGAACAAATGTATGCAAAAGTCACCCATAAGATAAAAAGCTTCATATGTGGAAAATTAAAACTTAATAAACTACAGTTCGCCAGGAATCATTTCAACAACATAATTTTTGAAAAGCAGTGACATGATCATCATATTATGCTAGTGTGATTCAGCCATGGCCATGGTCAATGAATGAATTTCAATATATAAAAAGTCAGGCTTGGAGGAAGTCTGCCTGGGTGGGCCTCTTAAATAAATTCAGATTTTATATTGGCATCTAATTTCCTGTCAAAACTCACATGATTGGCCTCTCCGGCAAGCCAGCAGCAATACATTCCAACACGCGTATTTTCTGATCTGAGGGAATGCCATTTAATTTAATGGGATACTAATGGCATTGCTCTAATGGCTTTCTCCATATCTCTGCTTCCTCTTATCAGATATAGAACTGTCTGCTGGCAGACCAGCCCTCAGAGACCAGAACTGTGTGTGCGAGGGTGGTGAGTGTGAGCGTGACCGTCGCTGTACAGGCCAGCAGTGTTTCTCCTCTCTGAAGATGATTGATGGCGTGGCCGTCCAACAGAAGGGCTGCCTGAGGGACGACGAGGAGGGTAGAGCCACCTGTGCCATGCCACCCTCATCGGCCCATGTTGTCAAGTGCTGCCAGGGCCATCTGTGTAACATGAACGTCACTGTGCAAGCTCCAGGGAAAGGTGACTTTGTACACATTGTACACATTTCTCTTGGCTGCCGCTCACCACAGACCTTATGTCACTTAAGATTCTCCAGAAGTTCCGCTTTGGATCTGACGTCTTAGACCAGTTTCATCTCAGCATAAAAGGCTGTGTGTGTTTTTATAGAGTTGCGAGAACGGCTTTAATCTTTCCCTGTCCAAGGTTTACGTGTTTACCAGCCTTGTCTTCATCCTGAATCTTTTGCAGAAGAGGAAGTAAAGCCCCCAATCAAAGAGGAGCACGAGTGCGTGTGTGAAGGCAGCTCATGTGTAACAGGGAGTCGCTGCATGGGCCACCAGTGTTTCTCCTCTCTGACAGTCAGCGCCGGCTCTCTGGTGTACCAGAAGGGCTGCTTCAAGGTCTATGAGCAGAGCACGTTGACCTGCAAGACCCCGCCTTCCAGAGACCAGATTGTGGAGTGCTGCCACGGGCACCTGTGTAACATGAACAGCACTGTGGAGCTGCCTGTCAAAGGTACAGTACTACACTACCCAGAATGCCTTTCTGTCCTTCTGTCTGGTGATTTCAGCGTTGAACTCATAGGTTTCTTCTCTTCTGATCGTGTGGGTTAGTTATTAGGCAAAGCAACACACATCCTTTCACCTCCATCATGCTCTGCTGAGAGGGCTGCACCAGCGGCTGTGAAATTGTCTGCCACGGCCGTTGTGGATGGTGTCTGTTGGCCTGAGTTACACCTCTGTGTGGTCACACTCCTGGCACCTTATGAAAAAGAAATGGGGGAGACAGTGGGTAAACCAAGGGGAGGTTTTTGAATATTTTTTAGTCATGGTCCACTTCCCTGCTCTGGCCCCTCGGAGGCCGTCATATCTGGCTGACAGGAGCCCAGAGGGTGAAGCCACCTGGGAGTGAAGGAGGGCCAGGCATCTATACACCGAGCTGTTGTTGCCCTTTTTGTTCATTCCACCTTTACTTTTCTCTCTACAGCAGTCTGTATTAATATTTAAACCTAAAATAGCTGTATCTTTTTATTTATACATCTAGGGATTTGGCCAGCACTCAATAAAATTTGCAAATTGGAAATATGTTGATCTGATTTAACTGGGTTCTGTTTAACACTGTTTTAACACCTCATAACAATTCACATATTTTTTTTTTGCTCACAGTGTTGCATATGCTGCAAACCTCCACTGTGTTGTTATGTTGCCACAAATATAATGATCGTGTTAAGAAATAGATTTTTCTAAGTGGTCTGGATAAATGCATCCCTTCCTATGAGTTTGATTTAGGTATGCACAATCTATATTGATAATGCAGAATTTATATTATTATGCATTACTGCAATAATGAAATTAAAGCCAATAAATAGAGTCGATAGTTTGCTTTCACTGACTTAACAAGCACAGCATCTACACACTCATGATGCAGTAGGTGGCAGTATGTTGGTTTTGTTGCCCACCAACAAACACGGAGGAAAAGAAGAAGAGCAAGTGCAGCACACAGTGTGGACTAGAGAAGGTAGAGAGGGAAAAAGTGTGTTTTAACTTAACAAATCTCATATTATGATGCCAGTTAGATTTGGTTAGGTCGGAGCTTTGTGGTATTAAATCATCCATCTTTGCTCACTACATCTTTGTCTTTCTAACCCTCAGGTGTGCATAAAACACAGGTTATGAGCTCCTTTTCAAAATACAAAATATGAAATTATCTTCTTGTATTGGCCACGAAGAGCAGGTAATTATGAATTATTGGTGCATCCACAGTTTTGTTCAGGTCTGGTGAGTTTCTGGTGAGGTGGTCGTTCTGTGTGTGTGTGGGAGAAACAGTTCAGTATTGGACTAGTTGAGAAAAGGGGATCATTGTCTGTGCTGCAGGCAGAGCTGAGCAGTCTTTGCCCTGCAATGTTTGGAAAGTGTGAATGGTGGTCAGTTCCTCAGGCCGGCCTCTGCTGACTTGACGAGATCCACTGTGTGTGCGTGTGTGCTCACGTGCACGTGTGCTGTCTGCGTGCAACCCCGCTCCTGAGCGGGTTCCTTCAGTAGGTCTGCGGAGTGCTGCAAACCTGTGATTTGTGTATGGCCGAGCCTCAGTGTGTGTGGTCCTGTCAGAGGAAAAACTGCAGGAAGAAATGAGAGTTTTCTGTCAGCGTACATCATTATGATCACCTCTTTGAGCCAGTGCTGAGTTCTAGTGGACGCGCCCATCGGTCACTGAAGCAGCTATACTGAAATCTTTACGTCCAAAATGCTCCTCCAAAATGTCAAAAACAATGACCTGACGCCTGACGTCTGACGTCAAGTGTTGTACCTGTTTGTCTCCCATCACAGCTGATGACCTGTCCAACTACAGCGTGACCACGCTGGCTATCGTCATCGTGGCGCCCATCATCGTCCTCATCGTCCTCTCTGCTATCGCCATCCTGGTGTTCAGACGCATCCACCACAACCAGATGGAGAGGCTGACATCACGGGATGCAGAATACGGAACCATCGACGGCCTCATAGCGTCCAATGTGGGGGAAAGCACTCTGGCGGTGAGTAGTGGACGCTGTCTTGGACGCTCCCTCCCAAGCTCATTAGAAAGAAGGGCGAAAAAGCTGCTGGAGGCACATTTTATAATTGACTGCTATGTTGAATATTAAGCTAAATCAAATCCCAGTCCTTTTTTCTTACTCACCTCTTTCTCCTCTACGCTGGCTGTCATATATTATACGGGTTATAAATTGACCACAACCTCTGCAGAGGCAACGAATGTCTGCTGTTTGAATTAGTGAATAAAAACTGTGCATCGCCTCCACAGCCCAGCCCATCAGACACTTAAGAAGGCAGCTGCGGAAAGACACCTAAATGGAGTTGGTTGTACCGACTTGATGTATCCGAAATGTGCAGCTGTATCATGTCAGAAAATATGTATCAGTCCAGGACTCAGTAGAAGATTTTAATTAGAAAATAAGTCGGATCAGGATCAGTGAAAAGGCTTTTTTCAAATCCTTCACGGTACATTTGCTTTTTTCATGGAGTAGCTCCAAAAATATGTCATTTTTGGCCGCATGCAGTCCGTATTTTCACATATGCAGTTGAATATGGATGTGAACCAATGAAAATTCAAACTATAGGTTCTTTTATTTCAGTACTTAATTGATGTAATGAAGCATTTGACAGCACCAGGAAACATTCATAGTTTAGTATAGCTGTCTAATGTGAGTGCCAGTATTTGAAAACAAATAGCAGGTCCAAGTTGTTTTTTGATTTTGGGTGGTATGGTGGCTCTTTTCTGCATGCTTGGATCATAGAGTCTTTAAAGTCACGCTGAAGTGCAAATGTGTACCAACAACACTGATGGAAAACCCCTCCTGAAATTATGTGTTGCCTTAACTCAAGGGATTCAGCTGGTGAGCCAAAACACTGCTGGATTAGCGGGGACTTCCGCCTCTTCTTTGTACACAAAATAATATACAGCAGAGACACGGTGGCACGACAAACCTTGTGTGCCTCTTTTCTAATCCAGATTTCTGATCAAGGCGGTCACGTGGTGGCACTGTAATCAAGAGTTTAGCCTTACATGCCCTGATCGAGCAGTTTGAAGTTTTCAAACGTAATGCCTGCCTGGTCCATTGAACCACTGTTGTGAAGCAGAAAATGCTAGTCCATTTATCGGAATTGCTTCCGGAGTTATGTTGGTTTTATTTTGAATCACACATGCAGAAAACTGTTTAAAAAGAAGCTGCAGCTGCAGACTCACTTCTGAACTTTCCAGATCATAATCTCAGGAGTGTTTGCTCATTGTTTTGGAAAAATATTTAAAGCAACGCATAATGGCTGCAGATGCATCATGGGTGTGTGTGTGTGTGTAGGTGGGTGGCGCTATTGCTGGAGTGAAATTGTTGTTTTGCATCTTCTCCGTCATTTTTCCAGTCTGTTATAGAGGAATGTCTTCTGCTGTTTATTTTCTCTCCACTCAGCCATGAATTGTAAGTTTTCTGCAGAGTGGTTTATGTTTTGAGGCCCACTAAACTGATCCAGAGTTTAGGTGGAGTCCTGTGGTTAGGGTTTAGCCTGAAAGACAACCCAGTGCATTCACTGGCTCACCCACTGTGTAATCAAGTTCAGCAGAAAAAAGCTCTCAGTCCAGCTTGTGCCCAAACAAAATACATGGCTGTTAGCGTCCATTCTGTGATTCTCTGTCCTCACACAAACATGTGTCAAACATTAAGATACATCAGTAAACTTTTGCAGTGAATCAGGGGTTGTACAAAGTCTTTCTAATTTTAACCATTATGGGTTCGAGGTTAGGGGTATGCTTTAATTTGAATATACAGGACAATCTGGTGTCTCATCTGAAGTCACTCATGTAAACAAAAAATATTTGTTTACTTTTAATATTTGTTTATTGTCTCCTGGTGTCGAAATTAGTACTCATTAAATAATTATGATCAGAACACACAATCAAAGTTAATATGAACAGCTGGTAAAATTAACACGACAATATGCTTTGATTGCTTTGGGTATAAAGGATTTTTTTTTTTATAATTGCCTTTTATAGTAACAGTTTAGATGCGATGATAAAGGCTTCCAGAGTGGAAATATCTGTTTGAACCTGGAACATTTGCTTCTCATTGAACATAGGATCTCTTTTGTCGTCATGTCTTAACTCCTCAAAGCCCAGATTATCCCATTTATCTTTAATTATGAAACTTGTAAATAGCATGTACAACAGTTAAAGTGTGATCATTCATGTGTGTGTGCACGGGCGTGTGTGTGTGTCAGAGGAAGAAATGGATGATTTTGGCTGTCTGTCAAGCCATTTCCAAAGTCCATCAATGCATTTGGCAATGGAAAGCCCAAATATGGAGCCACAGAATGTTTGTTTCAGCATAATTAAAAAGTGCTTGGCAGCACCATGAGAAAGATTATTAGGAACAGTGGTGTGGCTGTGAAAAGCAAATCGGACTGAAACACATGTGCTCGTCTCTCTGCAGCCTGCTGCCCAGAAGTCGTCTCTGATTATAATGATATTGCAGCGTTCTGATTGCATCCTGCTGCTTAACGGCCTGGCCCAAATCTAGCCTCCTAAAGACAATCCTCCTGTACCAAAGAGAGGGATTTAAACTCTCTGCAGAGTAACTCATCATTCGTTTTATAGCCTCTGTCTTGCGCTCCTCTGTTGTGATTCCAAATTGTCTCTCAGGCAGCTCTTGCATTATGAATCTGTTTATCTGAGGCATCACTCTTCTGTGCCGTTTTCAATCCTCATCCTCCCCTCTCAGTTTAGTGGTTTGTGTTGCTCGGCAGCTGCTGGCTCTGTTGCGGTGCACTGCCCTCCTGTGTCGGCACCGGGATGCTGCACGTCTTATGGCCAAGATAAAAATAAAAGGCTTAGCAGCATTGCGCCTGTTTTCCAGTCTGGCCCTTGGATTAGATAAAATCTCCAGCGCCCACACCAGTCATCAGGGAGGGGGTGGCACTTCTGTTGTTTACACAGCAGGGGGCACTCTGCACCTCCAGCACAGACACACACCCACTCGCACATGCAATATCCTGATACACACACACACACACACACACACACACACACACACACACACACACACACACACACACACACACACACACACACTGCTTGCTCCCCTCTATCCCGTGTGGGTGCCACATCAAAGGCGGCCTGCTTGTATTAGTCTCCATCTGAGTCCCAGATGCTCCTTGTTTCATCATTTTTTAAGCTCGAGCAACGGGATTCCTTTGGGGAGGTTTTCATTCAAATAGCTCGCTTGCAAATACACACACAAACACGTGGAAATGTACAAGCCTTTTACTCTTCGTTTCTGTTTCTCTCCCACCCAGGATCTGCTGGATCACTCCTGCACTTCAGGAAGTGGCTCAGGACTCCCTTTCCTTGTTCAGAGAACGGTTGCTCGACAAATCACACTCAACGAGTGTGTGGGTAAGTGTCCCGTTAAAGGTTGTTTTCGTATCGACAATAGCACTGTGTCATTCAATGAGGCCCTCCCACTGTGCTGACACAGGGGGTCCTGGCAAAAAAATGCAATGACGCCACACCAAAAATGACCCTGACTCAACTTAAGCCTCAGTTCAGCCGTACACCATTCAGCAGCACGCTGTGATGGACACACGCAGTATGTGTAAGGGCTTATAGACCAGGTAGAACACATTCAAGCGTGTGACAGCTCTACCGTTGACCTCGCCTGTGTTGACAGAGAGCAAGTTATTGATGCCATAATCACTTACCAGAGTTTTAAATTTTCTCCTTTCTACCTTCATGTGTAAGCCTGGTAGACCTTCAAAGACCATACGTGCAATACAAGCTCTTTATCTGCTTTAATGTGCAGCAATCAAATCCCCAGAGCCAGATTTGCCCAAAATTGGTTGTAGCACATTAAGTGTCAGAGAAAATGTAACTCACAGGAAGCCTGTTTTCATATGGACAAATGTGTTACCATGGTTATCAGGGTCACTCGTGTTGAAATGATACGTTTGCTCCTCAGTCACCACTTGTATTGCTGCAATTGTTAGTTGCTGCTAAGCTCCACAAGCTAATTAAACAGTTCACCAAATTTAATTAGCATGAAAGCGAAACAAGAGCAGGTTCACTAACCAAACACACGTTGATTCCTTCACACCGATGTTTTTGCCTGCCAGGTAAAGGCCGTTACGGTGAAGTGTGGAGGGGTCAGTGGCAGGGAGAGAGCGTCGCGGTCAAAATCTTCTCCTCCAGAGACGAGAAGTCCTGGTTCAGAGAGACTGAGATCTACAACACGGTGCTGCTGAGACATGAGAACATCCTGGGTACGTACTATATTTTATACATTCGGACTCAGCGAGCTGTGACAATTTGCTGCAGGACACAACTAGTGTCATAGTTATTGTAGTATCCTGCTGCCACATCTGTCAGCACTTTTGTCTCAGAGGATAAAATGATGAAGTGATGACATTTTATATCCAAAAGGTCAAAGGTCAGCTTCACTGTGACCTCAAAATGTCCTTTCCTGGCCATTATTCAACACCATAACTCAGGAACAGAAGCAAAGATTGTGACCATATTTCACATCTGGTCAGATACTGACTTGGTGCCACTAATCTTGGATGTCCTCCTTCAAACTGTGCTGATTCTTTATATTTGAAGCATCGCAGTCCACCACAGTTTTGCTGATATTGAGCTTTGAGTGACTGTCGTTGCACCATGTGATGACGCTCTCTATCAGTCCTCTGTGCTCGTCTGTAAAAAAAGTGAAGACAGCAAGTTTCCCACTGGAAATTATTCTCTGGAATCGTACATGTCAGTGCAGCGACGACAGCCATTTCACCAAAAATACATTTAATACCTTTTATCAAATTCCTCCAAAGCCTTCACTACATATATTATATGAGTCTGGAAAGACATGGATGTATTTCTTCATTTATAAGTAAGAAACAGGCCACTTTACCTCGTATTAATTGAGCTCCAATACACCAACATGTCCCGTAATTTGCATACAAATTGGTAGTATACTAAGGTGTTGATCAAAACTTTTTATGATGATACATTTCTCTCAATTTAGGCTTCATAGCTTCAGACATGACCTCGAGGAACTCTAGTACGCAGCTGTGGCTGATCACTCACTTCCATGAGATGGGCTCCCTGTATGACTACCTTCAGCTGAGCACCCTGGATGCGTCCAGCTGCCTCCGCATGGCGCTCTCCATTGCAAGCGGCCTGGCGCATCTCCACGTTGAGATCTTCGGCACTCAGGGCAAACCGGCCATCGCCCACCGAGACCTCAAGAGCAAAAATATATTGGTTAAAAAGAATGGACAGTGCTGCATCGCTGACCTTGGTGAGGATACTGAAACATCTTTGTGATAAATACACTGTTTTTTAGATTTCCCCTCTCCTTGTGATCTAATAGCCAGTCAATATAAACTTATCTGTGCAGCCAACAAAATACGTCAGGCTGAATTTTGGGGAAATGTGTGTAAAATGAACTAAAATATTTACATTAAATTGCTTAAGCTATAAAAACCACTGAGTTTTGGATTTGAATATTTCACTCCGTGCACAGATAATTTAGCTTGAATAAAGAGCTGATAAAAGCCGATGCCCCATAAATGTGAGATCATTTTAGCTGCCTTAAAGCTACCGAAGGGGTTAATCGAATGTCATGCTTCGCGGGCATTGCGCAAGAGATGCATCTTCAGTAATATCACTCCACTTGCATCTGTCTGCTTAGCCATATTTGTTTTTAATTTAGGAAGAACAACCACTGCTAAATGTACTGCTCAGCCATAATCAAAAACACATTTAGAGGAACTCAGGCCACTTTATCTAATACACCAATGTTCCATTTGCAGAAAGCTTGGATAAAACCTAATTCAGGTACAAGCCATAACCTGGTGACGGCTCGACATGTTTACGGGCTCGATGTATTAAAGTCTGCTCTGGATGACGCATTTTGGTGTCCCGGCAAACATAGGGCTGTTGTTTGCCTCCCAAGCGAGTTGTTCTTATGTCAGAGTACATCCTGTGTGGGAGAATAGGACTGTTTACGAGGAACTAGTAGTGTTTCAGCATTTAAATCAGTTAATCCAACTGTTTTGTTGTCGCCAGAGTTGTTTGAGATGGAAACTTTGAGTCTCCCTCCACTTAAAAATATGTTAGTTTATTGTTTCTTCACTGTGCAGATGAGATACGTGTATGTTCATCAGCTTAAGGGTTAATTAGATTAGATTCGATTCAACTTTATTGTCATCGTCATAGTGCAACACAGAGACAGCAAAATGCAGTTTTATGCAAGTAATGTCTATTAAAACCACAAAACATGTGCAACACGGAATGTAAACAGGTGACATGTGTAACAGGTAGTAGGTGGCAGAGTTAAGGGTTAATATTTTGCCTTAAATATGAGTTTAAGTGGTGTACCAGGATGTCCAATGGTTAAATTTTTAAAATAAACAATATTTGCAGGTTTATAGATTCTTTTTCAATGAAGCTCAAGAAGAAGAATATTTTTCTACATTTCGTGTCTTGAGCGGATCTTTAAAATGTCCTGTGTTTCCCTGTTAGGTCTGGCGGTCATGCATTTTCAAGACACCAACGAGCTGGATGTGGGGAACAATCCTAAAGTGGGCACGAAGCGCTACATGGCCCCTGAAGTGCTTGATGACTCTATCCAGATGGACTGTTTTGAGTCCTACAAGAGAGTGGACATCTGGGCCCTGGGCCTGGTCCTGTGGGAGATCGCCAGGAGGACAGTCAGCAATGGTCAGTACATGTTCTACACAACAAGGTCCAGCTGGATTCATTGAAGTCCTGCCATAGTCATCCTGTGTCCCCTCCCTCAACCACATCAGTTCACCTGTAGTCCATGTGTTGGGACAATAAAACAAACACCTCATCGTACCAACCTTGTTTGCAACCTTGGGGCTTTTTTTTTTTTTTACATTTCACATTAAATCAGGTCAGTCCAATCAATGTGCGTTCATGATCCTGTAGTCAAAACCATCCAGTTAATTCATTCAAAACCAGTTAATATAGCCTCAACCTTCAAGCCCTGCACAAGCTGGCACACAACCACGCGCCACAAACATGGAGTCAGTCTAACAGGTAAAAAGCTGCGTTCCGCCCACACGCCTCGTGTTTCAGCTGTCAGTGATCAGAAAAAACAACACAGTGGCAGATTGAGTGTTTGATGGGTAAAAAAAAAGTAATTGTGAACATGCGGTTCTCTCCTGAATTAAGACATCATTGCTTTAACGCGGACAAAGTAAAAGGTTTTCTGCTATTGATAGAAGGGTTTGGCTTTGGTTTGCACTTCGGCATCCTCTGTTTGTGGTCTGTCAGAAGCCAGAAGCATCTTGTGTGTAATAAAACCTACTTCCTCCATTCCCTGTCAAATGGTTTTATTGCTTTATAGTAGGAACTGGGCTTTCAGCAACACTTAAGATATTGATTTACCCGACACCGTAACCTCACATCTATATTTTGTCCCACGGCTGCACTTGAGAGTGAGTTCAGGACGAAACGCCGACATGAGTCCTTTTTGTGCACCTTAATGTATTTTATATGTTAGTCACATGTCAGTATGACTTGTGTTTTACACTTAAAGCGATGTGATCTTGAAAGAGAACTTTTGCCTGCTCTGCTGTACTTGTAGGCATTGTAGAAGACTACAAGCCACCTTTTCACGACGTGGTCCCAAGCGATCCCAGTTTTGAGGATATGAAGAAGGTTGTGTGTGTGGACCAGCAGAGGCCCAACATCCCAAACAGATGGTTTTCAGACCCAGTGAGTAATATTCATACTGTCAGTAAGCAGCACATAATTCAAGACCTGGTGCTTTTTTTAATCCAGCAACAAAATGCTCTAATATTGGTGTTTGATTTATTTCTCCTCATTATTTTCCAGACTTTAACCTCCATGGCTAAACTCATGAAGGAGTGCTGGTACCAGAATCCGTCGGCCAGATTAACAGCGTTACGCATCAAAAAGACTCTCACAAAGATCGACAACTCTCTGGACAAAATCAAAACAGACATTTGAGCCTGCCTTGAGAAGACGAGGCAGACGTACTAAAGGCCTTTGAAGACATCCAGAGGGTGGACCACCTTAGTGAAATCTTACAAGACAAGAGACTTGATGGGTTTAGTGCCCTTATAGTGGCACAGACCTATATTTATTTTAAAACACTTGGCGCGACACATTTTGGCATCCAAAGATGGCTTACCGGGCATTTTTGAGACTGCCAGTGGTCTTGGAAATAGGAAAGTATCTATTCAGTGTATGAGATAGGAGCTGGACTGTTAGCAGTGTTCTTCAAGGAAGAAACTGTTACCTGGGCATTTGAGTAGGCCTGCTTTTGTTAAAACCGCAGATTTTGTTTGACACAGTTTTTAGTTTGAAAAATGTCTGAACATATTAGCAATTTCACTTGACCTCTTCTATCGTACTGCATTATTCATTTGCATTATGGCGGATTCTTTTGGAAAAGGAAGTCGACGTGCCAATTGAACTTGCCAGTTTAATCTGCGTATTTTCTTAAACGGTGATCACAGTAAGCAGTGTTATGTTTTACTTTGTGTGTCATGCACCTCTGTTTACAGTGCTGTCAGAACAGATTTCTCTGGATTTCACCAATCCTGTAACATTTAGTTGTATGGCTGTGTCAGTGGCACCGCTCTTTTCCTGAGATATTGTCCAACTAAAGGTACTCTGTTTCAAACCTTTTGTATATCACCATGAATTTTACATTCAATCATGTACTTGTTCTACATTTTGTTTCTTCAGCTTTACAGAGACAAATGCTAAAAGAACAAATAAAATATCTGCTAGATGATGCTGAACTCTCTTCCTCCAGAGGCCTGTAAGTAAGCCTGTAAGCCTGTATACTGTCTTAGCACGTGCATTGTTGTCTTAATGCGTGCATTGTCGAGTAAATGAAGTCAAACTTCAGCCTTTTTTTTTTATTTCTTTAACATTTTATATCAATTAGTGATTTATATTAATTAAATAGAAAAATGTGTTTTATCTGTCTCATTTGTTTGTCTTGTCGGTCCAACACTTTGGTCCAGACTGAAATATCCCAACAACTATTACAGACAGACGTTAATGATCCCAGTGATCAATCCACGTCCTCCAACGTCACCAGTGGGCCGACATTTTTGTTTTTTTGGTGACAACTTTTGGATGGCTTGTCATATTATTTAGTGCATATAACGTATCCTGACTTCAAAGTCAAAGTTTCAACCTACCCTGTAAAATACTTCCAACATTTCCTGAATGGATTGGCAAAAAATTTACAGATGTCAATGGTTCCCACATGACAAATCTGACTGACTTTGCTAATCATCTGACTTTCGACATTTGTGGTTTTAAGTGATGAATTGCCATGAAATGTGGTTCAGACATCCATGTTCCTCTCAGGATGAACTGACGTAACTTTGGTGATCCCCTGACTTCTCATGTAGCACCATCATCAGCTCTTGGTTTATGACCAAATACCAGCAATACTAACGACATTCCCATCATCCTCAGCTGTAGTAGGTATTAAATGCTAATTAGTAAATGTCAGTAGAGCCCAACAGAACTGCTAGCGTGGCTTTATTTTATGTTACTGAGAACATTTTTGATTTCTCTGCTCATTTTAATTTTGATCTTTCTGTGCTTTGGTGTTTAGACAGAAGTATTACAGTTGTGATTAATCACTGTTAATTATTTAGGATCTTTAATATCCAGTAATTTTATTTTATACCATCTGTGGTTTCACATCAAACCCTGTCTGCCCCCATTGAACCATTCTCCGTTGATTTGTGAGTCAAATAGGAAACTATGCCTGCAGTATTTCCAAATGAAGTCAGCCTTCCAGCTAAAACCCAAATTCACCCAAACCCAAAGTGGCTGCCTCTATGTCCATCCGTACAGGTAGAAATGTTACTTCATCCTGAAGTAATATACAGTTAACTCTACACAATAACATATTTGCAGACTGGAAAAAGCTCAACATCTGCACTGATAATGCAACAAATTGATTTATATTCATTTGAAAAAGGTCGAAAGCCGAGACCTTTTCCCTGCCAGCTGTATTCTGAAGCTGCGAGCACGGCAGATATATCTTGGCAGATGCTAAACAGAAACTGGACTCCTGATGGTTCTCTGACTGATTAATATGCCAAAGAACTTACACACCAGATGATAGAAACAACAGTGGATGTCTGACAGTGCTGAGATGTATCACCTTTCTCCATAGACCGCCCTCATATTCAGTATCATTTGATCCACGCTGCACCCACAGAGCACAGGGGTTCAAGTCAACCAGTTTAAAAACCCCATCGTGTTTCTCCCATCGAGGTGTTGTGCTGGGTTTGAATACATGCTGTGTACTTACAACTGAGAGGGAGGAGCAGAAATCGGTAGCTATCCTGCAGAAAATCAATTTATTATTGCACGCTAAAACGCACTGAGTTTAAAATGGATCCCACGTGGGATCAATATTGCACCGATGCAACACTGGGTTCATTTTACCAAGTACCAGTGGGTAGAAAGCCACCCAACAGATGGCTTGTTTTGATCCAGTAGCCCAACAGCATTATGAAAATAACAACACGGGGTCAAATACTCCACTGTCGCTGGGTCAAGTCAACCCAGTATTGCGTCAGTGCTTTATGGACCCCACACTGGGTCAATTTTTAATCCTGAGGTTTTAGTATGTATGAGCTGCATAATCATTAGAACAGGGATCAGCAGGTACCAGTGCCTTCTGTTATTGGGTCATTATCTTACGGCATGCTAACACATTCCCGGGCAATTATGCATTTAAGACTGAAATCGGACTCAACTGATACTGATCATTTTTAACTGTTTAAATGGCTGTTTCACACTTCCCACTCATGTGTCTGTGTTCAAGTGTTCTCATTTCTACCTGTGTTGGCCCTGTATTGATGATCTATTGATATGCCTTGATGACTTACTTTCTTAAACATTTCAACAGCCACAGGTGGTACAGCCACAGCAGAAGGTACAGTATTAGTGGTGCTGGCAGAGCCCATAATAGAGTTGAGATTTCTGGATTCAGTAGGTAAATCAACAACTGTCTCCCTCTTGTTTCCAAAGCTGTGCTGTTTGTACAGAACACGTAGACAGCCTAGACTTTGCTGTAAGTACACTGAAAATTACATTTTGTACTTGTTTTTGCTCATGTAGACATTGGGTGTAAGCTCAGTTCACTCATTCACTTGCCATGGTGGTTGCTATGGAGCCTGAGGAGCAGAAACACAACTTGGTGACATATGGCCTGCAGTAAATAACTCACTGCATGCAGGTGAGTTAAATCTCCTCTTGGTTGGACCGGTTTTGTTATCACTGCTATCTGTCTAGGTATGGGTTTCTTCAGTTTTGCTGACCTGGCTTTGCTCACCTCCAGGGAGAAAGGTTGCGCTGACCATGGGGGTGCATAATAGGTTGGATTAACAATCAGGCAACTGCCAGTCCCTCAGGGATCACAAACCTGAATCGGTCTTTGGTCATTTAATTAACTGCATATTTGTCAGGGAATTTGCACTTCTCAAATACAGTATCAGCAAAAGGTTGGTCCCGCATTATTACCTCGTATCGTGGCCTCACAGTCTACATCTATCATTGGACCTTCATTAGTTTGCCTTAAATTGAGCCTATGTGGTGCATGTCTGTAGTCGTGTTCCCCTAAAATAGTTTGTTGCAGAGGTGTCTTGGTCTGGGGGTGTATTTTCAGCAGCACAGGCTCCACTAAATGATCACAGAAATATTGTAGGACTACTCCAGGCAGCAGTGTGTCTCTGTGATCCTCTCACTCTTTTGTGACTTGTTACTGTGATCATGATGGTAATGCTACTCTACGGAGTATGTAGACTACAATACAGTATAGATTTGAGTATTTATAATATCTAATTTTGACAATGTTATAGACACAAGATGGAACTGATGGACAGCGGCATGATTTTATCAATACACAGCACAGGTACTCTACTGATGTTTCAGAACCACGGTCTGGGCCATAGGTGCTAACTTTCACAAACCTCAGTCAGATAAAGGATCATGAGTCAGCTAGACAAGACTCTCTCTGCTACCAGGGGATGGAAACGGGGGATGCATTATGGGCATGAATGGCACCCCCCCCCCTCATCCTCCCTGCCACGCATAGTTTGCTGTGTGCACCATACTTGATGGGAACTTGGAGGCTTCAGGGTACAAACACTGGAGGAGCACAACAAAAAATGTTTGGTTCCCCAAAACAGATGAATCCACCCACAACTACTGGTCTGTGGAAACCAAAGCATGTTAGAATAGACCATTTATTCACCCACTAGTATGCTCACATGGAGTTAGAGAAGAGTCAGTGCATCACTAATATTCACAATCCTGTTTGAACTGTGTGTGTCTGTTGTGCTCAATGAGGAGTTCACTGCTTTATTTGTTGTATACAGACTGATCTTTAATTTTGTAGTTTGTAATGTCCTCACAAAAACTCTAGATTACATCAATGTACTCATCATTACGCAAACAATTTGACCTATTTCTCCATGCTCAGCAAGGACTTTAAATAAGTGACACCTCTTGAATGAATTAAATGGCATTTCCATATTCAATAGGCAGACAGGGAGGTGGTGTTCTGCTGGACCTGCAGCTCTTAAATGGATGTGCAACACACTTTCTCCCTGGCTCTCATTCACATGTCTTTATCAGAGGTCTGCAGCGCTAATCCTCTTAATCCCAGTCAACAGAGGCGGAGCAAAGCCTCTCGTTGCGTTTTCCAGTTTCCTCCCCGCACTTACTGTGAAGCGTTTGTGCGCGGTGCGTGGCGACGGACTTCACCGCGATGTGCAACGTTGCGTTTTCCGTAGAGTAGCTGCGTGAACGGTGCGTCCGAGAAGGAGCAGATGCCGCTCTTGCCATGACTTGTCCCGGGAAGCAGAGCTTTCAGGCGGCGCTGATCTTTCTGTCCGTCGCCCAGCTGACTGCAGGTACAGTAGCTGACAGACACTCACTCACTCTGCACTGCGTTAATCTAATGCATTCATTCTGTAAATGCCACTGTGTTACAGTTTTGTGCGAGTCGTTAAAATGCTCACGCTGTAAATCGGTGGTTCACCAAGAGAAGTAGTTCAGCTGACTTTTAAAATCGCCCACATTGGATTCTCAGACAGCAGTTTAACGCCGTTTTCAAGAATTATGTGTTATGTCACAGAGCAGCATGAATGAAGTTTGTCTGTGAGGGATACACGATTGAACACGCGTTCGAACATCACATTTGTTAAGTCAAACATAACAAAAGACATGCAGTTTGTATTATTCTTAATTTCTTTTATTGTTAAAGCTCTGAATGCGAAGGAAGTATAAATAGCCTGATTTTCCACGTGAGGTCTGTACCTGTAAGGCACTAGGTGTTCAGAGATTGTGTGTTGGGTTAATGTTCAAAATAGCTTACTTTATAACTTCAAGTTATTTGAAAATTAAAGCAGAGAGTGCTTGAGTGATAGAACAACAGTTTGACAGGCCTGTGGTTTAAATCTCTCACAAATATGCAGAATATTGTCACTTTTATTCTTAATTTCCATTTCCCAGCCAGTGCTGGTGCTGTATGGCAAGATCATGCTGCCATTGTTTTAGTTTTTAGTAGAATAGCTTTGTTTCATTTACACTTCAGATTAAAGTTGCTTGCTTAATAGATTAAAAAAATCTAATTTCATATTACAGCTGGAACAGTTGGTTGATTAATCAGAATTAATCTGCAGCTGTATGATCACTGATTACTCATTTCAGGCATTTTCCAAGGAAAAACAATACCAAACATTCTCCCATACCAGCTTTTACAATATGAGGATTTCCAGCTTTTACTTGTCATACATGATAGGAAACCGAATATATTTGGGTTTTGGGCTGCTTGTCACACAGAAAAAGGCAATTTGAAGACTTCACCTTTGGCTTCAGGAAGGTGTGATTTGCATGTTTCATAATTTTCTTGTATTTTAAAGATGAATCAAGAGAATAATAAGTCAACAAGTCATTTATTTCAGTTACTGCAAGTGGTGATCCTCAGGCTGTAATACTGCATTTCATACAGAGTTCAATTAAAGTATATTTTACTATTGGGTTGCATTGTATCTCTCTATAATAATAGTATTAGTGCAGTGCTAATAAAAAAAATACAAGTCTCTCAGCTCTGTACTTCTCTAACTTGGAATTGCATCTGAATAATTACTTGACAGGTTGGTAAGAATAGTTTATCCCTTCATGCCTGCTTTGTTGAACATCTCAGAGGAGGAATTCAGTCCTAACTGACTGACTGAGGCTGTACTTTTAAGCTGAGGAGTAGATGCATTTTATAAACATTTATAGGAGATGTGATAGCTGCAGAACTATCCGAACCTGATTAGAGTTCTGGAAGAGTGAAAGGAAACGTGTGCACACATTCCAGGGTGTGTGAAAATATGCAGAGTGTTTTATTTAAAGTAACAAGAAGCTTCTTTAAACTCAAAGATTGGATTGAACCTTTCGTGATACGTTTTCTAACAGCTTTATCTACAAAACTGTGTCCACAACCTTTACGCCCTTTAGGGCAAACAGCCACAAAAGCAACAATAATCCGTTGTTGAACTATGCTGTTAGACTTCTACTGCATTCACTTTCATTGATTTCTGCTTGTCTTTGCACAGTTTGTTTTGTTTGTTGTGGCTCTAAATTGTGTCAAAATACACGGATGTGAATCCAAAATCAATATGAAGTCACATGCTAAGGGACTGTCCAGTTTGGACACCTGCAGTATGTCATAACTACAATCACTGCCTCACAGTTACATGCCCCCGCCAATGGTGTCACAGTGAAGTTCACCCTTTGACCCTTTAGATGTAACATGCCATCACTTTATCCTTTTGTCAGAATTAGCGTATGAATTGTTGAATCAAAAATGTGTTTTGTGTGGTCACAGTGACCACTGACCATTGACCACCCAATTCTAATCAGCTCATTCTTGAGTCCAAGTGAATGTTTGTGTAAATTTGAAGAAAATTCCCTCAAGGCGTATCTGAGATGTGGCTTCATGAGACTTTGATGGACAACCTGAAAACATAATGCCTCCGGCCACAGCTGTCTCCAGCATGGAGGCATAAAAATGGAAACAGGGAGAGTGGGAAATGCAGCTGTGAGATGTAGGGACGTGTGAATGTAAGGTGGGAAATTCAATGGAGGCAACTTTGTTATGGTGTCATATTAGACTGTAAGTCTATTAGGTCTGATGAGTATATAACACTTAACATCTATGACCAGATGTAAATCATGGAGCAGGAAACAGACCAAAATGTTATACTAAGTTTATTTAAAATATTTTAACCACCATCAAATGAATTGGATGTCGTGTTTTGAACATGTATTTCTGTTGTTTATGGCGCTTCCTCACCAAACAAATCCTGTTGTTTGAAATGATGCTAAACACTAGAGAGCATATATTAATGACAATATATTTGTAATAAATCACTTCCCTGCCACAATCCTTTATTAAAGAAGCAATTAAACACATACGGCAATGCTCAGTCATTCATCTGCTTTAAAAAAGCTTGAAAAAAGACCAGCCCTGTTATACTTAAGTTGCAAAAACTTCATTAAAAACCTTGAGAGAGTTGTTGCCAAGCAACTCCCAGGTAAAAAAAACAAAAACCCAAACATGTTTGCCATATTTCAGTAAGCCTAAGTCTTTTTTCACCTGCTGATTTTATCAAGAGGTCTGTGTTACTGCTGGAGGACCTTTACACTGTCCTTTAAGAGATAAGGTTGGACCAAAACTAAAGATGAATTCCTGCTAAAATGTACACCACATCATGTGACATCTTCCTTCATTACAATGAACATGGGCAGTGTTGTTTATTTAGAGTCAATCTTTGGTCATCTCTGTACAGTAAATAGTCACCGGTGGACCAGATGTGCATTAATCAGCACTTTATTCCTATATGAGTAACATTCGCTTTAAACTAAAGTGCCCAGCTGATTTAGGAGATTACTTAGACGTGTAAAAAAACTAAAAGTGTATGTACGTTGGCACAAATGGACTTAGGACTGAGTGCTATAAGCTCTAGTTAGCTATTATCCTGCCATTATCTCCATATATGGTACCCAGTGTAAAGTGAAACAAAACTGCATTCCTCCAGTGTACAAAGAAACAGGACAGGGAAGTAAGATAGCACTAAGAGATGGACTAACACAGTTTTTTTTTTTGCATGGGCTGTGTTGGCTTTAAGAACAATGCCAGCCTTTTCTTCTGAAGTATTTATCACTCCAGCATCATGAATGAGACGCAACACTATATGGATATTTCATGGACGGCTCTCAAATGTTTCTTTTCACATCTGTTCAATAGGGAAGTTTAACTGCGGAGTGCCCCAGGGATCAATCCTTGGTCCCACCCTGATCTCTTTTTATACGAGTAGCCCTCACATTTTTCTGGACTGCTACATGGATGACACACCTCTGTAAGGAGTTAAGAAAAGTGGGAGTCACTTGTGTTTATGAACCCTGACCACCATCACAAGAGAGGAGCCAGATGTTGTTGCTTCCAGTTGTGAAATGGATCTAGTTTAATGTCTGTTCTTATCTGCCAAGATAAAATATTTATGAATGCTTGTGTTCCTCTTGGAAAGAGTATTGCAATAAATCTAAGTGTACATGCTTGGATTACTCCACTTCCAGGCCTCAAGTGGTCAAAAATGCCACTGCCAGATTTAGTAGGTTTAGGTGTTTACTAAGGTATACGCTCACGTATGCTTTACGTACTATCACTTTGACAATATGAACAACAGTTACCTGTCAGTACTCATTAAGACTTTATATCATGGAATCTACTTCTTTAGAAGTTATATTAATGTTCACTCAACAGTTTTTGTTGATACATAACAAATCCAAGTGATGTAGAAGTGACAAGAATAAACCTGTGCAAACAGGTGACATATAAACAGGTGACAACAGGTTTATATAAAGTGACAGCCGTCAAAGTTAAGGTTTTTGTTCACTGAGTAAATTAAACTGCATGAGAGCAAAAGAGTTTGTTATTTAATATTCAGTGTGGCCAAAATTTCAAAAATGCTTTTGCTGTGCCAGTGAAGTATAAAATGAAGATTTTTACAACTTTATAATATGATTTACTCACCTTATCTTATCACAGGCAGTTATACATTTGAGCTCCTGTGTGGATTAAAGTAGTTAATAGTTTGATTGTATAACATGTAATATTCTTCCCATTTATTTCCAGGTTCTTCCAGTGAGCAAGCAGTGCAGCCATGCTTATCACTCACTCACAGTCTTATCAAACAAAGCATGACAGCAGCTCCAAGTAGAATACAAGATTATCTGGGTGTTAAACTAAGAGGCATTACTCTGGTTCCTCCACCTCCAGCCCTTTAAAAGCATGGACCTCCTTACATAACAGGAGAATCCTGCCTCTAAAGAGTTAAAGACCACTGGCTGTGACAGTTTGTGAGTTAAACTCCAGTTACAGAACATTATTAAATGGTTGAAAATTAACAAATTGGTACTGAACATTGGTAAATCTTAACACATTTGGCAGTAGGCATGTTCTTACTTATGTCACTGCCCTCAGCTTGTCTATAGATATAATGTCAGTTGATCAGGTCACCGAAACCGAATTACTGGCTGTTAAATTAGACGATTTACTTAATGATTACATTGTCTCTGAAGAAAACAGTTATCTCACCATTTTACAATGCGTTTCAGGTCTGAAGTGCGTGTGCCAGCTGTGTGCCAACCACACCTGTGAGACGGCCGCAGACGGCGCCTGCTGGAACTCTGTGATGCTGATTGACGGGAAGGAGGAGACCGTCAAGTCCTGCCTGTCGCCCTCTGAGATGAAGGGCCAGGTCTTCTGCTACAGCTCCCGAAATGTCTCCAAGAGGAACTGCTGCTTCACTGACTTCTGCAACAATGAGACTCTGCACCTACATCCAGGTACAGACAGTATGATGCTTTCTATCACTGGTTTTTAAATGAATGTGTTCTAATTTAGACCAATCAAGATGAATATTTGGAACATATAGAGACAAATGTATGAAATAGAGGAAAGATGGATTCATCCAGTCACACAGTCAGTTAATGACGCTGTTGAGTAGTTACAGTATTCATTCGACAGCAACACCAGCCCAATCAGTGAGGGATTTCCCACTCATTCTGGCCCTGGCTAGACGAGGTGGATGCTGATCCTACCAGATCCTGTGACATAACAGATCTGGCAGAGGCAAAGGGACGGCGGTTAGTGATCCTCCCCCTCCCTCCCCTGATTTATAAATAAATACTACTTTGTCAGCCATGTAGTGCACTGCAAGTTAAGAGCCTCTCGTAGCTCTACTGGGTGGAACTTGGCCTTAAAGCAGAGGGGGATTACTTACACCTGTGGATATACAATTCAGTGGAAAACTCTGGGAGGTCAGAGTTACACTTAGCATGGTGGTTCATGGGGGTTTTGCTGTGGTACACTGCTGCACTACATAGATTAATGTTTAAAGTATTGTATGGGATTTTTTTTCTCTTTAACATACCTTGTTAAATTAATGACATTTTTCTTACCAAAATATTGATTGAAATAAAGCCTCTGTAACTGCGTTGTAATTCCCAATACTGAGCAGCTTCTGACCAGCCTAGTTTGAACTGTATTTTTTGTGTTCTCTTTGACAGAATGACAGTCGTATCATGTGAACTTTATATGCATTCATATTTATTTCAGTGCTTGCAAACACCTAAGTGATTTCATTTTTCTAGTCCATAGAGTTTCTCATGAATACACCAATCTGGTCAACTATTTTCATTAATCTGCCAAATATTTCGTCAATTAGATGATTAATTCTCATTATCCAACAGGAGGTCTTCAGTTGTCTTGATTTGTTCAACCAACGGTCTAAAACCCAAATATATTCAGTTTATTATCATACAGGATGATGAAAACCAGCAAATATTTCACATCAGAAATGATGACTTTAGATCAGTTTATTATCAAATTTGTCATTTGATTTATCGACTGTTTCTAATTTGCACACAGACTTTTTAAGGGTATAAACCGTAAATAATAAAAAAATATAAAACAGATCCATTCAGGTATATGCACCTTACAGCTCTGTACTTTGTCCTGATGTTTAAACTCTTGACAATATTTACTTTTGGTCACAGTGTTAAATAAACAGTCCTTTCATAATCTTTGACACCAAGTGAAAGAAAAAACCTACAAGTTTGCATCCCCACAGATTTATTTGTCTGTAATAGTTAGACAGCATTGTCAGACAGTGGTTACTTTCATTAAATGTAGAGGTGATGCCGGAGATTTAAAGAGTAAAGTGCTGCAGACTGTTGATGAGGACCCTGAGGCTGTGATGGTGCTGACTGTGAATGGGGACACCAGAATCAATCTGTTCCACTGCTCTGCTAAATATCAGCACGTGAGTCCATCCACTGTGTTATTAAGGTGAAGTTAAAGGTAGCGGTTTGTTGTTTTGTGTAGCTGCATTGTCCTTTGACACGGATAGTTTCTGTGTCCTTCTATCCCTAATTTCCAAACACTTATTTAGATGTTGTGTCACCGACTGCTGAGATTACATCCTAGACCCATGCAGAGTCACCTAAGTCAAAGAACAGTTGCAGTTTTTGGGCCAGAGGAGAGCAGAGTCTTGTTTTGCATCATATCTGCTGAGCTCCAGTCGTACACATGGCAGGATATGTTTTTAGGTAAAAGGCTAAGGCTGTCTTAGGAAACTGTGGTTTAGTTCACGATGTGTTGCCTTGCACATTGGGCCATCGGCACATGCTGCTTGTTCGGGTGTGGACATTTCATGCTTTGGGGATTTGAGAGGTCGGAAAGGCTAAAGAAACTTGGATTCGTTTTTTAAAGTCTGTATCGTAACAATACTCTCATGCTGGTGTTTTAGTTCAGTTATTAGTTCCTAATGAGGCTACAATAATCTAAGTCGGCCAAATCAAGTGAGTATCTTCCAAAGTACCAAATTCTTTGTATTTCCTCAGACCTCCCATTTAATTGCAGTACTGTGCCACAGTGCTATTACAGTGGTCACCGTGCATGTCTTTAAATCTCATATAAACACAGCGCCCACCGCCTCTGCTGTTTTTGTTTGTGTCCAGGTCTCTTCTGTCCACCCACAGGCAGAATGAAGGTCAGAGACAGAAATGCCAGGTTACCTTGTTTTGCCAAACCCACAATTTATTCCAAGGCCTCATTGTGCACCTGTTTTTGATCAGTGCATGTCACTTATTTTAAATGAAGAAGGAGGAGCGTGCATTGGCACGAAAAGATTCTGTGTCTCTTCATCAGCTTTGATTCATGACATTTATGGGCAGACGTAACTTTGCGTCTGCCAAATGCACAATTTCCATCTCTCTAAATTTTAAGTTTGTCGACACATTGATGGCTTCATTTTGCTGAGCTAGTGTTCAGGTCAGACTTGTGTTTTTCTGAAATACACTACATCAGCATATTTCAGCAGGAGTTATCCACAACTGATAATATAATGTCCTCTTAAGAAGATGATTTCAGTCCGCTCTACACTAACCCTAACACGCACTGAATACCATAATAACAGATGACCACCAGAGGGTGCAAAAATCACAAGGTGCTCAGTGAGTCATTTCACTGATTGTCTTAAGAATTCACCTTCGGCGAACAGTGGTATGCTAACAGCATTGGCTACCTTCTCATTGTTGGATGTGCGTGTTTTATCAGAAAGGCCTTCGGAAGAACCCGGCTGGAGCAGCCTGCAGCTCGCTGTGGTGATCCTGGTGCCCTCCTGCCTGTTGTGTGTGGGGATCCTGCTGGGTGTGTTCATCGTGCAAGGCCACCGCTGTGCCTACAGCAGAGCCCACAAGCAGGACCCAGAGGAGCCTCTGGATGACCAGATGCTCATGTCACCGGACAGATGTCTTAAGGATCTGATCTATGATATGAGCACCTCTGGCTCTGGATCAGGTCAGAGAAACAGATATGTTGACGCAGACTGTTTGATTCTTTCTGCGTTAAGTAAAATTTAATGATTACATAGAAATATCAGCACATGGTCTTGGTGGTGGAAGTCATTTTTTTGTGTCTTGCAGGTCTGCCACTGCTAGTCCAGCGGACTATAGCTCGGACAATAGTCCTGCAGGAGACCATTGGGAAGGGTCGCTTTGGGGAGGTGTGGCGGGGAAAGTGGCGAGGAGAGGATGTGGCGGTGAAGATCTTCTCTTCCAGGGACGAGAGGTCGTGGTTTCGTGAAGCTGAGATTTATCAGACAATCATGCTCAGACATGAGAACATCTTGGGCTTCATCGCTGCTGACAACAAAGGTGTCAGATTCAAACCAGATGTCATCAAATTCACATTATAGTTGTGTGATAAATGTTCCTACATGTGACTGTGTTATTCGCTGTGTGCTGCAGATAACGGCTCATGGACCCAGCTCTGGTTGGTGTCAGAGTACCATGAGCATGGCTCCCTGTATGACTACCTGAACAGGTACACAGTCTCTGTGGAAGGCATGGTCGTCCTGGCTTTGTCCATAGCCAGTGGTCTGGCACATCTCCACATGGAAATCATTGGCACGCAGGGTAAGGCTGCGTTAAAGGAATTTAGTCTCTAAAATGTCCAAAAATAGTGAAAAATGTGTGTCACAGTTTCCCAGAGCCCACATCCAACATATAAAACAGCAAATGTTTGGTATTTGGCTTCATAAATTACTTCAAAGATGAACAGATGATGAAGTTTGTTGTCGAAGTATGTCAATCAACTGTTAGTATCAGTAATTACACAGTAAACCTAATACAAGTCAATTGTGTTACTTCATTAATACTAACTTTAATTGATGGCTGTGACAGATTACTACACAACACTGGTGCAGATATTTTTTATGCATCCATTAATCCTTCATTTCCATCACTTTCATGACTTCAAGATAAAAACATTTGTGCTGATTTAAAGCACATTTTTGGTCCTAAACTTTCTTTATGGCCTTCGTGTTTCTAGGGAAACCTGCCATCGCTCACAGAGACCTAAAGTCTAAAAATGTCCTGGTTAAGAAGAACGGCACAGCAGTCATCGCAGATTTGGGTTTGGCTGTGAAACATGACTCCACCACCAACACCATCGACATCCCGTCCAACCACAGAGTGGGGACCAAGAGGTTGGATTTACATCACAAGGCGACACATAATTAACATGCAAAAAATAGAAATAGGAAGTGAAGCTGCAGCGACTTTAAACCTGGTCCAATTTATTTGAAATGCTAGACTTCCCATAGAGTTTGCATGGTGTTCAGCTTCTGAAGTTCTGCTCAGTCAACATGTTAAAATTTTTGGCCAATACTATTAACTTGCTCACAGCATGGAGTGAGCCAGGCTTTTTTCTGCAAAAAAAAAGAAAAAAAGAGCAGAAACCATAATCCTGTGAATTTCCTCTGCGTTATGCACTTTCAGCCCCACTAGTGATTCGTAAAATAATATGCTGTTTGTCAGTCGTCTCAGCTGGGTGTGTACACAGTGCAGTAATGAAATGAACAGTGTGGCTGAAGGTCTGTTGAGAAAAATGCTGAACAAAAGTCATTAAGTTATTTTGTATTAGACAGCAAACAGGACTGATGCAGAGATGATACAAGTCATACAAAAACATACAGTATTTTATCTTTATGTAAAGTGAAATCACCAGTGAGTGCTGTCAGTTGGGTTTTAGAAACATGATGTTTGAGTCTCTTTATGTGCAGAGTGATGAGCTGAGCTTGTTTCTTTGCAGTTGCTCCATATTTAGGATTTTCCGTTCTGATGGGACAGAGATCTAGAACAAACCCACTCGCAAATCAGTCAAGGATATTTGAAGTACTAGCCTTTTTATTTCATTAAGCCTTAATGACTTTTTCCTCTGCAGGTACATGGCCCCGGAAATCCTGGATGAGACAATCAATATGCACAGCTTTGAGTCATTCAAGCGGGCGGATATCTACTCACTGGGCTTAGTGTTCTGGGAACTGGCCCGAAGATGCTCTGTTAGGGGTACTTTAAATGACACGTGCACATATACACCCACTCGTTTATTGATATTTATCGAAATATTTGATGGAAAAGTCATCAGCAAGATCAGCACCATCAGCAAACTGTCCATCTTTGTCATTTTCCCAGGACTTCAAGAAGATTTCCAGCTGCCTTATTATGACCTGGTGCCTTCTGATCCAACCATCGAGGACATGAGGAAGGTGGTGTGTGAGCAGAAACTCAGACCCAACATTCCCAACCAGTGGCAGAGCTGCGAGGTGAGACAGACAAATCTGTCATAACTGATTTCAAAAGAGTTGGGGTGCTGTGTAAAATATAAAGGCTTAGCTGTTCACAAACAAGGATGGAGCAAGGTTCACCACTTTATGAACACATGATTGGATAAAGGATATTACTGCATGGGCTCAGGAACACCGCTCATTTGCAAATGATTGCAATGTGCAATGTTTTTATTCATGTTTTACACAGTGTGGCAAGTTTTTGGAATCATTGGTTGTAATTTGGTTGTAAGTTATCACTGACAGAATGATAATAACTCATCACTAATGTGTGTTTGAAACTGTAAAAGTCAGATACAAAATAGAAACATTCTCACTGTGTTTGCAGAATGAATCTGGTTTCAGTACATGTATGAATGAATTTTTGAGCTCAGTTCCCTGAATCGTCCTTTTCACTGACTGAATTAATGGACTGTAGCATTAGCGCTCCCCCTGCTGGTGACTGGAAGCACTGTAGTCAGTGCTTTGGTTGGATATGTTTCCATTCATTTCACTTTGAACCAATATTTAATAGAGGAATTGTTGTGCTAAGACACTATTCTCACATATGACATTATTCATATTTGGGCACCAAAAACTTAATCTACTGTCAATCAAAGTAATGGAAGATTTGATGTATGTATAACTGAAGCTCTTGGTATTTATGTTGCTCAAGTTCAAGTATGAAAAAAGTGACATTTTGGCTTTTATATTAAATAATACTGTGTCCTTGTTGATACACCAGGCTCTGCGTGTGATGGGCAAACTGATGAGAGAGTGCTGGTACGCCAACCCTTCTGCTCGACTCACTGCTCTGCGGGTCAAGAAAACTGTGTCTCAGCTGTCTGTCATCAAGGACGTCAAAGATTAGATTGATTTGTTGCCCTGCAGATCGGCACCGGTGCTGGCACTGGTGCAACACGATGGACTGACAGTCGTTGGAGGCAAACAGGGAGAAACTGCTCGAACTGCCTGAGGCTGCCCTCTTCAGGATGACAACCACACTGTTCACCCCCAGAGAGCAGAATCAGGTTGTTTGATGTGCCAAAGTATTGTAGGAGGGGTGTCTGTGGCTGCTTTGCATGTAGACACCTAATAAAACAATTTGAACCAAACAGTTGAAGGAAGAGCCATATGCAATAAGAATATGTATAATGTATATACAGATTATTTTGCTACCTCAGACATTTAAGTGCCCAAAGCTTAAAGTTGCACATTGTGATGTTTTTGTGCCATATCGTGTAGCAAACACAGTGCTGCTGAGTAGGTAGTGTGCTAACTGACAATCACAGAGGATACGGGATAAGTCATCCTAACTGGTACTGACTCGTTTGAAATGACACACGTACAGACTGTCTCTGATAATTAGAGCTTTACTGTTTTGAAGTGCTTTTCCATAGTTATTGCTTCGGTAGCCCTGAGGGGCGAGTGAAAAAAAACTTGTGGTGATCTGTTTCCAAAGTCTGTACAGGTGGAAAAAAGGGTTTTGCAAGGATTGAATTTCTGAAATCCTTAATTTTTCTTTCAGTTGTTTGTTGTTATAATACTGAGGTGGAGGAGGTTGTGGAGGGTTAATTGGTCAAACACAGAAAGTTCCCCCTGGAGACTGAGATTCATCTCCTGTGCTACATCAAAAGTCATTGAGTTATTGTTTTACAGACTTCATGGACTTTTCATTTTTAGAATTATTTTCAGTTTTCAGTGGTTTTGGTTAGGTTTAGGCACCAAAGCTACTCGGTTTACTAGGTTTAGGAAAAGATCATGGTTTGGATTAAAGTAGACCCTTTCACAATGTTAAACATCTGTTAGAAAGGCTGTCTGGCAGAAAGCCCTGAAGTCAAACTTCTGCTATTTGCAGTGCACTTCAGCCTCTTGTGGCCCAAATGAGTATTACAACAACAAAACAAATAGGATTCTAACAAGCTAAAACTTAAGGAACGTAGAAAGATTGTCCTTCTTAAGTCGTAGACACCGGACAAAAAAAGCATTAAGCATTAATTAAGACCAGACTTGGAAAATGGATCATCAGACTTTTTTCTCGCTTGTCTCTCAGCTTTCATAGGTTACAGCACCATTACAGATAAATGGTTTGTTGAAAGTTTTGTGGAAAGGTCACTATATACCTAACAGGAAAACAACTGTGCATTTCCAAGTGGAAGACGTCCTTTAGCTAAATATGAGTTTTCAGTGCGATGACGAACCACTGTGGCTCCACAGAGGAGTCAGTAAATCGGATCATTGGTCGCTCGTTCTGTTGGTACAAATACCTCGATAAGTATTGAATGGATCGCGATGACTTTATGCACAGACAGTCATGACCACCGGTCATGTTTTTTAATAATTCTGATGATCCTCTGACTTTAAGTCAGTACAGCTGAATCTAATAAGAGATAAGCCTTGTTAAGTCTGGTTTCACTGTAAACTTGTCCCCCCCCCCCCCACTGGCACCACCCTCAGGCCAAACTTTGAATGTTTAGACTGATAAGCGGTAACAATTATGAACTCGTCTCACCACATTTTAGCAGCCTCATGGGATCAGCAGCACAGCGATGAACTCCTAAATTTTGCACATTTAAAGCTTTCAGTTACTGAAAAAAGCTGCTTTCTGACAGGTGAATTCTAGTTTGTCGACAAACAAAAGCTCAATTTGTGAATGTGAACGTTATGTTTTGTATTTCTCAAATATATTTATTCACACTGGAAGCATGTTGTTGAAATGATGAAATCTTAGCTACCATACTTAACAAGTCAAAACTTCAGAGGAATTGAACTCTAAGTAAATTTCAGTTTTATTAACATCAGCTTAAATGTAACACCTACATACAGTCCATCTCCATTTTATAAGCCTGATGCTGTTGTACAGCAGGTTTCTCATTTTACCAAATAACTATGATAAAGATAAGGATCTAAGGATCAGATCTTGATGAAGGTAAAAGGTAACCAGTAAATCAGTTGAAGCGACTTCACTCGGGGAGCACAGTTTGGCTGATGGATGCACATATGATCACTAGAGTCCCTGTCTGATGAGGCCTGTAAAGCCTTGTCATAACAGCTTTAGGGAAAGCGCCCTCGGGTAAATCTGTACACCATGCGTGCTTGTACAAGCCCACGTGTTTGTGCACGTGACTGCGTGTGTTTCATATCATGTCAAGTGGTCCTGTATTTCAAGATGTGAATGTGATTAGTCATTGTTTCGGTGTTTATGAAACCGGTGCTGTGGAGGAAACCTTTCCTGTCCATCATGGCTTTTAGTTCACGTCCAGCTCTGCATCCTCAGTTAGCTGAGTTACAGGCTTTCATGTAGCTGCTTAGTGTTGACACATACGAGTGTTCTGCTGTTATGAAGGTGTCATGATTACTGGATGATATGTAGCATCGGCTGTGTTGCCTCTTGAAAATAAGCTATGTACAGTAGCCTGTTGCTCTCTTGGCTAATATCAGCTGTTTTCTTTCTTTCTGTGAAATGATTAGTTGACTTTAATCATGGAATCATTCGACTTTATGTGTTGCAGATCACAGATAGTGTAAATGCAGTATTCAAGCGTGCGGCTCTGCCTGTGTCCTTTGAAAATACTTGTAAAGTAAATTTGTTTTTACCTGATGTTGGATCTATGCTGAGCCAAGCTTCTATTTTTTCTATTGTGTCATATCTTCTAATCCCACAATCAGACAGGTGACATGGAGGAGAAATTATAGTGTATAAAAGACTTATCAGTCATTCCAAAGAGGAGTGATCACCACGTGCAATTTCTGACTGGTGTCTTTTTTATATATTATATATGAAATTGCTAAATATTAACAAATGTGATACTGCTTTTGTAAAATAAGACCTACGTTCGATTTTGAAACCATCCAGTTATTTAGATTCATATTTTGGATTAATGTGAAACTGTTTTGTGTTGTTGCTCAGATTTCATGCCATTGCATTGTATCTTTTCTCTTGCACTATTTATTCTGTATATAAATAAGTGATATCAGTGGTCAATAAACTGTTTTTCATGGAGTGAGCTGTTTTTTCATGATAGACAGATGCTGTTTTTCTCAGTACAAAGTGTCTCACATGGCAGTTGTAATTCTGAAAGCACTGATTGTGCAGAGCTGTGCACATTGCTGCACGTAGTGAGGCAGAATTTCCCTGAGCAGTTTATTTGAAACAGGTCATTTTCATCCTCCCCATCACACATTTACCTTAACTGATGTGACTCATCTCTGCTCTCTGCTCTACCGCTTCACTTGTGTGTGCTGTTTATGATATGGATGTGTCCGTTAGACAGAGGAAGTAAAGCCGTTCCACTGAGGCCATCAGCACTTTGCAGATGAGTCAAAACATTAAGATTGCGATGCGAGAGATTTACCGCATGTTACCTCAGACCAGCTAGATTACACAGTTTCACATACAAGAGGTTTATGGACACATTCTTATACTGACACAAGTAAGCAAAGTAAAGAAAAAAAGTACCAAAGATATTTCAGCTCTTTAGCTATTTTAACCCCTTAAAAGATGGATTCACATTTCTTTCAGCTATGTCTTTTAACAATGTCTCGCAGCAAGAAAGTTCTGGGTTTGAACCTGCCGCCTGGGGCCTTTCTTTGTGGGGTTTGCATGATCTCCCCATATTCCTCTCACAAAGACATGCAGGCAAATGGGTGACTCTACATTGCAAGTTGGTGTGAGCGCGAGCAGCCCTGGTGCACCCTACCTCTCGGCCAATGTGAGCTGGGATCGGCTCCAGCACCCCCATGACCCTTCAAATGATAAGTGGTTATAAATTGAACCAAGGAAACAACGTTTGTGAATACAAAAAGAGAATTTGGTGCTAAGATTTGATCATCCATCTTCTATGCCGCTTATCCCCTTCGGGGTCGCGGAGGGGCCAGAGCCTATCTCGGCTGTCAACAACACCCTGGACCAGTTGCCAGCTGATAGCAGGGCAACATATACAGACATACAACCATTCACACTCACATCTAGGGGCAATTTTACAGTCACCAATTAACCTAATGAGCATGTTTTTGGTCTGTGGGAGGAAGCTGGAGCGCCCGGAGAGAACCCACGCATGCATGGGAAGAACATGCAAACTTCACACAGAAAGGCCCGACCCGGGAATTGAACCTGCGACCTTCTTGCTGTGAGGCACGCACACTACCTGCTGCGCCACCGTGCAGCCCTAAGATTTGATCAACAAAGACAAAAACTCACATTATCTTCAGCTGAACTTTACAATGCATTTGAGCACCAAACACACAGCCAGTATGGACAGGACGAACGAATACAGTGGCGAGTAGATGCTCGGTGTACATATGAGCATGTGAGCATTGTTTTAAGAAAGAAAAAATATGAAGCTCTGCTTTGTCTCACTCTGTTTCAGCAAATTTCTCATGTATTACAGAATCACTGATGATTGATGCATCCAATGATTTTCTGTTGTCTTCGTCACTCAAGCAGTAGGAGAGCGCCTGCTATCAACGAAGAGAACAAAGCGTTTATATGTTTTATACTTTATACAGTTTCCTGTGCTTACAGTAGTATAAGTGTGGAAGGGAATTAGCAACATCCTGGCGAAATGGGATATCTGTGTTCCAGACGGTCCCGTGGTCGGCTGGCCAACGGCCCTGCTGAGGGTCAGTGGGGCGGAGGGGATTGCTGTGAGGCAATCTGCTGGTTAAGGAGTATTTCAGCTGGCTTATATGTACAGTAATGAGCCTTAAAGTGAATTAGCCTTTTTCTCTGGTTTTCTGGCCACCACAGAAATGTAGCTTTTGTTCATGGTGAAAGGTGATCTTCTTTTCTCACAGAGTAAACGGTGTACCTATTGAAGGCATGGGTGTGGTGCTGCACTGTGGTTCAGTTTTCTTTAACCCATCAGCCATTGTCCCTCTGACTTCCAGCCTGTGTGTGTTATTTCCCTTTTGAACCGAACCATGTCTGATGCCTTCTGCCCAGTGACCCATGCTGTCTGTTTGGGGAGCGTGACACTGGCCCCAAGCTAAATCAGCCTTTTGTCTGTCCTCATAAGACAAGTCTCCCTGCTTGGCAGAACACAGGACTCGGGTTCAGGCTGAAGCTTAGCCCACTGAGAAAGTGAGAGAGAGAGAGAGAGAGAGAGAGAGAGAGGCTGAAAGCAGGTGCTGGTGGAGGCGTGAGGTGGCAGTTTCTCATGCATTGCTGATTTCTGACAGACCATAAATCGAATTGCAAAGACTGCAAAAAGGGAAAGGGACTGTTTGAAGGGGAATAGCACGAAAAAAAGCCCAAATACCCTCCTTCCTTTGCTTTCCGAAAAAGCAGACCAGCCCCTCTTAAGAAACAGGAAAAAAGAAGAACAAAAGTTAAAAGAGGTGAACAGGAAATTAGGTGCGTGAGGCTGAGATCTGCAGATGCAGGTCCACCACAGCCATCACATGACGTGGATTTCCGCTTTGACACATTTTGCTTTTGGCTGCACAGCAGGGCAGGGCCACACAATCACTGAAGAGCTGCTGCAGCAGAACATGATGGTGCTTTGAGGACTTCTCTACCATGCAGTCCACCATGAATTTCAATGGACTTCAACGCCAGGCCAGTCAAGAGAATTACATTCTGGATAATACTTTGAGGAAGAAATGCTCCCTGTGGTACAGGCGTTCACTGAAGGGAAACAATGATCGACACCGGCAGAACACAGGCTCCCTGCCCAGAGTCCGCAAGGTGAGACTATACATCAAGTGCAATGAATACAGTAGCCTGGATATGGATTGTAAACACACACGCACACACACACGTCTGCAATTTAGATCAAACACTGATATAAAACATGTTAAGTTAGATCTGAGATTTTTCCTACAGAGTTTTGTAATGAGAAGCAGTTCAATGATTTACCACCAACTGTGTAACAAGAATACAGCAGCTCTGTGCAACTGGACTAAAGCTTTTTAACAATTTTAATCTTTTGAGTTATGCAATACTATAGGATCACCATGTTCTCACATAGTTTCCTGATACGCTTAAAACTTAAATCCATTATATGGTTTTAAAGAGGAACTCTGCATTTCTCCATTTGCAGCCCAAACAAAGCCACTCCAACTCCCTGGTTGATTACTCTGACCCACAAAGGTAAAAATATCAAATCTGATGTGCAATTCATCATTCAGTACAGTGTTTCACCTTTAGCCTTACTACATGCAAAATACTTCATACTTATGAAAGAGAATTAAATACTTAAAGAACAGTTCCTAAAATATCCGTTTTCTCTTGTTTTGCATTTGTCTTTTTTGCACAGGATCACAATTGTACTGGAAAAACAAGACAACGAAACATTTGGTTTTGAAATTCAGGTGAGCATTATCACATTTTATACTCACTAAGATGGAGTACATGTGGCGTGCATCATTGTCGTGCTTTTAAATCTCTAATTTTAGAGCGGTTTTCACAGTGTTGTTTCTGCAGCTTTTGTGACAAAACTGTCTCTTGTTGCAGACCTACGGCCTGCAGCTGAAGGACAGCTCTGCAGTGGAGATGTGCACGTATGTGTGTAAGGTGCAGGAGGGCAGCGCTGCTGAGAGTGCTGGCTTGACCGCAGGTGAACCACCCACATCCCCTACATAGGCCCTATGCATCCTCTCATGCACATACAAAACCATCCGACCTTTTCTGGTGAACGTAAAGATTAACACATGTACCACTTAGCACACATGTAAAAGCTATTTTCCACCCCTACACACACGCGCACTGATGCACAAATATAATTGATAGTGTTTGTTGAGTTCCATTTGTTGCATCCTCATTTCTTGCAGGAGATATTATCGTCACAGTCAATGGGGTCAGCATTGAAGGATCATCTCATGAGCACATTCTTGATCTGATAAGAGAATCAACCAACAGGCTAAAGTGAGTGACAGAAATGACTTCCAACACTGTCCTGGCAGCACAACAAGGCACCGCAGAAGGATACACTGCACAGAAACTGTACATCCACTAAGAAAAAGACAGTATATGTAATTAGGTGCTATTATGTGATTGCAGGATGGAGACTGTATGTGGGAATGTAGTGAAGCAGATCGAGCTGGAGAAGAGGATGAACCTGCTGAAGGTGTGTCTCTTCAGCCCTGCCTGTTTGCTGTTGACATTGTGTAGCTCTGTGCTTATATTAAGCAGCATACAAGCCACACAAACCTAGCTGGTAATAATGAGAGCGCAAAACTGCCACATGTAGTTAATTACGGTCTGACCTACTTCTACATCACTGTGAGAAACAGCCTGACATTTCACAACTAAACCCACACTGCAGAGGACTTGTGTGCCCTCATGCTGAGATGTTCTTAATGCACAGGCTAAAAGAATTTTTCTCTTTTCTGCCTATGTAGCAATCACTACGCGAGAAATTGGTGGAGCTGCAAGCGCTTACAGTACAGGAAAAACGCCTGATGCGAGGTGAGAGGGTTCGCTCGACTGTCAAACCACAGCACTTCCTTTCTCACAGCCATTGTCCTTTTTCTTCAGCTTCGCTGTTTCTGATGTGTACTGAAGTGTAAACTCCAGTTAAATTACATGAAGGAGTTCCCCTGAGAAATGAACACAGGGGCTGCTGACGAACTTCCTGCTGCAAACTTCTCGGCAGCTGTAGCTTTTACTAACATTCGCTGTGTTCTCAGGTAACTTGAACAACAGCAGCCTCCACCTCTCCATGGACTGTTCAGCGGTCCTGAACTCCCCCACAGGCCGCTGTGGCCGGCGTTTTTCCAGTGACAGCAGCTACAGGAGTGTGATGACTGATGACAGTGACCAGGCCAGCGTGTTTGGAGATCTGAGCTCCCCCAGCCCCTTCAGTGCAGCCAGCACTTCCGACGATGGCTGCTTCTTCTCCAGAGATTGTCTCTCCCAGGACAGCTCCGGCAGGTTTTCATCAAGCAGCAGCAGCCACCATCAATCCCTCGGCCGCTCCAGCAGCTCCAGTTTGGCTGGCAGCAGCAGCTCCCTCTCGCCTTCATGGGAGGAAACAAGGGTCTCGTCCTTGTTCGGTACCCTGCCCCGTAAAAGCAGGAGAGCCAGTGTTCGCAAACACATCTTCAAGTTAATTCCTGGACTCCAGCGATCAGTAGAGGAGGAGGAGATGGGGACAAATGCTCAGTGAAGGGCTGTTCACGTGCTCTTTGTACTAAGATTCTCTGAACAAGATTCAGAGAGAAATAGACACTGTAATGAAGTGTTTGCCCATAGCGAAAAGGCTGGGATAGCCCTTGAAAAATAATAATAGGGGTTTGCTTTTATGGGGGCGCAGAGAGGACACACTGTAGCACTTGGCATTAAAGATAATGTCAAAATTTATTCAGGAGGGTCGTGAGCTTCTCAGGTGAGCCTGGCTCACTGTTTGGCTTCGCTGGTGGTGCACAGAAGCATTATGGAAATGTAAAATATTCTTCCTTTGAGCAGGTGATTGAATGAATGTACATACAAGATGAGTGTGATCAGCATTAATCATATCAGTGTGAACTGCAGCAGCTGTGTCCATGCAGCATCTTGAATTTTGAAACGAGACGACTGGGACCTGAAACTCATGAGAACCATCATCATCACCATTCATTGTTCAGACAGCAGGCCTACTTCTGTCACGTTCAGGTGCTGAAAACCAAAACCAAACCTCTGCTCTGTATAGCCGGCTGCTCAGCTCAAAACAGGATGTGGGTATAAGAGGTACTACTTAACTGTTTTCATTTCCAAAATTACTTTCAACCGACTTGCGTTGCTCGTTCAGAAACACTGAAACTGTTTCTTGTCTGAAACTAATGAAATTTGAATGTTTCACTTTCGGTAGCAAGAAAATACAACTTTTTAGAGGATGTCACGCTTTATTTTTTGGTACCAAATCCAGATTATATGTATGCAAAAATAAATAAACTTTTGAAGTCTTATGCACCTGCTAGTGTTTTCCTTCAGATGATGATAACAATGCACACTCTATTCTAAAGGTCCAATTTCAACTGCAAAGGCGACACCCACATTGAAAACTTCTGTTGATGATGCAGCTAAATATTAAAAATAATTTACTCGTAAACTCAAACAAATAGTATTCTGGGGGATGCACAACATTTGGCAAAGATGAAGCTGTAAAACCTACACATTTCCTGTAACAAGTCGCACTTCTTTGGTTTCCTGCTGCTGCTGCCTAAGACGCAGAGAGACAGAGGGGCATTATCACGTTATGTGTTTCCCTGCACTTAATTACTATTCATGAAAATTTATTTTGAAACAGCAAAACTGAGAGGGGCCATTCAAATAGAGCTATGAAGCAGAAAATGAAATGGTTCAAATAAAAATCGTTATGAAAGCAAGTTGTGTTGCGTGCAGACTGCGGGGGAAGAAGTATTCATAGCCTTGAGTGAAAGTACTGAAACAATGAAAAAATACAAAAGTCCTGCATTCAAATAGTCCTGCTTAAGTAAAAGTATTAGCAATAAAATGTACTCAAAGTAAAAGAAGTATTTCTGCAGTAAAATGATTTATTATAACATGTGACATCTGATGGTCACAACTGCATCAGTGTTTTAAGCAGCATGATACTGCTGCAGCTGTTTGAGGTGGAGCTGCTCTAAATACTATAAGTATAGTTGGTTTAGTCCAGTGGTTCTCAACCTAGGGGTCTGGCCCCTCCAAAGGGTCACAAGGTAATTTTTTTGACCTTTCTCTAATCTTTCCTTTTCTGTGAAATACTGGAGAAGTTCACACCTTTGTTTGTCAACAGTTATTTAAATTAAACCATTTGAGAGAGAAGTTAGATGGGGAAACGTCTTTTGGGTGGAGTTGTTAACAGCTCAGAGAGATCTGAAACGTGACAAGGGGCCCCAGTGACAGTTTTTTTTGTATGCACCCTGGTTCGATCTTTAATAATGTGTTGTATCTTATAGACGAATCATGTTTTTCATGTAAAATCTTGAACTGAGAAGTAAAAAGTAACTGACAGATGAATTTACAATATTTGTGAACTTTGGATTAAGTAGCATGGAGCCAAGATACTCAAGTGGCTCAAAATTGTACTTAAGTACAGTACTTGGATAAATGTACTTAGTTACTTTGCACTACTGCGTGCAGAGAACCTCAGTTCTGACGTGTGTTTAACATACTCTAAGTTCTCCCAATGTTACATCAGCACTTCAGGTGATGTAAAGGTCTTTATATGCACTTAAAGACATAACATGGCTTAGCTTCAGCACATGTCCAAAAGAAATCCTGTAAGGAAAACCTATAGGAGAATGTTAATCCACACTCAAAATGTTTCAGGGTGAAAGTGGTCACCCAGCACAGATTATTAAAGAATGAGTACAATCACTTCATGTGCAGATGCCAGAGTCACAAAGAGTCTTTGTAGGGGCCACAACAAAACTGCCGTTCTTCTGTGATTCGACGCGTACACAGAATTACATGGTACTGCAGAGCGCGCCAGACAGCTTGATCTTGCACTGGCTGCTGAATGCAGGAGAGTCTTTCTCCACTCTGACAATGTAGGATGACAGCAAGTATTTTGGTGGCACACTTGGAACGCTGGAGCGGACGACGTGACAATGCAAAGTCGAAGGTGGCTTGATTCGACAACTCTGCAACAAAGACTCTAGAAGCACTGGACCTTGACTGCTTTCAGTATCGTAGTGGAAAGAATGGAGATGGAGACGAACACGATGCCTCCGAAGGTCCCAAGGCTCTCGCTAGAGGAAGATGCACTCGCATCCCAGGTGCTGAAGATAATTGGTGGGGTGACTTTTGAAGCCCTTCAGAATCTGGAGGGATCTGAGGAAAGAGACGTGTGGTCGATGGAGGAGGGAGATGACTCTGTGTTCTACAGCGATGAGGAGCAAGCTCATCAGGACGTAAAAGCAAGCACGTCTTATGATTTTAGCACCAGGGAGTGTGAGCATCTCGTCAGCAGTGTAACAGCTGACGATGAGCCTGTCCTGCAGGAGGACGATGGTAAAGAGATGGAGGAGGAAGTGACTCAGCGGGCCATTTCGAATGAACAAGGAGAGGAACGTCAAGAGCTCCAGACACCAAAAACTGAACCTGTGGATCAGTCAGATGCAGCAGATCCAGGAGCGCAGTCTGTGAGCACCTGTGAAGAACCGAACTGCACCAACATGCAAACCCAGCCTGAGCAAAATACATCAGCAGAAAAAGGTAAGAGGATTTTGGTATTATTGTGTTTGAGGAGGTGGTTTTGTTTACAGGATAAAACTCCCTTCTTTTTATATTCCAGTGAATCCACCAGTAGAGGAGGAAGATGTGATGCTCGACACACCAACCCTTCAACCCTTTGATGCGGCTAATGAGGAGAGTATCACAAAGCTGAACGCAGAGGCAGAAGTCCCAGAGCAGACGTCCAGCGGTGCAGTCCACAAATCAGGAGACAGGCAGCTTCAGGTGGACTTGGAGCCAGAGCAGGACCCTGACGTCCATGCTCCTGTGGGCTTTCATCAAAACCCCAGTCCAGGCTTCTCCACTCTGCCCCTGCCGAAGAAACCCGGCCACCAGAGACCCTTCAACCACCTCTCTTCCTCCAAATACAGCAGCGTGTCCTACCGCAAGATCCGCAGAGGAAACACCCGCCAGAGGATTGAGGAGTTTGAGTACATGATGATGAATTTGTAAGATGATTGTTTTTCAGGAAACTGATCGTACATCCACGTCATATTGTACACAGTTGACATATTTATGTTCTAAAAACTACTTGAGATGGTATTAAAAACATCTGATGTAACCCTCCAGGTCACACCAACCTCACACACAAGATTTCTATCTGTTGAGCAAAGCCTAACAACCATGTCATCTCTATGAGGCACTCTATGTTTTTCATTTGGGTTTAGGAGGAAAACATCTTGTTATGCAAGGCAGGTAGTGAACAACGGATTAAATAAATAAGAAGCTCAGGCCTTTATAATCCTACTACTTAAAATAAGTAAGATGTTGTTTGGTGTTAGAGCTTCAGCGTCTTAACTTCTGGAGCGAGACGGAGTCGTGAAACTATTAGGGGAAGTATTTTTGACTAATTAACTGTATGTCCTAATGAGTCGTGGATGAGAAACAAATAAAAGGAGACACGTGCTGTTGAATCTTTATCTTCATCAATCTATTTTTACATTCTTAAGAAAAAACAACACATTTCCGTTAATCTGTGGTTAAAGGGTTTGATAACAATCATGAAATCACAGCACAGGTTTATCGGGTGTTTTGAACCAACACTTCCCTCTAGTGACGAGAAGAAATTCATAGAAAAAAAAAGGGACAGCTGTGACAAGGAAACCTACACCTACATAAAGCATCATTTAAAACCCACCAATCGTGACGACCACAACGTCCGAAAATATGAGGCGTTTCAGAAAAATGAATAAATTCTATGTTACATGCAGTTAACTCATTATTCAGTCCCAGCAGAGCAAAAACACACACACACACACACACACACACACACACACACACACACACACACACACACACACACACACACACACACACACACACACACACACACACACACAAAATCACTTTTTACATCTCAAATCTAGGAGGCACTGTTTATCTTCTTTATCTTTGGCAGTGAAATGATATGTTGTGCTCGAGAACGTGTTCGGAGTGTTTTTCACCTTAAGTCCTGAAGCCTTTTCTTCCAAACGCCAGTGCAGAGGAGCTTTCCTAAACTCAGCAGACTCCAGTCCAGATCTACATCTTTCTTCTAGCACAGGCCTGATTAAACTCAAGGTCAGTCTGTGCTGGTACGACATTAGAAACATTGCACGTCCCCACACCCTCTGCTTTACACCACACATGCTATCAAAGCACTTCCCCACCTCCTCTGGACAGTCGTGTGTGGAGGCTGGATGGCAGGCCGGACCTCACAGTGCATGTTTTCACGCACAAAACTCATTCCAGTCTCATCAGTGAGAGTGGTAGTGCGTGAACTGCCACTTCTGGAAGGCGTTGCTGGGTTCACATGGGTTGAGGCGAAGAGTGTCCCCCTGAGGACCGGCCTCCAGGCACATGTGGTGGGACACAAACTCCGCTATGAGGTGCTCCGCCTGCCCAGAGACAGAAGAGGAAACATAATGAAGGATCAAAGCTCGGCTGCACTCATTTTCAACTGACAGCTACATTTTTCGCTCGTGGTGAATTAGAAGCAGGCCCGTCCTGCTTGAAATATGTCTGACAGAGGCTAAAATTAGCTGAGAAAGAACAAGGCAAACACAGGGAAAGTCAACCTACCAGAGAGTTGGAGGACTTGTGGAACCAGCGCAGTTCAGCCTTGGAGTTGTCGCACGACACTAGAGCAAAGCTGTTGCCTTTGCCTTGGGGAGCGACGCATAGGTCCTGCTGGCGAACGTGCCTCATCCAGGTGTAATTAAAGTGCTGACTCTGACAGAAGAGTGACAAGGATGTAATTACGCTTCATGGAGGCTGAAAGATTCTGAAGGACGGCTCCGTGGGGCTGCTCTGAATCCAAAAAGACCACATTTAGAAATGCTCGGTCTCGTCTTGGACTACACCCTTGTTTATCGTGGCTTGGGTCCTGTCTGTGCTTGTCCTGGTCTGGATATTTTTGTTATGCCCCCCCCACAATTACCACGGTCACAAGGCCAGAATTGCACAATATGTGCGTATCTTCCCAAGAAGCACTAAGGAAAGCTTAAGAAAACGATCTGCTGTCAAATAACGCCTAGAATAAAATAGCGACGCCTACCTGCTTGCTGAGATCACATATCTCAAAAAACAGAGAGCCGTTCTGCAGAACGAGGCACTTCCTTAAGCCACGACTGAAGATCTGCAAGGAAGAATGACACCATCAAAATTTTACAGAAGTGAAACGACAGCACTGCAAACATTTGTTCACCAATTCAGAGATGTGCATGAAAAGAAGCCTTGCTGCTGTTCTTATTTCCTTCAGTGAATCCTGACACAAAGCTGTCACAGGCTTTAGGGAAATGTTAACAAAAGCGCCTTCGTCCACATACCAGACCCTCGGCTTTGACTAAGGGAGCGTCCATATCTGGATACACGTTCTCCAGGTACCACTTGAAGCTCTTGCATTCGAGCCTCTTCCTCAGCTCAATCTGCTCGGTGAGGTTGCCAATGTCAATGACCTTTTTATCCAGCAGGTGGTGGTACCCGTGCCCGTAGAAAAGGTCCTTGTACTCATCCAGCCAGACCTCCGCCACCCTCGCCAGGTTACGCTCCACCGTCTTCTGCCTGTCCTTGGGGAACTTGTAAGGATTCTGTCCTCGGAAGATGTGTCCCACTCGAGAGCAGGGGATAATCTCGATTTCCCCTCCGCACATCCAAATCTACTCAAATGGGACAAGGAGTCATGTGAGAGAAGCTCCGGGACGTTTCCAAACACCTAATGCATGTCTGAATGAGACGGGTGATGTACCTTAAATGAGATCTCCATGTTCTCTCCACCCCACACCTCCAGGCCAGGATCATAGGCGCCAAGCTCGTAGAAGTATTTTTTGTCTATGGAGAAAAGGCCTCCAGCCATAACTGGACATCTGCCAGAAAAAAAACAATAAACAAACATGTAGCAGAAACATCAACAAAATTAAAAACAAAACTATAAGAACCGACTGTCGGCACCTGATGGGATCCGAGATGCTCATATTATGCTTCTTAATGTACTCGTCTGGTAAGGCGCTCCAGCCAAACACCAAAGGCCATTTGAAGATGCCCCTCTGAAAGTTGTCAACCAGCATGTAACTGCGGAGAAAGAGCCAGAACATTTTCTTCATTCCATCACACACTCGACATTGTGCGACACTCAGATACGGCGGGTGGTGTTGAGTCACCTCATGTCCTTATCACTGATGACTTCAATAACCGGACAGGGCACCTTCTTACGATCCAGGTAGATTCTCTCCAGCAGCGGCTCCAGCCAGCCCACGTTACATTCGACGTGGGAGTCGAGGAATGTAAGAACCTCACCTGCATCGGAGGAAAGCAAACCTCCTGCTGCGGTTAAACAAGTCGCCACATCTGTGTTTGAACAGCGTGACGCTTCGAAGGCGTAACAAACAGGTTGTTTACAAGACAGCTGTTTGTTTATGCAGTCACATCAGTTTTAATGCTATCGCTCTCAGTCCATATACAAACTTCGCAATTGTGTCATTTCATGCACACGTCCACTAAAATATTTGCACCTTGCAAAGAGGTTTGGATTTGCGAGATACAGAGACTGGGTCGCAGACTTTCTGCACTTCTGATCTTTTAAAAATCTATTTATCCGTGTCAGTTTGAGGTTTCAGAAACAGACAACTGAATGTGAGACAAACACTCCATCAGACCAGAGTGGAGAGCAAACGAATACTCACCTGAAAATCTTTTGTCGTTACATTGTTTCAAGCCCGCTGTTTTTATTTATTTATCTAACAGTCTGAGTTACTTACAGCGTAAAGAATCCTCGTTTTAGTTATCTTACATTAGTGTTAATAATCAACAAAACACTGTGACAATTTTTGACGTCTTATCTGACATATGCAAACATGAGAGCTGAACAAACATGTGTGCACGTCTTCCTGAACTGTGCTTCAGTCCAGGTCACGTTGATAAGTATGATACAATATTTACAGTTATAAACTTGCGCAGCAGACAACCCGCATCTCAAATTACGTCCGGATGGAGTGTCGACATCCTGCACTGTGAGCCCCTGAAGACTTGGGTTTTCAGTTTAGCACATTCACATGAATTCTGTGGCTGCTCTCATATTTCTGTTATGTGGGACATGCCTGCACCGTCACTGCACATATGTATATGTGAACCAAACATGAGAGACACTGATGATAAACTGATCAAAGCAGGGTTACCTTTGGCTACAGCAGCTCCAGCCAGCCTGGCTCTGATCAGGCCCTGTCGCTCCTTCAGACGGATGATTCGCACTTTGGGAAACTGGGACATGTACTTATCCAGCGGCTCCTTCAGTTTGTCTGATAAAATATTACATATGATTTATGGAGCTTTAAAGGGTGACCTGAGGCACTCAAAGGTCCAGTGTGCAGGGTTTAAAGGGATCTACTGGCAGAATGAGCTCTTTATATTTACAGAGGGAGCAGGTCCTGTTCCACGTGTTGCACAGCCATGTTTCTACAGCGGCCCAGAACGGACAAACCGAACAGTGACTCTAGAGAGCGACTTTTGGATTTTTAGTGGCCGTCATAAGTTCTCCTGCAGGCTTGGAAAGGGAGGGGTGAAGTTTACGGTATTCAATTGGTTGCAATCTGCCACCTCACCACTAGATGCCACTAAAGCCTTCACATTGGACCTTTAAAAATCGAACTGTAATCAGAAGCACACAGGTTAAACGTACTAATTATGGGTGGACCTTTAATTATAACTGGGGACTTTTTACTCAGATAAACACTATACTGACATATTAAGTGACAAACTTCATATCAAACTGTTCGTTGCCACAGATTACCGTAATTATTAGACATTTTTGTAGAAAGATCTACACCCAGAGACATTCATGAACATTTTGCTGCAAGAAATTTCAATATAGTCTGAAGAGTGAGGTCTAACTATAAGACAAACTATCATTATGAATACTGTGTATATATAGTTTAGGCTATAAACAAGGCTGATAAATGGTAAATGTCATCTCTTCTGGCGTACTGTGCACTGCAGACCGGCCACAACGAATGACCTCTGATAATAAAAGCCTCAGTGATGTCATTAATAGCAGTTTTCTGGTGCTTTAGCTGCATCACTTGTCAGTCTCGACACGCCATGGTGAGCCACTCAAAGAAACAGGGTTACCTTTGGTGCTGAAATCATCCACCAGAATGATCTCCTTGAGGAGGTGCGGTGGAGATCTGTTGAGCACGCTGTGCACAGAGCGGAGGAGCGTGGACCACACTTCATCCACGAAGCAGAAAATCACACTGGTGGACGGCAAGTCATCGTGGACCAGATTCTGAGCACACCTGGAAAACAAAAAAAAAGGAAACTCAGCTCGGCCATCGCGGCAGCTGCAGAGGGACAATGCGCAGAAGACGACTCACATCTCGGGCCTGGTGTCCGGGATGGCCCGGTCCACCGGGATCTGGTCACTCAGGTAGACATTGAAATGCCCTTCGTCCCACCTCTTCCTCACCTCGGACTCTTCGTTGCTGGCAACAAGCGCTGCCTGCCCGAACTGGCCCACCGCGTTGGCGTCTCTGGGGACGTGAGTCGTGTCCAGAGAAAGCACTTTGTGGACTCCTGGTTTCCTGACAGCGGTGGAGTTATCCCTGGAGGCGTCTCCTGCTTGGAGCTTCATCGCAGGTTTCGGGGTTTCCTTCGCTGCATTCGGATCGCTCGTGGCGAGCGTTCTCAGGTGTTTCTCCTCGGTTTTGTTGCTCACCTCCTTTCCTTTTACTTCTTTGCTCGGAGGTTTAGATGTTCTCACAGGGCGCGTCGCTTGTGCTCCAGCCTTAGTTTCATCCTTGACTTTTTCGTTTGGCTTTAAATCAGATCTGTCCACAGCTTTCTGCACAACATCTCCAGCTTTAAGGGGGCCCTTCTTTGAGGTCGGTAGCGGAGCATGTTTGTTTTCCTGAACACCAGGTGGCACTCGGGTTATATCAGACCCGCCTACAGGTAAGATCACTTTATTAGAGCTGTCTGTTTCTCTGATTTTCTCCAGTTTTGTCCCATTTACTACTTTTTTCTGTGCAAGAACGCCCTGCTTTGGTGTGACGTTTTGTAAGCCGGCTCCTTCTTTATGTTCAGCAGCGACATATTTAGGGAGGTCAGTCTTGGGAGGACGATCTCCTTGAAAAGAGTCGAACTTTTTATCCCCCATCATTTGCTCCTGTTTCTTACCCCCCTGTCTGTACACATGGGCTAGTTTGATGCCTGAGGTGAGCGGCCCTTTGCCAGCCTGTGTGGCAGCCAGGTCCAGCCACTGCACCGGGTGTTTAAATCCCCTTTTCATCAGCTGTGTGACCCTGGACTGCTGTTTGACGGCCTCCCTCTCTCTTATCACTCGCTCCTTCAGCAGCTGACCGTTCACGTCGTTTATTGATATGCGGAGCGCAGCCATGTCAAAGAGCAGCCAAATGACAGAGGCAACGAAGACGAAAGCCAGCACCCTCCCACTCCCCCTCAAGTATCTCCTCACCTTCATCATCGTCGGGTTTTTAAAGCAGGAAACGTCAAACGCAGAAAACGTCAGAGTCTCATAGTTGGCGGGTCGCTCTTGACTTGTTGGCAAAGTTTTCTTCTCTTTGGAGGAGTTAGCTGCCTGCGTGGCATGCTAACATGTGTGACACGGAGCAGCAGCGGTGGTTCGTGTTGTCAGTCAGGAAACACAGGAGGGTCTCACACCCACAGCCCAACAAAAGGGTCCAGTGTGAAGTTATGTTCTCCTACCGTGTCGCTCCGGACGTCTCCTGCCGCCGGGGGACATTACGGCCGTGTCGCTAAGTTCACGCAACTTCCCCGTCACCGAAACAAACTTGGCTGAAGTTTTGAGTTTCCTGGCTGAAGCTCCACGCCACAACTTCGACCCACACACAGCTTTGTATGAGGACGTAGCAACCAACTTCCAACTTGTCAGTCAGCTCTGATTGGACAGATTGACAGGAACGTCTCGGCCTTCGCCAAGCTAACAGCAAGCTTGCCGGACCTAGCTAGAACGGTACAGGAAGTGCGGTGTTTTACCTTCAAAATAAAGTTTTGGGTTTGCGTTTCAGGTATGGAGTAGCACAGCGTCAAAAACGTTTTGTTTAAATGTTTCCTACACACATAACGCGATGTCTTAGTGGTAGATCAGTGCAACAGTCTCACTACTTAAGTAGCTGTTCTGGAGACTGTGATCATAAATACAACATACACACTGATTTCTCAACTTGTTGAAAATGAAGAATAAACAACATGAAGAGGAAGTCCTTGGAATGTTGACTCAATTTTAATATATTTTATGAAGGTGTTTTTCCTAAATTTTTGCATGGTATTTAACTTTTTTTTATGTTTTGATGAACTGCTACATGGGGAACAGACTATGTATACCTTTATAAAAAGTAATGAGATAATCTAACGAGAGCTGCAACAATTAATAGATTAGTTATTAACTACTGAAGTAATTACCAACTATTTTGATAATCATTGATAATATTTTGACAAAAAAAGTCAAAATTCTAGGTAGAATTTACTAACTTTGTCTAAAACTCTGCAAAGGAAGATGAAATGAATTATTCTGATTTCTCCAGGACAAGCCAATGAGTTTCTAGAGTGAAAAGTAGTGACAAGCTCAAAAATCAACATGGATAAGAAGTCCTAGCTTCTGCTCACAATAATGGAAAGTTTGATGACTCGCATTTATAAATGTCTGCCAAGTCTGCGCTGGCCTGCTGATGGAGACTGTGTGCTTTCTGAGTGGAGCGTGAGTTGCTATTGTTTGTTTTAACTGCCGTGTCAAAGAGTAAAGGAACATGCGCAATTATGCCAACAAATTCTCTTTAATAAGCACTTTACTTTGTAGGTCTTTGACCGGAAACGATGCCTTACCTCAGTAGCTTTACTCCTTCACATTGACACAAAGTTTAGCCACGAGCCAGCGAGACCAACGCCAACCTGCAAGCGAAGCTGAGTGAGCAGCGCCGGAGTGAGTGGATGTCTTTGTTCACTGTTTGTTTTAAGTGCTGTTTTAAGAAGTGTCCCTGACATCATCTTTTTTTATTGACATTTCACGTCGATGTCACCCACGTGAGCAAACCGGACCTGTATGTCCTGCTCCGCACACACACCTTAAAATGTCACATAACTTGATGGACCGCTGTGATTCATCTCCACTGATAATCTGAGGCGTAACGTTACTTGTGGTGTTGTCAAGCATGTCATACTCAGCGTTAGAGGGTTTCTAATCAGTTTTTGCGGCAGTCAAGAGTTGCATCAACTTAAACGGCTAAAATTGTGGCTGCAGCTCACATCATCATCATCATCATCATCATCATCATCATCATCATCTCACAGTGACTTCTTTCATTGACTGCCACTATGTTTAAGCAATAGCTGTATAAATTTAAGGCTGTAAAGAGAGTTAGGCCTGTTTTAGAGCTGTTTTGTAAATATTATGTTTGTAAACAGCAAAGAAAAAAATTATTTTCAGTATTGCAATTTAGATTTTTACAGTTTGGCTAATTGATTCATCATATCTTATATAAAACATTAAAAATGCCTTTAAATAGCCTTTAAACATCTCCTTTTGTTTGGCCAACAGGTCAAAACCCCAACATATTCAGTACTTTGATAAAAAAAGAGAAAAGCAGTAAATCCTGATGAAATGATCAATAAATTATGAAAACAGTGGCTGAGTGAATTTTGAATTTCAGTCAGTTAACTGATGCGTCCTTTACTTATTTTGTCCGTGTATTTAGAGACAGTTTGAATGTGATAGCAGGGATTATGTGGATTGTGAATTGTACCTTTAATGACAGACAAACAAACAAACAAAAGCAGCAGATGTTCATATTTTCATGGTTTGGTGATGCCGAATCTGACAACAACAACAACAACAACAACAACAACAACAACAACAACAACAGCAACAACGACACTTGTAGTGCAGTTTCACCAAACACCTTTGGTTGCAATATATGCACACTACCAAGCACTGGAACACAATAGATTGTGAGATTACCCATATCCTAAAACTTCAGTATCCCCCCCCCCCCCCCAACACACACACACACACACACGCACAATCGCATTTGTAAAACCTGTGTTACCGCAGCCATTAGGCAGTGATTAGTGAGGGCGACGACAGGTTTTCCTCTTCATCAGCAGGCCTCTCCTGGGAGTCCCATTGGCTCCATCCAGCCTATTAACAGTCCCCAACATGAGGAGGGAGGGGAGTGGTACCTCCCATGGTGGCTGCCCTTAGCCACACTACACACGCTTTCATTAGTGTGTTAGCTAAATGATTGGCCTCAGGATAGCCCCCGAGCCCTGCAATGCATGTGTTAGCTTATATGTTCCCTCCACTGGGCAATTTATTCATTTATTCATCCGTGTCTGCATTCACACTCATGATGGCATCATTTGGTAAATTTGATTGTATTTTCTCTAAACTGAATGGGCTCAGGGTCAGGAAAAACAGCAGCGAGACAGAGGTGACGGAGCATATAGCAGTGAAAGTCGATCAGCGGTGTAATAATCACGCAGGATTTCGTTCGTGCTGACATTAACGGAAGCGGTGTGCAAACATACAGGTGTCTCTTACATATGGAGTGCACCGTAGAGCTGAAACGATTCATCAGCTCACTCCTTAGTCAGCAGTCATTTTCACAACTGACTGTTAAAAATGCAAACATTGTGTTTTTCATTCTGAGCTCCTCATATTTGAGGATTTGCTGCTTTTTTAGCTTATATATCAGAACGATGAACATCATTCATTTCACTATTTTCTGGTTTTCTTTACTCTCTGTGATTGCGGCTTCAGTGCGATCGAGTGAGTAATTGGGATGAGTGTAAGAAAAGAGGCAGCAACGGCGCCCACCTCCGTTAGAAATACTTTAATTTACACGTAATGCTCTCTGAATGAGCTCAGTGTGAGTCAATGCTCGCAGCAGTCTGGAGTTTAGAGAGCCGTGAGTCACCCTGAACACAAAGTTAATTCAAGACCATGAAAAAATAACAGCCTTTTTGTCATAACTGACATCTGTAACAGAAGATGTCACGATGTCTCCCATCAAAGGGATTACACGAGACGAAGGCCAATGGAAATCTTCGCGCTGCACGTGTAAAACGAGCTAAATGTACTCGTATGATATCTTTAGAACGTGTTAATTAGACCCTGGAATTAAAATTACAACAGTTGGTCGGTGTAATTTCCATAGAGGTCATGTTGTGCTAATATGGCACTCGTTGAAATAGACAGCCAGCAACAATATGGTTAAGTCTGACCCACTGACATTTTCAGCTCCAAATTATGCACATTGTGTGAATTAAATTAATTAGAGAATTCATTAAGAAATATGGCTTGCGGAAATGAGTATAATATTTAGTTATGTGATGTAATTTTCTTTCATTGTTAAAGATAATTTGTTTCATAACAGTTCCTGCGGTAGTTTCCCCCCCGTACTAACTATGATGTATGTAATTTGTTAGCCATTTAATTAATTATGATTAGAATTAGTGAATGTACAGCTTGTTTTGACAGATGGTCCCCATCAGGGAGACCTTTGCACAATTAACTTATAATCAATTACATCCCATTTCTTTCCATTTTTTCCCCCCGTTTGTTACATCTTCAAGTTTGTGTGGAAAATATCCACAGCGTAATGCATCGTATGGACTCTGAATACATCAAATGAGCAATTATCTGTAATTTGCTCAATAATACAAAGCAGATAAACAACTTGGATTCATCTCATGCTTTGTGGGATACCTGAAGCCAGCGTGGACTGCTCGTTTAGGGACTGTTTCATCAGTCATTATGTCCTCTGTTTGATGTATTCATGGGAATCTCAAGTCATGAGTGTTTCTCCCTCTAACTGAGAGCACCATAAAATCTTTATTGATCGCTTTACTGCAGATTTTTACAAACACACAGTGCATCATTACGCTCACACTGAAGCGCACGGCTAATTAGTGGCTTGTTTATGCCTGTTAGCATATTATCTTACACCTTTTTTATCATTTCAGGGGCTTATAGCACACATATCTGTTACCTGACCTGTAAATAGGACCTGGGAAGCCGTTCTGGTGCCTCTTTGTTGTACTTGTTTTCGTCCACAAGATGGAGCTTTAGTTCTGCTCATGTTGCGCTCCGGCCGGTGGGCTGACGATCATCTGGCTCCATGGAAGAACCTCATGTTCCCTTTGCAAAAGATCCATAAGTTGAGAAAAATATAACAAGTCAAGCTTATAAACTGACTGAGCACTGAAATATTATTTGTTTTTAATGCTTATTGAAAGTTTGTGTGAATGCTAATCATAAAAAGAAGCATCAGTGGCACAGCTGGGGGTTTTGTATCATAGCGTCCTTTTGATTAAAGTCAGGTGTGATCCTTTAATGGGCTCATAGCGAAATCTAGGCCGTTCACTAAATCTGTTCATTTGTTTTGCTTTTCTTCTGACTTAGAGGAAATCGTCACCACAGAGCAAAGCAAAACATTCTGCAGCGTACAGGTAGAAAATCCTCTTTGTTACACCACTTTGTCTCTGTTTCGCGAGGATCCACAGAAAGAGACGAGACAGCCGGGATGTTTAGCTGCAGCCATCGTGCGATTGGGTGTTTAGGGAAAGCTGTGAGGATACGCTTAAGTCGCAAATTTCCTAAAAGAAATAATTTAGCTGGTTAATGTTTACCATTGAAGTCTCTGCAGCACATACCGATCAGGCCGTCATTCAGTTCTTGATTTGTATTTCACCAGACCACCAGTTAAATAACAGTCCACAGCCTTTATCAAGTTTTTTTTTTCCAGGTGAAATGAAGGTGATACTGATTTGGCTCCCACTGGACATGACTTAATGTCTGACATAAAAAATAACTACATAATTTGTCTCAATCCAGAGGGCTGACTTGGCATGGACAGCAGCAGTCCTAAATGTCACCCTATAATGAGTTCTGGCCAAAGGTACACAGTTAGGACAGTGCCCGCTGGCACCTGGGATGCCCACTGGCTAGCTTTTTACCCCACAGCCATTTGGACAACCCCGGTTTTCTTTGTGAACACTGCCGTACACCATTTGCATCCAAACAAAAAGTTTCTGTGTTGTGAAGTTTCGTTTTGCCCCTCACACAGAGCAGACTATAAGACTATTCATTTAGTGTCATAATGCTGAAATAAAGCAAAAATAATGAATAATATTATGATATAATACAATAGAGTAAATGTGCAGGCGTTATAAAAACCCCTTGACATGACTTGGTCTTCTATTACACAGCGCTGCTAATGAAGATAATGCATTGATGTCATGGACGGAAATGATTGCAGTGATCATCCAACTCTTTGAGCGATTCTCCAACTCGCCGTCTCCTCAGAATGAACGCACGGAGACTTTCAGTTTTGAGGGACTTGACTTCTTTTGTTTGACTGGTATGAGACCTATTGGCAACACGCTGCGTTTATTATCTTACAAAGGCACAGGAGATGAGCGAACAACACTGTATCTAAATTAACTTTTTCTATTTCCCGGTGAATGAAATCAATTCCATCCCTTTATGTTACTTTTCATCTGCCTTTTGTCTTGTTGCGGAATCTTTTCTCTTTCTCCCTCATTCATCTGTTTTGCCCTTTCCTTGATCTGATAGCATTAAACATATAATTAAGTCATAAAGGAGGGGACTGATGAGTGTAGCAGATGGTAATTGCGTCCTACATTTGAATGAAATGATATGCATTGCTACAATTTACAGCCTTCGCCTCATATTTTATTCAGCAACCTTTTATCTCTTTTCCTGCAGAATTATTCTGCAATAAATTTAGACATCTTATCAATAGCTGGAGTGATAGTGGCAGAAACATGGAAAAAATGAGCCTCTGCCGTTTTATGCTGTTTAAAATAATTTTCCATAATAAAGGAGCTATCAGAGCTGCTCTATCACTGTAGAGGGGTGGATATTCCTGTGTCTAGTAAGGCTGCCCTTGGTTTGTGGACAAGCTGTCACTCTCTTTAGTCTGAAGAAATGTGAAAGGACAGAGGAGGATGGTTTTAGCAAAGTTCAGCTGAGGTTTGCGAACCTCACACTGGGAATATAAAACAAATAGAACAACTCGGAAAGCTAGTGACAAGTTAGTCTACATGTTTTCTACATAAAGTATGAGCTGTTTCATGAGAGAAATAAGTTGTCTGATATTGTTAGAACTCCTGAGGCAGTGCTGTACGGTACATGCTGTCTTGCAATCAGGATGGTAACAAGCATCCAACCTCACCGTGACCCCTAACCTTCTTGGGTTCATTGTGGACAATGTGAATGTCTGGGAAAAAAATGCATCTGGCAGGTGGTTGTGCACCAAAATTAGCAAAAATAAAACAGCACTATGACGTGTAATTTTAGGATCAGATAGTTCACTTTCTTAATCCAGCGGCCGACACCTGCAGCTTACACTCAGTTGCCAATTTATTACGTTTTATTATTATTATCTATTTATACCAATGAGCGTAGGCTGAATGTTAAAATTGTGTATTGCAGTGTGATTCAGTGTGAAAGTACCACAAGTTACAGCCTCCAAGACGATTAAGTTGAATGTCTCACACACTTTCAACAAAAACTGCACTTTTCCCTGAACGTTTTAGGCGTGTGTGATGAACTTGAAACAGTGTGCATCTCGCTCTCTGCTTTTCTCTCAGTCACAGTGAAAACACTGAAAGAAATAGCAGAAAAACTAGGCTAAACGTTTGCTGTAATTCTGCCTCATACTCAGCTTCATTTTACCCATGAGACGCACGTTAGATGAAGCACAGGTACGTCACTTTGCCATCCAGCCGGTTGGATTGATCCCTTCCTCGCAGCATCATATGTATCTACTTCCTTATGAAAACTTTACTCCTGTAAAAGGAGTGAGCAGTTGAGTGGAGTCGTGCCAGAAGGAGCTTTTTGTCCCATTGACATGCTTCCCTCTCATCGGTCCCTGGTGAAGTGCTGGACTCCACTGATATTTGAGAAATGGTAGCTGGGGCGATATAGGTTTAATTCTCATGTTCCTCCCGACTTGCCAAGTACAGGCGTTGGGTGCCAGCTGGAAGGCTTTCATATGTTGGTGTGTGCATGTGTGTGTGTGTTGGGGGGGGGGGGTATTAGCAAGGGCAGAAGAGAGGAGGGCAAGTATACAATACATACACAAGTGTCTCTAGACCTTGAAGGTGCTACAGAAGTGCTTTCCACATCCAGACACCTAAGGCACTTAGCGTTTAGTCATGATGCAGGTCCATTACCTTTAAGTACAAGTACTTATGTTTGGTCGCCTGTTTTTACAGCCCTGCTAGCTTGAAAGGAATCTACCCGGGGTGACCCAACTCTATTTATTGATGCCTCCTGAGTTTCCACTTGCTGGTAATAGACTGGAAAACACAGATAATGTGTTTGATCGATCAACGTGAACAAATTTCATTTGTTGGGATCAATAACAGTTTACAGTTGACAGAGCCCGAAGAACTACATTTATTTGAGCTTTATGATTGAAGCTGTCTTGGCAAGCCGGGAATGTGAGGCACTCCAGACGGGGCATATGTGGCAGGCATGGACTCTTCTGTTCTATTATTGCCAGCAATCTGTATTTAAAACTAATATCACTGTGTGCTGCATGGCTTGGGGCAAAAGGCACCAAACCAATCTGATATACAGCATGTGTTTCTTTTCGGTTCCTTGTGATGTGAATTAGAATGTGAAAAATAACAATTCCCTTACATTTTTCACTGGTATCCATTTTTTCATTTGAGGGTGTAATGATTAGATTTTTTTTTTCCAGCAGCGTGATTTGTATTATGTTTTCACTGTGTTCGAAACATAATAGAAAAGTGATGTGGAACCAAAGGGAGAAAGAGGAAATTAACGGACGCGCAGAAGAAAGACGTTTCCGTGGCTCAACCTTTTGCAGTTTTCTTCATGTTTCTGCTTTTCATGATCATGCTCTGTGGAACGCCCTGCAGACATGAGAGCCCTTGCTCTGTGTCATACAGTTCCAGGCCAGGCCGCTACCTTCTGCACACACAGACAGAACAGCATGAGATGGGAAGTCCACATGGATAAACATTTACTACGGTAGGTGTTGCTGCAGGCAAGTGCTATTCAGGGGGAATTTACTGTGTATACACCGGTGTTACTGGTGTTATGGCAATAACCCTCTTATAGAAGTGTTTCTGCAAAGCTTTTTACTCCAGTGTAGTAAACTGGCTCAAGTTGGCTTTAGTGTGAAGGGACGGTCATTTGTGGATATTTGGCGTATTTTACCAAACTTAATGTATTAGTCTGATGATATTTAGCTCTTTTTTTTTTTATCAACAAATCCAATAAACAGACAAAAAACTACAATAAATTGATGGAGGTGGGAGTACTTAATCCCACATGTGCTCTCCTGCTGCTGTAAATACTCACTCGTGCACCTCACTGGTGGCTGAAAACAGTTCCCAACAAATGCAGGACTTGGCCCTGTTTCACACTGTGACTCTATTTAAGATTTACATCCTAAATTGGAGTGAGTGGGCTGAGCCCATCAGAGTAATCAGTGGATGAGGGAAGTCAGAAAGTATTGAGACAGACTAATTTATTGTTGGTTTTGGTCTTTTTGTGAAATTTGCTGGCACCAGCAACTTCTTCATCCTTAATTCTTCAGATTTTTTAAAGGTCTGGTAATTTTTTATTTTTTTTTTTTGGCCACTTGGGGGCAGTGCAAACAAGCTGTAAAAAACATCACCAACATATTTTCACCTTTGAAGTTAATAAGGCAAACTAGTTAGCAAACAGTTGTCTATTAGCATTTATCATTTATTGTTTAGTTGTGTTTGTGTCCATCTGATGAAAACAAATCAAATATTCAACATGTCCTCATACAGCTGGAAAGGACAAATATGATTGTTCCTAAAATGACACACACAGTACATCACCATTGGAAGGTCCCAGCGACGGGCATGCCAGACCTTCATCATTATTGTTGTGAAACGGTCTACATTGTTAGATTAGGCACCAAAACTACTCGGCTAGCTGTAGGAAAAGATCAGGGGTTAAAGTAAGTACATTACTGTTACATACATGTAACTTAAACACATTATGTAAGTTAAAAAAGTCATCACTGACTTCGGGTTTCACACGGGACACAAACATACACATCCTGGGTTAAAGTCTTGTGTTTGTTTGACCCATCCATCCACCCCACCTTCTTCTGTAAGCAGACTTTCTTCCTCTTTATAATACGTCACCCTTTCTCTGTTGCTCCCGTCATAATTACTGCAGCCTGTAGAGGTCACTGCCGAGTTCTGTTCTTGGTCTCCATCAATTCGTAGGGGACACATAATAAGCTGAGTGCACCTGCAGAGTTGGATGCAAATTCTTTCACCACTATTAGCGACCCCTTTTGCTTTACACACAGTCATTCGATCCATTGTTGCAAAATTTTTTATTGTAGACTCTTTAATGATCTAGATTTGAGATTTTTCAGTACTAGCCAGCATGACAGCATCTTTGTCATTTTCTGTTTTGCGGTGGCTTGAATTGCACTCACCCATAACGTTTTCCTTTCCCGTGTGACCTCCATTCCACTCTGTGGCCCCACTACTGTAGACTAGAACTATAATGGCCAGTGTTAGTGCAGATGCTAGTGAAGACGGCGCCTTTTTGCCGTGCGCTCTTACTGCAGGCTCTGTGTGTGATTGCTGTGTGGCTGTATTCACAGGGAAGGGCACGGACTTGAATTGGAGGACAATGCATTAAGACTGCTGGTCCCTATGCCTTAGATTTGGCACAGGTTAGGGAGAGGCATGAGATGCATATTGTTTGTGTTCATTTGAATAAGGACAAATGTCAGATTTCCATGGCTCCGGGCAGCCTGCATGTTAGATGATCAACTCTTTTGGGCCCCTGGATGTGGGGTCATCAGTAGCGCTTCCAGGTCACTGTCACTGCATGCCGGTTTGGGGCCATAATTGACCTTTTGACAGAGAGCAGGGAGACAGCCTTTCTCTAAGGGCAGGAATAATCACTTTAGATTTACTTGTGGCTCAGCTCATGCTAGCTAATTAAAATGTTTTCTCTGTAAAAATTTAATTTGTGATTTCAGAAAACTGTTTTAGAAGTGCTTGTTTGATATTTTATCAGTCGTGGTTTAGAAATTCTGAATACTTAACCTAACAAAAGCTAATAAAATGTTCTAAATCATTGGGAATCACAGGATTGATCTGTTTTTTGCATGTGAAAATACATGTATTGTCTCAATGATGAAAGCTGTGATCAGTGTGGCTGCAAGCAGCACGAATGACTGCAGTGCGTCAGTCATCTGTGATGTTCCCAATGACTTAATGTGAGTCAGTCAGTCATTTACTTTTTGTATGTTTAGTTAACATTTTTGACATGTGTGAGCGAATGAGTCAGTCCCTCTCATGGCGTACTGTAAACCTGCCATCATTCCATGTTGTTGTGGTGTGTGCGGCTGCAGAGAAAGGTTGAATACAGCCCGTATCCCACAAGCCCTTGAGCTCCCTCAGGCTTCTTTCCGGTCCAGGATCTCCAAAGAAGCGTGCGTTTACCCTTCACTGTGCATGTTATTCCTCACAACATAGCACCCACGGCCATGTCTCTGTCTTCATAGCCCTTAACATTAACTTTCATTCACACCATGTACTCTGCTTACAGAGGATATTTTCTTATTCCAATAACTTTCTATTCTCTGGCAGTTATTAAACCTTTAAAATCCATTTTGCATGTTTCTTCCCAATTCTCCCTCAGTAGCAATGCTCCTTCCTCGGTTTCTTCTTCTAATTAAACAACATATGCCGCAGTGTATTTTCTTTGCTTCCTGAGTGATCACATACTGCTAAAAAACACATTTTTGTGCACCTTCAGAATGCGACAGTGTTCGTTTCAAGCATTATGTATCAAATCCAGTTTCATGACTTGGAGTGTGCAGAAAAATGCTCCCAGCATCTATGTTGGGATCTTGAGAGTATTTACAAAAAAAAAGAAAAAAAAAGAGGCAAGAATGCCAGGGGTCAAGGCTTTGAGACCAGGGTATTACATTATTAATTAAAATACAAGTTGCCTTGTTGCCCATGGGTATACAATGTAACACACTTGATTGAATCAGGTAGTGGCAGCCCAGGCCTTTTGTATTTTGCGCTTGAAGGGACGAGAGAAATTTGAGCTCGGCTGTATTACTCTACACACAAAAACATGTTTTGAGAAACGGTTGTGAGCTGTCATTGAAAGCTACAGCAGATTTAAAATGCAGTTAAATTCCCATCCAGTAGCCAGACTTGATCAGTCGACTAACTTTTTTCTCTTATGTTCAAATAGCTGTTATGCAAGTTTAAATGAGTGTGTTTCTTTCATTTCTTACCATCCTGTATCTGTTATATTAGACACATTGACCCATGAGTCCAATATCATACAAATGTCCAATTATCAGATCTATCAAGATCTGTGCATCTACCTGTTTGGCTTTTTATTTCGAATGATTTCATTTAATTTTTCAGGTCTCAGTGGGATGTAGCAACATAAAGCAGCGCATGACCACAGTAAACAATGTCTGAAACAGTGTTTTTGGAGTGCGCCGTCATCTAGAGTTGGTTGGTGATTAGTTCTCACTTGCTAACTGTATAAACCCACTAAAACAATATGAGGAATCACTGACATGAGCAAAATTTTGCATTTGAGAAGTCTAAAGAGTTTGCAGCCCTCATCTGTCGCTGCAGCTCAGGAGAGCATGAGCCGCCCTCCTCAATGGAAAATCTTATTGACCTCATAAAAATTTGATTCTTCTCAAGCTTTTTTTTTTCTTGTACTCTTTTTATATTCACAGTTACACTATTTAGGTTACATTAGCAAATGCAGGTTTAACAAAGTCTGGTTAGTGCTGGCTAGTTTTACCATTGGTTTGTGGACTACAGTTCTGAAGCCTTGAGTTTGGCACTATGGCTGTGACGATCTTAGTGTTTTGGAGCCAGAAGTGACCATATTTGGACGAGAGGGTGGAGCTAGGGAAGATACGCATTGCTACGCCTCTATCCTGATCTGATCTTTGTGACAACCTGATGACACGCCGTGGTAACAACTTGTCAATTAGTTGTCTATTTTAATCTAAATGGGACCATAATTTGCAAAATGAACATCATACTGGACTGAAGAAACCACATTGAGACCATAAACTCATTAGGAAAATGTTAATGAGTAATAAATCAAGTTAGAGTAAGTTTACATAAAATCAGACCTCTTTTTGCAACTAGAGCAGTCGCCCCCTGCTGGCCATCAGAAAGAATGCATGTCCTGGACGCGACAGACTAGGACAGGTCATGCTAATAATTTTAGCTGTGTGATTTGCCAGGACTGTCCTTAACATCTACATGACAATAAAATCTTTGGAATCTGTATGTATGCTTACAATATGTATATTCAACCATATTTTTAATCCAGTACTTTTGTACTCGTTTGTTTCTGCCAGTATCTAGACACCTCCTTTCTTCAGTATCTATGCTCAGACTACAGGTTAGCTTTTCCCCTTTCATCAACACCTTATTGCCTATAGTTTGTCATAAAGTGAGGAATAACTGTAGGAGTCTTCTTTGATCCTCATTAAGAGTCTGCGCTACAGAAGTGTGAATATATAAACTTTTAATAAGCGCTTTTTCTGTGCTTAGTCGCTTCAAGAGTCAGAATCTGGAGTAAAAAAAGACAGGGAAATTTTCAGATGTGCCCCTTTTCTAATTTTAATCTCTCCTCTCCTCTCCTCTCCTCTCCTCTCCTCTCCTCTCCTCTCCTCTCCTCTCCTCTCCTCTCCTCTCCTCTCCTCTCCTCTCCTCTCCCTTGATTCCTACTGACCTCCAGTCTAGGTCTGTTAGATGTAGTCCAGGTCATAGCAGACAAACGAACGATGGAAATATCAAAGCCAGCCCAAGGCCTTTACATTCGGTTTTCTGCTCCAGGTAATCACAGTGTGTAGATCAGTGCGGTGCACAGCTGAGGCCTTGTCTTCTCCTTAGCCTGTCTTTTATTCCTGTGTCCTCTTTCATGGGGCCGAATTCGCCGACTCCACTTCTGCTGTCATAAGCAAATCGCAAGGTTAATTATGTCTTAATACGGCCACTAGTATCCAAAATGGCAAATTCTAATGAGATTTAATTAAGTGAAATAGTGTCATCCAACTGATGATACTGTATATTCAGCTCATGCTCTTTGTAAAGAGTATGAGGCGAGAGCTTTGGAATGATGGTACCGTCTATCCATTAGACATAGACCTGGATCCATCTGGAAACAAAGTGTTTGTCAGAAAAGCAGCCCAATTGTGTGAGATCATGGCTGGCTGTTCAGCGTGCGAGGTTCTGAAGTGTATCGAGTGGCACAGCTGAGTGAGTCGAATAGTCTGTGGTCTATTGATAACTCGCGCCTATTTTAAAATCCTGGCACAACAATGCAACTAGGGCCTTGTGTGCTCCACTGAGCAACAATACCTCCTCTCACTGGCAGCTTCAGTGTCATGATGACAAACAACAATAAAGGAGCTCTTTTTTCACGGGCCCCTCATTCCTGGCACCTTTTGATAAGAATATTTTTTAAGTTTATCCACAGATATGCTCGGGGTATTTACAGGGAACGATTCTGTTTTAGTTTTGGTCTTGCTGCACTTGGTTGAGCAATACCCGTTAAAAGGAAGAGATTACTTCCCTTATCTTTACTTTACTATCTCCGCTTCTTTGCTCCTTGCCTCCCACTGCTAGCTGCCCATCTCCATACCCACACATGCTCACACATTGGCGGTCTTCATCTCTCCTGCCTTGCTCCTCTCCCTGTCTGTCTCAGTGTGTGTGTAGAGCTGGTTGGCCGGGCCTGTAGCTGGGAGGTATGCTGGAGTGTAAGCAGTGTTGATGTGGATGGCCCCTGGTCAGAGGCCAGGGCCTGGCTGTTAAAACGCAGCCTCTTTTGTGCGTCAGAGCCAGCATTGCCAGTCGTATTCCGCCCCTGTCGCTAGGGGTGGGGAGGCATTTACCCACCACATGCATTCATTCCACTGGCGTCGCTTGATGCAGGGCTAAATGGCATTGTTACAACGTGCCTCTGAGAAGTGTTGACAGGTCCGTATGCTAATTTTAATGAATACAAGGGAGCTGTGGTTTTATTCACCTCAACTCAGCTGCAGAATCCGATCTGCACCTAGACTAGCAAATATAATTGCAGCAAACTCAAATGAGCTCATTAGGAAATGTATTGAATTTACACATTATTTCCAGTAGTTAAGCTGAGTTATTTTCCCTAAGGACTCAATTACATACTCATTTGTGACTCAGGTAAATGGCTTTCCGCATGTGACTTTTTCAACTGCAAAATTGTAGTCACTGAATAATTTGTAAGAAAGCTGTTGTACAAGCACATCTATTGACATTCATTTGTGTGAGGATTTCAAAATGGAGAAAAAAGTGCAGACAAGATAACGACTCGCTTTTGTTCCTTTATTCACTTCATTTGATTAACTCATAACATTTCGTTCACTCGTGAGTTATTTGAACGCGTGCTCATTTGTCTTCAGTGGGTTTCCTCGCAATGTTTTGGTTCACAACAGCCGTGTTGTCTTTCTGACACGTGTAATTTCACCAGCGAGTGTGTCTATGAACTTTATCTAGTCAAAAGTGCGAGTGCAAGTCCTTTTTCACAATGGAAGAAGGACAGAACGCTCAATCTAAAAAAGACCTGGTGAGTCAGGGTTCAGTAGCAGAGATTATGCCAGCCTACTGCGCTCTGAAATGAAAGTGAACATTCATCGAGTGACTCACTTCTTGAACTGCATCCTCCCTGGGACACAATGAGGAGATTGTTGGAGGAACGGACATGGTGTGGAAACTATGTGACAAAGAGGAGTGCCCAAAATTCAAATTGTTGTTTGTTCTGTGTGAAAATGGCCTGATTCGCTGGAAAACAACAAAGAATTTCGGATGGGTAAGCATAAGGGTTTCCACAGAGCTTTGTATTGGCTGGTGCTGGATGAACTTAAGTGACTCTGGCTGTTGGCAGAGATCCCAGGAGCACATTGAAGACAGTTTCAGGCGGTTGTAGCCGACTTCAGTGATCGAAATGTGCTCCTGATGTCTGCATGATATAACGTTCCATAACTTTGCTGTGATCTCTTCATGATTGGGAGAGTGGTGCACCGTGGGGAAACAACTGGGCCAGCCGTACTGAGGGCTTTTTTTTTTTTTGCTTTATTGGATTGCACATATTGGAGAGTGACAGAGGAGATTTTGGAGAGGATGACTTGTCATAAAGGTCATTCTCCAGATTCAGGCTCACCATATCACATGCACATGGCCTACTCCTTCCTCTGCTGAGCCAGCAAGCTGTCCAGGGTATGTAAAATGTAGTTTTGTGTCATTCTGTGCACCTCTGTTTTGTGATTTTCTGGTATCTGTGCTGGCTGTCCTCGCCCATGGAGTGGCCATGAGGAGAGTGGGACTGGGCCTAGTGCTGCCCTGGCCCTGCAAGCCTCAATCCAAACACATCCTCTGCACTCAGCTGTAAATATCACCAACAGCTGGTGGCACACAAGTTAGTCGTGCTTAACAAATTACTGGCCTACATGTGGAGATGCAGGGGGCTTCACTTGCCTCCTTGCCAACCAAGCGGCCACAGAAGTCTGCAACACACCGGTTCTTGGAGTTAAATAAATAAATAATTTGAGCACAGCTTTTCTGCAAGGCAGCACTGGTAAAAGAGATTTTTATGAAGTAAAAAATCTATAGAGAGCTAGCTTGGCAGCGTTGTCCAGAATGTCAGATAAAGCACGCAGTAGTGATTGCTATTTGAAGACACCTTCCACCTGAAAACAACAGAAGGTCAAACTTTTTGGAAACACAAACCTGTTTGATCCCACCCATCTCGGCTCCTCGTAGGCACTGAGCTCTGTTTAGAGAGATAGGAATTATCAAAGTCACCTTTGAGCTCAGTAGCCCGTCTAGTGCAGGGTGGTATCACACATAATGACATTCAGTGTAGCCCAGATCACATTTATGATAGCATATTTGATACAGCTGTACACCAGCAAAGAATAAGGCAGCCTAAAAGAATAAACCCCCCCTTTTTTCTCAGTTTAAACACAATCCATTTTCCAGTGTAAATCACTTGTCACTCTATTGCAAATGTAACTGCTCTGATCTGAAAGAGAGAGGTGGAGAGAGAGAAAGAGAGAGAGTAAAGATTATCTTTTGGGCCATTTCACTGGCACCGTTGCGTGACAGAGACTGACAGCTCTTTCAGATGACTGACAGGTGTCCTTTGAAATGCCGGTGAAGCAGCTTCTGTTCAGACTGTTGAAATGCATATTTGGAGCTCTTATCATAAAGGCATGGATGGCCCAGATAGGTGCCGTTAACATTGCAAATGGCTCCAGAATTATTCATTGTCAGTGCTGCGGGAAAGAATGGGGGGGTGAAGTTTGATTATTCTGCTCACACAATGGCAGGGTGCTTAATGATTCCTCTCCACCTTGGCAGCGGCATGTGCCGACTTCAGGCGCTAGCGGCGGGTGACACAGGTCTGGCCAAGTGTTAGAGCAAGATCATACGTCCGGGCCCCATTTTAATTTCTAATACATTAATCTTTTCCTCACAGATCCTCCATGAATATTCCAGGGCTCCTTGTTTGTCGGGAAGGCTGTCTCGCTTTCATCTATTCAGGTGGTTTCATTCACTGTGAAAGCCAGCTAAATGGACCCGATCAGTCAATGACAACCGGGATACAATAGAGCCCGGTAACACGTCCCTTTTCTCCTTTCAGCCTTCTGATAGACAACCCTGACACCTGCTCCCCGGGGAGACCCTCCGCCAAGTCGGTGCACTGTTCCTTGAGAGACTTCCCTTACTTTATCAGCCCATAAAGGATTGTCACAGGTGACTATATCAGCTGAGGTATGGAGCTGCTCCCCGTGACCTGCCCCTGCGCTGCGAGGTCGAGCCACCATGCGCCGCATCACAAGCGGATTAAGGTAGCTTAAACGCTGTCATACAAGCAGACAGTGCTTCACACTTTCTAAAAATGTTAAGCCTTTGTTCTCCTCCATTAATTAGCATTGTCTTAAGTTCATTAGACCACTGCTCGTGTTGTTTCTAATGAGGCAACGTAGGCCACCTACATCAGCCTTAGCTTTGTAGAGCCTGACCTGACAATGGCTCCTGTGCTTTCCTATCCGCGGTGTAATGACATGCTCAGAGAGGGATGCAGCAACACAGACACAGCCCCAAGTGGGACTCACACTAATTAATGGTTAAATTTCTAAATTTAATGATCATTAAGTATTAAAAACACAAGATTGCATTGCTATGATTAAGAGGGCAACACTAAACGTGCCCGAGTATTAACATGTTAACTGATGATGTGCTGATTTATAACGGTGACCAGTTTTCCTCATCTCTTAATAGCTGAGGTTGGCTGTGTGAGATTTTTAGTGGTTTCACAGGTAGTGTAAAAGTTTGTTCTCTTCTTTTCTAAGAGATATTTCAGGGCAGTGCATTTGTGCTTAATCCAAATGAGCCCATCAGTCAAAGCTCCCTTTTCCACAGCTAAATGAGACTCACCGGGGCCTGTATTCTAGAGCGGCACCACACAGTCCTATAACTCAACACAGAGAACACCTTAACAGTGGAAACTTAAATGTGCATTGGCATATATGGATATTAGAAGTGTCAAGCCCAGTGATGTAGGCTGGGTGCCATTCATAATTATGATATCTGATTTCGGCTCAAAAGGGACGCTCTAGAGAGAAAGCGGGGGGAGAGCACCAATATTTTAATGGAGAAGAGACAGCCTTCTCCCTCAAGGAACATCTTCACTGACACTGGCTGCTGGAAAATTGGGATTTATACTTCCTGTTTTCTATTAATATGGAGATGAATACAGGTGTTCCTGTGTCGTAAAATTAGTTTAGCTCTTGCAAATTGCAATTACACGTGTTGGGGAGAGAAAAGTGATGTCTACGCATTTTCACAGGCAAGAGAAAATGTGGGGAAATTAGGAAAAATATCGAGATTTAAAATGAACATAATAACGTGTAATTCTATCCTCTCCAGCCCCCTCAGCCCAGTTTGGCAGCTGTACCTATTTGTTCTGGTGGTGGCTTAACAGACTAGTACACTTTTCCTCGCTGCTCATGCAAGGAAAAGGCGCAGCAAATAAGCTGTGAAACGTTTCCCTCTTCAAGGGTTAGGACTTGGGAAGGGTTTCAAACCCCAAGGAAGTCATCCAAAATTCCCCGCTGCCTTCCTAAGGGGCTTGTGGAGGGCATTGTTGAACAGAGGACTCTGGTGAATGTACCGGCAAGGTGAGGTGGGGCTAGCAGCAGTGATCGGCTTATGGCTGGTGCACGCTGGCACAGCAGCCCACCAGGACAAGTCACATTCCTCCCTGTGAAACTGTAAGCCACAAAGGGTAGAGGAGAGTTTTTCAGACTGTTAGACGCACAGTATGTAATTTCTGCTGCAAGGGAGTCTCTCAATCAAAACAATAACAAAAGACAGAGTTTGATGACATCATGAAGTAGCATGGGATGATGGGAGTACCATTGCCAATGAAAAAGAATAATTGTGCTCTATTGCGAGTTAGGACAATAGTAAACATTAAGTGGTTAGCTAGCTTACTCCCCGACTCCCTTCCTCACTGTCTGACATATCTGCTGGTGTTTCTCGTGTTTTCCTAAAGATTTCTCTGGGTTTAAACACTGTTGGAAACAAAATAGATAACATAGGTTTAGCCGTTTTTAGACACTTAAATGTGTAAATGTTACATATTATACCTTTAAATGAGAAGACACTCTCACATCCGTGCGATAAACATGAAGCTGCCTCCAGCAGCTGGTTAGTGTAGCTTAGCACTTAGACTGGAAATTGGGGGAAACAGCTAACTTGGCTGTGGCTAAACTGACAGGTAAGACAAATTATGGTGTTATGAGGGATGATGACTTGGACTATTGGATGGCCAGTCACAGTAACTTCCTGGAGTCTCTGCTGTTGCCTGGCAACCTCTCATTGACATCGTTTTTTTTGTGTTTGTGTATTAAACAAATGAGTTAATAAAAAACTTGTTAAGGTGTAGAGGTGCTGGTAGGACCTGGATTTGGCTAAGCTAAGCTAACAGGCTGCTGGCTGTAACTTCATATAGTTAGAAATATTAAACTAAAATTTCGACTCAGCTGGTGACTGTCCATCCAGTTTTTGTTCCTTGTGGTTATTCTAGCCCTGTGACTTCATTAGTATCAATGTATTTTCACTTCCACTGTATTAGAAGACAAAAATTGGTTTATAACAAGATGTGCAAGCAGCAGCATGTACCTGGCAATGGGCTAACTTTCTCTCCACAGCAAATAGAGAGGCTCTGGTATTGAGGCGAGACATTAATTCATTGTGTCAACCTGTCCCCCTGGAATATTTATGATGCTAAATACATTTAATTAGGCACTGGAGCTCTGATGGGAGAGAAAATGCACTGTCAGTAAAAGAAAAAAAAAAAAAGAGATTTTGTTAGCTCTAATGCTGATAGGCTGGTAATGCTGCTCATTCTCAGCGACAGAGGGACCAAACACACGGCAGATGGAATTTGAATCACTCAAAATCATTTGTGGCATGTTCATTACAATGTCATCATCGCACCTGTGGAGGATAGCGCAGATGCTTATAGAGAGGAGGAATTTTTTCCTGAGCAGGTTTTGGCGTGCCTAAGCAGGTATTATGAATTGCCCTTCATTGAGAGTTTTGCACAGGATACAGAAGGCATTATCGAGTTAAAGGCATTGACAAATAGAGCAATATGTTGTGTGTGTGATGTAATGAGTAGATGATGATGATTTGTTTTTCCTGCCAGGATAACACTGGTCTTTTTAGAAAGTTCTGTTTAACGTATTGGATGTTTACCATGCAGTTCTCGATTTGGGCAATCACTACTATTATTGTAATTTGCCTCCTGACAGTTGGGGCCAACTTAACAAATTTAGTTACATTAATAATTAAAAAACAACAAAATGGATGTGTACGTTGTACTGCTGTGCTCCAAATATCACAAAAAAAAGAGACAAGTTTTGATGCATTGGCTGACAGCTTGGAGTAAAGTGAGACATCATGTCTGTCTGTGATAAAAACATGGCTACAGTAAATAACAGCCAGCCATCTTGACATCTGTCATCTGAGTGGAAATGGATGGGGAAATGACCAGCTCTTTATCGTCCGAGCTCTGGCTGTGGCACTGGCTGAATGATGCAAATAGAAGATAATATCAGTGCTATACTGAATGGCATTACTCCAAATGTAATGTCATTAAAAGGGTGGGTATTAGCTTTGCTGTCTGGAGGTGGTGGTGTGGGCTGCTCCGGCTTGACTGACACACAGATTAAGTGCAGTGACAGGGAGCACAATAAAGTCATCAGAGAATGTGACATGTCAGTTAGGGGGGATGAAGGGATGAATTGTCACTCTCTGTCAGAGCCCATCCTCTCCCTTATCCATGATGTCCCATACACCACCGTGGGAAAACAGGACGGCACGGCCGCTTCAGACAAATATTTATTCAGGGTGAGGACAAGTATACCCACTCAAGCTTTCCTGTTCACTACGTGTTTGTAAATTTACTCCCAGAAGAAGAGCAGATGATGGATGAGGAGCAAAAATGTGTCCACTTGTTTTGACACAAAAATTTGTAAGTGTGATATTTGAAATTGTACAAGACATAATGTCCAGTTTCTTTTCTTTCAGGAGCTCTTGCTGCATGCTGTTGCAGTATTTTAATGCACAGGTGATATAAAGGTTGTCTTGAAAGAGAAAATGCAAAGCATTCAAAATGCATGACAGTCAATATTCTTGTAGTTTGAACTGAATAGACTTAATTCACATTTATTTTCTAATTCTTTTAATGCCAGCTAAAAGACAACTCCTCCTCTCTCTGTAACAAAAGAATAAACCCATTACGTACCTTTGTGTCAAGCTGCCTTAGGACCTCAGTGTGGCTGTGGAGATGCAGTATCCCTGGGATTTTACAGAGGAGTATACAGTCTGGCCAAAAGATGGCAATGTTGCAGTGCTGAATTCCAAATGAGTTTCCTACCGGTTGGCCCCCCATCGCCGACTGGCCACTGCCTTCCCCTGCAGCACTCTCCTTTCCAAACTAGCCCAGGAATTTGTCATCCTCACAGGGTACAACTGCACTGAAGTGTAAGAATAACGTTAGAGTCGACCACTAAAGTTCCACCGCAAAAGTTGATTACATGGAGGATGAATGAGGAGAAGTTTGGGGTGATATGTTGAAGGAATTATTCGACAATGCGTTGAACGCACCCGTCACACAGTTTGTGCTGCTTAGGATCCAGTTGTTGCTTTGTCTCTTGTTTTATATCAGAATTATTCTTTCTTTTTTCAGATCACTTTCTATAATTATGAATAAAGCTAAACTATTTTGTCCTTTACAACTCCAGCTTTTAAATAAATCTACCATCACCCCCTGAACCATGTCCATACATTATGAAATTAAGTTTAGCTAGGTTAAGTGCAACCTGCGCACAGAAGATTTCCTTTTGAGTGTTTCTGAGTAGTTACAGACAGTAGGAAGGCTTTTTATTGCCTTTGGTGAAGCCAAATAGACACCCAGCCGGGAAGCAATTGGGCAGCTATTATAGCACTAAAATACTTGAAATGTGCCTTTGTAAATGGATTATGAATTTATGTCCTATACTGAAAGGGTTAACTGCTGAAAATAAATTGTCTATTTGCCACTCTCAACAAAATGACATCCCTCTTAGATGCTTGCAGGGGGAGATTTAGAAAAAAAAGCCTACAACTGACAAGACAAGAGTTTCATTAATGCAATCAAATAAGAAAGTTACAAAAAAAGAAAAGAGTAAAAACAACATAACTAAGTTACACGAGCACCTGGTTCAGACTCTTAAGTGACACTTGTTTGCTCCGTTGTTTTGAAAGAAGCAGCAGTGGAACCCTCTCCATGGCCACTTTGCTGGCCTTTATTATTGGCTTATTGCCTTTAAGCTGTCACCACTCAGAGCATTTCTGCTCTCAGGGGATTGTCTTCTGGGACTCGGGAGAGCTCGGCTGGCTGGGACTACTCAGCTCTGTTACACACTGCTACTGTGTCATGTTGCATGCAGTGTACTCTCATACTGCTCATTTGCCACTGATTTACATATAAACCCCCCCCCCCCCATTCAAACTATGCATCCATGTGAGAAGTGTCCGAGTTGACTCAATATTTTAATTTGCAAAATCAGTTCATCAAGCTTTTATTTAGGTGTATTTATTGCAGCATTTCTGCAGTTTTATTGTGTTTACTGTAGTACCATAGGACAGCAATTCCCCTGTTTAGAGCTGCTTTATTCTTTAAGTGTATGAATTGCATTGTACAATAGGCTGTTTTACTGCATGAGGTCAATACATATGAAGAACACAAGAGCTGAATGCCAGTCAAGCCTCAGCCAGGTAGCCTCTTTGCCTTGGGCAACTGCTGTTTATTGGTTATTGCATTAAAGAGAAAGTGTACTGGGTAGATGTTCAAATAAAAAGCCAGAGAGGCAGAAAAAAGCAAACATATTGTGGGGAAAAAAAGAAAGTCACATATGTCAGTTAATTATTGTATTGATGCACAATTAAATGGTTGTTGTTAACTTTACATGCTGTTGGTAGAATAAAATCATTTTCAAGCTTTTGTTTTGGAAATATGACAAATGGTGATTCGCAAGGAGAAACAGTTGATTTGAAGTGCATAGAAATCCCAAGATTTAGCAAAAGGGTGTGATTTTCTGCTCTGTAGCCTAATCCCACCATTCCTCCACCTCTCCTCTCTTATGCCAGTCACATTTTCTAATTAGCTTTCCCTGTGGAGGAAGAAGATGGATTATATTTTAATATCTGGGGCCTAAAATTAGTTTATATTTTAGCAAGTTAGCACTTCTCAGAAGTTGATTTACTCTTGAAGCTGTAAAACCCAGTGAGCTTGCAATTAATCATTGTCTTTGGTCTTGTTCTCAAGGAAAAAGAGGCTGCGGTGTCACAGGCTGGATCACAATAGGTAAACACCTAATTTACACTATTTAGAAATCACCTCTCTAGCATTGTACAACACATGACACTCGCCCCCTCGATTGTTCCGTCCTGCTCCAGTTATTAATTACAGCACACTTTTAACAAAGCGACATTGTCTATGACTAATCATCGACACAGAATGATTAAAGATGTTCCTGGCTTTTTTGAATTACTTGCCCCTCCGTCGTCTGTGTTCATTCATGAGATGCATGTCGCTGCCTTTTTTTCCCCTTCTTCCTGGTCAAGACTTCGTTTTGCTGTTATCCGATTACCAGCATCCTGAGAGGCTTCCACAGGCCCATCCATCAAGACTAAGGGGTTGAGGGAGAGCCTCGACAATGCTGCTGCAGTGATGTAAAGCACAGAAGGATTCATGGTTATTAAAAGGTAAGCAGGGTTTTATATAGAAATACATACAATACATAAGCTCTGATGAATAAAGGTGTCAGCGTGTAAGTGTTGATAGTCACATGATGAAATAGATACAATTTTTTTTTAGCTTTAATGTAAAACTACCATACAGTTACACCAACTGAGCACTGCAGAAAAGTTGCCATGGCTGAACCCCCTGGCCCCCCATCCCCCTGCCCCCCACTCAATATGGCTTGAGTGAAATGTGCTTGACAGAGGAGCAGCGGCATGGATGCTGTTCTTCACCACGCTGCCCTCCCTCACAGCCACACAATGTGAGCAGAGTATCTCCTAAGCCTGGATCTGGCATGGCTTTGGAGTGCTGTTTGGTGACTGGAGGCAGAGTGGTGTCGGGAGGATCATCAGTGGCTCTCTCTCAGGGAGATGAGCAGCATAGGCCAATTTCATATGCGGGGCTCGGCCCCTGGGTCTGAGTGGAGGTGGGCTGGGTCCACCCAGTATCCTGGCTTCATTAATCATCCCGCCAAGGCTTACCGGCAAACCCCCTCTCCGCCCTCTCCTAGACAACCCCTTGGATTACACAGAGCCAGCGAAATGTCAGCCCAAATCTGAGTCTTGATGCAGATAATCATTTCAATAATATTTCTCCATTTGTGCCCCCGATGCTAGGGGAATAAAGCTTTTCCACTGTCAGGTAGCATAAGACTACAGTTGGTGGGAATACTTGACTCTGAGCCAGATGGCTTAGCCATGCTTGCAGCATATGTTCAACAAGCAGTCCTGTGCCAAGCACGCATTAGGTTTTTATTAATTTGAAGCAGGCAGGAATGCATACATATATATTTACCTGATCCCGCCACTCCTTGCCACCCCACAGCCCCAGTGCTCCCAAAAGACAAGTTAACTAGACTCTACTGGTGTCTGCAGCATGAAAAAAATCTAAAACAAAATAAAATAAAACAAAAGTAAAAAGATATTTATAATTTCAAACATTTCTAATATTACCAGAAAATATCTAATAGCTAGATATGTTAGAGAAAATTAAGTTACAATTAAAAAGTATCCTCTTTCCTGTGTCCTCTTTTAGAATGAGATTGAGTTTGTTACTAATAAAAGGCAATTATATATTTATGGCTCTGGTATCTGCATAGTGGTGCTGGTTGTTACAAAGCAAATTACCATTTAGATGCATGAATATGCTTGGGTCCAAGACAAAAGAAACAGTACTGCATGGGAGGGCAAATTTATTCATTACCACTAAGTTGAACTTCCCTTTAACAGCCCTGTGCTCTGCAATCCTGGGAGTTCTTCTCTCAGTGACTTATGGTAGCGCAGGGGGAGGGGGGACGGCGCGCCGAAAATGTCAATAGAAATAGTAAGTGTGAGAGGGAAGGCTTGCCTAATTAGTGCCCATTTAGATTTTATGACGGCTCTGAGATCTGCTCTTCCTGACAGAGAGCACTATAGTTGCATATTGTCCTAGCCTGAGGGAACCATAGGAAAATCCAGATTTATTGTACCTATCATACCAGCATATTTCATTTGCCATTATGAGATGCCATCTTGCAATGATGCGAGATTATTTATTACAGATTAAATTGTGGGACCTGGGTGGTTGAGGAACATTTCAAAGTACCATTCCTCTTATTAACTTCTTCATTATCTGCCCCACTGTGATCTAAAAGCTCCCTCCTCCCCGCCTGCGTTAACAAATACATTACTGATTGGACAACGGCTAACTGTTTTTCTACTCTCTGCATTTGTTTCCCAACATTAGTGCTGGTGCGCACAACAACTCATCTGTTTCCTCAGTTCAGTGCAGACTGTGATTTCATTAAGCCTAATTTCACAGAGAAAAGTTCTGTTTCTTTTGTTCAGGTAGATTTTTTTTGTTATAATCAGCAGCTGTGCAGAGGCAATGCTCAGCTTTTTTCATTGAGAATTATTTTGCAGGTGAATCACAGAAGCTTTGTGGAGCGTCTTGGGTTTTAATTACATTGAGAATTACGTCATTTTGTAAGCACATAATGTTGTGGGGTACACTAAAGGTAGACAGTGAGTGTCTCTCCTCTCATTCATCCCTGTCTACTGCTGCAGTTTCCAGACGCTTGAGTGGTTTTATATATTTTGCGTATTAGGTAGTGTTTATTTGCTATGTCCCTTAAACCCCAGGATGTTGGCATTTATCCTATTTACACATCAATATTACATCTCCACCAAGGCCTTGAGAGTTGCATTTAAGTCATTGTGCAGGGTGGTATTAAAATGTACTCCATACTGTGAGGGGAGCTCGTCAGGGAATAGCTGGGCCCTGGACTCCCATTACCCAGCATAAAAGTGTCAGCCACTTTAATTACATTCATGCCTTCCCCAGTCCATTTTTACTGCTGCCGCAATCAGATTTCGTGCAGAGATCTCATGCCTCTGTCTCAACCGTTTGGACATTGCTGGTGGTGAGATGAGGATCTAAGATGATTTTTAGAAGTTTTTTTTCCCTGTCTATCTATCTGGAGTCATGATATATGACTCAAAGCAGTGTTTAGACGTTAAGTGATTACAGGTGTTTCCAGCTGGTCATGGATCTGCAGTCACAGGGTGAATGCTTTGTCTGCTGCTCTGTCCCTCAATGTGAATTTGAGTATCTGTCCCTGGAATTGTTGATTAAGTTGGCATAGCCGGCCACTAAATATCAGTGCACCCCACTGAGAGTGGAAGAATCGGTTGTACACAGGACACCCTCGCAGGGAAGGGTGACGGCGGAGGGGAGGGGAGGGGAGGTGGAGGGAGGGTCAAGTTCCACCGGTCAGACTGTTAGCGAGCACAGAAGAGGCAGTGTCACTTACTGTTTCACGGGGAAGCTTCCTGACCTTCTAGGAGTGAAAGCGAGATCCTCTCTTGTTTATACTCAGCCATGGATCAGTGCGTGGAATATGTCTACATCCTCTCAGCCAATTTCACACAGAGGAGGCGCAGTGTGGGCGGCCGACACAAGCCGTTTCCCCTGGACGATGAGGCCCATCCCTCACGCACGTCCTCTGTCTGTGACTGGAGGTGTGGAGACAGAGGCACTCTACTGCTCCACTGGGCCACAGAACTATCCCCTCCCTGGGGACCCTCATGTTGGGACCAGACTCTGACTCCTTATCTAAGAGATGAGGTACTCTCTCAGCCAAACAGCAGTGAAATAATTAAGAGATTTATCGCTTTGGTGGCACTTTCAGGATTATTCTTTATTTGGGTTAGGGTTAGGGTTAGGGTAGGGTTAGGGTTTTATTTCTCTACAGTTTGAGCACATTTCACATATTTGTTGTAATGTTTTTTTTTTTCTTTTTTGCAAATGACGCATCATGGAGGTGTATCTTCTAGAGCTGAGCAATGAAATGCTGAAAAAGCATTGATAGGGCCCTGTTTTGAAATGACAAGAGAACAAGCCCCTCTAAAGGTAATTTATAGGCTGAATAAATGGACATAAAGCACTCAGGTGAATTATCAGAGAAGCCATTAATTACCTCTAATGATTTGAAGGTGACACCCACATTTGCTATAAAAACTATTTATGATGCACATTAAGGTCAAGATTTTCTTAAGACTAAGATTCAACCGCGTATCAGTCGGTGCAAAAGAAGCTCAAAACAACCCTCCAAACTCTTAATTAGAAAATAAGGGATTTATACCGTTGTGGCTTGATCCAATTTTGCATTAACAATCAAAAGGTAATCAAACCTCAGTCAGTGATCCCACTTCAAAACCACGCACTGCTCTTGGATGAAGCCTCTTTACTTCATGCCCAATTGATCTAATTACATAAAGGGAATTCTCTCTCTCTCTGTCTGTCTGATATAGTGGTTCCTGTTAGATCTGGCTGTTCAGTTAATTAAGTCTCCATTCTTTATCACAGTGGTGGACCTGGGAAGCCCATCCAATATTCTGCCTTCCCAGAACCCTCTTTTTGCACTTTGTCTTGTTTTTCAGTACAGCCAGAGGTGAGCGTGGCTCCAACCACTGTCCTATGTTCCTCCATGCTGCTTGCCTTGTAATCAGCGACCCCTGTTACTCAATTATGGGGTGTGAATTTGGGCTCTTTGGTGACCTTCTCCCAGTGATCCTACTACTGACCCTTCAATAAGAGAGCAGCCTTCCCGCCACTGCTTTGTGTGTTGCATCGCATTTTTTTTTTTCATTTGTGGGATCTTTATGAAGAGGGAAATGAAAGGAAGCGGGTCACTCGTGTTGTGTTCTCACATCTACCCACTTCAGAGGCTCTGAACAGGGGCTTGGTGTTTACTTTGATTCTATGTAGGGTACACCTTAAGTTCAAGGGTTGGAGGGCAGGAAGCATCACTCTCCTGTAGGTAATCATATCCAGCTTTGTGCTCCTTGTACCCCGACATTGAGGGTTGCAGCTTAAAGGCTGTCTGGAGCCTTGTTCCACCACTGGACCACACTTTTGATATCCACAGCAGCAACACCAGCAGCAAGCTTCCTACACCGGTCTGTGTGATCCTGCAGGATTCAGCTCTGCTCTGTGTTGATGTACAACTCTTCTCTGTAGCAGACCCTTTTTTATATACCGTACCTCATTTCTAGCACTCCACGGTTTTAAGATGACATATTAGCCAGCTCCAGGGTGGTTAAAGGTGATGCAAAGATTACAGCTATTTACTGAATTATCTGTCTGTGAGACTACCCTCATATCTCTGCATATATTACCTTGAGCTTGAGTTTAAAGAGCGATTGCTCAGAACAAGGAAGTTAAAGAGGCAATTACATAATGAAATGGGCCATCAATTCTGTTCGTGGCCTTTTTCTCTTTGAACAGAGATGGCCCAGATATCCCCGGTTTAGCTGACCCAGTAGAAGTACAACTGTTTGTATTAAACTCTCCTTTATCAAGGGACTAAGAAGCTGCATGGGTCTGTCTGGCTTTCTATCTCTGTTCTGTAATTCAATTATTAATTACCCTTCCTCTAGGAGCAGCAGCGGCCATTGTATTTACAGTGTTTCCATGGTGACCCGAGCCCATTTATAAGGTTTGTGTCAGTATTAAGACAAGACCTGTATTCAAATGGCCTCCATCTAAATATAGCAGTGTCTCATAATGTGAGGTTATTACAGTGAAATTAACACTGCTCCATTGCAGGCTGGATTATATTACAGACAGCCTGCAGTGGAAATGTAGGAAAGACCCCTTTCAGGTTATGTCGCACATTTGTATTCAGGTACTATTGATGTTAAATATTTGCATTCTAGATTATATTATGCTCGATGGACTCTAATGTATATTATATATAATAAAACAATACATTTATTTTAGAGTAAAATAATCTAGTATGTAAAAAGTAATTTGAGAACGTCATTGCTAAGTAAAAACTGGAATTATGTTATTAATAATTATTGCAGCAAAAATGTATTTGTAACTTTATGTAATAAATCAAACATTGATTAGAGGTAGAAAAATACAGAATGCTACATTAAAAATACAACATTTAGGAAGTAGTGAGTATGAGAGTAATGCTGTAATTGTTAATAGAAATTAATGTACTTATTTGGAGAGAGTATAACATAGTGATTTCCTTTTGTTTACCAATAAATACTTTATAAAATGCTTGCATGTTACTTCAGATCTGCATACATCAATGTATGTTATGCAAATGCACAAAGTAAAAATATGTAAAATTGTTAAATTAAGTGAACATAGTTTTCATAATTTGGTCACATGCAGCCCACATTTTTTTTCTTTTGTCTAATGATCCTCTTTTCTATTCTCACATACTGTATTCACTTAAACAAGGAGCGATCAAGGCTTGTTTCTTTATCATCAATCACTTCTTACCACATCTTTAATTTGATATGTATTTTATTTGTACTTACTATAGACTGTCACCTTTTGTTTCAATAATTACTAACAATTTACGCAGTAAATATATGTAATAGGTAACGTATTTGTATTTTATTTTCCTGAAAAATACCCATTTATTACTATACCTACAGTATTATCACTTTGCATCAACTATAGATAATAAATTTTTTGTACCAACCGTACATCATAATCAGAATTTTAAATGTAGTTTTTGTACTTTAGAATGATATATAACTTTCTGTTCATGAAGCTTCACCTTCTATGGGCTTGCATCATACAGTAAATGTACTCTAAAGTTTCTCCTGTGTTCCTCTCAGTATTACGGCTTTAATTTGTCCTTCTGGTGTGGAGAGTCAAAAAGTAAGAAAGTCCGCGGCTCGTATTCAGGCCCAAACAGGACCCACACCTTCTGTCACAGCCTCCAGCCCTGGGCCCGACGGCAACCTGCTGCCAGGCCTATGCACGCTGCCAGTTGTAGTTTTTAATTGGCCATCTGGGGAAAGCTGGATCTAGTGGCTGGATATTAATCAGTAAATTAACCCAGCCATAATACAGCTTCCTCCCAGTGGAAGCCCGGCAGCTGTGGGCAGAGAAAGAGAGAGCTAGAGCACGAAAAGAGAGATGAACCATGGGCTGGAGAGGCTGAAAAGGGAGGCTCCCGAATGGGCTGGCTCGTGATTGAACATTTCCTCTGTGTCCCTTGCCACGTTCCCCTGTCTGCAGCGCCGCTGACCCCCAATTTGTGCGACAATCACATGGAGGATTATCTCCAGCATGTCAGTGCAGATGTCACAGGTACTTCCTCTCACTAAGGACAAAGCTGCAAATTCAGAGTTGAAGCTTGCTTTTCTGGCCAAAACTGACAGCTGTATTGAAAGCTGGAGTGATTGGAGGGAGAGTGCTCTACAAAAGTTCAGGGGGAGGTTACTTCTACAAGGTCTCTCTGTGTGGGGAACTATTGTGTGTGTGCATGTGTGTGTGTGTGTCATTAGTGTATTTGACTGACTGGAATTGCTGGCGGTCCCCAGAGTTAACCAATTAAAAGGCTAATGAATATACAACAGCTAATTATTATAAGTAAGCTAAATTATCATAATAGCCCGTGCTTACAGTTTCAGCATTGAGTTTGGACATCGTGAGCGTAGTAGCCGACTTTGTAAGGGGAACACACACATCGCTAGATGCTAAAACAACAAATGATTGTGCCATTATGCTCATGAAAGCACATCAAAATAAGCAAGGTGATGCTTTTCTGATATTGGTACATGCATTGGGCTGAGAAATACAGATCCAATTTCTTATCATAGTGGAATTTTATATATGTGTAGTTAGTAAATTGGAAGGTGATGCAGTATATTTACTGGAAATTAAATTGAGATACCAGATTTGTTTTTATTTTGATAATCTACTCAATTAAATACCCAACAAATCAAGGCAATTTATCGCATTAATGAATAAAGCCTGCAACTCCAACATTGTCATGAAGTCCTGCTAATTCATTTGCAACATAAACCCACAATGGTATATTTGCAACCAAAGATATTAAAGAGGGAGCTGCCTCTGGAGAAACAGTAATACATGTCTACCAGTTGACAAATGTATATGCTATTGTCATATTGCCCGCCCCGTGTTGATGTAGATGTAGAAGGCTTGAGGGACTTTTCTTTATCCAAATGAAACGCTGAGTGAATGAGTATTTATATTATTGAATCAGCTCCTTTTAAAAAGCACTATTCATGTTTTTTCTCTTGCTGGATCAGGATCTCCAACTTGTTCCATTCTTGAACCACAGCGGTTCATGTGGTCCGACAGCCTCGGCATTCAAGAAAACAGCATAGCAGCGGATGTCACAATACATCACAGGAAAGCAATGTCAACCACTGACCCACTCTACCTCTTATATATTCATGCATAGCAAACACAAAGACTCAAAACCCGTGCGGCATATGCCATCTGACCCCTCAGAGAGCTTTTATGGTGTGATGTCATCACGCCCCATTGTCATAAATGAACCACCTCACTTCTCCGCCTGCCCGTCAATAAATTTTCAAGGGGCCTCAGTCATACGTCCCCACTCTACTGTGCTCGAGATGGACATGAAATAATTGCCATGCAAAGAGTCGCACGATTCCCTTTCTAATTTTAAGGGTCAACAGCATTTTAATACAATTTTAAACACACACACAGTGTTTTTTATGATGCATGTACAAGCGGCTTTTGATAGCTTAACCAGCCAAGCATGGTTAAAGAGAGAAACCATTGCAGCTGCTTCCAGGACCCACTTAATTTAGTCTCCTGACCCCGGTTCACCTGAGTCTGCATGGAAATCATAATGCAATTCAAGTGTGAAGAAAAATGATATACTGTGTATTTACCCCAAATATTTATGCAGGGCCTACTAACAGTCATGCTTACTCCTAATAAAGGGAAAGTGATGCCTTGTAACATTGGCGGTGCTGGGTTGCTCCTTCATCGCCTGAGGCCATTGTTTCCTCCATTATCATTTTCATTGGATCCTATACAGGGCAGTGTTTCCAGTGTTTACAATGCCTGCCTCATACACTGTAGGCCTTAGGTGTTTTACACAGCAGTTTGGGATATTGAGAGACTTCTTCTAGAAATTTTGACTTTATTGTCAATAAAAAGTCCACAGTGTTGTATTATTTAATCAGAAGGACACATGTGGCATATTCTGACCCACATTTACAGACACCCTGTAGGAAATATCTGCTATCCACCCACAATAGGTGCAATAACATCCCACATGGTACCCAACTATACAGTGATTTGCTATGAATATGTGTGTGATCTCAAGATTTTTCTCTTTCTCTACCATATTCTTTAAGGTTGCAGTTCACTCAGACTGACAGCTGCTGCGGGGGTCCAACAATGTGTCTGTTGCTCTACGTCCCCACTATCTGCTGACCTGATGATACGATGCGCTACCACGGGGATGAAAAGCCAAGTTGGAAAACACAATAGGATAAAAGAAGAAAGTCTTCTGTACAGTTACACCCTTGAATTGGATTGTTATTCTGCAGTTCAGTTCCTTAAGAAGTGTGTCAATAGCTATTAGCTCCCTAACAAGGGGATCAGGTGAGGTCTGTAACAGCGAAGCAAAGCTCCCTGAGGCACAATCATGTTCTATATTTCCAAAGAGGAGGTCTGTACTGTACTCTGGGTAGCAATCTTCCAGAGGCCTATTAGACTACTGTAGCTGTATAAAGAGTCAAGCAGAGAGGGTGTCTCATCAGTGCTGATAACAGGGTATCTGGTCAAGTCATTAGCTCTCCTCTTATTGAATTCCTCCAGCCAAATAGACCAAATGAAGCTAAATAAAGCTATAGATGGTGAGAAGCCTACAGCTCATTAATATGCTGCCACCTCGCTCTACTCCTCCTCGTCCTCCTCCTCCTCTCAGAGCCACACTTGCCTTTCTCTCTTTCTCTTACTCTCACTTTCTCTCCCTCACATTCCCCCTTTCCTCTCCCTCCATCCGTCTCTCCCTTCCCACTCTCTCCTCCTCTGTCATTCTCAGCTCGTCTCCGCTTTTCTCTCCCTCCCTCCCTCGCCGGCTTCCTTCCCTCCTCACTCCTCCCTCGCTTTCTCCTTGTCTGGGGGCCCTAATGGCGAGCATGTACAGCAGCTCTGACACCGTCACATCTGCTGGCAGAGAGGGTCTCTCCCTCACCACACAGCCTGCTAATGAGATCTTCCCCCATTTAATTAATACCATAAGAATTTTAATTCTGACTGAATCAATTTAATGTGATGTGATTTTGTCAGCTCTATTCCCCAAGTAAGGAAAAAAACAGAGCGGGCCCTGATGCTTATTACATACATCATTTCACGGGCCCTGCATTCCCTGCTGACTTAAACAAATTCTAATTAAGACTAATTAAAGCATCATTTATGAAAACGCTTGTGATAGTTATGCAAACATTCTGGGTGGGTATGCTCTGCATGATAATTACCCCCCGGTTTAAATTAAGACCTGCTCCCTGGCAATTATGCTAGCCACACACCAGCACCTCATGGAAAACGTTCTTTATTCAATTCCTGCAATTAAATATGAGACCTGGCTCCTGAACTATCGCTCAGAATGCATTTTATAAGAAGAAAAAGGATGATTATGCGTTGTTGTTTTTTGCCCTCTGTCAGGTGGAGTAAATGGAGCCAATCCAGTGTTCAGTATCAGAGTTACATTGGGGTTAAAGTGATGATCATAAAGCAGCCAGTGGTGACTGATATGCGAGCTGACACCCGCTGCATCTGGTGAGGTGATTAGTCTGTGTTTTCTAGGTGAGTTTTTGTCACATTAGTGCTGGTTAGGCAGATGTGAGCAGATGCACTCAGTCTCAGATCTCCACCTCCGCTCACTTTCACTGAATTACTTCAAACCCACAGCACGCCTACAACTGCACAGTATGTTTTTGCGACGTGCTTTAATTTGGCTCTTTTCTCTGACCAGAGTTAACACTTTTAAAAAAAATTGGCTGTGATCTTAAAAGAATACTTGAAGTGGGTCTGTGGTCCTTTTTGCTCAGTGGAGAGAGAAAGCTGAAAAGTGGGACTACAGCCCTTATTTTACCTGCATATTTTGACATTTTGGGAAATGTTCTTTCCTGAGATAGACGTAGTGATCCAACGATGCTCTCATTTCCACACGACAAATATGAAGCTACCACCAACAGCTGGCTGACTAAGCTCAGCACAAAGACAGCTAGCCTGACTCTGTCCAGAGGTAACAAAATCCTCATGTAATGCTCACTGATTACCACGTTGTTTACTCTGCACAAAAAAACGAAGGTTAAAGGATTCTGTGCAAACTATTTCTAGAAGTAACGCGTTAAATTGTTTCTGTTTGTGTGCAGATTAAACAAACAAGATATGACGTGGTTGGTGGGCTTTGTTTTGCCTTTGGACAGAGCCAGGCTGGCTGCTTCCCCTTGTTTCCAGTCTCTTCACATGTAAATAAGCATATTTCTCCAAATGTTGAACTATTCTTTTAAGCTCTTCAGGGGAATTGTACAAAAGTTTTATCAAATCTGAATACTGCAGTGAGCTACATAATCAGATGCTGGCCTCCACGTTATGTACAAGGCTGAGCAATGGTGAAAGTATATTACGAGAACAGGATTTCCCCCCTTTAAAGAATGTGCTGGTCCAGTTGCTTATGTCAGCTGGCCGTTAATAGACATCCTGCAGAACGCTGCCTCTTTATCAGGCTTTTAGCAGGAGTTTACAGTGTGACGCCACTACACCTATCAACTCTGTTGATATGGCAGCACACTCCCAGCAATACATTGTTTCACAGACCTGAGGACTGAGGCTATTCTTACAGCCCTGGATCTATTTAAAGTGCTTCCGACGTATTAATGACCCTGAAACTGTAACAGCTCTCTCTCAACGCTCAAACTAACATGTTTATCTGAGTGATTCCACCTGTCTTTTGCAGGTGTTTCTGTTTTTGTAAGCAGCTTGCCTCATGTACAGTGGTAAGAAGTAACTAAATACATTTACTCGAGCAGTACTTGTTCCTGAGTATTTACATTTTCTGGTACTTTACACTGCATTACTCACATTTACACCCACTTCACTACATTTTAGAGGAAAACTTTAACATTTCTAAAATTAGCTCCACCATAACCAATTACAACATTAGAATACTGCTTACATGGTAATGCATGAAAATCAATAATCCAGCAATTTAACAACGTAGCACTGATAGGGCTCAGTCTGCAAAATAAATACTTTTGATACTTCATGTATATTTTGTTGCTAATACCTCCGTCCTTTTACTTACAGGTGCAATATGTAAGATCGCTGGGAGGAGGACGTTTTCAGGCCAGGTTGGGTGAGCTGCACCAGAATGGGCACCAGAACTGGGCCCCCAAGGGCAGGCAACAGAAACCGGCTCATCAGGTTCTCAGTGAACGTGGCCAGACCAGGACCCAAGGCAGCTCCCGCCAGGACTCTGACTCTGGGCTTGAAACGGGAGAGGAGCCAGACGGGAGGACAGGGATCAGTCAGCCTCTTAAGGTACAAAGTGGTATTATGAGACAGGATGAGCCGGGGCTAGCTGTTAGCATGCTAGCTTCAGTAGATATCTCTGCAACACAATACAAAGACGCATGATTTGACATGATGACAAAGCCGTTATTTCCTCACTTTGATGCTTGTAGTTGATTTTTGGATGTTTGATGCAGGACTTTTACTTGAATTGAATATTGTTATAATGTCATTTTTGCTATTTCACTTAAGTGAACCATCTGAATACTCCTTTCACCACTTTCATTGTTTCTTATCACTATTCAACTGGCCACTCATTACATACATCTTTCATGTTCTAAAGCTGCTGTACAAGATACTTTGTGTAGCTTCACAAATAAAACAATGAACAGATGTGTAGCTCTATACGTGTGGCATGGTAATTCATCATACTTTTAAATGCTTTTAATAAAGTTATGGCTTCACTGTGCTCAGATGGCTCAACGCGCTGGTGTTGTTTATATGTTTGCACAACACTTATCACTTCTGTCATGTTTGTTTACTTTTCTCGGAGTGTTCGATTTTGGCAACGGCGCAGCATTATTGCGTTTTACTTCATGAGAGGCAGCTGGTTCAATAAGATGAGAGAGGAAAAAATAAAAAAAAACAGGCCCTATTCCCAAATCAGTTGCTGGTGAGGTTGAGGGAACTGGAGCAGCAGGGAGCAGACCCCGGTTCCACCCACGTCCTGTTCTACGTGCACTGCCTCTCCCTGCACATGCAGATGGCACAGCGCTCCCAGATTTCATTTGAGGTAATCAAATCCCTGCACTGCTCCCTTTAGAAAGGAGGAGTATTAGCGGCCATATGTCAACCAGATTTGTCAGATTATTCATTACAATTAATTGCTGTTCCACTTAAGGCCTTTAAGGCTGTGAATTGCTCCGAAATCTATTGCAAACACAAAAATTATGAGTAAAAGACTTTGGCCCTGTCATTCAAATTTCAGGCTGACCTTTAGCGGAGCCTGGCTTTTCTGAGAGAGTGCAGGAGAGAGAGCCTTTCTAATTGGTGTTTCTTCAGCCTTTTTTTTTTTTTATTTTCCATCTACAGGTAGAGCGTCTGTCTCTATTGACAAGGAATACAGGAAAGACAGTTGTGCCAGTCCAGAGTGATTACACCTACTGCCCACTGAAGTCCACTGTTCACATTTTGTTGCAGCACCCGCTCCACTAAATGTACTTACATATTGGATATATTCATATCTGCAATTTGTTTTGCTTATTGTTGGGATGCAGTAACACCATAGTTAGCTTTCTGCACACTATACACTGTCAACTGAATTTCAATGTGGACCTTTTTCGAAGGTTGGCTGCGAGGCAGCCTAATAGCCACCTGAATTAATGTGCTGTCCAAGGATATGAGCCATAATACTTTGGTGATTAATGTTTCACTGGTGCTCTGCTTCCATAGTTAGGGCTCAGACCCCAGAGATAAACTATTCACCACATACTCAAATCACATTCAACCAACTCACAGAATCACACTCAACTCTAAATCAGATTTCTTATTTGTGTAATTTTTTGTTTTTTCGCTCCGACAAATCAAACCTGACTAAGAAATATTGATTTTTAATCCTATTAGCTCAAATCACACCAAGTAGTCCTTGAAGAAAAAGTCACAGCAAATTATAGCATTGCGAATGACTATGATTATGATTGAAATCTGTGGGGCTGATGATGTATTTTGGTTAATTATGGAGTTAAGGCACTAGAGGAGTGACTAAGCCCGTCTGATTGGCCCACTTAATTGTGCTTTATGAGATAGGGCTTACCAAGCAGGGCTTAGAGACTCAGTGTTAGGACTGAAGTAGGAGGAGAAAATCTCTCTCAGGTCATATTACCCAGGCCAGAGTTAATGAGAAGGTGGAGGTAAGAGAATCCATCACCATATCAATCTGCACCACCTCTCCTTTCACCTCCGCTCCAACTGTTTTTTATCTTTTCCACACGAATCATCATTAGTGTGATACAACATTGTCATATTCCTAGTTATATTAGATCTACGTGGTTTCTGTTGTTTTACTGAGAAAACTAATAAATACAGATTTTTTTTTTAAAAAAGCTATGTTTTACACAAACACACACACAGTTTGTTTTAACGCCATTGCTAATATTGTGTATGATTAAGGAAAAAATGGATGGATCTATTGCTGATCATTAATCACAGACAAGAGAGTCCATACGCCTCTGTCTTGTTTCTGATTGTACTCAAACGCTCAGACTGCCTCAAGTGCCTCAGAGCAGCTCGATGAGATCTGGTATCCACCTGTATATTGGGAGAAGGAGGCGTTGAAATATTTCAGATTCTCCTCTATACTCACGGTGCCGGCGGATCGATGCTCTAAACGCCGGTTGCCTGGCCTCGTCTCATCACTGTACTCCTGCCGACTGACACATCCTCATTATATTACAATACGGTTGCCACTAAAGGTCATTCTCCCAGAACATAATCACACACAATCAAAACCACAAACTTCATATATCAAGGAGACAGTAAATAGCCTCAGGGTTTATTTTCTACTGCCACAGAAATGCTTTTGGTCTATTCATAATCTGACGTTGGGGTGACATGAATTAAGATCTGATGGCACATACACATGATTCAGAAAAATCATTTTAGAGATGAGCAAACTCACTCATTTTATTCAGAAGCTATAAATAATTGTAAACATTCATACAACTGTACTTATTATCTTTTTGTAGCAGCAGTTAAAACCCAGTATTAAAACTATTATATTATAGTTATTATAGATATTCGGCTTTAATTTAATGAAGATTTTATCAGCCATTTATCAGATTATTAGTCGCTGAAAGAGATGGCTGTTGTGACCAAGCATCTAATCTTTCCCTTCCTCCTCCATCAGGAGTAGGTTGTCATGAAAAGAAGTGTCAAAGTTAAAAAAAAAAAAGAAGCGGAAACACACCCCTCTCCTCCATATTACCATAATGAGGAAAACACACTTAGTGGGCCATGACCTGATGTCATCTGATTATACCCATGATTAATGATATCCTTTTACCAAAACATGCCACTACTGTAACTGTCTGGGATTAAAAGCAGCAGATGGTAATGTATTCATGCTTTCAGTAGTGTCTTCTTATATCCTGTGTTAACCAATGTGTGTGTGTGCTGAACACTTGCGAGGATGCATTGTTTTTTCCGATATTTTCTCCAGAAGACATTTAGCTTTTTATTTTTTTTGACTCTGGTCCGTATAGCTTTTTTACGGGCTCGATGTGAAGATGCTGTTACGAACACGTGTGCGTGAGCTGTAAACGGCATGAGCAGCCAGCACCATCTGTTGTAGAGTTTTCACATTAGGTCTCACACGTGCACATTGATATAAACCTGTTTTCTTCCCGATGTAGAAAAACTGTTTGATGCGCGGTCCGTAATTGGTCAAACAAACTGGTGCTGACACGTTCTGCTCCTTTTGGTGTGAAGATGATCTTAATAACACCAGAGAGGGGAGAAGCTGAAATGCTCGCACAGCTTTAAAGCATCTTGTTTTGTACTCAGACTCCAGTCTTCGGATACCAATGTCCAGTCGATGACTCAGTTGAAAATATTTTCCTCTGGTTTTTCCTCCATCCAGACGCCATGTCAACAAAGCCCCCACTGTTGCGGCCATGTAGGAGCTACAATGTCAGTCTGTCTGCTTAATTGCGAGTGGGATGAATGTTAATTTACTCAGTCAAGAACCCTCTTTGTAGCACTTTTATAGCCCAGAGGTGTAGATTTACATCTTAGGGATACAATGAGTTTTAGCTTGTGCTTAAAGGGGGGTGATAAGGCCCACATTCCTCCACCTCCCACTGCATATTGTTCTATTGTATATGAACACCTCTCTGTCACACAACAGCCCTGGTCAGGGTAGGTGTTGAAGATAGGGGGGGTGATCCTGACCTCCAGCTGAACTTGGTGATAAGCAACACTGAGCAGAAGTGATATAACAGCGCACGGCATACCTGTCAGCACAGCGCTGCTTCGTCCGGTACCTGAATGTGGCGTGTGCATTAGTTTTGTTTTTAATCACTGAAACGTATCTGCAGTGTTATACTTTAATGGACAAATTGAATTCCTGTATGAACATTTCAGACGCTGCGTGACTCTCAGGGAGATCTACTTCACTAGTACAAAGTATAGTACTGTGTAATTATAAGAGAGGTGGTCCTGGCCTCGGGGGATTGCTGCTAGATTTCACAAGAAAGGTTCCCGTGCACTACATGAATTTGCTCAAGAAATCCACCCCGCATTTGTGTATTGGGCTGTCAAAAAATTAAATGAAAAGTCATTCTAATAGGCGACCCCTGGCCTAGTTCATATTTCCTGTCAATTATGAAAGTATGAAGTCATGCATAGTTATGAGGCATGGGCGGGCCTATTAAAATTCATAAATGAACTGTGTTTATGCCAGGTTACCCTAAACCACTTAATTCCACGTGGTCATGTAGAACTAATGCATCTCTCCACTGTATACCTTTCAAAGAGGCAGGTGCATTGTGTGTCTCCCAAATTTTAATAACTTCATTTTTAACGTTAGATTAAAAAAAAACACAATTGAACAAATCAGACTAGCTTATTCTTGCTTTGATATTGACAGCATGCGACAGCGTTTTCAGTTGTTTGTTTAAAACCAGAAGCTGCATTGAAAGAACTCTCTTGCCAACCGTCACGACAATGGGCTAATTGTTTTCTGGTAATTATACCTTCTTTACCAGTAAACGTTTTGCGGACCTCTTGGGCTCTTGTGTAACTCAGGTGTGTGTAATTACATTTCTTAAGGTCAACCTTTCACCAGGATGAATTAGTGAAATTGCATAGTTGACCACTTCAGGGCATGGATCCAAACGCAATTATCTTTGTTAATAGATCTGCTCTTCAGTGGTAGGAGATGATTCAGAAAGCAACTGATTGACACAAAACACGTGACACATTTTAAAGTTATCTCACAATATCTCTAATTTAGCTTTTTTTTTAATAGCAAGTTCAAATGGACTGTCCTCTCATTACTCCAAATCAAGTGTTTTTGGTATTCAAGCCTGAATACCAGTGTGAATACACAAACACTTGTGTTTTCGCTCACCGTGCGAGCGGCCTGCTGTGAGATATTGATCAGAGCATATCCTGGTCAATCAGACTAAATGATTGCCTATAAGCCCCTAGCCTCTCCTGCTGGCTGGAAGGCATGAGGGGGATCCGGAGGAAACCAAATTATAGGCAGCCCAGATATGAGCTGCCTGGCCACTGATAGTTCCCAGCAGCCTCGTGGAACTGAGCAATGCAAATGTACAATAAACAGGGCCTAAGCTGGTGGAGGTCTTTCAATCACACAGGGGCAATAGTTCAACCCCCGCCATGCATAATCCCAGCCTTGAAACCCCTGGGACTCCAGCCTCCAACCTGCTCAATGGCACAAAGATATTAGATAGCCATATGTAGATTCACTAGGTAAACAGACTCTCATGATAACACAATATGCTCTTTTTTCTACCAGGAATATATTTGAAGTTAAGTTCTGCTTTCTTCTGAGGGAAGGCTCAAATTGAAGGCTTAGCTTAACGCCATCAGAATTCGATGCAGCTGTTTGCTTTGTTTAACGTCCTTGATATATCTCTTGCTGAGAAGAAATTGGTATCTCTTCTTTGTGAATTACATTGCCTGGGTGTTTGCATTATAGAGCGGGCTAGACTGAAGAGTGGCTGATAGAGGGCCTGTTGGGGGGGGGGGTGAAGTGTGTTTAGACGAATGGTAAAGAGATAAAAAGAGTGCGCCCAAACCAAGAAAATAAAATGCTAATGGTTGGAGGACAGAAGAGGCAGAAACAGTTCGGTTTTAGAGTCACACGATTGAAATGGTTTCATTCCAACAAGCTGATGATTTAATTGACATGTGGCTGAAATGTGCCCTGTGTGTGATTATCTTTCTACAGTATTTGACATTTATTGTTGATGTCTCCCCTCAATGTTTCAGCTCATGGGGTTAATCCCTTTCTGGGACATGTTTACTCACTCTGTCACTCACTTACACATACACGACTAAAAATCATTCATACACAACACACGAGCGGACCTGCGTGAAAACACACACGCATGGTCTCTCTATCTCTGACGCATGCATCCACTGGAGAAGACAATGTGGAGATAAATGACAAGTGCGCACACACACACACACACACACACACACACACACACACACACACACACACACACATATATATATGCGCACATACAGCAAGAAGAGTGTCTGTCTATATGTGGGGGAGGGTAAGTAGGGACAGAGGAGAGTAGGATGGGGTGGAGGGTGATGGGGAGGTTGGGGGCTGTTGACAGTGTTCTCCAGGTCTGTGTAACCCCCCACCTTTGTCCCTCCCTCCCCTCCTCGCCAGCGGCTCAGCAGTCCCAGCAGGAGCCACTCCAGCCTGGGGAGAGGGTCCTTCCGGCCAGCGGGGGCTCCGGTGGGGAGGGAGAGGGGTGGGGGCACAGAGAGAGACACGACACGGGCCACTTTAGGCTTGCATCACATGATCCATGTGAAAGGAGGCGGCTGATGAGGAGCTGACACCGATCATCCAGTCCTGCCCATCCATTATGTCAGACAGTGTGAAGTGACAGGAGGACGACGTCTTCAAAATCCAGTAGATCGACCTCTTTTTGTTTGGAACAAATGTAGTAGAAATAGCCACAGGAGTCCCAGACAGGATATGGCTAAGTCGCTCTCAAATAGCTCTGCTCTAATGTGATTGCCATTTTCCTGACTTCTAATTGCTTTAAGAGTTGATTCTTTGAATTTCAAACCAATACCATTGACTTGTCCGAGCAGTTTATCTGCGTATGTGCTGCTAATGATGCCTCTGAGGTACATTTTATTTTGTCACAGATACAGTGCTGTAATTAAGTGGCTCTCAGTCCTGCTCCTCAGTACCCAGAGTGCTGCTTGTTTTCAGTCCTACTAGATACTTAATTTCATTCAGCTGGTGTTCTAGGTCTAAATCAGTCCCTGATTACATGACAAAAATGAAAACCAGCAGGGCTCTGCCTCCGAAAGGACCAGGAATGAGAACAACTGAAACTCTCTGCGCAGTAGAAAGCGAAATGCAAATCAAATCATTTAAAAAGTCGTTAGAAAAAAGTCAAAAGTTTGTACATTTTAAAAACTTGTCCCTGGGTAAGCTGAGGGCATAAACGGGAGAAGCTGCAGGCTGTTAAACGCATGTGAGCCTGTTCAGAAATGTAAGCACTTGTGAGTAAGAGATGATAATGATGGGATAATAGGAATCTATTAGTCCTTCAGTTTTTGTATGCCTAATAATTAGATTAATTGAATGACACTCATTTAGAGAAAATGAGGGACCCAGTGGTGTTAATTCAACCTGTGTTTCCAGATGCTCATTTCTAAACAGCTAAGTGAACTACCTAATCATTGCCCACCATCTGGGAATTCCCCTCCAAGGCAGCAATAGGAGATGGCGCCATAATACGTTTTAAAGACATCGACTGATGGTTGCCTGCAACTAAACATACTGAAGCTGCCGTTTAGCCTCTCCAGCTAACAAATAGGGGGTAAAAGTGAGTGCCTTGATTATTAACTCCCTGTTCATTTAGGGCACCTAATGCTAATTTCTGTCTTTTATATGAAGGTAAATAAGGTCATTATGGCAGTGTTAATGATTAGCATATCTCACAGGTGTAATTCTCTGGGAGTATTGCTCTGAGACTCCTTCAGTAAAAATCACTCAGTGCCATGCCAACAAAGATGGGAGACTGACTAATTTATCCCCAAATTTGCACCATGTACAAAAAATCATGCAAATGAACTGGGTTCTCATTTGGAAGACACAGCATTTGGGTGACATTAATCAAAGAAAAATATGCAGACAAAGGTGACAGTAATCCCAATACTCGTGCATAAGTGGCACAGCTGTGATTTCGCTCACTGTATATTTGTACAGTACCTGCATGGACTGGAGCAAAAAATGGAAATTCTATACATTATAAAACCACCTCCTCTCATTATTTTTATTTTAGCGCACAGTGATCAAGTGGACTTCAAAAAGAAAAAAAAAAAAAAAAAAAAATCACACTTAGGTGCTCAAGCCCTCCAATTACAATAACACAATTACAAGTATCTGTTGGTTTTTCCATTATCACTTAAAGTTGGCAAGAAAAAAAAATCCAGCTTGTCAAGAGAGAAGAAATCTTGTTATTTGAAAGCGAACATGTAGTTTTGTAGCCAAGATAAGATATAAGGTGCTCGAAGAAAGCTGAGGGAATTCAAATGACGTGAAATGTGGCAGACATGCGTCAAGATAAATAGTGCGGGTTCATATATGTTTTTCAGTCTGGTTAATGATGATTGATATAGACATGTGATAATTGTAATTATCTCCATTGCCTCTTGCTCTGTGCACATATGCATCTTCATTAGCTTAGTCAGCCTATAGATATAATATGGCCATATACAATTCCTTGGAGTGTGAAATTTCCCAACAGTCGTCTATTCATGTGCTCAGTGTATGTGAGAGCAGTGCAGTGCCACAGCCCGAGCTCACCTAAGCTCTCTGCTGAGTTGTAGTGCAACGTAGCCTAATCCCCCAACAGAGCCGTCAAGCCAGCCTGCAAACAGAGCTCACTGCTGGCTCTCTCTGCGTGGAGGGAGCAAACCAACATCATAACAAAGGGTGTTTATGGAAAAATAGATGCTGGCGCAGCCGACCAGAAAGGGCTTAGCAGCGAACAGACCCCGCTCCCACCTTTATCCTTCACCGTTCACATTGAAATGCAAATATCAAGGCAGGGTTTCCACCCGCGTGCCACTCACAAATTGAAAAGCAGTTTTTATCTATGCAAATGCAAGCATGGTAATTGAAGTTAATCAATCAATGCTAGCTTTCACTAAAACCTTGAACATGATTGAATAAAGTAATTATCATTCAGGGGAAAATGATGAAGTTGTAGACAGCATGAACCTTATTAAAGGAGGATTTTGAGTCACAATGGCTTAATTTAGCCAGCAGCCCCCTCTGTGTCTTCTTCCTCTTCTCCCCTCTGTCTCCCTATCTCTTTCTCACTCCTCACTTCATCCCTCTTTTCTTCGCTCTGTGACTCAATCTCGTGTGAAGCATTATAGCTCACTGTTAAGAATATTTTAAGGCGGTGTGAAATATGCCCAAGTCAGACCACTTGTGGTACATGGCACAAGGAACTCCTGATGGAAGAATTTATTTCAGATTTAAAACTGAGTTACTTTTTTCCCCCAAGATGTGACAATCATGCACACGGCAAACTCAGTCTGGATGTATTATCGTAACATTGAGATCACAGAGCTAAGCATCTGATTTACTGGCAAATACTTAATAAGGGACCTTTGAAAAAAAAGAAGGTTGTTTAACAGCACTTACAGCTGTTTGGAAGGTTTTCCAGACTCACTGAAGACTCAATCATCTGGATTAAAAAAAAAAGAAAAAATCTATCTTGCACACAAAACTTTTAACCTGTTCCCAAATTGTGACGGTAATCACAAATGTCTTGCCTTTTTTGTAAAACAAGCAACATCAATGTGTTGTTTTGTTTGAAAATGTAATATATTGCAAAGAGAAATCATTATATAAGAAAACAGGAGATAATAAAATCTTTTATTCATGTTGAGATGCATAATTTCTGGCAACCATCTTTGCTTGGGTTATGGAAAAGAGCGGGAACTTGGTAAAGAAACTGAAAAACATATTCTACGTGCTGCATTTTTCTTCATGCAGGAGTCTTTGAGAATCCTGAAAACACCTTTATAACAGCTGAAAGTGTCACTGAACAACCTTCTGGGCTTTTCAAACATCGCTGGGAAATTGTTTTTCCAAAAATTAGATGCTTAGCTCTGTGATTCATTGGTAAACCATGAGAGGCACAAACTGGGTTTAGCACCCCTGATGCTTCTATCATTCTGCATTTACCTCAGCAGCGTATTGTGCACAAATAAGTGACTGAATAAAAGCCAGAGGAGACGTTAAATGTAGACCTTGAAAGAAAGTCCCCTCAGAGCTTACCCACACTGACCGAACCCAGATCTTCTCTGATGTATCTGGTCTTTGAGGGTAAAATGACACTTGTACATAATTGTTGAGATTGGGGATGAAAAAAAAAAAAAGAGACATCAGTGTCACCATTTTTAAATTAAGAGCCCCCCGCCCTCCAGCTTCCACCTGTCAGCCAAGACGGTGGTAATTGAGACTTCCAGTGTGCTGTGGCTGGCTACCTTACTGTGGCTCTCCCGGCTGCTCTCCTCATGGCAGGGCTAGTTAAAGGCCTCTTCGGTTTGTCACAGAGTTTAATATGCACCCTACATAATTATGCAGGATTCACAGTGCTATCAAACTGCAATTCAAATTAGTTCAGGATTAAAGGCACAGAACAGTACTGGTTCCTTAATTGCATTGTACTGTGCTGATCACATTCAAATACCCATTACTCATTCCCTCTGCGGAGCAATAAGTCAGAGGGATTAATACTGAGGCAGGTGACAGGGCCAAGCCATTAAAAGGCAGTTATGCAGAAAGCATGGCTGGTTTTATTCACGTTAATGAAATCAGCGAAATGAAACTGTAATAGATTTATCAAAGCTCAGATGGATTTGCAGTAAATCAGTTTGATTCAGGCAATCAAACTGGACAATGGAGATAGTTTTCAGCTACAGCAGTGGATATCAGGCAGCAGCATGTGAGAAGCGCTGATATTCTTCTTGTGAGGATTTGGTGAACACCCGGTGCCTAGGCCCTATTCCCAGAGCTGGGCCTGCTCATTTTTGTCAGCTAAATGGTGCCAGTGACTGATAAAACATACTGCCTTCCAGTTAAACACCATATTCTTCCACCCCCTTCTCTCATCTCACACTCTGTCTCTTTCCCTCTTGCTCTCCTCTTGAATTTATGGACCGTGTGTTGCTGATTCTGGCTTGTTATACAGTGCACAAGCCCATGAATTAGAACCTAAATTCACTTACATCAAACGGATTAGTGTTGAAATCCATCCGTCTGAGCTTGTCTCATGGCACAGGGCTGCAAGTAGCTGTCCAACACAGGATGCTAGCTGGACAAAACTCTGGAAAGAATAAAAATACAGTCAGTGATTTAAAGGAAATTTTCAGATTGAACACAGTTTGTTAACAGTTAACTTTAAATCCTATTTAGCATTCATAAGCAGTATATAAACGTTTAGGAAATACATGGTACGCATAATACTGTAGATTGATGCATGTCATTCAATATCTGTCTATAGACCAGCCTCCACTGATGAGTGTGTACAGGAGGAGTTATAGCTGTCAGAAAAGACATTAATAAATGCTTATATCTGCTTACTACTACATTATAATGTTTTATGAACCATTCATTACATGTTTAAATACTGTTTTATAATATAATACTAAATAGGAGGGCTTAAAGGAAAATGTTACCATAGTTTAGCATGAGTACCCTGAATAAATCAAACTGTTTTTAAGTCTGAAATGGAACCAAGCAAGGAGCACCGATTGACACGGAGTGACATTTTGCATTTATACATATTCGGTCTGTAGGCGGTTACATTGGCAGAATTACACCAGCTATGCCAGTTTTTTTCCAAGTCCAGCTTTACGCTTTTTCAATGTAAAAATGGTTAAATGACCTGAGCTCCAATGACATTATTTTTAAATGTGTTCTTAATGAGTCGTCCACTGTACAGTATAAATTCCAATTACATCCAATTAACCCCAATCAGAAGCACCTCATCTCTAGCCTCTTTTTTTATTTAATGGTTGGCTGCGGCTTCAACCATTGATTAGGCTGAATGAGCAGCACTACTAAATGACCACCTTGAAGGAGACGGGAGCTGTTAGCCTTAATAGAGACAGCCTGGTCATTACACCTCTGTGTGCACAGTCCCCCTCTTTTAACAGGCTAGATCAACTTTTATATTGGGGTCTGACGGGCTACTATCCCCGTTGATTTTGACTTTAGCCCATTTGCTTCCAGGGAAAATGTTAAGTAGAAACCTCCCATCCATGAACACTAGCCCATTATTTTCTAATTACAATGCATTTAGGTCCTCCAGTAGGCATGCATGATTATACACAACGCCATTTGAATGTGTACACAATGGAGGTGTTCTTAAAGCAGCGATTAAGCCAAATGTTACTGTGTGAATAGCCTTGTGTCTTGTCAAAAGATGCACTCACTGAAGACAAAGTTAAAAGAAATGATGCACATGCGAAACTGAAAATATCCTAATAATAATAACCAATGGTCACTATCATTTACTCCAAATGCAGTTTGAAGTGATCACAGCGGCGTACTTCATTTCTCGTTGCTTTGGTCAGGATCGAGACGAGAGTCGCCCGCAAGAGAGAGACAGTGAAGATTAGAAAATAAAAGCACAAATCCATTCAACATGAAGTATCCTCGAGTGTTAAAACTGGCAGCAGACGCTCGGATAAGCCCTCCCACACACTCAGTCTTGAGAATTTCCATGTTTGTGTTCTTTTGAGGAGTTTGCATTGCATAATACCCATGTGGCTAGCCACAACAATCTGTAGATTAAGCCCGACAAAAGTATGCATTAGAACTCTCTGGCTTAAACAGTTTTATAAGTGCATTCAAAATACAATTCCCTCATAATTTGAGCTTTGTAAAAACAAAAAACAGCGCTCGTTGCTTAATGAAAGCGCCCACAGTCGACACTGGAAGTGGATTAACCAGAAGAGAACGAGAGATGCACAATAAGTCTTTGAAACAGCCTTCATATACAATTGTCACAGCAGAGCCAAACATATGAAGCCTTCATTTTGACACTGTGTGTGTGTAAGAAAATAATTGCTTTATTTATAGAGAGTGTGAAATTAAGCACACTTAAAAGCCCGGGACAGTATGGTTTAATCAGCCGCCTTGATTCATGCTCACAATTCACACAGCAACTGAAAGCGGACGGTATTAAATACATTCCCTTATTACTCTATAAATGCAAGTGGCCAAGCAGACAAAACCAGAGTAATAAATTAATAGCAATAAAAACACCAACTGCACGGACAGATAGAGAAATTAAAAGCCAGCATCAAATACAACACGCCATTCAGCTTAATAAAGTGCAAGACAATAACATTGCTTGGAACCAATCCCATGCACCTACTGTAGGATATTTAAACACATTTAATGTTGATTTGTATCTCGTTTAGCTTCGGCTGGATTAATCTAATAAATATCAAATCCTTTTGGGAGGGATGATGTACAGATCCTGATGGCTGAGAGTAAATAATAATAAATTCTAATTATGCATTGAAGACTGATTGCATTAAAGCACCAATTCACCCAAATCACACAAAAGTGTGTTTTCTTGCTTCCCCTGGTGGTTTCCAGCCTCACACAAAGTTCTGGTTTTACATGCCGAGTTTTGACACATTTGCCTCTGAAGCCTTTATCACCAATATGATCAGTTACACCTTGTTTGAGCTGCTCAAAGCGTTGAAAACTACTTTCTAACAAAGGAATCGTTGTTAGCTTTGTGTTGGCATGTGCAGTGTTTAGAAGAATGCTACCAATTGAGAAAACACAACCAAATACAGGAATGCTGCAAGTAGCACAGATGGCAATGGAAACTGTTTCCAGGGGACACTAAAAAGTGATGAACACATTTGTTGTTTCCATGATTTGTTACTCATGAAGTTATTGAAGTAGGCTTTCCGTAAGTGGGGTTGGAAAAGTAGCAAAAAAGTTTTGTTTTTTGTTTGTTTTGATAGGGCAACAAGCATGTCTCAGCTGTTTGCATCACTTTTTAGTGTCCCCTGGAAACAGTTTCCATTGCTGTCTGTGCTGGTTGTGTTTCGTCTGTTTGTGGAAGTTTTCTTAAGCTGCAGTGCTTTGAGCTCTCAGGGCCACCATACTGTAGCACATAAAGATGATATCCTCATTGTTAATCCTGCCTGCAAAGCTCTAATTTGGCTGTTTTTACCAAGTGAAAATAACCATCAATAAGCACATGGACCTACTTACCCACCTACAAATGTTGAAATCAGGCCAAGAATACTCTTTCCATTATAAACTAACATGCACAACTGAAATATTCATGGAAAAACTGACAGAAAGTCTGAGGTATGTGAGAAGGGATTGAATTAAAAATCATTTAAAAATGCATTACTAGTCATTCAAAATAGGAGTAAGTGCATACCTACACATTTCAGCCATTAAGGCCTTCTTTAGGGCAAATACAGTGGGAGATAAAGTTACTAGATGTGTAGTTCGGATCTCCAAACTGAAGAGCACCAAGACCCTGTGTTTTACACCCAAGCAGAACTCCTTGTTTTTCTTCTTCTGATTAAAACATCTCTTTCTTGTTAAGACATCAGGCAGCGTACGCATCATTGAAGACCTCAAGCATCATGGAGGAACATCCTCTGAGTATGAACAGTATCAACAGAGCCTGAGCTGACGCCACACTTTTCAGATCACAAAAAACACTTAAAGGTGCTGTTCAATGTGAAATGCAATTTTTGGTAAAACCCAAACAGACTCAACCCACTGCTGCCATTTTCGTGGTACTCTCTAGAGGTCTAAAATTATATAGTGAAAAAAAAAAAAGGAATAGAAAATGAAATTCTCTGAGGTGTTCCCGTTGAATTAATCTCTCGCACAGCGTGGTAAACCTCCTCCTCTTGTGTGGTTCGCTCCAATTACCCAGCATCAGCGTGATGCTTTGTAACACTGAGGGACGTACAGTAAGTATACAAGGTTCCTCATTTAAAACCAGAAGCTCAAAATAAAAAACTCTCCTAATTACTTAGACTTCACCGGAACGTGTTATCAAAGTGTCAGAAGCCTCCACACTTTAAACACGTCTTGCTAAGGCTTTCGACATCTCATACGAGTAGACTCCACATATGACAATGACAGTCTATTGCTGATGAAGTACTGTGCAGAGATATCTCATAATAATTCAGCTCTGTGAGTGAGATCAGAAGCCTATAGCATTATATGAAAGTGTGACCATTTGGACAGTGAGTGGGGAGTATTTTTGAGAGTGCGTCCGTCTCAGGTTCGAGGATGGCTTGAGATTCCTGTGACCTCCTGCTTCAGCAGCAGGGGCCTTATCTCTGGAGGGTCAATTACCATTCGCTTTTGCCTGATCTTGTTTGTTTAACTTGACACAGTGAAGAAAGGCCTGACATTGACCAGAATCCGTTGCATTAATGTGTTTCATGTTCTGCATTCATCATTGTCACGAGCCGGAGAAGACTGCCAGTGTCACAGGAGGACAGGAGAGAAGAGTGTGTGTGTGTGTGTGTGTGTGTGTGTGTGTGTGTGTGTGTGTGTGTGTGTGTGTGTGTGTGTGGAGATGGCAGGAGAGAAACATGTATGTGTGTAGAGGTGAGGATGGAGCTTTATTCATTTTTAACTTCAATGACAAAAACAATAAAGATTTTCCTCTTTTTTTTGGACTGTAGTGCAAAACATTAAAGATTATATATAACAGAAGTCACAAATTTATGACTGCAGACAAAAAAAAGATACAAACTGAATGATAAAGAAATGTATTAATAAAGAAATTTTCATATTTTCAACATGATCAGCATATGAAAAATTGATAAAATAGTCAAAAATGCTAAAACAGTGGTCAAATTCTGCTCTACAATTCAAATCTCCTGCCTCATTTAATCATTAAATAACATAACTCATTAAATAATTTAATACGCGTTGAAGAAATTCCAGAAAGGTGAACAACGTATCTGTCTGCCTATAAAGAACGAATAAAAATAGTTTGAGCTATACTCGCATTTCTACAAGAAACTTTGTAGGCAATCGTACATGTGTTGTTCCAGCGGTTCACAACTCCGCCTTCCTGGAGTTGTGCAATGTGTGAGGACAAGTGAAAACTTGCAAATGTAATTCTCAAGTGATCCTCGATATATAGGGTGGACTGTTACAGGGTGTGGACAGTTAATTCAGGGCTCAGTTCACAGTGTGTCTCATACTCTCTGCGCGACTCCCTGCCGGTCACTTCTGATGCAACCTGTCACCACCTTCACCTGAGCAGGGCGAGAGGTCATGCCATGATTACTTACGTCTTTTTGTATTACCTGAACACAGAAACTAATCAGTCATCATTCGTATTTGTATCTATCATTTAGCGTCAATGTGATTGACGCTAAATGTGTAAGAGTTTAATATTCTTATCGAGTCTGTTGGTGTTGTTTTGTTTCTGTTGTTTTACTTAACTGTTAACTATATGATGGTGTATCAGAATACGTAGGCAATGTACACATGTATTAGTTAAATAAATCAAATCAATAAACGCCTATATGTCATCTAATACATAAATCATCCATCCATTTATTTTCTATGCCGCTTATCCATTTTGGGGTCACGGTGGGGCCGGAGCCTATCTCGACTGTCAACGGGCGAGAGGCGGGGTACACCCTGGACCGGTCGCCAGCCGATCGCAGGGCACAAGCACACAACCATTCACACTCACACTCACACCTAGGGGCAATTTAGAGTCACCAATTGACCTAATGAGCATGTTTTTGGTCTGTGGGAGGAAGCCAGGGTACCCGGGGAGAACCCACGCATGCACAGGAAGAACATGCAAACTTCACACAGAAAGGCCCGACCCGGGAATCGAACCGGCGACCTTCTTGCTGTGAGGCACGCGCACTACCTGCTGCGCCACAGTGCAGCCCATACATAAATCAGGATTGACTTATTTTATTTTTTTTAAACCTGCAAATCTTTTGGCCACTTGGAGGCGCTGACACAACACTGTCATATTATAACATGTTAAGTTGATATAGCAAAACTGTTGATAGATCCTTATTTATACATTAGCAGATATGAGCAACATTAGCATTCATTTGACAGTGTGGCCCCCGTTCACACCTGGTATTACCTCATGATCTGGATACTTAATCTAGATAATGACATCCGATCTTAAGTCAGGAAAAAGACGGCATTCATTTCTCAATCACTTGCGAGGGCATTACCATCTTGCGTTAATTTGTGTTTTTCCTCATCCAGAAAACTTACACGAATACACAGTAGATTGCATTTTAATGCCTCGTGCAAATGGGGTATTTAAGTCCAATGGTCACTCCACTTGTTGTTCTGTTTTGTTCTCCACCAACTCCTGAGGTAAATATTGGCTCTTAGCGTAAAGTCTTCACGGTGTTCTCCAGCTGCTTCTGGCAACAATGCCGATGAGAGCGTGAGAGTGAACCAAAGCTGTACAGTTGCAGGCCAGAAAACAATCAAGGAGTGGAAATATGCTGAAATGTTCAGCAATGCTGAAGGGACTTCGATGATTAGGTGCTAAGTCTCAGCATGTTAGTCACAACGAGCGACACCTTCCACATACTGTACACATGGTGATTTCATCCATCGCTAACAGACAAATATTAAATATGACAGCTTGAAGTACGTGCTAATGTAAAGGCTCTAATAGACAGGTCAGGTTGGGTTTAGCGGTCCTCAGTCAAGTCAAACATTCACCTCCATATAAAGGGATCAAAACTCTCTTTTTAAAACTAAATGGGGCTAGAATGATGTGTGTTTGGTGTATTTAAGTGTTTCAATGAGGTCAGTCAAACTCAAAATCAGAATCAGCATACAGACATACAGCTCGATGACCGTTGTCTTGTTCAGATAGCTTCAGAAAGCCTTAAGGCATTTAAAACTACTGCTGACATAAACCCAAAAAACACAACTTATCTCCTGTTGTCTGAAGACCTCACATGATCTCACTCCAAGTTGAAAACTTTAGCTACAAAAGTGAAACTGAGATGAGCGGCTGCCTGATGGAGCACATCTCTACAAGGCCAAAACTCTTCCCGAGCAGGTTAAATGCAGAATAATATAAGCATTTCATATCAGAAATGATGAAAAATTCTTATGAATATGTCTCTTCAGTATTTGCTGTTGCTGAAATGTGTTTAATTTAGAAATTGTGTTGACAGAAACTCCCACACGAGCCCCTACAGCAAACCCACAGCTCAATTAGTAGTGCAGCAGGGTTCACTTAGAGAGACCTGTCACTAACTGAATGTCTGTTTACAGGTAATCCATATTCTTCCTATCAAACTGAGGTGAAGTGGCTTGAACTAACAACAGGGCCAAAATATAGTCCTGTTTGTCATCCCCTGGTGGCTGCAACACCACTGATTGAATGTTCCCACTGTTTAAGCACACTCTCACTACAACGCTGCAGTGCTGGACTCCACATGACTGACTGTAAGTGATGTACAAATTTAAGGTACTTTGCCTGAGTATTATCACTTTAAACGTCTACTTCACTGCATTTCAGTTGTTCAATTATTTGACTGACTTGGTTACCTTACAAATTTAGATTTTTGTATACAAATCATATGAAAATTTCCATCTGAAATAAAAGTAATTTGCAGCCATTTAGATCAGTTTAAGCTTCACGTCTCCAGCTTTAAGAAGAGTGAACATTCACTGAGTCAACTATTTCATTTTATTTGAATTTTGTATTATTGGCTGAACAAAAGAAGTATTGTGAATGTGTCACTTTTGACTTTTTCTCACTATTTCCAGTTTTAACATTTTACAGTTCAGTTTATTTACAGTCTAAACAATCAATTAATTAATGGAGAAAATAATCCATAATGAAAATAAAGATTAGTTGCAGTCTTACCCAAAATAATTCAAACGGAGCTCCACCTTAACCAATGACAGCAGTAAAATCCTAATAATAATATGTAATAGTAACAGTCACAGGGACATTTTTCTGCATTGAAAACTTTTACTTTTAAAACTTTAAACTTTACTTATACTTATATACTTTTACTTAAGGACCATTTAATGCAAGACTTTTACTTATAACACCTTATAAGTAAGTAGTATAAGTACCTTTTAAAGTATGATATTGGTACTTTTACGTAAGTAAAGGATCTGAATACTTCCTCCACTGATTGCACAATTGCACTTGAAACTGAAACATTACGTCTGTCCTCATAACATTATTATACTTTTTCAATATGTCTTTCCACGTTGGCCACATCATTTCCATAACGTCCAGGTTTGCTCATAATCACAGAGGGAAAAACATCACGGATGTTCTGTTCCCGTCAACATGCGGAGTGTTGTTACTGATCCTGCGTTTCAGACGGGAAGAGTCTGACTGTCATGGTTACTGAGCTAAAAGAGGATCATCAGCACAGGGCTGCGATGAAAGGAGAGAAATCTAAAACCTCTCCACTTCTCATAAAGGCACATCAGAGAAACAACGCCCACCGGTAATAATCAGATACAAGCATGTTCACGCACGCACGCACGCACGCGCGCGCACGCACGCACGCACGCACGCACGGATCTTAACCTCTAATATTGTTTTCAACATTTAAGGTTGATCAAACCTTTGACTTCTTTAAAGTTACGTACAGACCCTTTTCATGTATTTGTCAGAAGAGAAACGAAGAACACCTGTAAGTGGTCCTAAGAGACCACGATAGATTATGGGATGGTTGGCAGAGGTCAGAAAGTGTTTACAACTTGTGAGTGTGACTGGACAACTTAAGACGGTTGTATGACAGTAGAGTTGGCCATGTAAGGGTTAAAAATAGTGGTACGTGCTCAATATACCACTATACTGCACTGTGGCCATTGAAATAGTTTTAAATTATCTTGAATCACAGACTTTGGCTGAAGTGAAACGTCTATATTTACTTGTACTCTCATATTTTTAAACACTTGGTCGGCACTGTCATACTTTTGAGAAAATTTGTAAGTATATCTTGGCAGTGAACAGTAAATTTGAAAGTATTAATTATGGTAATTATGTATCATCTGGAACAATAAAAACATTTCTATATCTATGTGTATACACACATTACGTTTTACAAATCTATCAGATCAGTGTTAAGCTCTAATCTTCGACATGTGTTTTGCAACGCATACTTAAAAGTTCTCACACAAAGAGTCGTTCCCGTCTCATAAAGGTGCTGCGAGGAATGCGAGGACAGCAATCAGATCCACATCAGAGCTGCACGTCAGATGACTCATTACGGAGAGAATGACAGGAAGGGCAAGGTTTCAACTAAGCTCAGCAGAATCAAACTGTATCAAAAGTACTACTAGGTAGAGCGCTAATAATAGACCAATACAAACAAAACTCCCGACTGGAATAGAAAGATCAAAACAATGCCTATTTAGTGCTCACGCAGGCAGCGTGAATGGCTTTTGTGTGGTGCTTATTATTGCAATCTCAGTGTAGCAACGGTACAGAGCAAATCTCAGTAATTAACCTATGGTAATGACAAAAGCCAATTTATGGCTCTTAAAGATCAAATGTATCTGGGTTAATGTGAGGTCAATCTAATGCATGTGCGGGAATAGCAGCGCTGGAATTGAAGTAGCTGGTTGGGGAGAGGTGTACTGGGATTACTGCCAGTGTGAATGGTGCTGTCAAAAACATCCATTCTAAATAGACAGTAATGCGCAAGCTGGTGTCGGGCTTAATTTGACGTGCTAATAGTACACATTTTGATTGCATTTGTACACTAAGTCATTGGTCTCTATAAAGTTAAGTATGGTGAGTGAAACAGACAGAACAGACATGTTTTGAATATCGGTTATGAATATGAAAAATGAGTCGTCTGCTCACTTTATTTCACATGCTTTGCCATGAGCTTCACAATTCAAGGAAGAGCCTCCTTTGCTGCCTGCATGCTCAGGAAGCCCAGCAGTGTCTGCCACAATGACTCTGCCCCCTGTACAGCTCTTTTACAGCATGAGTGTGGTTGCCACTGCAGGAAGTTTACAGCCCTGAAACCTGGTGCAAAGACCTGAAGTCTTTGTCTCGCCTGTCCCGGTCTAAAGAGGGAGCTGCTTTAAAACGTCATCGACTCAAGACAAGCACGTCATCATTCGAAGACGCAGCTTTAAACGGGTAGCCTTGTCCTGCCCTGTAAATGGGGCTACAGCTATGATTAGCCAGAGGGTATGGAGATCACTCATATTATCAATATATAACCTGATGCCAGCATCAATATGCCACCCTGTTCTTTGAATGGAAGCTCTCGATTGAAGCTGTGCCTGAGCAGCTGGATCACCTTTTCACCTGCCTTAGCGAGACGCCGCTGGGTCGCTCTCAAGTGATCCTGAATGCTGCAGCAAAGCTTTTCACTCGCTCTTCTTAAAAGGTCTCTCTGGACACTGATGTTGATTTCTCCACACTGCCTTCCCATTAAATTCAGAATGTAATCTAAGATTGTTGTGATCATTTCTGGAGCTCTGCATGTTTGGGCACCTGCCTGCTTTGTAGAGCGGGAGGACTGTCTGCAGTCTTACATCACCGGGACTTCATCAACATCAACTTCAGAAGACCTCAAACACCTACATCATCAGGTGTTTGAGGTCTTCTGAAGTTCAGAACTTTATCCCTTTTGGATTTTGGATTAATATTTTACTGCTATCCGGCTTTACTCTTCTCATGCTTGGTTGTTCTGTATTTTGCACTTTGCGACATCTGCTGCAGAAACTGAAATTAACTGATGTACTTTTCCTTGGTTATATGAGCCTCCTTACCACTTTGTGGGGCCCTGCCTCTGTAGGTAGGGGCCAGATGTTGGGCCACCTGGACACGGCGACAGACAAAACAGGCATTAGCTATTCAGCCTGACTCCAAACAGAGCCTACTGACAGATCATGGCTCCTGGGGAGTTATGCTGCATTTAAATAGCACCTTTTGATATTAGATCAATACGACGGATTAACAGTCAAGTCACTCATGGGCAGATGCTGCGGGGAGACAGCATGCTTTGACTGTGATACATTATGTGCCAGAACTAAACAAAGAAGTTATTTCAATTCCAATGGTTTTGTTACTTTTTTCACAAAAGGTCAAGCGCTGTCAAAAATATCAGCATATTGACCTTTTTAAACATTCCAGAAACATTGGGATCATAGATTATGCTTTCTTCCCCTCTTTCTCTCTAACAAAGGGTTAAAACTCATTCACACCAAAGTCACAGGGGGCTGCAACTCTCTGCGCTTGTCATTTGCAGGTCATTGTACAGTTCATTTGAAGTGTAACATGGCATGGACTGTCCTGATGATATGTGTGTATTGTCACGAGGACAGAGACACTGTGCAGGGTGACAGTAGGTTGTGTTACTACTTGAGTAGATCTGTTCACTTCTCAAACACACACTGGTGGCTCATTCGCGCACAGTCCAACACCTACAGACGTCTCTTCATCCATGTTTACAGTCTGCCACACGTTTTTGTGTTTTTTGAATCTCTGAGTCTTGTTGTGTCTGCGTTAGAGGACAAAGATTTTTCTGATAGCTTGAAATACAGCAGAGAGTTATGGAACAGGAAGGAGCAGCCACAGTGAGCTGTGAGATGAAGAACTGCAGGCAAACAGGCTGCAAACCTCCAACTTCACAGCAAGGTAACAAAGTCCTTTCACTGTGTCCTGCTGCTCACAGACTTTGCTCAAGCAATGATGGAAAAAGGACAATTATGGAATGAAATCAGGATTAATATGACAATAGTCTGTTTTGCTGCCCTCAGAATTATATGACCTTGTAGTAATAAACCACATGTGTTGTTACCACGGGCTGCACGGTGGCGCAGCAGGTAGTGCGTGTGCCTCACAGCAAGAAGGTCGCTGGTTCGATTCCTTTCTGTGTGAAGTTTGCATGTTCTTCCCGTGCATGCATGGGTTCTCTCCGGGCACTCCGGCTTCTTCCCACAGACCAAAAACATGCTCATTAGGTTGATTGGTGACTCTGAATTGCCCCTAGGTGTGAGTGTGAGTGTAAATGGTTGTGTGCTTGTGCCCTGCGATCGGCTGGCGACCAGTCCAGGGTGTACCCCGCCTCCCGCCCGTTGACAGCCGAGATAGGCTACGGCCCCCCCCCGCGACCCCGAAATGGATAAGCGGCATAGAAAATGGATGGATGTTGTTACCACCAGTAACCACAGGACTGAAATCTTTATCAATTTAACTCTGTTTCCCCTAACTGCTGCTTTGGTTCAAAAAGAACACTTTCCTTGTCTATTTCCTTGATATAAGTGCACCTCGAGTCAGAAAAAAATGCTATCCCTCTCCTGTCTGCACAGTAAGGGTTGCTGGTGTGGAGGAACAGGATCCCTCACTGGCTTCCCACACACTAACATTCGCAGTAGTGTTTGACTGGGTGTGGTACCGCATGAGCTGTGGTTGTTGGTATGCAAGTGCTTTTTCCACCCAGGTGCCCTGACACTAGTTGGCTCAAAAATAAACTGAAGGAAACAGCCAGTGCCAACAGAAACAGAAGATCTGACAAAGTGTAACTGCATGTGTTTTGGATGGAGTCGACAAGACAGCAACATGTCCTATTCTGAGTAGTGATACCAATCTGCTAACAGCTACATTTACTGAGTGGGTCCTAAACTGGTCCCCAGTTCAGGGAGGTGGAGTCGGACGAACTGTTTCAGAGCAATGGAAGCCGACCAAGAATCTGTGCTGGCAGTGTCGTGGTGACAAGGTAGAAAAAATGTGCCTCTCAGCCAATACTGGGTGTGTTTTAAAGCATAAATGCATCCATGAACACAATTACTGTTCAGCACTGGCATCCACAGCAATTACACCGAAGCTGCTTTGTGTCATTAGTATCACTGGGTTTCCAACAAAAGTCTTTTTTTTGATCATGTGTTCACACATACGAAATGGTCACCAGTTCATTGTCACTGATGTCGACATTGTGATTCCTGCAGATTGACAGTGTCCTTGGAGTTTATGACCAGCGGACAAAAAGCCCTCCGGGATGCAGAGACATCTCCTCTCCCATCTCCTGACAAAGACGGCAGGGAAAGACACGCTGGCTAACATAAACATGTGGTCACCTACGTTATGAAGACACACACATCCTGCAGATATGCACAATGTGTGTGTGCCTGTGTGTGCACCCTGAAGTGAGCTGCCGGCTCTCTCTATTTCACTGTTACAGCAGGAAAACAAACGAGCTCCAGCTGCTGCTTCTCAACAATCCACTTTTTCTTATATCGTAGTGACATATAAAGAATTAAATATTAATGCGCTATTGTGTATCGATTGAAAAAATACCTGCCACCATAATGGGCAGGTTGATATTTCTGAATAAAACAATGACAAACTCGTTATCAAAGGGCATTTTTTAAACATTCATGACAGTGGAGTAGCTGTGGAGCAGAAGGCCTCACATGGGCAATAAAAAGCACGCAGATGAAGACAATACCCATTTATAGTTGTTCAAAATGAAAGTTATGCATGATAAACAATGTCTCTTGAGCTGTATTAACCTTGGAAGACCTGGCACAATGGATTCAATAGTCCGATTGATTATTTTGATGGGTGGAAATGCTCAGCTAACACTTCTCCTGAATGCTTGCAAGTCAGTATAGTGTACAGCTCCGACAATAAAGCACATCTCGTAGAATTTTAATGCAAATCTTGACAGTGAACAAAGAGAAGATGTTCCTTTGGATGTGAGGGCTAAAGGATTGGCCTGGAAATACTCAGTGAAAAGAAAGTTTTTCATTCTTTTATTCCAGAGGCACTGATGCCTCCTTTGTTCGGCTGACTCATGGTTGGGGAATGGGAACTGTTGTGTCGTGTGGAAAGATTTCACCACAAAAACAGAAAAGAGAGTCCACTTCAGGCTGCAGGAACTGAACAAAGAGAGTCTTTAAACATGCCAGTGCAGCCAGTGGAGAGTCCAGTAGAGTCAGGCTGAGTACAGTGGAGTGGAGATCTACTGCCAGACATGCACAGAGTCTGGTGTGACTGTGAGAAGTCATGGAGACCGTTCTCCCTTAAGGGGTGGACTGGGGGTGACACAGGCTGTCCACTGTGGAGGCCAGTAGGTTCTTCTGAGGTGTCACCTCCACACAATGTGACAAACCCCTCTGGTATGACCCTTCTTCACACTCCCCCATCCCCTTCCTTCCATGTTCTGAGACAAATGAGTGAAGACCCCAGCCCAGGCACTACCACAGGCAAGGACGGAGACCGTGTGGACTGCGCCAGTCACGGCTTCTCGCTCCATCACTTCACACTTGCATCCCCTACGCTCTCCTCCGTCCCCGTCCTTTCTCTTTTTTTCTCAGGCTCCAGGCTCTCTCTGCTCATTTTGTGACTACAGGAGTTTTACCAGGGTCTCGCCCAGACATACGCCACATGTCACCCTGCTGTCCGTGGCCACACTGCCTGAAGCCAGATGTAGTCTGAGGCTTGAAGTGGAGAACCACTGTGACACCTCCCCAACAACCCTTTCTCTGTCTTATTCTTTATCTCTTACAGTGATGGAAGAGGAAACTCGGATCATTTAGTTGAGTAAAAGTAGCAATGCAATAGAGTAAAAATACTCCACATCTAAGTCCTCAAACTTGCACTTAAGTTTTAGTACATGCTTGTTTTTGGCAAAAATATTTAAAGCATCAAAAATAAAAGTAACAGTATGGCATTATATATTACATTATTGTATGTAGATTGCTTCATTGATTCCTGCCAAAGATACAAGATAAATTAAAGGGGTCTTGATATGAACATTGAGGTAGTGAAGAAGAAACAAGACTAAGAGTATACACACAGCAGTACTTTCAGCTAAATGCTAAAATCAACTTGCTAATGAGCACATGCCAGCGCAGCAAGGGAATAATGTTTAACATGTTGACCACCTTAGTTTAGCATGTTAACAAGCTAGTTTAGCATGTGAGCATGCTAATGTTTGATAATTACTACCAAACTCAGAGTAAGTTGAGGGTGATGGGAATGTCATTAACCACAAATGTTAACCTCATGGTGGCGCTAGCAGAAAAGTCAGGGGATGAACACAAGGATGCACCATCTGGGAAACATGAATGTCTACACAAAATTTCATGGAAATCCATCCATCCAGTTATTAAATTAAATCATCGGAGGAGTTTAGAGGGGAAATGTCTCTTTGGTGGAACTTCGAACAAATTAGAAACAACTTTTGAGTGTAATGACAATGACCTGGGTGAATTAACCTTGTTTGAATATTTTGCTCTTGAGCTCAAAGCAGAATTATCATATTACCAATACATGAAAGTAGGTATGTTCCCAGATGCCTTCAAAACAGCTGTTGAAAAACCATTATTAAAGAAACACAACCTTGACAGTAATGCACTCATCAACTGTGGGCCGATATCCAATGATCCATTCATCAGTAAGATCCTGGATAAGATGTTTCAGTGTAAATTAAAGTTTTAGAGCACAACACAGCACTGAAACTGCTCTGACTAAAATAATCAGCGAACTTAAACTAAATTCTGATGAAAATAAGTCCTCTTTAATCTAAATTCAGTGTTTGATATGGTTGACCATGACATCCTAATCTAGAAGAACCACTGGTTTATTCTAGAGCAATCAACTGTATTTTAATTTAAGTTGTTTTTCTTTTAATTGAACTTTTAATCCAAACAAATAACTAATAATTAGCTAATAAAGAGTAAAAAACTACAATATTTCCCTCTGAACTGCACTTAAAAGTGCAGAGTGTATGCACACAGTGACTTTGCACCACTGGTCTTGTACTATCAATCAATCTTCCTCACATGTGTGTATCAATCTGTCTATAAGTGTCTCACAATCTCTCAATGGAGATCAAATGGACTGTATCAACCGACTTTTTCTCAGTTTTATTCCTTTAGCATAAAGAAGGCAGAGCTAATATTGCGGAATGCAAAAAGAAAAAAAAAAAACCCTCATGGACTAATCTTGTGCTGAGTACAGCCATGATAATGATGATGGATTAGAAATACAGCAGTGTATTGGGATTACAGTGCTATTAACTGGCCAGGGGAGGAGGATGAGGAGGCAGACCAGTATCAAGCTAATCAATCAAATAATCGGGACAAGCCCTTGTCTACTAGAAACAATTAGACCACTTCTCCAAAATCAATAGCCCTGCATTCTGTTTAGATACCCACTGGTCACTCATTCAATAAAGCCTCCATGGGTTTTGATAAGCCTGCCAGTCGGCAAGGGCCATTTGAGGCTCCGAGTGGGAACAAAATACATCAAATAGGCTCCAGGAAGGCCTCATAAAAATTGCAAATCGAAAACAATATAATTTAATGTGGCAAAGGTTATTTTTCCACTTGTTCATTATCAAATGTCTCATGTGAAAGCATTGCAGTAAAGGGGAAAAAAATCTATTTTGTCTTGAGTGTTTGGGGAAAACAGGAGGCACATGTATTATATCTAAAGGAAAACAAAATAACGATGGAATCAAAGGGGTTCATAAAGTTGCTGTGAGGAATAGTCCTGGTAGTAGAGGTGTCTCCTGTTTCCAGCACAGCTCCCATACATAATTAAAGCAGGAATTTGTATCTGTCTGCACTCTGTGGCCTCCTGATGAATTAATATCTGGTGGAAGTCCTACACAGCCATCAGATTAGCTCATTTATTTCTGTCAGCTGCTTGCTCTATCAGCTATTTGTAAATCAGAGAGGGTGGGTGGGTGAGTTGGGGAGGGGGGTGGTTGTTGAGATTGTTGGACGTGTATTTATTATCATAAATGGCTGTTATGAATTAGGTCTGATTCAAACGTCCAGGCTATAGTGCCGCAAGTGTAAGTGCACAGTGATGACTCCTTTTTTTTTTTTTGTTTCCTGGGAGAAATGTTATGTTGACATTGTTGTGCTAGTTATTCTTTACCATCACAGCTGTTCTCTGCATATACTAACACCATACTGTAAGACTGACTACAGACACAGAGTTATATGACAAACTTCATTATTTCCAGTTTGGTAGAATTTTGTGCAAAAAAATAAAATAAATAAAATAAAATGTGAACACCTCTGCTGATCAGGTAAGTTTGCATGACAATCAGTGTCACAGTCTCCTCTTATGACATAGATGAGTAGTGGTCTTCAGTCAGGATGAAGTTGCTGTGGTGGGTGTGTTTGGGCACCATTTCCAAGTAAAAAGATGACATGACGGCATCCAGCGGCTCCATGTTTGTCCGGACTGGAGATGTGTTCATGCTATGTGCATGGAGGGAGCAGGGGTAGGGTGGGGAACAAACAAGAAGACTGCATTAACCTTTGGTCTGCTGGGGAGGGGAGGGCACAAGCGGGCCGGCCTGGTTGAAGGGACACCCCATAATCAGGCTCCTGTCAGCGCTGTTTCCAGGAGATTAATTCAGCTGGTTTCAATTCCAGGCGCTGCTCCCCTAGACTCAACCCAGGGTGCACATATTGTCCTGTTTAAAACACATGCACGTGGCACTGACTCAATTTAACTCAGGCATAGCTGAGGGGGAAGGCTGGGTCACAGGAGTGGCCTTCCTCCCTTGCAAACACAAATAACATGCATCAACAAGAAAGCAGAAATCCCAGCTCTGGCCGAGGCAGAGAGGAATCCAATCAGAACGGAGCTGCAACCTCCACAAGAGGAAACAATGTTTGATCAGGCTGGACCACTGAATTACACTCAGGAGATTCAGGAGATCTAAATTTCTTGCAGTTAGGAAAATCATGACATGACTCCTCAGCTGCGGTGCTCATTTTTACTAAGCACCTGCTCTGAGCCACCCACACCAACAGAGCTGCCAGACAGTGCCTGGTTGTTGTGGCCAGAGCCTGAGGAGGAGTCGCTGCTGGAGCTAGCTAATGAACTGATGAGACGGCAGCGCTAAGGAGCAGGTGATACAGGGGGACAGTGACAGAGACGTAGGGGCCCACCGTTAGTTACCTGTAATAGCCCAGGATGACGATGTGCACCCCAGCACTGGGCTGACAGATGTCGGGGTTCTTCTGATCATCCATTTTCCGCAGCGCGTCTGTAAAAGGTCCTGTGGCATTGATAACACATTTGGCTCTGACATCAAATTCCTGCCCTATGAAAGAAAACAGCATCAATCACCAGGGGCTATTCATCTGTGGCTGGTGACAAGCCGGATTATTAATTTATCAGCGAACGCCCCCCTCTCTCCGTAATAGAGTGGCTCGAGTGTGTCCATGGGAGACTTCCCAGGATTGTAATTAATAGGAAACAGACATACCTAATTTCCCTCTTGCCTCTTTGTGTCACAGAGTAGCTCAGTGGCAGTGACTGAGGGAGTCTTTTGAAATTGTGGAAGGGAAATGTTTGTTAATGTGAAGCTTGATGTTGACGAGCTACAGTATATAATGGGACGCATATCAAAAGATACCATGAGGATAGCAAATGATCTGTTTTGACAACGAGATGAATGACGGACTACCCTTTGTAATTTGACATGTGATGCCGCCACTGCTAAGAGAGAGGAAGAGGAGAGATGGAATGACGAGGTGCGCGAGCTCGAAATTCACTTTTCTTGCAAGGAGGAAGAAAAAAAATAGAAAAAAGACAAAGAAAAAGCACTGATGACAAAACTGTTTTTATTATCCTTTCAGTCTAAGCCCTCCCCATGTGAGGCCCTCCTCTCACATTATTAAAGTGAGACATCTCCTCCAAGAGCACACTTCCATCTTTTAAAACATCAGGGGGTGGTCATGTGTTGAGATCCTCAAATCTTGGTTATTCATGAAATGTTTCAGAATACCATCTTTTACCCTTAACTGCTTTATTCTTCCAAAGCCGGCCCTATGCATGACATTTAAAAGGTAAGTAAGGCCATTTGGAGTACGCTAATTCCGTCTTATGTTCCTCCCTACAAGATCTGAAGCAGCCCTCTACACCATAAAACGCTTATAAAATATTAAAAGCCCCTGCATTAGATGTGCAATGACTATGTGCAAACTAGCACTGAGTAAGAAGTGCTGGGAGGGCCCCTGTTGTGAGAGCTAGAGAGAGTGGGAATAGAGCGAGGCAGGAAGGAAGGAAGCGGCTTTTGTTGGATTTACCTGTGATCACATCCCTGCAGTGCGCTCCGCAGACCCTCTCCTTCCCCGTCTGAGGGTCTGCCCTCTTCAGTAGGTGCACCACTTCAGTGTAATTGGCTATGGCAGCCCCATACCTGGCAGCAGTGAGGGCGATGGCGAGGTTCATTCGAGCATCGTTGTGTTGTCCTGCAGCGGGGGGACAGGACCAGAGCAGGGGGATGTGAGTCACCCCGAGCCTGTGACTGGTGGTATGGAAGTGTGTCGGAACCGATATGTCACATCTGTCCCTGTCACTTTGCATCAGCGCGATGGCTGCTCTGGCCACACAAGGAGCACACTTAAAGCCACAGTGGCCCTTTGGCCTGAGTGTGGGCCCCCCCGACCGCCCCTCCCCTCTCCTCTCCTCTCCTGCACTGGGAAGGGGAACTGCTCCTCGGGAAAAGGCAGGGAATGCAGGGATAAGGAGCAGACGCATCAAAGCCTTAAAATATACCAAGAGTGCAGAGGTAGGAGCTGATGAACCTGTTGTTTTTGCACTTGTGTGTAACATGTGACTTTGTTATTTCTGCCTTTACAGGACGCTCAGTTACTATTAATATATTCTATCGGCATTTTTTTGAACGAACTTCCACCTTCATGTTCATTTGTACACATTTTACTAAGTTGGATGGGGATGAAAACAGTACAAACAACTCACATTTTAAAAAGACACCACATCCAGTGATCACGGAAAACAATGGCTTCCACTCCTGATAAGCACTTAAACACCTTCTGACAGCAGCTGATCTGCGTTTCTGGCTGAAGATCCTCTGGCAGAATCCTGTTAATGACCGCAGAAATCTAATATCAAGATTTATGGATTAATCCCTCTTCAGCTCTAAAATACCAGAGATCTATATTCAGAGTCACAAGGTCACAAGTTTTGTAATTTAAATGAAAGGGTCTAAAAGGTGACAAATGAACAAAGCCCGGTTTCATTAGGAAGTGATTCTTATGTACATCTTTGAAGATTTATTGCTGGACAATCCCTTGGTTCAAAAGTAAAGAGAGAATAGAGATGATTAATCACTTTTAATGTTGGTGTCTTGGGTGACTTTCTTTCTATTTGTTATTGCCAAGGAAGTTCAAGTCCTCATTGTTGGCCGGGGAAAATGTTGCTACTTTGCAGGAATGAGCCGGGTCCTTTGTGCCCTGATTTATTTTACGTTTGAGCGACTTGAGGCTAGCTAGCTGGTGGGCTCTGCTTAATGCTACGGCATGCTGGAAGCCATTCCCCCACTACGGGAAATAAATAAATAAACTGAAAGCAAAAAGTAAAAAAAAAGAACACAAGAAAACAACAGATTTAAAGGCCACATTTTAGAATGAATTACATACAAGAGTATGCACCCTGCCATGATGTATTAGGAAGACCATGGAATCCACTTCTTCATCTCTGTAGGGTGAATGTGACCATTATAGTATGTGGTTAGCAAACTTATGCCACCAGTGGTGTGCGTGCACATGCATACACAAGAACACACAAGCACAAGCGGCCCAGGCTCGAGAGGGGCCCGGCACCAGTAGGCAGTGTCTGATCCTTGGTGATTGCTGAGCTTCCTGATGACCTCTGACCCGGTGATTCACAGCTCTCTGTTGTGAGCCTGTCACAGATTGGCACTGGGCAAAGAACAGGAGCATTAATACTACATTAAATGTCAGGAATTCAGGGATTAGTCAGATCGCGGTACCAGGATTTATGAATGAATGGCACAGCGCGGCTGTAACAACCTGACACACTGATGAAGATAACAATAATGATGATGATAATTATCATCAGCAATTAAAAGGCAAAATGGCCGAATGACAGAGCAAAGCTAAATGAGCATCAAAGCTCCCTGGAGGAACAGGAGCCCCCCCCCCCTTCCCCCGCGCTCCTCCTCTCCTCTCCCCTCCCTCCCGTCCCACCCCTACCTCCGCTCGGCTCACACCACCACTCGTTCCAGCCTCCTGGAGGTACAAAACTCAGTGGAGTGAGAGGAAGTCTGCGGCTGGACAAAATGCTGCAAAATGACAGGGACAATAATGACAATGAATTTCATGTCTCCCAGTCATAGAGCCAGAGATGCTTGACTGGGCTGACTCGTCCAATTAAATTGTTACAGGTACAGTGGGAGATTAAGTTATTATCCCAGATGCTTTGTCAATTACTCCTCTAGCACAGAAGCTGAAGTGCACAGTTGAATGGTATATAAACACACAACAGGAGGCAATATTTCCTTAAAAGTTTAAATACCGTCCAGAATTGTTGCTTCATATTTATGACACAACAGGATATTTAGACAATGTCTGCTGCGTGTGGATACTTTGAGTTTATCAGGTCCCTTCATGAGAATATTTGTGTGTGTGATTCATGCGTATGGACAATCTGTTTGTCATTTCTCACTGAATTTAATGTTTGCACAACTACGTTTTTTAAGGCTAAAGGATGTCTACATGTTGAAACTATCTGACCATGATGGCTTGAAAAATCCCGAGGAGATGAACCCGAGCAGTCAAAGCCCGATCCCCAGTAAAGAAGGTCAGGACAGAAAATGTCACTGCCATAATGTACCCAGTTGCGTATGGGAGAAGGGGTGGAAAAGACAGCTGGAGGAAAAATTAAATATATGTAAAGGGTCTAGTGTTTTTAATTTTCTTGTTCCTTTGTCCCTTTTACACTATTAATAATAGAATTTTTATTAATATTATAAAACTACAAGCAGCTTTTTATGTTTCCTTTCCAGATTTTGCTGCTTTTTAGAGGTACAAAAGGAAAAAAAAAAATCTGCTATTATAAAACTGAACAAATATAAATAGCACATGTAAAATACCCCCCTCTCCTACTTACTTCTGCTAAATGAATAAGGTTGACAGATCACTGCTCAGATAGTGGCCGTATTCCCTCAGAAGTATGTTGCCTTTTTGCAGTACATGGGAATCCACATATCCTCAAATGCTAAATGAAGTCTGACAGATAGCCTAGAGAAACAAAGTTGGGAGTTTGCAGCTACAAGGGAGACCTTGAGTGAACAGGACATGCTATGTACACCCTGGCTAACAATCAACATATGCTTTGTTTTTCTGATGCCAACACGAGGCACATATAGCCTGGAGAAAGATGGATTCCTGGGACTGGTTGGAACGCGATGCCTACTGGCTATTTTCTGTTTTAAAAAATGCTCTTTCTAATTTGTTTACGCTCGCATAGACAGCAATTACATGGCTGTGTGAGACACAGGATATTTAACTTAGAAGGTATGATCGAGAATTTAAGATTACTAATGAATAATAATTAAAACCCCCTGTATTTAATTGTGTTTTTTCATGTCATCCAGACATCTTGTCTGTACTGCTCTCATTTAATACCTAAAGTTTATGGTTGTTGTGTTGAAGTTATAACTATTAATGAGATTAAGAGGACCTGACTTAGGTCCATCCATGTGTTATATGCGGTGAAATCCGTCATCAGTGCAGATCAAGTATGTGTTTTTCTAAAAGCACTAAACATGAATTCCTCACACTTGTTGTTCACGTAAAACAAGAAGAGACGACAGCTTTTCGTAATCACACGAAACAGATTACAGGACCGACTGAGATTTGTACAATTTGCAGTCAGATTGCTGCTGCCAGCGCCTCCAGCTGTGATAAGTGCTATCATTTTTAACATTGCACAAAGTGATTCATACACTTTCACTGTGCATAGTAATGCATACAGCAGACTATCTATACTGTTCAAGTCTCTGAGCATCATAATAAACCATAGATTGTCATTCATGAGCCTGGAAGTCAGAATCACCACCTTGAAACACCAGGAGAAATACGACATCTGCATGGCTGATAGCGTGTGCTGTGATCACATGCTAAGTCACACTCTTTTATTTCCTATGATCCTGTCTGCAGCTTCCTGCTCTGTGACAGTGCTTGCAGCACTAAAACGGACTTTACTCTATGATGGGCTTGAACTGCGGTTTGACTGATGATCGCTGGGTCAGGTATGGCTTTGTGCGACTGAAGGAGGGGTTGTAGGATGGTGACAGGCAGCGTGATGAGTTAAGACGCTGCCAGGGCCCAGCAACGAGAGAGAAATCAGAAAATCTCCTATCCCCCTCTCAGTAATGAGCCACACCTGTACACTGCTTTAAATACCAGAGAGAAGCTTTAAATGTCAGGTGCAATTAAAGCTTATGATTCAAGGCAGCACAAATCAAATCAAGGCCCTTGAGTTCACCCAAGTCTGAGAGAGCAAAGGCGAGATGGTGCTGAGATGCCATGGACCACTCTTCCCTTTTCCTTACACTTCAGTGGGCCTCTCAGCCCAAAGGTGATTGTAAAGTTTACTACCATTCTCCTAAACTTCTCCATCTTCCCAACTCCATGCCTTTATCAAGGGAAAGGTTTACTGCTTCTTTGTCTGGTATATGAGGTGAAAAATGATCAGAGTACAGGAGAAGTGAGATTTTGCTTGTCCACCTGAAGCAGTATGGATAGGAGTACTGACAGATGTGATAGTCAACCAACTGGACTAGAAATGGACTGGACATGGGCTCATTTTCTATCATAAGTGGAGGACAGGAGAGTCACACTGGACCATCCATCCATCCATTATCTATACCGCCTATCTCTTTCGGGGTTGCGGGTTGCGATTGCAGGGCAACATACAAAGACAAACAAACATTCACACTCACACCTAGGGGCAATTTATAGTCATCAATCAACCTAATGAGCATGTTTTTGGTCTGTGGGAGGAAGCCGGAGTGCCCGGAGAAAACCCACGCCTGCACGGGAAGAACATGCAAACTTCACATAGAAAGGCCCCCGCCCGGGGATCAAACCGGCAACCTTTTTGCTGTGAGGCACGCGCACTACCTGCTTGCGCCACCGTGCCGCCCTCACACTGAACCATTTGTAAGAAATAAAACATTCTATTGGGGCTTTTCAATGAAGGACTGATTAATCAATGAATGGCTCCATGACATAAAAAATGGTTTCCAAGAGTCCAAGGTGACACCTACAAATGCCTTTTTTGTTCGACCAATAGTCCAAAACCTTGAGATAATCCATTTATTTTCATAGAAGACAAAGAAAGCCACCAAAAATTCTCATTTGGGCAGCTGGAACAAGTGAATTTTGGGGCAATTTTGCTTTAAATAGATGACTTAATCGATCTATTTTTCTCTCATGAGATTCAAACTTTTATTCAGACTTAATTTAGACTCAACAATAAATTAAATCTAACACAATCTATGCACATATTTGAATGTCAGTGACGACACAGCACAGTTTACCTCGCCCTGCTGCTGTCTGAACATCTACAAAGACTCAAAATTAAATTCCCGCACTTTTGTTTTTCATCTCACCTGAATTAGATTTTAGGTTTTGGGGGTAAAATGTCTTCTCAGTCCCATAAACTGTTGCTTTAATTTGCCCTCTGTTTCATCCAAGACGTGCAGTACAGTCTACGTTTTACTGTCAGGCTGCTGACTAGGCAGTTTCATTTCCTCCAATCACACTAATTGGGCTCTTCTGCTGCTCACCTCCAGGACCCTCATATGTTCATACAGATAGCAAAATAAGGCTCCTAAAGAAAACACAAGCTGGGAATAATGAGATTTCTGTGATTATACTGTGAAATGTAACAGAAAATGGTGACATTTCAGCTTGAACCCGGGTGCCTCGTCTTAAACAATTTACAGACAAAGGAGGACACATGGGCTTCATTCCACCTATTACTGAGAGATAATTTCATGAATTAATTCACCATACGATAACAACAGAGGTCTGCCGCGTTGTAAGATTTCTTTAAAACAACTTCAGAAAATTCCAGGCAGGCAGTCATTCAAGGCAAACATGTCACTGCTTCCCGTGAGTGAAAAATGAACAAGGGAGGGTAAATAAAGCAATATGACCAGAGGGACCAGGAATTCTGCGGATAAGTGTCAGCTGTGGAGAAAAAATGAAGCATTTACCTGTTTGTAATCCAATTTCATGATGGCTTTCTGTAGATATCGGACTCCTCCGTGAATGAGCTTGGTGCCCCGGCTGCTGGTGCCTGATGAGAAATCGTCTCCCTGCACGAGGGCAGTTTTGAGATCTGACAATAGGTGCCAAGGAAACACATCAACATTTGGATACTTATTGTCCCAAATCCTTAGAACGGATCCGGATGCTATTCACATATGCACAACTTTCCACTCTAATATTCATGGCGGGAACAATATTGTGAGGCCATACATATTCCATTGGTTAAAAACAACAATCATTTCCACCAGTGTGACAGCATAAAAAAAGGAACTGCATATTTTTAAAGCACAGTAATAGAAACAGAACTAAACACAATAAATCTAGAAAAAATCAGTTTCCTTTAGAGCATTTTTTATGAATTTATTTGAGGGGAAATCACGTGACTTTTATAACATTTTTAACTCTGAAATGGCTCTTTATTTTGCCTATTAGAAGCTTCTTTGCTGTCCCAGATGGTCTGTAAATCCCAGTTTTGAAAAGAAGAAAGGAAGAATAACTGAGGATTAGAAGAAAGGGTTTGAAACCCCCCTACACCACCATTAGACAACACGAGTAAATAAAGGGGAAAAACACATTTAAGAAGGCTCCGACTTGCAGCATAGATAATTGATTTGGTATGTAATGGTAACCACAAGAGGATGCTCTCCCTCACTGGAAGACGACAAAAGAGTTATCATTTATTTTTTTGGTGACTGGACTAGAGCCCATAGACGTGTTAAGGGGAGAAATCCTCCCACTCTAAATATGCTGCTGCTCTAGACTTCACAGCAGACGTGCGAAGCGCCTTACAGATCAAGCCCCAGAGAGACGGCTTGGAAGCAGCTCCATCACAATGGCAAGGAGGTTATGCAACATCGGGATGGAGAATGCCCATTTGTGGTTGCAAGCAGGGGCCGAACAAGCGTCTGCCATGAAAAATCCTCTCAAAAAGCTGCCCCCAAAAAACGATGGCGCTGAAGGAAAAACTGGGATTTATCAGTTCTTTCGCTCATGAAACGCCAAGACACTCCTAGCACACAAGATGAGGTGTTTAAGTCAAAATGTGGCAGATAAACAATTGGGCTCCGTACAGTTTAGCAAATGTTACTAAGTAATTAGTGCATTTGTTGGGGACGATTTCACCTTTGGATTGATTCACATTTGTTGCTCTAATGAGTGTTAACAGCAGCAGGACAGTGTGTATGTGTTGACCCTCAAGCTGCAGGTAGGCTAACGGTAATAGCTTTTTTTCAGGCCACTGATTGGCCAACAGGGTTAGCATTACATTGCCCCCTGGTTTGACATGCTCTGACCGCACTTCAATTGTGTTTCTGTGTTTTCATATGGAAAGTTTTTTTTTTTCCAAACAGTGATTGTGTGGACAGGATTTGTTTTTGAGAGCGACGGAGGAAAAACAACAATGGCGATGGCACAGAGGAATGAAATATATCAGGATTTGGGGATACAGTTAGTGAGATCAGTCTGTTGTTGTTGTTGTTGTTGTCTTTTCATGGAATTTGCTGATAATAAGAAAAATATTGGATATCACAAGACCTTTACGAGGTTGGAGAAACATGTTTGCTTCTATATACATCCACAATCTCCATACGAGCTGGCAAAATCTACAGTGTAAATCGAATAGAGCCTTTCTTGCCTTTATTCTTACAAGTATGAGGTTGTACCAAACAGTTAATGTCTCAGAAACAACTGCTGGGAACCAGAGGACAAAAGCAACTTACTCTCAGTAAGTGCATCTAACCTGAGTCAGTGGCACCTCCTCCACTGTGGAACCCATTAAAGTCCTGTTAGACCTTCTAAGTCCACTATCTGAGCGCTCTGGATGGGAGCTCATCCATGTGGACGGCCTTAACCTGTTCTGTTCCACATGCAACACACAGGCCTATAGCATCCATTCAGAAGAAAACCAGTCATCCATTTCATTGTCATGTGACTCCAGGGGACAGTGCACATTAATAAATGTGTTTCATTACTATGCATATGTCTTAATATTCCTCATGATGGATTTAGGAAAAAAGAAGCCATGCATTTTCTGTGACGGAGCTGTCAGACACCATCAAGCAATAAAAACCAATACATCACATGCTTATTTATATTCCACTCCCAATAACATTTCAAAATATTGTCTTTCTAGATTAATCACAAAATCTGCATGTGGCACCAAGACGGGCTGCCCTGAGACATGTTAACAAGCAAACTTGACTAATTGCATGACATGTAAAGATGATGATGGCACAGGATTATCTAAAATAAGCAAAACAGAAAAAGACAAATGGCAGCCGCTCTCAATTCCACTGCTGTTATTAGTCTTATAGAGGCATCATACAATCTACCATTACTATTGGAAAGAATAGTGAACAGGATGCAAAGACTCTAAAAATAGTCCCTGTGTAGTTCCTTATTATTTATCCCATTTACGGTCTGTGAAGCATAGAATAAAAATCATGTTACAAGTATAATTCATATCTAATATAACCAAACTTTTTCATTTTTCAACTTAATCTGAGGCCTCCTAATTATTTTAATAAGCCTCTGTTAACAACACAGCACACTGAGCATTGCTTTGCAACACTTGAGAGACTCTCACCTGTTTTCTCTTGTATTCTGCCAGCTGAGTGAGGCTATAAAATGCAAACAAGCCTCCTCTTGCAGTGACAGCAGTTCCCATTACTGCCTTGTGCAAAGCTACGCCTCCTCCTGCAATGCACAGATACAGCTCAGCTGGTGATCAACAGGAAAAAAGAGGAAGAAGAGCAAAGACTGCAGTGTACGAAGTCCAAACAAACTGCATACAGCAGGCCTCGTGTGGCAGTTAAGCTGCACTCAGAATTTATGGATTTTATCTTTTTCTTAGTTTCCCAAAGTTTGCCAGCCATTCGATCCATTTTATGCTTCTTCATACTTATACTCCACTACATCTCAGAGGAGCAGGCTGTACACTGCATTTATTTTACAGTTTATTCCACATAGTTACTAATTACTTTGCAGATTAACATTTTACATTAAACACATGATAAGATGAGAAGATCCTAAAATTCAACGCACTGTTAAACCAGTGGTTCCCAGCCTTTTTGACTGGTCGAGGCTCTCTATCATGTTTCAGATGTCTGTGAGCTGTGAGAAGTTCCACAAAGAGACTCTTCCTCTATAAACTGCTCACATGGTGTCATTTGATTAACTTTTGCAGGTGGAAGGGGGTCAAACTATCCATTACTCCCCTCCAACCCCCCCCCCCAAAAAAAAACAACGATGAAAAAAGTCGAAACAATAACGAAAGATTTGCGTAACAGAACTTTATTCTTCTGTCCTTTTCATTAATCAAGTCACAACCCATCAGAGGATCACGTGAAACACCCTAAGATGAGGAAGCACTGGACTGAACTACCTCTAATGTAGTAAAAACCAGCTCGATTTTGACCAGCTACATAGAAAAGTATATGCTGCTTACACACTGATGCATTTGATTGAGCTAATGATGTGATACAGATCAGTTACAGGAGACGTTTTAGTGCAGAAAGAGTCTTGTTACTTTGAAGCTTCAAGTACATTTCACTTGTGACATTTCTGAACTTTTGAATGTAGGATTTTTACATGTGAGTGTTTATACATTGTTGTATTGGTACTTTTACTTCAGTATAGGATCTGAATACTTCATCCATCACTGTGAGCATGACTACTGTCTCAAAGCTGCCCCTCATACTGCTCTCAGGCTGGTCTGCCTCCTTACACCACAGTCTGAATGGTGCACTGCACTAAGGAGAAAAAAATCCTCCCATCCAGCTGCTTAGAGGAGAAAGACTCACAGCTTAGGCAAAGCTTTCCCCAATTCCCTCATCATCTATTCTAGGACACTTTAGTGGGGCTGAAATGGAGTCGCAGAAAATTCCCGGAACTGCATGTAGCACCGTTCCTCGGCTAACTAAGGGAATGAAATCATTTCCTGTGATACTTTTTAGGCAAACGTCATTAATACATTTTACCAGTGATCTTGTTAAAGCCCAATAGCCAGTGGCAACGACATGGTATATCGGAGTCCTTAAGGTCTGCATTCATAACTATTACAAAGAGATTGTCTTTACGCTGTTTAGAGTCCTCCCACCTTTTAGAATTCAGATATATTATTAATCAAAGAGATTGACAAAGAAACTAATGGTTTGTCTGATTTTTACTGGGGCACAATCCAGCCAGCAATTGATTGTGGCACCAGGGACACCTGCAGCTTCAGAATACATTTTCACTTTCAGGAGGAGAGAAAAAAACAGCACCACGAGGAAATATTGCCCCACCACATGAATATGCAGGGACTTGATACCAGCAGTGTCATTACTAATGTTGCTGCCAATTACAGAGCATGTCATGACACTGTGATTCATGAATATTCATCGTTGACTGATATAGACAGCAGCAGTATGCAGAGGCCTCTATTCCCATTTTACTGTCTCATTGTGAATGGTGAACAGGTACCTTCATCATGCCATGGAGGCGCCTTCCAGCTGCAAGACAAGCTGTTCCATAAGGCATTGCTAGTTAACAGTGTGTTATATAAAGGTGTATAAAAGTGATGAAGTGCTCCCCGGCTCTAAAGAGCAGGCATTAAAGCATATTAAGTAGACATTTAAGCTTGTAAAGAGGGAATCTAGAAATGGAAAGAAGACACTGAGCAAAGGGATGCCTTCAGGGTCGGGCTGTTCAATTCTCAGAAAGTTTGATACCTGCTGGTGCCTGGAAATGAAATGAGGTTTGTGTGAGCCACCAGCAAATTTTGCAAACTACCCAGACTTCGGTTTAAGATGAGTGGAGCAACTCCCTCCTGGTTTTTATCCACTTTCATGGGGTAACTTATGCAAAGCAGTGAGGGGATCAATCAGTGAGTAAGAAATTGAAAGAAGTTTGAACACATTTTTGTAGTTTTCTCAAGTATTTTCATACTTTTGTCAAATAATGTGCTTAAATACAATTTTGCAGAAAGTGGTGTTTCAGGGTTGTATATGAAGAAATGCCTATGAGTTAAATTAACAGGCTCTACCAGAACAAGCTGCAACAGTGGTGGAAGAAGTATTTAGGTACCTGATTTAAGTACAAATAGCAATAAAACCATGTATAAACACTTCATTACAAGTAAAAGTTCTGCATTCAAAGTACAGAAGTACTACAAGGAAAATGTACTTGAAGTGAAGAAATACTCATCATGCAGTCAAATGGTGCTTATCAGAATTATGATATTAGATTGTAGGATTATAATTACTGATGCACAAGCGTGTAAGCAGTTCTGTGATACTGCAGCTGATCAGGGCAGAGCTAATTTTAGCAAAGTCTGTGCACTATTTGGCCGTTATTTCTGGAAGAATTCGTCATTATGAGCTGATCTTGACCTGTTTAGAAAATGTTAATCTGAAAAACAACCCGTAATTGTAGCTGTCAGATAAATGTAATGGAGGAAAAAGCTCTGTAGATGTAGACTGGAAATATAAAGCAGCAGAAAATTGAAATGCTCACGTGAAATAAAAGCACCTCAGAATTTTAGTTGAGTGCAGCACTTGAGTAAATACACTTTGTGACATTCCACCTCTTCACACAGATGCCTTATTTTGAGAACTCTGTATGTTATCACACCCACACCTCTAATGAAATTTAGGACCGATTTAGAACTTAGTTTTAGAAAAGTAATTTTCATTATGAAACCACTACTAAGTATCTGAATACTGATCTTCAGTACTCCAGCACTTCAGGATTCCAGAAAGACTGGACGTGGTCATGTCCACGTCCAGTCTCAGACAGGACTAAGTGAGCTCAGTGCAGCTGTGCCACATCTGAAAAGGCTGCCAGACTTGCAGTGCTGCAGTCACGGACTTTAGAAAAATGAATGTAGCCTCTGTGACTTCACTCATAGGTTTCTGAAGAGCCATTGGGAAGCTCGGTGACATCTTGGCGGTGCCTGACTATTGGCTAATCCAAAAAAGGTGGAGTGTGGGTGGAGCTGACTGACTCCTCCTGGTTGCTGAAACCTGGCAGCTAGCTGTCACTCAAAGCTGTCATGCCATGATTATGCAGAACTTCAAGCCTTAATATGGTTTAATCAAGTGAGCTTTATGAAAATGAGCTATGAGTGGGGAAATAAGCTAAGCTACATATTTATTTCTGCTGTAAAGTTGTGAATATTGGGGTCTATGGGGACTGACTTGCTTTTGGAGCCAGCCTCAAATGGCCATTCAGGGAACTGCAGCTTCCGGCAATTTCCCATTGGCTTAATTTTTCAGCCCTGGAGGTTGCTGCTTGTATGCAAAGACAAAACCTGGATTTTGAAGTCACATTCATCTAGAGCCAAATCAGAAAGTAGCTGGTTCGTGATCACTGTTCACTTTCCTGCTCTGACCCTGAGTCGACCCTTCAGGCAGCAAACAGCTGCTGGTCTCACTGTAACTGGATCCTGAAGCATCATGTGACCTTGACAAAACGACGGTGTCTTGATGATGTGCAATTCCTGCAGATTTCCAGATTGTACCTGCAGAGAAATTAATAACTGAGAGCTGTGATGGTCTGTACAGCAATGAAAAAAAAATATGCATCACACACACACACACACACAGTGTACAGTCGTGCACGGTCGCACGCCCACACACTAAAACTGGTAATGTCAGGAGACATTTCTTCAAACAAAGTTAAAAATGTTATCTCAGGAAATAACTTCTGTGTGATTAAAACTAACTCCTCACTTTCAAATGACTGTCAATTAATTGGGCATATAAATGGGAAGTTAATTATTCTTCAGTAAAATGGCCAATTAAACTGCTAATTGTGTTTTCATTCTAAACTCTAAATGGTAAATGGATAACAGAAACAAAGCATGACCATGCAGGGTCCTGTCATCGACTTTTAGAAATAAAACGGTTTAAATCTGTTAAGCAGAGGTGCTTCACATGCTGTATGTGTGCATGTGTGTGATCTGTAGTCTACAGCATGTGTTGACAAAATAAAAGCCTCCTGTAAGAGATGCAAATGGATGATGGTCAAATTAGCAACCACCATGAAGGCAAGAGGGAGGTCAAGATCATTTCAACTTATCAAAAACAACACCAGAACTTTAACTCCATTATTTAGCTGCTGAATAGTCACAGTGCAGCGTGTGGGGAATTTGTAATTTACCCACCTAAAAACGACCAAGCATGACCACACAGCCTTAATGGGGTTAGGTTAATTAAAAAGGTTAATTGTAGGAAACTGGAGCTGGTTGATGTATGGCTGGTGAACAATAGTGTCCTCTAGAGGTGAGTGTAACCATGATCTACAGTTTTCTTGTCCCCCCTCCATGCACACTCTGTCCTTGTATGCACCGAGTACAAGGCAGCCAAAAAAAAAAAAAAAAAAAAAAAAAGCTGCCATGGGACTGATGGCTGGGTCGAACAATAAAACATCATTCCACTAGAAAAAACACACGGTGCTGCACGCTATGCGATGCCGGCTGCTGTTACGTGCATGTGTGCATACATCTCCACACATCACCCCCCCCCCCCCCACCCCACTTTGGCTTGCTGCCCAGGCCAATATGCATGTAGAAAAATTTAGCCCAACTTGATTGGCTACAAGGTGCTGGTGTAAGATTACACTGAGATCAGTTATTCCATCGCTGCAGAACAATAAGGCCAAAAGATTGTTTTGGCGACTGCGTCAACTTGAGCGTTTTCTGCGTCACTCGCCATTCTGCCCGCTCCTATCACGTTTCCCTCTCTGGGGACTAAAATTGGTTCCCCCATGACAACTGGCTACAGGCCCACTAATTACCCTCCTCCCCACGCCCTCCTCCTCCAGCAGCTCACATACACTATACCAGCTTTATGAATAGGCAGCCCACCCTGCAAACCCCACCCCATCTGAGGTCTAAATTTGGAACACAATTGAGATACAGAAATCCTGTCAGAAGATAACGAAGAATAATATTGACCCCCCCCCCCCCCCCCCCCCTTTCATTAGGCCTATTTCAATCGAGTGTAGTGAGTCTGGCGTATCAGCCTCATTGTGACATAACTGTGCCTAGATGTGCCAATGCGCACTGAGCTCACTTTTACGCTAAAATAGCAACTATCAGGCAATAAGTACACTCAGTACTAGACAGCAGAGGTGTTTCTACCTGTGAGCTGCGCGTTGTGCGCCGGCCTGCTGCAACATACAAGTTTACCTTTGATGCATCGTGCGGGATATTAAATGAGATGACAGTCGTAGTCGTGCGTGTTGATGTGATGGAGAAAACAGAGATTACACCATCACGAGTTGCAAAAGTTAATCAAGTGCGCAGAAACTACCAGCTCATCATAACCTGACTCATTTACTTTGCACACCTGTGATAAACAGCACATCACAGCGCACACTCATGCCCCCATCCCCAAAATATAAATAAAAATGAAACAAAGCAAGCGTGACTTCAAGTCCTCTGGAAACACAAATGTGTCTGAGCTGAGCACAGGAGGCTTTTGCCCTCCACTACATCTCTGCTAATGTCCATGTGGGAAGCAACATAGAACACATACCACAAGGCAAACATACTCACCAGAAAAATTGGGGCTTGAGAAGGCTCCCAAGCGGATTGGTCCTCGCCGGTGTCGACGCCGATGACGTAGCGCTGTGAAACACGTGGGCCACGGTATCCGGAGCTCACATAAACAAAGCCACATTGGCCAGACTGGGTAGTCGAAGCTCGTGTCGCTGTCAGTGCACGGAGTCACACGGTGTGCCTGGCTGGCATTGTTGGGTACCGACGCTCGTGATCTGGAGCTTTTACCGAAATTGATGAATACCCCCTGCATGCTTATCGCATGGATTGAAAGCCACGATCCTGATGTGAAAGAGGTAAGATTCGCTCATCTCTTTTCTTTCGTCTGCGCTTTGCTTGCAGCGCCTTTTAAATCATTTTATTCTTTTAATCTTTTTTCCCCCACTGTTGAACTGACATACAAAACTGAGCCTGACTGTTCAGATGTGTGGGTGTTGCTGATATTTGACCAGGATTTATTTTTATTTTTATTTTGTGCGGTCCGCTTTGCAGACAAGTTGCCACTAATGTCAAGTGCGCGAAGTTCGTCTGTTCGTCACGAACACTTTATAATAGTAAAAAGAAAAAAGACGACTCATGCTGTTTAATTTCCACCCGCCCGTATTTCGTCGGGATCATTTAGCATTTTAATGACATCTTCCAAAATGCTGCGCGCAGTTAGAAATCTCTTACACTTTGTGCGCAATCGTGTGGGTTAAATTTGTCTTTCTCTGGGATCTTGTGGTCATTTTTAGATTGTTTTATTTTATAATCTAGCAAATGTGTTTTATTAGGGGAATATCCAGACCAGAGCCGCTTTCTTCAGTCCTGACACCCATACAACTCCTGACAGAACCCCTTTCAAGTGTCACCGAAAAACTGTCAGAAGACTTGAGGTATGATATGAAAAATGATTTACAAATAACACACGTGTATTCTAGTTCCATGTTATTTTAGCCTGAAACTGCTCATTAACTGACATTAAACAGATTCAAGTGTAAAAGTTTTTGCACGGTCTGAACATTTATTTGAGTAATTCTGATGTGTTTTCACCCGTCTGGTTTGCAGCCATGCCCTGCGTTCAGGCTCAGTATGGATCATCACCTCAAGGAGCTAGTCCTGCTTCCCAGAGCTACAGCTACCACACCGCAGGAGAATACAGCTGCGACTTCTTAACACCTGAGTTTGTTAAGTTTAGCATGGACTTGACCAACACTGAGATCACAGCTACGACTTCTCTCCCAAGTTTCAGTACATTCATGGACAACTATAACACCAGTTACGACGTTAAACCGCCCTGTCTGTATCAGATGCCCCACTCTGGAGAGCAGTCCTCTATCAAGGTGGAGGACGTCCAGATGCACAACTACCATCAGCAGAGCCACCTGCCGCCCCAGTCGGAAGAAATGATGGCTCACAGTGGGCCTATGTACTTCAAACCCTCCTCTCCTCATGCCCCGAGTACGCCAAACTTCCAGGTTCAGCCCAATCACATGTGGGAGGACCCTGGCTCCCTCCACAGTTTCCACCAAAACTATGTTGCGGCCACGTCTCATATGATGGACCAGCGCAAGAATCCGGTGTCAAGGCTTTCGCTCTTCTCCTTCAAACAGTCCCCGCCTGGTACTCCAGTGTCCAGCTGTCAGATGCGGTTCGATGGGCCCCTGCACGTCTCCATGAACCACGATAACCCGGGCGTGCACCGCGGCCTGGACGGCCAGAGCTTTGCGGTGCCCAGCGCCATACGGAAACAGGCTGGCCTGGCCTTTCCTCACTCCCTGCAGCTCGGCCACGGGCACCAGCTGGTGGACAGCCAAGTGCCATCGCCCCCGTCCCGAGGATCTCCGTCAAACGAGGGTCTGTGTGCGGTATGTGGGGACAACGCAGCCTGTCAGCATTATGGAGTGAGAACCTGCGAGGGCTGCAAAGGATTTTTCAAGGTGGGCTGACATGACAGCAAAAGAGAATCAGTGTAACTGTTACTACATGAAAGATAGTCAGTGCATTGCTTAATATCCAGTGATGAAATCTGCCGTTTTCTTAAAAAAAAAAAAAAAAAAAAAAAAAAAAAAAATTAGTGACACATCCTAAACATTTTACAGAATCACATTTTCAGTGCGGGCTACACTAAACATCACCTCGTGCGTAAATGCGTGCGTAAAATAACTTTATATGGCAATCTCAGCTACCCACACAGTTGATCTCAAAGGAGTAAGTAAAATATGAAAGACCACGAATTTGTATTTGCTGACTGTCTATTCCCTCTCCATCCAGCGCAGTGCCAAACATGAGATGTCAGATATTATATCGTTTTCATCTTTTCATTTTTACATCGTGCATCACTTGTGCAGCAGCACACAGTCCGTGCATGCTCTGTGTGTGATATATCGTGGAATACAGGCCTGCAGAGTGACATTATGCTTTTCTGTCTTTGCAGCGCACCGTTCAGAAAAATGCAAAATACGTGTGTTTAGCAAATAAAAATTGTCCTGTTGACAAACGCCGAAGAAATCGTTGCCAGTTCTGCCGTTTCCAGAAGTGCCTTGTCGTCGGAATGGTGAGAGAAGGTATGATTAGAGCATGTATTTAATTATTTTAGACCTGTCGCTTGTATTTCCCCACGGTTAGACTGAGGAAGCATGTGCGTAATAGAGTAATGGATTGTAATTTAAAACATTATTTAAGGCTTTCCGCACAACAACGGCAGTACATATGAATGACTGTCACCTATTTCTTCCAATCGAGTTGTCCGAACGGATAACCTCAAAGGTCGGAGAGGACGCCTACCATCCAAACCCAAAAGTCCCCAGGAGCCCTCCCCACCCTCGCCGCCGGTGAGCCTCATAAGCGCACTTGTTAGGGCCCATGTGGACTCCAACCCCTCCATGTCTGCTTTGGACTACTCCAGAGTAAGTAAGGTACCACGATCCCACAAATAAAACACACACTACACATAAAAAGAAAAGAAAAGAAAAAAAGTAACAGCTATTACTCTGGCTGAAAACAGGAGGAACGAGATTGACGGTCTTTTTAATTCAGTCCTGCTTTCAGGGAAGAATTTACCGCTTTTAAAGTTTTCTGTAACACATCGCTGAATTCCAAACTTTGCCAGGCTTTTAATGTGGCATATTTCCCCCTCCAAGTAAATTGCGTTGAAATAGGGAACTTAATAAAAAGAAGACATGAATTTAATAGTAAAAAAAAAAGCACCCTCTCCCTCTTGGAAATGGGCATTTGCAATTTCACGGATTATATATTTTAAAGGGACCTCATTAAGGCGCTGTTTAAATTAAATTCCAGTTCCAGGCTAACCCTGACTACCAAATGGCTGGAGACAACACTCAGCACATCCAGCAGTTCTATGATCTCCTGACGGGCTCCATGGAGATCATCCGGGGCTGGGCGGAGAAGATCCCCGGCTTTTCTGATCTACCGAAGCAAGATCAAGATCTCCTCTTTGAATCCGCCTTCCTCGAGCTTTTTGTCCTGCGGTTGGCGTACAGGTGAGCAGCGTAAATATTACGCAAAAACAATCTAGGCTTTGGTTAATTATCAGCTCCTCCTTCAAGCTTCATTGCTTTGGATTTTATTAGCTGCCCAATAATAAGAAGGCTCTTAAATTCCCATTTATTGCCGAGCGTAATTAATGGCATTCTCTTATTAATTGCAGGTCCAACCCAGTGGAAGGCAAACTTATTTTTTGTAATGGAGTGGTGTTACACAGGCTACAGTGCGTCCGTGGATTTGGCGAGTGGGTGGACGCTATCGTGGAGTTTTCTTCCAACTTGCAGAGCATGAACATAGACATCTCAGCTTTCTCCTGCATCGCAGCTCTGGCCATGGTAACAGGTGCGTAAAGGCGGCTGTGCCTCCGGACACCCCGCCTGCGCAAAACAGTACATGCAAAACAGAGAGTTAGTGCGGCGGAAATAATTTATCAAGTGTCATTTCTTCTATATTTCAGAGCGACACGGGCTTAAGGAACCCAAGAGAGTCGAGGACCTCCAAAACAAGATAGTCAACTGCCTCAAAGATCAAGTGACATTCAATGGCGGTGGATTGAATCGTCCCAACTACTTGTCAAAACTCTTGGGAAAGCTCCCTGAACTGCGCACACTATGTACTCAAGGTCTGCAGCGTATCTTTTACCTAAAACTAGAAGATCTAGTCCCTCCGCCAGCAATAATTGACAAACTTTTCCTCGACACCCTACCTTTCTGAGTCTGACTCCACGGAGAGACCTCAAAGAACTTTCGAAAAGACTGTTTTGAGTCAGACTTGACAGATTTTTAACGTTATTATTATTATTATTTCTGAATATTTGCAAGCTCCGTAGGCTAATAGAACAACATAACCCTATTATGAGTAAGGATTCATTAAAAAAAAAAAAGAAAGACAGAAAAAAAGAAAAAGAAGAGGAGGAGAGTTTGATTGTTGTGTAGGCCTTTTTAATTCACTGAATTTGTTTTCTTGAGTGCCAAACCAGTGAATCATCCCGGGGAACTTCTCTCCGCTGGACAAATTGTCAACAAACTGAATCCGGTCTTGCAATCAACTTACTGTTTATTTAACATCGGCTCTACTGATTCAGCATACTCAGATGTAATATATTCCATTTATATATATGACCACACGCACGCACACGCACACACACACATACATACACTGTATATTGCGATAGATTATGTGATGCCTCCAGCGCATCGGTTTATAACATGTGTACAAAGTTTGTTATAATGAAAAGATTTCATTTCCTTTTCTTTTCTGACTCGTGCCTATGTGTTTCTGACAGGATCCCAAAAGTATCCAGAAAAGACAACGCATGTTCTAGTTTTTCTTTTTCTTCCGTTTTATTTTCTTTTATAGGCACTTGCTGAGGTGATGTCTATATATAATATATACCGGACACTATGTAGTCTGCTAGATTTGATACAGATTCGTAGTTATGGCACTCCTTTTATGTATGACGCATATGTGGAAAAATATCTCATCTGTATAGAAAATGAGGGACCCATGGTGTTTGTAAAACTGTCAGACATTCCTTGTTTGTATGTGCTGTAAGTATTGTTGCTGTTGAATATAAACGTTTCTATATATTTATTATTTCTATTGCCAAGAGCTACACTAAGCATGGTGCAATTTAAACGATTTCAAACCATCCGGGTTCATGCTGAGCACGTTGTCTATGTTTTATGTCTTATAAACGTCTAGGTAGTTATGATTTAACACGTTTGGAAATGGAAAACTCCATCTTATATCAAGAGGTTCATGAGTGTGTGATATAGGCCCACATCTTTGACATCCTGATGTACTTACAACTTCTGTAACGCATTTGGTGCCGAATTCAAAAACTTTAGAGAGAAAGAAATATTTAATGTTTACAAATAAAACTTTTAAATCAATCCTTTGCTAAATAATTTCTCTGAAATAAATGGATTCTTTAAAATCAGACCTCTCTGATCGGATGGGGCCACTTTGGCACGAGAGGGGAAAATAGTATTTTCGAGTTCACTTATTCTAATTTCCTGAAGTCTTGTGATCAGCGCTTACAGGCCGCAAAAACAAGCATTTTAATAATGATGATGATAATAATAATCACAATAAGAAGTTGTATCTTTTAGTGTCTTTAACTAAATGTGAAATTGTGTAGACTTATTTAGTTGATGAAGTAAGTTATTGGCTATATTGGAGTATATCGCAAATAATCATCAGGCCCATTTTAAGTTTAAATTCTCTATTTTGTTTAGACAAAAATATTATCACGCACCATATTTATTATTTGACAATTTTAATCGTTTGATCTGCGCCTATGGAGCAAACATTTTCAGTCCAAATGACATTTCAATACACTTGATTTGGGGAACTCCTTAAAGCTTTCTCCTGCATGCGTGTCTATATTTGTCATATTTGAACTGTTAAAAAAAGGCACTTTAATGAACAGATCCCAGGCGGTGGAAACCTCTTTTCATTTCCTAAAGTCTACTTGTATCAGGCAAAGAAAAAGGCTACAGAGGATTAAATATAGGAGTCTTCCTTTTTCGGCTGAATTCCAAGTAAAGTCAAAATTTTGAGCGAACAATTAAAAAAAAAAAAAAAAAGAACATCGGATTTTATAATTCAGTCTTTTCCTCTGGATGTTCTTTGCTGGTGCGAAAGTCAATGCAAATAAAAGTTTAAGGCTGTCTCTCTGGACGGACTTTCCTTGCTGCCTAATAGTTACTGGATTAGAAATGTAACGTCCACCTGTCTATTATTTTAATCCGCACACGAGATCATTCTTGCGCTAATTTGCGTATTCTTGCCTTATATTTTGTAAAACTCCCATTTTACCCTGCCGACAAGTCAGACCAGAACCAGAACATAAACTTCTCGACTACCTGCAGCCTACGAGGAAAGCGCATTCCGTGTTCAGCTGCCAAGAACACATTTATTGTGAAATCTTGATCGCGCACGGGTGGCACAGCTTTCCATTGCGCGTCACAGCGGTGCGCTTGTCTGTGTGATTCTAAGCGAGCAAGAAAGATATGATGCTGCCACACACGGGCACATTTTCCTCTGAAGTTACCCGCGGTTGATGAAAAGATAAAGTAACTTAGTTGTTGTATCGCAGCCTGTTAGTACCGCCAGCCTCCCTCAAACCCTTGGAGAGTCCGGCTCCGCGCGCCTGTTTTCAGCCAGGTAAAACTATTGCTTCATGTCCCTTAATCCCATTTGCTGATTGCGTACATACACCTGCAGTTCAAGCCACATTCAAATGTTGCTGCGCACCAAATCTGCACATCGTAGTGCACAAAATAATTTAGAAATGTATATAAAAGGTCAGTAGATTGGCCTGCGTGGAGTGAAGCAGTACCGCTGTCACAAAGCCTTTCCTTCAGTCTGTCAGAGGAGAGAAGTGACGCCAGGCTCTGAGGCATGTCTGGGACTTATCCTCAGTGATTCCACATTTATCACACGATCAAGATGAAGGGAACAGCTTATTTTGAGAGATATTAGCAGCAGGCAATAAATTGTCTAAATAATTAGATCGTCACTGTAAAGTGCTAATTCCAAGGCAAATTGGGATTACACTCAGAACCAGTTTGCTGACATTTAGCAGATCTGTTGAAAGGGTGCATTACAATGTCACAAGTTCTCTCTATTGACTCAAAGTACAGTTAGGTTTTAAACACGTCTATCTCGACACAATAAAACATGACACAAGTAGCTAATACTTCTGTCAGTGTTTGTGCATGATTATATGTGCTGGGGGACTTGGAGTCTAAATTCATTAACGGCCTGTGACTTCATTTCCTCCCCGTACTTGACATCAGCGGAAGGTTATGATGGTGTCAGCGTGAGTCGGGCTAGGAGAAAGAAAGGAAATCATTTTCCAGTTGTTCAGCGTCGTCTCCCGCACAGAGCCGTGCAGGTGAAGGCGGCGTCTGCTCTGAGGACAGAGCCCGTGTGTCTGCTGCTAAGTGCTTGTGCACAAAGTGAGGAAGGAATCAAATTATGAAGACTGAGCAGCAGCTTCTGAGAACGCTGCTTCACACTTCACACTACTGGATGCTGCAAGCGGCGTGCACACGGCGACGATCAGGGATTATGTTGCATGCACAGCTGCACATTGCTGCGCTTTTGTCTGATTCTGTGATGCGGCCTGACGGGTTCACATGCGTGGTCCTCGTGGATGTGAAGTGTGTTCAGTTTGGCGGCTGCCTGCACTGGTTTGTCCGAGCTGACCATTAACATCAACACTTGCATCAGCAGCCATTCCCAAACAAGAGAATTAACGAGGATAGACTTCCTTTTGAGTCAAACGTGTTATGTTGTTGAGTGTCGGCAGTGACTTTGGTTCAGCCTGTGAATTACCATGTAGGGAGGCCAAGATTAGCCAGACCATCTGATCCCTGTGGTGGGAGAGCACTTGACCTTTCACCTTTGCACCACACGACAACTTGATAGGCAGACGTCCGAGGAGGAAAACTCACTGTTGCTCAAACTGCTAATGGAAGGACGCTTGCCAATGATATTTTTAACCGTGGCAGCAGCAGCAGCAGGTACAGCAGCAGTCAGTGAAGAACAATTACAAAGATGCTGCTACAAACTTCTGCAACGCAGCCCATTCATCCATCCTGTCTCTAGTCAGCGTATGAGTTTTGGACACAACGTGTAATTTTCTCTGACTTGGGTAAAGCCGAGAGTAAATTACAGTTAAGTATTACCTTTCGTCACTTTTTCTGTGAGTGGCACTAAAAGTTATTTTGAGGTACCGACTGAAAATCTTATTAGAAAGCGTGCGAGCAAGACCTGAAATAGATCCGCATCGCATTATGACTACAGCGCTATAACATGCTCTTTATTACCTGACTTTCCTTCAACTGAAAGTAGTTTTAACAACTCATCTGACTTTCTCAGGATGTCAGTGCACCCGGCTTGTCATGTTGCTATTTCCCATAGATGTTATCTTCCACCTTGTCTCATCAGCAGTCCCTGGTTACCACTTTTCATTAATTCTGCTGCTTTTCATTCACCCGGCGCTTGCAGTCTACGCGTTCTTCAGTCGGGATCGCTTCCTTTCATGTTACCTTTCCCTCTGTTAAGGCAGGCCGCAGCGCGAGCTCGCAGTAAAACATGTTGATTACACAACTTATGAATCTCATGAGTCCCGCCGACTATAGCTCTAAACAAAATGAATGAATAATGAGTTGAATGATGGCCCTTTGGATACGACTGCCTATAGTTATATTACTGTGACTATTTGATTTACCATATTGAAATGCTGATGATTGTCCAATAAATAATGCAAAAAGCAGATTTCCAAGTGGCGAGGCAGGAAAAGAAATCCACCTTGCATATAGATGGAAGTGAGCCGTGTCTGTCCCTCTCAGCCTGTGGCCCAGAGCAGCTTTATCATTCATAGGACTAAACAGACAATCAATTCAGCAGCCATGTATGAAGGATGAAGGGATGCGACAAGCTGTGAATGATGAGGAGCCAAAAATCAAAGGCCTCACTCCTTCTTAGCTCTAATGGCCATTACCAGCCCAGACAGCACCAGTAAAATGAGGTTAATCATTTGCACAGATCCTTTCAAAGAAGATTGACCGGACTTGATGCCTAGTCAGATCACTCATAAATATTTACTCATATTAAACAGCTGTGTATGCTCTGTTATTGCACATTGATTTCTGACGGATGCCATCAAATTATTGTTTCAAGTGTGGTCGGTGAAAACCATTAACGCAACGCTTGTACCAAGACTCAATTATGCTAGCCTGAAGAAATTAATAATGCAATGAAATTGACAGGACATTATATCAGAGAGGAGTTTCTGCAGGTTTCCACGATAGATTTTGAAAAAAAAAAAAAAAGTTCATATAATCAGAAACCACAAGAGTTTGATTCGTACAATCAGCGCTGATAGATTGTCGGCTCTGTGCCTGAATTAAATAGCACTACAGTTTAACTTTATGGGCACAGAATGTATCAGTATTGACCACACAGGCTCAGTCCTTTGACCTTATTGACAAAATGAAATCGGAAATTTCCTTAATAGAAAGAGTTAATGTTTCCTCGGGCGGACATGTTTCCGATTCAATTAGTTTTAATGAAGCCGGTGCTCAGTGGTTACTGAAGTAGAAAAAACAGGCATAAACGCCTGATGGTAATAGAGGACATATTAAGGAGGAAGGGATCGCACACACGGTGCGTGTTTCTAAGTGGCGAAAAATGCCTCTATCAGGCTGGTAGGAGCCCGTGGCTTGGGAAGCAGTGAATTGTATGAGCCTCAAATGATGCATTAGGTCTCTGGGGCGAGGCCGGAGGAGACCGAGGAGCAAACTGTAAAAAAAAACAAAAAAACACAGACGAAGAATCTGGTTTTGATGACGTATGCGGGGTGTCACCATGCAGACGGTGCAATCATGCCTCTCTCAAAACCACAGCCATCATTTGGTCATCGCAGTCTAACCTACGAATCTATTTATCCTGAGATTGATGCATTTTGCAATATTGTATAATATACTGTCAATTTCTTTACCGACTAAAAAAATGCTCCCCCTCATTTACACCTGCCACTGTGATAATGTGACTGAACGCAGGGCTGCAAACTATCCCCGCTGTCTGATGTCAGTGTGTAAAATGTCAACATGGTCAGATGCACTGGCTCAGTTCCCACAAGAATATGCCCTCATCCTGTGCTATGGTTTGTGCCGCTGCTCCATGTGAAGTGAAACATATTAAAAAACACCCATGCGCATGTAATCTGTTCATGTCTTTGAGTCAAATCCTGTGTGTGTGTGTGTGGTCTTCTATCATCTGCTAAGTGTGAGAGTTTTCAGTCTTTTGCAGCCTTCTCCATATGCATTTGCTGGATTAAAGCAATGCAGATGAAAAAGCAGGTACATTGGTGCCTTTCAGGCGCTGACCATGTAATGTGACAGCGAAACGTCCCTGGCTTGACTCCAGCAGCGGTAAGGTGAAGGCTGTTTGCCTCCCCTACCTGTTATCTCACAAAAAGCATAAAATGTCCTCATTAGCTCTTAAAAAATGTTCTGTTTTTTATCCTCACCGATTTACTATAATAGCTTTATTTGGTTAGGAGCTCACAGGTGTAGAGGTTATTTGCTTTCTTTGGTCAAATGCAGAGCGACGCAAAAATGATGGTGTCGTCTCTTGAAGGATTTTTGAGGGTTCAACCAGAAAATGAGTTCTTACAAGCACTGAACGTAAGACCCCCGTTGTGTCCCCCCCCCCTTGATTACACAAGCAGACTTGGAAAAAGGTTGCAAAGGTTTTCCAGCTTCCCCTTAGTGTAGTTTTTGCTTCCACGCAGAAGCCCAGTGGAGCTCAAATCAAGTTGAGAAAAGGAAATAAAGGAGCTTGCTTTAACGTGTCTTTCAAACACTTTGCCAACAACAACTTCTTACTACTTGTCTCCATCTACAGGGAGTCTGATGCCTCTGCTCTTATTTGCTGCTAGTGTATGCATTAATTTATGTGTGCATGAATACACACACGACAGGTATGTACCCAGAGACAAACAGATGCATGCAGTGATGGTTTTACAGAGCCGTCGTAGCACATATGAGGACACACCAACAGTGAGAAGGTGCCGATAGATAGAGCAGGGGCGTCTTGAGGGGTCAAGAGGGGAGTAGGATGTGTGTGTGTTGGACAAAAGGGAAGGGGAGAGGGGTTTGTGGGGTGTGTGTGTATGTGTGTGTGTGTGTGTGTGTGTGTGTGTGTCACAACAGTCAGGCGGGATCCAGCACAGGCTCCCACACAGCTTTGTCATATCACTGGGAGATTAGGAACACACACATGTCAAGCTAAGGCAGAGCCTGCTGCAATAATGCACCTGCCAGCTCTCAAGATCCACTCAACCCCTGCTCAACCCCTCGTTCCTACACGGCAACACAAAGGCACGCACGCACACATAAATGTGCCAAATTTTTAAACATTGATCCCCTTCCTGAATGCGTACTAGGAAACTGAAGGTTATGATTGGAGATCAGTGGGAAACAAATTAATTGAAAACAGCGTTAAGCATGTTAACTTGTCACAAAAAAGAGGAATAAATCAAAAGCAAGTTTTTTTTTCTGTAAGTATGTTAAAGGAAAGTGTAGTTCAACACACAGAGTGAAAAACATAAAATATCAAAGACATGAAAAGGTTGGGATGTTGGAAAAGTGGATATTTTACATGAAAAGGCTGATGGGAGAAGGTCGTTGTCTTTCTTCATGACAGAGTTCCCCGAGAAAAGAAAAGAGGCTCAAAGAGATTCATCTCCACCAGGATTCAAGGTCATCCAACCTAGTCATCCTAGAAGCACTTGAAAAAAATATATGGAGTGAAGACTGGAGATATTCTTCCCCCCCAAAAGGAGTGCTGAGGGAAGACTCTGACTGAAGAGAATCACTGACCTTCAAACAAGCTCTCTATCCATATAGAGTAGGGGAAGACATGCACAATCCATCAAAAATGCACATGAACTTTCCCTCTTCAAATAGTTCCCGCTTGAATAGCAGTCAATGGATCAACTATGAATATTGCATGTACTGAATTGCAGAGGATCAGATTGAATTCACTGTGAAAAAAAAAACAAAAAACAAAAACAAATCTGCGATCATATTTTGAGATTGTTTGATTGTATGAGAGCAAACACTGGATATGAACATTTAAAATCATCTAAAATGCACAGAGAAGAAAAGACTTGTCAGATATTAGTGGAAAGAATTCAGAATCCACACTATGGTCATGAAATTGCCTTTTGCTTCAGTCCCTCTTCAGCAATGGAAAGATCAGCGTTAATTTTCAGCCCTTCTTTGATTGGATGAACCTGCGTCCCTCTTGCACGACATGGCTACCACAGGTCAGTGGCTGGTGCACTGTAGCATGAAACAAACAAATAGAAAAAGGCACCTCGTGGCACTTGACTCTCGCCAGAATGCAGCTGACGGCAAGCCTGCCAGCGTCCTGCATTAAAAAACCGCTGCCTCCAAAAACAAAAAAATGGGAGAGAGAGCACAGGAAAGGGTGGAGGGGAGAGAGGAGAGCGAGCGTGCAAATGGAGAAAAGATGGATTTAAAGGTGGAGAAGTAGAGGAAGGTATGTTAGTGCTCTGAAATCCAGGTGAACAGAGTAAGCTGCAGCAAGAAATACAGAAAAAGTATGCGACGGTGTGTAGAGGAGTAATATAAATAATAAATTGTGTGAAAAAAAATCTGATGATCTGATAGTGCAGCAAAGTTCAAGAGTTTAACGACAAACAGAGCGCTTTGAAACAAGTATTTCTAAGTAAAATCTCAAAGCTTTAATGCATGTTCTGTTTATTTTTTCTGTCTGCTAACAGTACCTGATGAGTGCATTGCTGTGGCATTACAAGTGTGTTGGCTTTCATTTAGGGGCAACTTCACCATGTTGGTTTTAACTTGACCGAAAATCACTGAAGCTCTGGGTATCTTTTCAGCCACTGAGCTGCATGGATACTATATTTATTTAATATTAATCAGCAGAAATACAAAGATGCTGACAAAGACGCACATAATGCTAATTTGGAAAACAGCATTAAAGGGGAACTCCACTGATTTTATGCATCAAAGTGTGTTTATGGGTCTTGGGGAGAACTACTGCATGTCTGAAAAAGCTGGATGAAGCCTTTTATGGCTCCAGAGGGAGCTGTGCAAAATCTGACAAATCGCCTCAAATGATGTCACTTGAGGCAGCATCAAGTTGGAAATAAAAAGGCAGAAAATTAAAGTTGGAATTAAAAAAAAAATAAAAATCTGATGGAGCTAGCTTATGGCTAAAGGCTGGAGGCTACATTAGCCACCACCCGGCTAACGCACCCAAGTCACTGACTGAATTATTGGTGGTTGACTTGCATTGTGGGTAATGTCGTAAGTCAGTGACATGCAACAAGAAGGAGGTGATATCTCCGGTACTTCCGCATCATTTTTTATTCTTTTTTTTTTAACTGTACTCTAATGGTCTCTCTAGAATCAGGAAAAAAATATAAACAGGACAGGACAAGGCAATGAGGGCAGGAGGAGAAGGGATGAGACAGGGGAGAGGGGAATGGAGAAGAGGAGAAGCAGGCCGATCATCCTGTGATAAGACGAGGAAAATAAGTCTGATCATCACAGAGGCCAGGAGCATTAGACAGACAGTTGGGAGTCATCTCAAAACTCAGGAGGGAAGAGGCAAGACAAGAGGTCACAATTATGCCCCGCGAGCTGCACTCCCCTCCTCCTCATGAAGTCCTCTAATATATTCAGTTAGTTCCTGTATGGCGCGAAGGGGAAATTCTAATTAAAGGGTGGGGGGAATTTTGACACATGTGAGGCAGAGATCAATATTTAGCACCATAATCAGCCATTCCTGATGGCTTGACGGTGTCACCGCGAGCACGCTGCAGCTCTCCATTAGAGGGCTTGAGAAGGAGCAGACGGGCAGGCGGGCAGGCAGCCGAGCAGGCAGGCTGCGGAGCCGCCAAACTCCCAGCCATTATGAATCAAAGCAAGTGATGCCTCTCATGCTCCACTTTGCTTTGCTTTTTATCTTCATTTATCCTCTTAAAGGAGAAAAGTGAACTCTGTCAGATTGGTTTGTGATGGGGGTGCAGGAGAAGTGGAGAAGAAAGGAAGAGAAATGTGACAGAGGGGGTGTGGTTGATCAGGAGGAAGTGCAGCTGTCAGGACTTTGGACGGTGAGATGATTGTAAGGTACACAGATGGTCCTGGTCCTCGTTTTGGTTTGACAAATATCTCACTTTAATTTCAAACAGTGGTCGAAGAAGCATTTGAATCTCTTACTGAAGTAACTGGCAAAAGCACACTGTGAAAATACTCCATTACAGGTAAAAATCCTGCATTGAAAATATCATTTAAGTAAAAGTTAAAAAGTATTATGAGCAAAATGTACCCACAGTATCTACAGTCACAGTACTGTATGTGTTGTATTATCATATGTTGTTGATGCATTTGACTGTTGTAGCTGATGCAGCTAAATTGATCCATTTTTCACAGTGTTGGCGAGTTCAACCTATAACAGTGTGTCATATCTTACCTGCTAATTGTATGTTTTGTGTGTAAAATCTCAATCTGCAAAGTGACAAGTAATTAAAGCTGTACAAAAAAGTTAAAATAGAATCCCTCTTGAATGTAAGCAGAGTTCATGCATGAAGTAGCATGACACGGAAATACTCCTCATTTGTATTTAAGTGCAGTATTTGATTAAATGTACTTAAAGCTGATTTCAAATAAAAATTCTTTTAAAAAAAAATGCAATTACTGTGTTCATTTTCCAAACAGATACACACACACACAGACACACACTCACACAAGCACATACAACACATTTGTGTGAACAAGGCTGCTCAGCTGACACGGATAGTGATAGTGACCACTGGCTCAGTATCAGGAACATGGTGTTGTTTCCAGAGGGCAAGGAGAGAGGGCGAGGGGCATGTGGAGGTGTGTGTGTGTGTGTGTGTGTGTGTGTGTGTGTGTGTGTGTGTGTGTGTGTGTGGATGTGCGTAGGTGGGGTTGGGGTGCGGGGCAGCCCAGCCCAGGGTGTCCCCTGTCTCCATGTGTCAGCCCATCTCCTTGTTCTTGCATGTCACTGACACACACGTGGGTACTTACCAACCCAAGTTGCTCCAATTAACGGCTGTCCCACTGCGCTGTCCGTTGTGCGGTGTGCTAGCCTGGGTGACAAGATATGGTCTGGGATCTGTCTCTCCAGTGACATAAGGAAGGAATTTTAAGAGGGAAAAGTGATGCAAACACACACCGCCTCATGCTGCGCCCAGATAGGTAGATAACAAAGACTCTTGCAAATGAGTGGCAGCAAGGAAGGCAGTGAGGATTCTCTAATTACTCGCTGCAATCTATCTAAGTCACTGGCTTTCTAATTTGATTTATCAGAATGCATGAAATCCCTTGGAATAATGCCCTTATTAGAAGGACAGAATTGACGGGGGGACAAGAGGTCCGCCGAGAGGAGGAGGAGAGCGGAGATTTAAGCATCAATTACAGTCAAAAGGAGAATTAATAGTTATTAATCCACAAACATGGCTACCGTTCTCTGTGCTACCTCTCTGCAGCCTGGAGAAAATCCCCTTCACACTTGCTCTGCCACACACGCACAGACATACACATACCAGCATAAAAAAAACATGCACATTCCTCTGTTGGTGCACATAAACACGCATGTGCACACCTAAAAACACACAGATGCAAACAAACGCACCCACACACATGTATTCATGAGTCGAAATGAGCAAATACAGGGGCGAAAATGAGCATCTAAAAAAACTGCATGTGAAATAGGAAGACAGTAACAAAGGCAAGACGCCATAAATACCTCTTAAGCTGGATGTTTCAGATTATTGTGCCCACCGGTAGGTCAGAGGTCTTTAACTCTTTAACTAAATTCTTGGCTGACAAATTCAATTGTTGTCAGTCTTCCAGGGCCCTCAATGTAATATGTGCATTTTGATTCAATTTGTCCTGCAAATACATACATATACATATTGTTTATCTGGTTATGGGCACAAAAAAATCAATACTTATATCTGTGCTTTGTCATTCCTAAGTGCATCATGAAATAGCAAGATATCCTTCTAATTGAATCCAACAAAACCACACAGATTGATAATTTTGTGCTATTAAGCTTTTGCAACATTTACAATGTCTTCTTTCTGCCTGTTGATGACTCTTGTTTGTCCCTTGTATGGAAAAAGAACATTTTATATATCTAAAAATTGAATTTAGAAAGGTCAATCTCTAAACAAATAACAATAAATCACAGATGAAGCTAACTTGTACCATTTCCAAAGAGAGGAATTCAAAGTACACAGGAACAGTTTTCATTAGCTCATATCATTAGTAAACAGAAAAATACTGCATTTTGCTACGTGAAGGACAGCTATTTTGTGTGAAAAATTACAATTATTATTCAACTCACCCTAATTAATTCATATGTTACAACAGCACTTTTTTTGAAACCCGCAAGGTCATATCACATGCACAAGAATAACAACAAAAGGACAGCTTGTCATGTTAAATAATTTAAAGAGCTGTGAAGGCAGCAATGCTGCATTAGGTGACACACTGCTCTGAGTTTTATGTTAAATCCTGTGGTTTTTGTTAAAGGGTTGCTGAGTGGCTGAAAGGAGAATGCCAGTGTGCTGTTGCCTTGCTGTCAGTCACACAGGAGCAGTATTTAGACAGGGAGCTGAGAGGTCTGCTCCGCTGCCAGCTTCTGCCTTTTAAACAGCCCTTTCCTCAGAGAGACAGCTTAGCACTGAGTGCCAGTCAACCTCGCCCGCCCAGCCCAGCCATACCCCCCCCCCCACCTCCATGCACACACGCGCACACACTTTGATAGCCTCTTTGCTAAAGAACAATTTGGCAGAAGGGGAGAAACGATCATGTATGGTCAGACCAAAAACTACAAATGGGTCCGTCCCCCTGTTTCAACAAAGTGGAGCAAAAGGCGTCTGGACAGCAGATTCATCAGCATTACTTGAATGGAGGAACAAGCTCATACAGCATTACGTGGCTGACAGGGAAGATGAATCTAGGCAACTCGGCGCATCGGGGATCCTCATAGGCCTTCAGTCATGGCCTGTGGTAAAGACTGAAGGATGGGAGAGAGGTTGTGGAGATAACACATCACGCTTGTCTACGTCCCATATTATGATGCTGTCCTGTAGAGTGTCTGGGACAATACTGTGTTAGCTGCCAGAGTGCCGTTGACATCATTGACAAACCTCTGTGGTGTCAGGCAGTCACTCACACTTCTACTGGGTGTCTGTCATCATGCTCAAACGGTCAGGCACTGACACCTTTTCACGTGAATGAAGATTCTCCAGTGACTGACAAAAAATAGTGGATGGCCTTTAAGGAGGAGAGAAAGACACAGCAAGAATAGCACCTCTCCTCAAAAGGAGAGACTTATAATTTGCAATAATGGCACACCAGCAGCTCTCAGAGAGAAAATTACAGGAAAAAGCAGATCTGAAATATCCTTTTAACTGGCAGAAACACATCCATTGTAGACAGAAGTCTTGTTTACTTGGTAAAATGGCATCAATTAGGAGCGGATGGCAAAATTAGCATATTCTCTTAATGGACTGGCCTTTCTTGTGCGGCGCTCTCACACTGATTGTATGGAAGGGACATGTTAAGGGAGACTGAGAAAAGGTCAGGTGTCTGCACCGTTCAGGTGATCATATTTTTCACCAAACAGTTGTGCATTCTCCATGGCTATTGTCATGTTATCCTGCAGCTGAGAGCAACATTGCAGTGTGCGGGGAAATTCGAATTCAAATCATTGCAGAAAATAAGTCACTCATTCTGACACTTTCAAGATGCTGGATGCGTAACCCCTGAGAATATCTGCTGTGCTTAAAATGTTCCATAATATAATGTTTTATTTAAGAATAATATGGGTCACAGTGTACAGCTTATTATTAAAGCGCACCGATAAATGTAGCTACTTTCAAAAAATTTTATTCATTAATTTCGGTGAAAATGCTGCCGCTAAAGTCTTAGTTATAGAAATGTAATAAAAAGGCAGCTCAGCAATACAAATCTGGAAGGCATGTGGCCAAAACTTGTGGGTTTACCTTCCTAATTAACGTCAGCACGCTGTTGGGATTCAAGAAAATCTTAAAAATCTGACAAAATATATAATCAGAAATGGGAAGAATTAACAGACAATTTGAAGCATCCCAGCACTGAGCTAATCAGTTAGAACGATTAGCCTGTTTATTTTCATTATTAATAGCCCCCCATCACTTTGGAAGCTAATTAATTCTTAAAATGATATTTCCTCATCAGTGCTGCAGTACGTATCTGAAGAAAGGCTCAGCTCCTCCCAGCCAGACCAAAGCCGCAGACTGCAAATTCTCTCCCCCCGTCCCCCACCCCCTCCTCCTCCCTTCCCTTGTGCCTCTGCTCCCACCACCCCAAATTGACTGGTCTTGCACAGTTGCAGCTGAACAAGAAAGGAATTGCTAGTGTCAAGACACAGTTTACAAATATGACATCTCCTCTGCCATGGCTGGAAATATGAAATATTGATTTATGTGCAGTAAAAGGTCTTATAAAAATGATCACATACACATGAGGGATTAATGCGCAGAAGATCAATAGAAATTTCATTCTTGACACTAGACTGTCACCTATGGTGAAATGCTAAAATAAAGAAATCAATATTATCTATGAAATGTCAAATTTATTATAATTATGTGGATGAAAGCTGGCCAAGTGGCTCCCAGGGGGCTGAGAGGGATAGGGTACCGCTCTCGAGCATCCCTCATGTCCCTCCTTCTCAGGCTGCCAATTTTGAGAGCAATATTGGTGTAAAGGGTTTTCACCCGTTATGTATGGCCTTGTTGTAACAAATTCCTCCTGGAATATTTAACTGTGGAGAGACTGACAATGGACAGAGCTGCAGTTCATAGCCTGCAGGTTGCGTAGTTAACAGCTGTTAGCTTTGGCACATATTGTATGACTCTGCCCTCTCGATTGAAACCTATTTGGCAGCTGCTGCTGACACAGACAAGTCACAGACCACTAAAGTACGACATCTCCGCATGCATCCTGGCTCAAAGATGACAGATTCAGACTGGCTATGTATTGATTTGAGGCTATTTAACGAGGAAATAATTGACACAAAGCCATAAACAAATCATACTAATCAAGAAAAACAATGCCATTTTCAAAATTATTTTAGGGAGGATCCAGAAAGTTTGCGAGCAAGCTTCTCCATATCCAAATGATAACAGCAGACTTCAGGCTTTATGTGTTATTGGGCTTCCTCAAATCCCTCTCAATGTTTTATTTGCTATTGCATTTAAACTAAGAGCTATTTGTGTTCATTCACTTGTTTTCCATGTCTAATTAATATCCTTTGAATGTGTGGGGATCAATTTATTTAATCAATGTTGGGTAGTGCCTCTGGCCTTCTAAAGGTCACTGAGATATGGAATGGGAAATCATCAGAGTCAGATCACAAAGGGGCGAGCAGGTAATTTGAATGTGGCAGGCAAACTTTGCATGTATGATCACACATTTCTGAAAAACTTATTTTCCTTTCCGCCTTCCCATTTCAGGCAATAGTCTTTTTTTTTTCCACCAGAGGCCCACTGTACACACTAGAGTGTGGCAGCTGTGTAATCCCTTTAACAACCGACGGGGCTATTAAATGAACCGGCGGTGCAGCTGCAAATAGCCAATAAAGCCAGCACAATATCATCCCTATTAAACAGTAATCTCGGCAGGCTTAAGAAGTTCTCTGAAAAATGGGAGGAAAACCATAACAAAATGTAATCAAGCAAAACATTGGGATTTTCCTCAACAAAAAAAGCCAAACAATTTTCACAGTGGCTTACATGAAAGATGTTGAGCAACAGCGCTCGAGCCTCAGAGTACTTCTCGGCCCCTTCAGGTAACCACGGTTCGCTGCCTTATCACGAATACAGAAGCGCACAACAAATAAAATGAGCCTGTCAATCGAAGCAATTTATCGCCACAGATATTAACAGAGAAAGGGAAACAGGGGAAAATAACAAATTGTGCAGTTACATTTTAAAAGTGACCAAATCGAATTCATAAGATCACAATTTGAGAGATAGAACCCAGTTTATATTTGCTCCCTTTCACCGGCTTATGTGCTCTGTCAGATGAAAGTGGAGCAGAGAGCCGCTGTTGATGGAGCCTTTGAGCCTGGAAGAGGAGGCAACGCAGCCTCTTGAAGGGGTGCCGGGGACAGCGATAACCAGGGAGGCCGCGGGAGCTCCCTCCGCTGCCGGGGGAAGGTGTTCCAACTTATCAGAGTCTGCACGCGGGGAATGATTACCCCTCTGCCGGACCGATTACTGCTGGCTCTCCGGGTCAAAAGCAGGCCAGGATGAAAGAGACAACTGAAGCCTCCTATCCTGCCTCCAATCATCCATTAGCACTCAGAGCGAGGGGCTTGTCTACCCCTCCACCCCCCTCGCACCCCCTCTCCGACATGGGCTTGTCAGTGTGGTGCATAAGAAGAAGAGGGACGTAATCACTGGCGGGACTCTCACTCACACCAGTGTCACGGAGGATAGTGTGGGGTCTGCAGAGGTAATTTATGGATCCCAGTATAAGCACTTCCTTGACATATTATTTATTCATTTGAGTTTGTTTAAGAACAATCCTCGTCATGTGCAGGGCGAGTCGCAGTGTTGAGCAGTGTTTACACTATTGATGTATGGTCTATATGCTGATCCACTCACATGAATAAGAACGTGAAGCAGGGCAGAAAGCACAAAACAACAGACACATCAAACAATCACTGATTGCAACACACACCACTCGAGGCTTCCCTCCTTTTTGTTTGCAGTATTCTAATAATGTAGGAAAACGCTTGCTGCCTGCCTGTCGGTGTATTTTTTCCCCACCACCTTCGCGTAAACACATTGTACTCTCTGTGCAATATCACTACGCACTTGACCAAACCACGGCAGCCTGAAACTGTTCTACTGGCTCTCGGTGAGTGAGATGCTACATTTAAGAGTATCTACATTTAATGCTTCACTCTGTATGCACTCCCCAGCCACCGTGAAGTTATGGATGGACAACGGGCTGGTGTAGCACAGCTGACCACACTCACCTCTGCCTATAACAGCACAACCCTTCAGATTAAGGTCAGTGCTTCAGTCAGCTACCTCTCACTCTCCTCTCTTTAATACCAGGAAAAAACTCCAAGCCAATTGCTAGTGGCATCTCTGATGAACACAGTGTAAAAATGTGTCCCCCTATGCTTCCTTGCACAGGTCAGTGTAGGGGTCTTTATATTACAACAGAGTAATGCCTTGCTCAGAAACCCCAATCGTGTCATTCCACTGACCCATCTATTTGGTGGTATGGAGAGCTGGGTCTCATGGGAGCGGGTCTGGCTATGTGAATTTGGGACAGATGCGCGTGAAAGCTGTGCCGCCTCACCCACAGGTAAGCTAAAAGAAAGGCTGCAGGTCAGTCCTGAGAGAGGAAGCGTGAACGCTGCCATTTACAGGCTGCAGTCACACAAACACAACACCTGCTCAGTTTCAGGTTTCAGGCCAACATAGACAAGTCAGTAATGCGCAAAGAAGACTGAAATTTACTGAGGAAGACCATGTGATACAGACTGAAATATCTGAACAACTATTAGATGGACTGACCTGAATTATTTTGTTCCCCAGAGGATGATCCCTGCTGACTCTGGAGATGCTCTGACTGTCATCTTGCACCTCCATGACAGATACGTTTGCGGTTTTCAGTGAATTTTGACACACAAACATATTCCCTTCAGGATGAATTGTGATAGCTTTGGTGATCCCCTTACTTTTCATATAGCTGCATAACCAGGCCAATTTTTTTAATGTGTCCCATTTATTTATGACTAAATTCCTGCCAAACCTTCCCATCAGCCTTGCTCACATTTTTTGTTTATAGCTAATTAGCAAGCGCCTGAATGCTACATGCTAAACTAAGATCGCAAACATAGCCTTGGCCTGCAGAGTTCCCGTGATTTAGACTGTTTCTTGGAGAATAAAAGGATAAAAGGAAATACAAGGCATCAGATATGTTGAAGGCAATACCGCACCAACATGAAGTCTCACTAAAGGGCTGAGTGCTTTATGCACATTTCCTGACATGGAATCAATCAGATAAACCCTAATATGACTGATAAATTCTAATCATGACTTAAACAGCAATTCAGAGTGTCCATCTTCATCCCATGATGCATATCTTTATTGAAAGGGATGATATGTATCTTCCAGGCTGACACTGAACCTATTAGCAGCCATCCATTGAATTGCAGAGCAATAATGTTGCCTACATGTCAAGGGTGTAAAAAGATGTGATCCCTGTTCTGCATTTAGGAGATACCGGGCCAGTTTCCGACTGAGTGCTTCCTATCTCATAGAAAGGCTCAAAATCAGCCTTCACGTTAGGAGAGATAAGAAGTGACCTTGGCCTTGTGAATTTGAGCAGACAGAGCACATGAGAAACAGAAACCTGCGCTACTGCAGTCATAAAATATCTGAGTAAAATCTTAATGCTGTTGCTCCTTCTGTTTTGACCACGCATAATAAAAATGTTTTTGCTAAAACCGAAAGGAAGCACATTCATCATTCAGCGTCATTCAGATGACAGCGCAAGTTGAATGAGGTAACAAATTTGTGAGGCCTTCACAAGCAAAGAGGGAGAGCTCACTGCGTGGAAGGACCTGTGGAAATGCTGTTTTCAATGATCCAAAGCATCTTGTCTTGTCCTTTTCACATGCTTCCAATGAATTATGTATCTGCAGTGATTTATGGTGCGCCATGCTCAACCCTCTTCCTCTCCCTCAATGTGGAATCCTACATGGATTTTTCACAGGGAGGCAACTGGGAAAACCAAAATTGCTCAATTTAAGGAAGTAATTAAAACTGTCCACAATCAATATTTATCTTTAGACGGACCCTGGTGGGGGTTTAGTGCCTCACCATCCCCCCACCCTGGCCCATGTCTAACCCTATGTCCCCCTGCTCTTCTCATTGACAGCTGTTCAGCTCCGACAAATAAAGCAGAAACAGGAGCAAGCTGCTCCCACTCAGGACTAAAATGACATGTGTCGTGAATAATAACGGCGGTCATATGTGATCCAGCACAAAACACGTTGAGGAAGTTTAGTTGACTATACAGATCAATTTGCTTGTCTATCTATAGAGAGAACTTGCCCTTCATTGTGTATTTATCGCAATTATCAGCTGTAATTCTAAAACAGCCAATCATCATTTTCTCACAAACTGACACATTTCGATATTATGAAACTTTCGAAATTCATGAATAATCAAAAGCTGAGCACTCTCCTCTTCTGATGCTATGCTGCCGGATAATTAGTTTGACATTATCCTCTCACCTGTGCACAAGTGGAAGCAGGAGAGCAACACGGATTCCTAGAATGATATAGAAAGCAGAAAGCTAATATTCCTGCTAAAAATAATTTTAAATAGGTTGAATGAATTTGTAACATAATGCTTGATTAGGTCTTAATCTTAACCCAAAAAAATAAAACAAAGCTGTTTATTCAGTGTGTTTTTCCCTCACCCCAACATTTTTCTACTTTATGTTTATGATTGAACTTATTTTTCTTTAGATTTAACTGAATAAATTTAGTACATGGAGTCAACGTAAAATATTTTATGTGACTGATTACTTCAATTTTCTGCTTGATCTAAGTTTTTTAGTAATATGCATCATATTAATTGTTCATAACACACTACAATGTAGTTGTAAGCAGATGTAATGGATTAAAGACACTTCATTCGTTACCTTGTCAACAGACGTTTAACAAAAAGCAAACAAACCAGAAATTGCAACTCAAAGTCCATTTACTATATTTCTTCTGGAAAATTCAAAATATACTAAATACTTCAAATTATAAGAATGCCTCAAAGAAGAAGCTATAACTGATGACAAATCCAAAAATGTCCTTAAATCTGCTGAAAACACTTTTCTAATTTGTTACACAACAGTTCATGTTTGTGTACTGCTTATGAATGCTAAACAGGGCTGTTAAAGTAAAGTCTTGATCAGTCGACATTAATGTGTGTGTCCATCCACTACCTTTATGTCAGCTGGTTTGTAAAGATAAACAGCTGGTGGCGCTAACTTTCCAGGTGTGTACCATTAAATCACTGCAGAAGAAGAGGGCACACCAAAATAACGTAATTAAATGAGCACCAGTCAAACCTCAAACACAGAAAAACTAAGATGGAAATATGGCATTTAAGTCTGTTTCATGTATTAATGTGAGGAAGGTTACAGTATGACCCCTCCACACAAATCTGACGCTCAGTGCACGTTTAAGTCACATGCTTCATGTCATCCCACTCGGGTTTCGTTTGTGCACAAATTAAACTGTGCATGAAAACAGGTGGATGGAAACCCACCTACATACTGTGTATATAGTACTCTTGTCTAGACTGATGAGCTCTTTATATCAGAGGCTAAAATCCACAATAGTCCAATAAAAATCACTCACATTAACCCAACCATGATAAAGGGTCACTGAAGGACGACTTCCATCAAACAAAGTAACCTCGAGTCCCCAGACTGATATATCACACTTTAATTCAATAGAGGGTATTTACTCGCAATCAGTTTAGTAAGGTGAAACAGTCATGTAAAACAGAAGAGCGGTGGCATGACAGTTTGGTTACACTGTCTTCAGAGACCTCTTGCTGCAGGCAGAAATCATGTCTCTGTCATTCTATATCATCAATTTTAATTATCCTCACAAGTGCTCATTCTGCTTCGGGCGGCAGTGGGAAAGGCAAAATCTGGGAAAGATTCCTTTAATCTATTTGGGACGTGAAGTGTGAGGTGAGACCTCTGTCTGTCACAACCCCCCCCCGCATGAAAACCACGCCACCTCGCCCCAAAACCACACATGCACACACACTTAATGGGATTGTGCTTGGGTGCACACATACAGTATGAGGATCAAATGCAAGCGTGCAGTCCACAAAAATGCACGCATGCTAAGTGTAGAAATGAGTCCTTTATCTAGTTTATCTGTTGTTACAGTGAAAAACTTCTATTTTTTCCTGTTTTCCCTCTTTTCCTCTTCAATGTTGTTTCTTGTGTTGTTGCAGAACCCCGCCAAGAGTCAACCAGTAGGTCAATATAGCAAAGGTCACGCACCTCCTTGCCAATCTCCTGCTGTAACTGAACACCACACACATTTAGTGATCATTATGACATTCCCAGTTCCTTCTGTCCTCAATAACTTGGCAGGGGTCTCACTGGCCACTGCCCCCCTGCTGAGTTAGACCACCTTCTGTCTACCAGCAGTTCATACAGACTGCTCAGTCACTGTTTGTGGGGTTTTCTAATTGGGTAGCTCTGGGTTGTACTATTGGCTTGATGCGAGTGCAGTGACACTGAGCTCTGGGTTTGCAGGGAAGGACTGTTGACTGGAGTTGCGATCAACCCCAGTTGACTGGGGTTGATCCTGAAGATGAAAGAATATTTTGGTTTCTCTGCTCATCATTACACAGTTAGGATTAGGTAAAGGTAGAAGTCCTTATGCCTAATAAAAGGCTATATGGCAGTACTGGATGGTTCTGAAAAACCCAAAATCATGTTAAAGGTCTACTATGGAGGATTTCCCTAAACAAAAATTAAAACAGACTTATAAAATATTTAATGTCTCTCAATCTCAATCTTTTTGTTGTGTTCGGGACATTTCTGTGTGCAGCCCCCAGCCGATAACAGCGCTCAGGTGAGGTCGGGACTTCATGAAAAGGTAGCGAACAGGTGCCAGGCTTTAAGCAGCAGATATCCAAGAAGATCCAAAAAAATGGTGGACACACGCTGAAAAAAACGCTAATATAGAGAGGCAAAATACCAAGCAGACAAAGCTCGGTCCAAAATGAGAGTTAATGCGGGGTTTTACCTGCTGGCTGAACTGCAACCATGATTACTATGGTTACGTGTGGGAAAAGATTGTGACTATGGTAAATAATTCATGGTTAGGGGTGAGCATGAGGGGACGTACACCACAACACAGGTAATGTTGGCCTAGCTTCTTGCGGCGCACGCTGCCTCCTGCACTGGCACTGAAGGTTGGCATCAGACATAAATCTTTGAGGGTGAAATCATCAAATATGGAGGGTAGTAGGCTGAGAAGATAAAAGGGCAGGTGCGTGCACACTTCACATACCTCATCTTACGCTAAACATATTACTGGTTAATATTAGCCTTCAGAGATGTCTTTGGCCTGAAGATGATTCCAGTATCCTTACATCTGTAGCGACAGGACAGAAAAGTTTAAGAGCCCTTCTCTTACTTATAGCTTCAGTCTTATGATGTAACATTCAATCATTATAGGAAAGCGGTGGTATTTCTTGGCTGTTCATGCCATTATTTACTATACAATGTCTGACGCTCAGTCAGACCTCCAGTGATTGGAAATCTGTAGCACAGAAGTATACAATATGGTTAAATCCAACTGAGGCAAATTGCATGCATTTTTAGGGATCATTAAGCTATTAGCATCACTAGAGGGGGCAGAAAAACACTTGAAAAAATTTCTGCTAATTGCAATCAATTTCTCTTTCAGAGAAACTTCTGATGCCTTCTGGTAATCTGCTCTTCATGGATTTCAGGTGGGGCTTCATGGATCTCATCTTAACAACAACAGCGTTGTTGGCCACTGAGAAGGGATCTGCTAGAACACATCTGAGGATATGCAGATAAATATTGCAGTTTACCGCAAGAGCTGTGCAGGTGCTGCTCTGCATACAGCCTCGGCCATAAAGCGCAGGCAGGAATGACCCATAAAAAGACATAATTAATAGAAAATGGGTAGCCTATGATTGGCAACCGCTGAAAAGTGAAACAGCGTGAGGAACTGATAATGAGTTCAGGCACTGGTGAAAAATTTCCTTCGCTCCAGGCTGAAAAAGAAAGGTACCTCCCCATCCATAAAAAGAGAGGATAAAAGAAATAAGTTCGAGAAAATCACTGGCCAGCTTTAATGTTTCACTCTGTCAGCTGAGTGTCAGGGATTTGCTGTCATAAAGATAGTGAAAGCTCAAGAGCTGGTGCTTACCAAGAATTAATCAGTTTAGGTTTTGGTCCTGAACATAAAATGTCAGACATTGCCTCTCAACTCTTGTAGGTGATTTCTTTGAGCCGAACAACACAATAATCCCACTCTCACTTCTATTGAAGGTCAAAGTTGGTCAGTGAGCCAAGAAATACCATATCAGAGCTTCCTTCCTCCTCAATTGCTGCGAGTATAAATTACAGAATTAGTGCATTGATTGCAGACTATGGCGTCGAGCAATCACTTTTACAGCTGTGACAAGATTATTTTATCCTACTTTTCCTGTATTATTATATGTTGTGTTTGAGTTATTCTGCCAGCATGGGAAGTGACAGCTTGAATTTATTCAATAAAGCGGGGCAGTTAGGGAAGCCAGTGAGGCAAAAAACAGAAGACATGGTATGAAGGAGAGAGACGGCGTTCCTGCCTGCGAGCCTGCCATCCGAAAATAAAGAAAGATATCTGCCCAAATAGAGCGCTGATCAATACATTCATACAAACACAAGCACATCATTTGTTACAGTAAATCTTGGGCGATAACCTCACGGTGATGCACATGGGAAACAGCAGGAGTGAGGAAAAAAAGACATCATAAATTACAGATAATAGAGTTTATGATGATTTGTGATACGGCACATAAACTGGAAATGCCCTGTTATGTTTCATTTCATATTTGTTAACAAATTACAATACATCAAAATAGACAAAAAAAAAAAAAAAAAGAGAGAGAGAGAGAGATGAAGGTAAAGAGTTTTTGACCACTAGTAATTTTGGTCCTCACAATGTTTGTGTCTTCACAAGTACTCACGTGCACAAGCACGGACATGATGTGATGCACATTTCTGCAGCCTGCAAACGGTTGTAAATTAGCAGTTGTGGCGGTAATTCGCAATGAAAGTTGGGCAGAAGAGCTCTCGACGTGTTTGCTAGGCCTTGATGATAAACACAGACGCCGCTGTTAGTGAGAAACACTGAACGTAAACAAAATTCACACAATGAACTCCACAGGGCGCCGTTAAATAAGTCAAACCTGAGAGTGTCTAGGAAAAGGTCAGATAGGTCTCAAACTCTTTTAAAAGATCATCCTTAATTATTCCAAGTTGTTTTCATACTTTTGGCCATATTTTCTGTGGGTTGGAAAAACACGTGCATGAAACAAACACTTGATTACTGTGCACAACTACAGATTAAGCAAGGCGTCAAATTTGAACCACTAATTCTGTCTGCAAACTCTGATGGATTTTGGTAATCATTCTTTCCCGTTCACCTTTGTTTTCTTTTCCAAATAAGTACCTGGGAATTTGTTTAAAACCTGCATTCTGTTGTTGTTTTAGCAAAGCGGCGTTTTCAGTGAACTTGGCGAGTAAATTGTTATTGTACAGATGAGATAAAAAGATAAGGTACATAAGAATGCAACTGAAATTATTCTTTAAGGGCAACTGACTATAAAATGATAGTGTGGGTGATGATGAATCATGCTTATGGTATTACTTCGTCAAATGCGTGCACAGACACAAGCACAGAGACTACACACCCACAGCACGCACAGCGAGCACCCTCGCACAAAAATGTGTGGCACGGATTAAAGTTGAACAAGAAACAAAATAAATATATGAGTTAACATGTAATAAAAAACAGATTTTTGCCTCCCATAAAAACAATAATTTGACTAACTGAAGATTCATGCTCTTTTGTGCTGCAGCAGCTGGTCGAGTAAAAAAGCAATAATACACGTGTACTGTGATTGATGTAGCTTCCCATTTATAATATAATTTGTATTGGTTTTCACTTTTTCCCAAAGTGCTTCAAAATTATAAAAAAGGTAAAGTGCATTAAAGCCAGTACAACAAGAAGACAAACTACAGACATTAAACAAAGGGAAATTTAGACCTATATATTACGTACTTTACAGATTTCATTACCACAGATTGGCAACCCTTTACATGAGCTAGCATTGGGAAAAAAACAACCATTTTTAGAGTCATACTGATTCCTCAATGACCTGTGAACAAATAGACAAATGCATGACTCTACAATAGCTGATAATAACCTACGATGAATATCTAGGAACAAGCCTGCTAAAAAAAAGGCATTAAAAACTGAGGCAATGCCTCCGTCTGCACATGACAGACAAGCATCTTCGGTCTGCATTGCATCAAAATGACAGGACCCAACACGAGTAATCTGACACATCTTGATCACAGCACAGTCCTGATCTTTCTGTCACACTAGGGATTAAAACAGAAACACTGGGCTAACAAGGGTCAGATATGAAATTTCAAGGAAGTGACACATGACAGGACAAACAATTAAGTGTCAGTACGCTGACCTTGGGGCAACAGTTTTTACACCATGACCCTCTATGCATTAGTCATTCCACCAGCAGCATGGAGGGAGGGAAAGGGGAGCCTCACTGCTCTTGCTCATCCGATGCCACAAGCCTAGTGTTGTTCATTGTTTAGTCATTATGATTAAAAGATGTACAGCACTATGGAAATGGGAGGGCTTGTGATTTGTCTTTGTCCGGTCAGCCTCCTACAGCATTCTGCCCGAGTTGCAGAGGTGCAGCTCAAGGTAGCTGTGATCTTTATATAGCACACACAAGCACGGATCACGCAATATATGAACACTCACGTCATTGCGTTTCAGAGGTCATAATATAAATGAAGATGCGATTCTCTCCTTGTTTTGGTGCTCGCCGTCCAAGAAGCAGATTTTTAGCATTTGGCTATTTTAAAAAAGGGAGTTCTTCACTGGAGGAGTCTCTATCAATCTTAGGATGTTTCTACTGTGGAAACTGTACAACCACACTTCGGAAATCAAGGATGTAATTACTCATGCAGAAAGTACAACGTGAAGGAGGAGAAAGCCATGTTCTGCTGAGCATTGCTTTTAGAGGAGGCGACCAAACAAGCAATGGTAGCGCTGTAATCAGTCAAACCCGACTGCTAATTCTTCAGGTGGCGAAGACCACAGCGTTTTTACCTCTGAAGTATCAGTGTCCCTGTTTCCCACAAACTAGTCAGAGGGCTTCCCTTTCACATGTTCCAACCCCGTCTGCGACCCTGAAGTTCTTTACCTGGAACGTGTACACTTCTTAATGCTTCAGATAATGCATAGAAGTGAAGGATAAATCAGAAAAAGAAAGAAAATTCAAACAGCTACTGTAGAAAAAGCTGCTGTACTATAAGAACGTAACGCTTCTCCTTTTTTTTGCTGTCCCAGCCTTTTATTCCACCTGTTGAACATTTTAAACATTAACTTGTTTGCTTATTATTATTAGCATAAAACTTTATTCAGAATAACTTCCTCAAAGAACTGAATAATGACCAGTAATACTACTGCCTTGCACATAAACAAATATCAGCTAATTAATCATTAATTTCTAAATGTGTTTTTTAATCATCATAGACATTGGCCAGCATGGTCTAATTTCTCTGTGACAGCTGGTGATGCTTTCCTGTGATTCACGGTAATCCACTTTTTATTATGAAGAAAATACTGGTATTTTTTTATACAGCCGGGGAATGAATAAATATTGTACGTGGCAGGGACATATGGTCTAAACAGAGCAGAAATGACAAGCCAAATTTCAGAGAGAAAATTCAGTGCTTACCACTTACTTACTGTCCTATCTGCAAATGATTTAACTGTTTTATTAACTTAAGGATGGAGAAGATAAATTAGAAATTGTAGGAATGTTTAATTAAAGCTCTATAATTAAACAAATCTTTTGTTTCCTTCATAGTTCTTTCATTAAGTATAGAGTGTTGTCCTCTGTTTTAGGATTACTGCTGACAGATTTGAGAATGAGACTACATCACATTCAGACAAATAAATGGATTAAAACTTTGGACATCTCACAAAGAAAATGGGGACAGTCGGCATGAACAAATGAAGCAAAGCCAACTGTCACAGTGGATAATATCCTCTGTTAGCAGGCGCAGCTGCAAGCAATATTTACTGAAATGATACAAAATCCCAGACACATATATTAACATTTCATGTAATAAGATAACACACATCATGATTAAGTGTAAGCACTTTGCCTCATACTGTAGTTTACCTGCGTTGATAATGCATACTTTTATGTAAATGAACATGACATGACCCAAATCTGCTCTGCGCAAATGAATGTATTTTACCTTTAAGATAAGATGTTGCATATCCGCCAAGCCGCTGGTGCAATGTGTTAACAAGAAGGCATAGCTGAGATTCAGGGGCTACAAAGTGGCATAAATTACAATAAGATGAAGATGCTGAGCAATTCTCCTACTAAATGATTTCCATAAAAAGCATTTATTATTATTCTATTAGTAAGAATTGTATTTTCAAGGTGCAAAACAAATGCCATTACTCATCTGTGGTCTCTGGTGAAGCTGGCTGCACCACTGGAGGAACTTGTTCAGTAAAATTAGTTTGGGGCCAGTCAGACTTCAATAACGCTTTCTTACCTCGGGTACAATCCCACAATCCTGCACCGGAGGAGGGGGGGCATTTAGATTTTCTACGTCCTATTTCTGTCTTTGAGGTGAAATGGAATCAAAGCGTTCATTTTCTTTTCTTGAAGAATGCCAATTTTTACAGAATAACTTATAACTTAATGTTGCACAGGCAGAATGTATTTTGATAAACCAGCTAATTCCAGTACAGCAATATCTATTTCTTCAGTATAATCTGGAGGGCAAAATTTACTGAGAGCAAATAAAGAAAGACAATACAGAGAAATCCTGACAAATGTAAACCATACAAAGAGAGGATACCAGGCTTTGCAAATGAAAACAAACAAAACAAACAAACAAATACACATAAGTTTAAGAAGCAGATAAGTGGGGTTATGACCGCTACAATATGAAGCGGGGACGTTGACTGGATGGAAACAGGGGACTGGGGACACCTTTTTTTAAACTACTTCTCCTGCAAACAGCATTATCTTGATTAAAGTTTAATTAAGGATCACATTTGGCTGTGCCTTTCATAGCGATCTACATGAGCAGATTTCCTGGGGCTTAACTCTATCGCTGGGAAAATCCTCCTTTATTACTTTCAACCTGTTGTAAAAGCTGTTGGCACGGAGGGACGGCTGCCTCATTCACTGGCCTTGTTTGCTGCTGGAAAAATCCCGAGTCTCAGGAGATCTCCCCACAGTGGTTCAATTTAATATCTGTCCTATCACTACAAGGCTCGGGCTCATTATTAATGATACTATTCATTAATTTCTTGTTGGGCTGATGTTATTTATTAAAATATTAAAGAAAGCTCCTGAGACACTCTCACGTAATGAGGGATGTGTCCTCCTTCCACAAACCCCCTCCTCCCTCCCTCCAACCCCCCTCTGCTGGATGGATGGTGGGTGGAATTACCCCACTCGGACGCTGCTAGCCTGCACACCCTCATTAGTCGTTCTCCAGGGCTGAGTGACACCATAAATCCATTCTACACATCCACCACCGGCAGCCATATACAAACGCACACCGCTTGCCTCGCCCCGTTAATGAGCCATTCCCATGCACGGGGAATTGACTAGTGTCCATCCACCATAACTGGACAGTATTTTTTGGAAGAGCTAAATTGCAGCCTTGGTATGGATTTAGGGCGTTGGAAAACAGTTTCACTTCTCATTAATAAACTATCATGTTATAAACTTGAAATTGAACTGATTGGCTGTGTCTACAGTAGTGAACAGAGGGGTGTTGATTGTTCAAGCAGCATTACTTATAAAAGCCTGTAGACATGATGTGAGGAGAAAGCTATTTTTACACCAGATTACATATAAAGAATGCCAGAAAGAGGATTTTATTATCTATAAATAATACATGGTATAATAACACGCAAATGTTAGGATAAACAGTAACTACTCTGAAGTGCTGAAGTACCATGTTGACAATCTTAGGATGAAGAATGTCTACGATTTTGCCAAATGCAAGATAACTAAAGAAAATCACAGACTCCCATGTCACACACAGAATGAGAAAGTCTGAAGTGGTTCAAGAGGCCTGAACGTTACAGCTTATATTGCACTGGCACCTTAAATTTGTGCATGTTGCCGGTTTCAAAGCCCTAGTATTAATGGTTACACACAGAAATCCAAGAATCCATTAATCATAATAATTAATCTGATCCAATTATATTGCAAAGAATATAACAAATTGCAGGGAAAAATAATGATCTATCACTGCCATGTCATAGGGATATGGGACTAAAGCAGTAATTAGACAGAGGGATTTTAAATAGTACACACCGAGCGAGCAGCTGATGGGTCTACTGTTTGAATCTGATGATGTAATTAGAGACGAAGTTGAACACAGTGTTTTTGCTGGTTCAACTAATGAAGGTCTAGCTGGAGGTTTAACCAGCTTTTTAGATGCAAGATGTACAAGTAATTAATGTTTTGTGACAGTAAGTGCAAAAATGAAACTGTTGTTGGGTGAGATGTGGACTTTCAGGTCATTACATAGGATTCCCGCACAGTCACTTAATAAACTTTTACCTTGAACGATTAGAAAATACGACATGCAGATTTCACGCTGAACGTTATGCTGATTTAAATATAGCACAGGATCGCTATGTGCGGTGTGTGATAGGAATGCAGCAAAAAGCTTCAGACTATGACGACTTTGAACCACGAGCACAAACACATCAGGCGCTTATCACGGCGGCTAAAGAGCGTCCAGCACAAGAAGACCTCAGTGATGCTCTGGAACGTGTGAGGATGCAATAATGTCCACAGAGCAGGTTAATCCTCATCCGATACACAGCAAATCAAAACACCATGCACAAGTCATCCCAGCACTATATGCAGTCTGTACAACATTACCCAGTAAGCGCAAGTAAGACATCCTTAATAGTGAACAATAAAACTGCATATGAAAATAAACAGCCGAGAAAAGTAAAGAGAGTGAGCGCTCTCTATAAAAAGCCCTATAGAAATCCTCCTCTGCTCCCTGTTATGGAAGTGTTGGCTTCTCATGAGTACAGAATTAATCACCTGCCTGCCTTCCTGGTCTCTGCACTAGGACCCGAGGACAGAGGTAATAAGACAGGCCCTTCAGGGACGCACTGACGAGTATAAATATCAGCTGCTGTGCATATGTAAATCACTCCCGGATTTATTTATTTTTTTAATTTCTTCTCAAAGGCTCAAGTGTGCTAATATCAAATAGCAAGCTTTGAGGGAGTGTTTAATGGCTGTTAGTGGGTGGTAGGGAGCGGCGGAGTCTGGAGCGGGAGCCCGTTCATGAGTAATTAAGGGGTGTTTTGCTAAGCATAAATAATGCTGTTTGTATTGGCCCTATGCAGGAGTGGAGCGCAGAGAGAAGAGAGGAAGAGGCTTGGGTGGGGGTGGAGGTGAGGTGGGTGGTGGGGGTTGGTGTTGGACAGACAGGAACAGCAGGGGTTAAACCCCTCAGCACACACCTCTCCTCACCACTCTGCACCTCTTAACGCAACACGCAGTCATGGAGGAGGCTCATTTGTTCGTTCTATACCACTCAGCATTACTTAAAGAAAATTATTGTTCATGAGGATCACCGTGACGTGGGGAGAATTACAGTGTTTCTTTTCACTAAGCTCCACACTCTTGATAAAAGGAGTTGATAAAATAAATGTCATTGCTGGGATAACAACAGTAATAAGCACTAAAACACTGAAGACACGCAGCTTGTGTGCTAAACTACAAATGCAGCAACGAGAGCACTAATACGACTTTGTGTTACTTTTCCTCGAGACAAACTCACCTGCTGCAACCCCAATTTTGACATTGTCACACTGGTTACCTGTGCATTATAGAGGGGATTTTAAGATTTTTCTAGAGGATTTTCCTGAGGACTGAGGGTTATTATGTCATTGCCTTTAAACCACAAAAGCTTTGGAGGAGGCCTGAGATCAGACATGCAGGATCATAAATTCTGCAATAAATTGTTATCTTTACTGAAACGATGCTTCTCCTCATTTTGTTTGCAGACAGCATTTTGTAGCATTGTTTTGAAAAGTGTTTCTGAACAATCATTCATTATTATTGCTATTAACAAATTGGCATTTTATCCTTGCATGTTACTTCTTCTGTGGGTATCACCTGCCTACACCTATTACACCACGTTAACTTAACAGTATTATCAAGAGGCTTTTGCAACAAATTCACCATAAGAAAAATGGAATCTGACCAGTGTGTACTCTAAGCCACGTGAGAGGAGGTGATCTTCACCAGGGTAGGAAATAGAGTTATTTCCTCACACATTAGTAGAGGAGCTGACAGGCCATAGAATGTACTGCACTTGAGCACACTAATGGTCAGTGAGTAAACCACCCCGCCCCCCCAGGACACCACCTCTGCAGACGCCAAAGGAGTAGAAGCCATTTATAGATCCTTCCTTCTTGTCTCCTCTTTCTAACATGTTCACCTGCACTTAAAAATGTTCAGGTATGTGCTGCTCCACTTGATGTCACCCACAAACACTTGCGATTTAGACTTAAATCAGAGTAAGTTTTTACTCATAATTACACCAAGATTTTGGCTTTATTGTTCCACAACACAAAACATTTATCACTCACATGAAATATGGCATTAATACAATTAACTCAGCAAGTGGATTTACCATGAGAGGAAAAACAGAGCTCCAGAGGATATAAGTGATTCTAAACAGTGCTCTACTTTATGAGACCGCAATCCAATATTTCCTCTAACAAAGAGGGAATACATATCCCTCCCTCCTCCCCCTCCGCTCAGTTTTAGGTGCCACAAAGGACTACACTCTTGAAGAGAAACAGACCCACAATATAGGCTTACAAGTTCCTCTGGGTACAATTATACCATATCTCCGCAGTAACAAGTGGCTTAGGTAAGGGGGACGAGAGGACAACCTCTTGAGTGAAACAATTTAGCTGTCATGAGTATGTGGCAGGACCCAGTCCTGTTTGGGAAGCAGGCTGATCCCCAGAGTCACGAGATAATCGCGTCCAGCCAAAAGAACCAATAAATCAATCTGGTTTAACAACCACATTTCAAAGACCTCTGTTTCGCGCTATCAACAAAAAAGAAACATCAGTGTTTGCCTTTTGAAGCAAGCCCCAGTTATTTTTCACCATGACACCCACAAACTCTGATATTATTTCTCTAAACAATTCTCAGTCATCAAGCTAATTAAAATCATACATTTGCCGCAGCTGATGATGCCACAAATCTGCTTGATAAAAACAATCAAACACAGCTAAGAGAATCTAACTTTATTCCACTATCACCTCCATGGTCATGCACACAAAAGACTTGTTTATTCATTAGACTTCTAATAAGCGGAGGTATCAGAGCAGGCGCATGCTGGGATTGTTTGTGACTCACCAGGAGGTACTGTAAAGCTAACAGGGACTGGCAGCACCTGTGCCCCCACATTCCAGCTGCCAGCACTGTGCTGCGGGGCCCAGGAGAGGCACATTAGCCGGGGTTGCGGCTGGAGCTCCACTAGCCCGGTCATGCTGGGGAAATGTCAGCCGCGAAACCAACCAGGTCCACTGAGCCCTGAGCCTGGCTCTGGCGCCCAGCATGACTCTGACATGATCACGGACGGCGGTTGTGACACATGTAAGCAATGACTCCACACAGCTATCTGATCAGCATTACGCCACTGTCAGAAGGCTCTGACTACAGGAGTGTGATGAGAGCTGTGATAGGGCTCCCTCTCTCATATGGGTCAGAGACGGAGGTGGCCGGTCCACCTCCCTGCAAGTACTCTTTTACTACACACTTCCTCCTCAGTATCGGCAGTATTTGATACGTACGAAAAGACTTGAGGAAAAGAAATATCAGAATTTCATTTACTCCTTTATTTACATTTATCAATCTATCTATTTCTCACTTGATGTATTTATTTTTAATGAACACAAGTAGGATTTAAAATCCACCAGGAGCAAAACAAGCATTATTTGTCATAAGCCTGTGTGTGCATCAACCATCAATCATTGCCATCACAATTGCTACAGTCTGCTGTCAGGGCCTATTACCGCTGAATTCATTTCCCTCAATTAATTCAAAATCTAACCCCTTGGCAACCACCAATGTATGTTTTTTATATCCATCCACCCACCTATTTGTCAAAATGGACTCAGTGACAGTACAGTAATGCATTCATTCTAAAAATGAGAAACAATAGTGCACACATATCATTAATTAACTCAACATTTAGAAAAGACAAATATACACCAACAGCAGCTCTGCATACACTATGGTTGCCACTCTAGTCAACATTTTAGACTATATATTACACTTGTTAATGTATAACCATTGGTATTTTTTTTAACAAAACGGGAAAATTTTGATTTCAGAGAGGACTTGCTGTCTGATAATAATGTTTGCTGACAGCACTCACCTTTGATTGAACTATTTTTCTGATGACAAAGAGCTTGTGAAGCCAAAGCCCACACACGAGATCCCATCAGTTAAGTAAGACCAGACAAAGAAATGTCATCAGAGTGTATTGCTGTCTGATCATTTGCCTTATCTAAATCATCCTCATACACACAGAGACATGAACATAAACAGCAAATAAAGAGTACATAATTAATAAACAGCACAAAGCATAGCTATCCTTATCGGGGAGGATACTGTATCCTATTAAACAAGTGTTTTGTCTCGAGGAGGACAAGGAGACTTTCATGCCTAAAATGCAGTGTTTAAATTAATTAAGTGTGAACAAGATTTAACTTCAGGATATCATTTGAAAGTATAATTGCCCTTATAGAGATTAAAATGAACTCGGTGGGCTGTGGTGTCACCCCACTGAGCTCCCCATGTTGGGAAATGTCCAGTTTTAAAGATTAATTTGCATCTTTGAGGAGAAAGTCTTCATCTCAATCTTAAAGGACGTTAAAAGAAGAAGAAGAAAAAAAGAAACTTGCTCACAATCAGATGCCACTTGACTAAAATGTTCACCATGCAGAATCCACGATTACATTTTTTCCTGTGCATGATTCCAATCACTTTAGCGGCTGTGCAGGGAGCATTTCACCGTGCATATTAATTACACAGGAGGCTTTGTCATGTGAGGGTCACAGCAGCCGTGCTAGCTAAGCTGGGTCATTTAAACTGGGAGTGCAGCTTTGTGAGCCTGCTGTGCACATCACGGCCTCAGTCAGAAGGCAAAGACCTGCAGAGATAGGTTGCTGGTGTGATTACCAGTTCAGTAATAAATACCAATTTCTCACCGGCGCCTGCGGAGCTCATGCGTCTCAGCAGCTCACAATAGGATTAAAATATGCCTATTAAACTGAGTTTATTACAGATTAGAAAGTTAGGACAGCCATTTATTCTGACCACTTGCAGTACAAAGCTATCCTTTCTTTATTTAGTAAAAAAAAAAAAAAAAAAAAGAATGCAAACTGGTTTCCAGTAAGGGAATGAAAATTGCTGAAAATGACGCTTAAAAAACTTGCACTGGACTCGACGCGGCTCCATGTGTTGCGCTTTTCTCTACTTTTGGAACTGCGAAACCTTTATTCTCAACAAACAGATGCCTGTTGTGTAACCCAAACCGTTTCATTTGCTTCCTGTGCAGTGCCTTTGCCACAAGTGTTGGCTGACATGAGCTCATGTGACATTTGGGAGGAGGGACGGGCACGAGTCGTGGCTGGTTAGGCATACAGCAATGACTCAGCTTGCTGATGTGTGGGACATTTCTCACATCTCTCTGGGCAAACCCCCTCACACCAAACAGCTTCAAATAGCTCCTAACAACTCCCAGACCAGACCAAAAGAGATTCTCTTCCCATTTATTTCAAGGGGCACAAATATTGAGAATGAAATTTCACGTGTTTCGTACGTTGTTTTGAAACACGTGTATGTTATGAAGAAAAAACGTACTCTGGATTCCTGACAAACTTCTTAAAGAAACAAAACTAATATTAATCCAAATGACTGAGTTTTGGCGTGAGAGTAAAGCTGTTGAGCTAAATGCTGAATCTCATCACTTTCCTTCCGTATTTAGGAACAAACTCTCACAAAAACAAATACAATACAGTCTGCGCAGAGTTGATTGGTCATGTCATGTGATATACACGTGCCTACTTAGATTGTGTATGAATAATAACAACTAGGGGCTCAAAATATACAGCACAAATTATATTTTCTGTGATATTTACATCATAACACCACACCTGCAGCAACTCTGTGTCCTTGAAATAATTACACTTATACTGTTATGCAGGTCATTATTCATCCTTATTGTCCTGAACTTTGCTGTATGAAAAAAAAAAAAAACCTCAATACACTAATGCTAATGTCCATAAAGCATCTCGTGTTCAGTGGGAAGCATGAATTAGGCCCCACTCAGTATGTAGAAGTGATATCCAAATCCTGTGATGTGTCCTTTTGAGGCACACCTAACAAGTTTGCCCGTTTCTGATTAGCTCAGCAGAAACTGTGATAGTTTACCTTGATAAATTAGAGGAGGCAAGATTTAATGAACGGAACATGGGGGTCACCTTTGTTTCTTGGGGTGATACAACAAGAAAAAAACAAACAGATTTTTCTTACTGCCACATGCCTCTCCTTAATAATCAGATTTCTCATCCTCCTCGTAATAGAGGGTGCACAGAATCTCATTACCTTCTCTAGCTGAGGGGAGAGAGGCAACACTTCTTCTTTGACTTCCTCTGGAAACCGGGGAGGGGAGGGAGAGGACGGGGTTGTGGTAGAGAAAGCATGGGACACACCGAGTTCTGCTTATTTGCACATACATCGACATATCCCCTTACAGATATGTAAATGACTCGGGCGAAACCCAAACGCTAAAGTCTACACCATTAGTTTTCCACTTCATAATCTCCACATGGGGCCGTTAGAGGGATAATGTACCATACAATACATGGTTTACTTTTAATTAATAGGGAAAACGTATTTTGAAATGAATATTAAATCTAGATTAATGTGGAAAAGCACCCAGCTCTTTGCAAATGTAATGCTCTGCTCCTCTCAAAGAAAGAGGGAAAACAGCCGAAGCATTCCACTCAAGGGAAAGAAAAAAAAAAATCTAAATTCAGGAGAGGTGAGGTTGTTAAACGGAACAATGGGAGAGCACAAGTTTATTTTTCGAACAAATAAAGGGATAGCACTTCATTTTGTTACTGGGGAAGATAAAAAAAAAAAATGTACAAACTCTCAACATAAGGTTTTACACACTGGCTGAACTGCTGCAAACACTGGTAAAACAATATATGAACTGATTAATCAGCTAACTGTCAACACATTAGATCATCGAGTGATTGTTTAAGTCATCAAGACTGCAAGAAATGCCCACGTAGAACATGCATCCTAAAATCATACTGATAAAGGCCCTGCAGTGATATAGGTTTGGTACATCAGTCTTCTTCTGAGGTTTTAAAATACATCTGTTTGATCTCCTTTGATCATCCTTCCATCTGACAGACCACAAAGTAAAAGCATAAAGGACAGCTCCTCCACCACCCAAAGTGGCACAGGACAGTATAACCCTCTGCATGCTCTGCTCTCTCCAAATGCCAGACTTTATTGCTAGGTTGAGCCCTGGTTAGACCAATCTGCACTTGCTATATGCCTTGTCCCCACGTCCTTTGTCATAAATCCATCTTTCCAACATCACAAACTCCCTTGATCAATACACCGCTCCCTTCCTCCTTTAACTCGCAAGCATGCATGTCGGCCGAGCCGAGCCTTACAGCTGAAGGGATGTTTGTTTATTTATCTGTCACTGACGGCGCTTCACGCACACTGTACAAGCGCTTCTTCTTTTATGAGCACATGGAGAGTTCCCACTCCCCTAAGCAGGAGGTGACAAAGCATTTAGCAGCTTCTCTACAGTAAGTGACACATTTGGCTTCAGTTTGCATTAAGCACAACAATTAATGCATGTTAATTCTTAATTATGCTAATTTCATGTGAAACTGGCTGTGAGGTTCTAACAGGGTGGCTGGGTGAGAGAGGATTCTTTGACGACACTGGGTTGTTGTTTTCTCTGGTAATGCTCCTAGCGCATTCACATGTCCTCTGGTGTTAGGGACCCTTAATGAGGATGGAAGTTCAAACATGACATGCTCACGGCTCATAAAAATAATTGGGCTGTTTTTTTATCTGTCAAAAAAATTGGAAAACAATGTAATTCATTTGCATACATCCCTACTACAATTTAGAAGAGCACTTTAAAACACCATGACTGTGTTTTTTATATGAAGCAGTGATGCAACCAGGACACCCTGAAGGTCTTTCAACACATAAAACAATAAACTGCTCAGTGTACAGTGTTGCTTTAAGGATGGAGAATGATTCTAGTTTGACATGTGAAGTAATGTTTTACTGTCTTGGTGGCTGCGCTCTCCTTTAAGATTTAGGTTTTCCACCAGTCTTCTTCTCATCTATGTGGAAAACCCACACCAATACACTTCAGAGCAGTGAGAAATTGAATCTCAGTGTCATCCAGCTTAAACCGCTTTGACTCTGAGATTTGTATTTTTTGGGTTCAGTCCTATGCCCGGTCATAGCTTCGCACTCAACATCATAATTCCCCTGAGGAGCACAACAAAGCGATCTGTCTGGTGGGTAATGTACTGTACACATGTGCTGTAATGAGATACAATTAAATCAGACCAAATTGTGTGGACAACTTAGTGTATCTAATTTTCTAATCTTTTTCGCTGAGAGCCATTTTAAAGCAAATTTTCATAAAAGTCCAATGTTTGTGTCGGAGAAAATGTGCCTCACTCTTTCTTAAAAGTCTGCCGTCTTATTAGCTTAATTCCCCAACCAGAAAGCTGCAAAATGTGCACTTTTGATTTTACAGTTCCATATAATGTCCAATTCTCTTGTGTCTATGGTATTCAAGGAAAATGAACAAGACATACTTCGCAATGTTAAAGACTGTGGCAGTTGGAATATTTCACCTGACACGAGCTGTGCAAGTCGCATGGCACAGCCAACCACAACTGGGCCATTAAATATATGTAAATGAAGAGAAACACAAGAGAGCCGGGTATAATAGCACGCACAAGGGAGAGATGGATCCTGGGTAGTGATTAATTTATTTGATGATGCCTCTAGTGAGGAATTTTAGGTCACAAATGAAGTGACAGGATGACAAATTACCATTTTAAGGAATTTACTGGGAATCATTAATGAACAATTGTAAGGTAGTTTACAGCAGGCAGAGAAGATGGAATAAATGTAGATTTCTTTCCTTATTGGAGATAAATGATTTTATTCTTTTTCAGCACATCCTTTCAGCAGTGCCTTACTATATATGAAATGCAGCAGGTCTAACAGCATTTTTTATGTTTTTAGCATAGAAAGAGGTGCAATGATGTGCGATGGTCATCTGCTTATTTATCTGGGTAAACCTTGCTGTGGTTACACATTAAAGTTTCTTATCTACAGCTGCACTATACCCTCAGTGAGTGATTTGGGATGCCTTGTGTATCACACTGTTTCTAACTAGTCAAAAACAATCCTGATTCCTCAGTAGATTAACACCTATAATGATGCTTTATAATTTCAAGCACATGTCTAATTAATCAAAGGATTGCGCAGAGCGATGTAAAGCCTGGCATATTCCTTATAAGAAGAATTATATAGATGGCTTCTGGCATCTTTTAAACAATTTGGCTTTGTCACTGACAAAATAAATCAATTCATTAATTAAAATTAAGTTCATGTGTATCATAGTTTATTTAAGTGTTAAAGGAGACAGATGCTCTTTCAAGAGTCGCTGTCAAGCTTGTCTGTCCTGTTCACTTTGCTGCCTTTAAATGGCTTTTAAAAGCCAGTGGTAAAAGAGAGCTGAGATGACAGGAGGAATCTTCACGGCGTGTATTAATTCGACAGATTCCTTGATTCCCCTCCTGGGCCCCTCTGGAGGACCAAATGCTTCAGCGACTTGATGGTGCATTACAGTAGGTGTGACAAATATCTTGGTTTAGAAGTGCTAGTGGTATGTTGGTTCACAGATGACATGTCACTGGGATGTCTAAAAACACTCATAATTGCACTTTCCAAAAGGGAAGCGGTGTCCCAATTTGGTCCGTGCAGCAAAGATCTGTCCCCGAGAAGAAGCTGCTCTGTGTCTGATGTTTGTTATATGTGGGGCAACACACGAGAGCAGCAGATTTCACTTTGATTAAAACACATAAGCAGAGCCTTGATTTGAAAATAGAACTGTGTAGTGATATAAAAATCAGTTGAAAATGTTAAATGTTACCTGTAAGTGCAATTTGGCTGCTACGCAACAGCCATATGCCAAACTTTACACAACAAAGTGGATTATCGGGCAGCTCATTCCTGAGCAATTAAAGTCAAACTGAAACTAATTTTTTGTAAGAAATCAGTACTCCTCATGTCACCTCTGTGTTGTCTGTCATGGACCACTCACTGCTCTGAATTTTGACAGTCATCACTGTATTTGGACCCACGAAAGAGAGACAACTAACACAAGCTCAAGCCCCCTCCCCGCAGAGATATAAACTAGCTATATGATACAATATCAATAGCAAATTTGCCTGACAGCTCTCTTCTATATAACACTTCCTAGACGCACTACTCTTGATTTATGTCACAGAACAAAGAAGCAGTGCACCAATATCCCTTTCTCTGTCCCAGAATGCATTAAGTCAAATATCACAGAGGAGCGACTTGGTGTTTCTACGACAGATCGGGGTTACTTTGCTCACAAGTTTCCTCTAGATTAATTACATGAATGATTACTTTGCTCAGAAAAGCAACATAAATCTGGCAGTAACACAACAGCCTATCACAACTCAGTGGTGCAGACACAGCCTATTTTTGCTCACTACGCAAGTATTGCATTAGAGGGAAACGTGGAAATTGGATGCTGAAATTGAAAAGTCTTCTTTGAAGAGCTAGCTCTACAGAAGAATGAGCCTTTTCTCTTGTTCTCTCTCAACAGCCCCCCAAAAAAACAAAAACTGATTTATTGATTATCTAATGGGGTGGTTTATCATTTGTCATGAAGTCTGTTGAAACTCAGCAGAAAACAATGTATATTTCTCTTAAAAATTTAATTTGAATAATTTTGTTTTGAGAGCAAGCCTGCATGTTTTGAGCTCAGAGGCCATCAATTTAAAGCTGTGGTTGACTGCAGTTATTAAGCTGACAAAGGCAAATAAATAAAAAAAAATATCTGTTTTTACTATTTGAACTTCAGGCACACATTGTGTTTTTACCAGAAATCTCCAAGAGAGCTCAGACATACGGACAGGATGACAAAACAGACAGACAGGCAGCTGGACAGACACACATATACAGTAGATATGGAATCCATATATCCACTGCAGAGTCTTATTTCTATTTTGAACCAGTAAGACATGGATACTCTACCTCTGCATAACCTCTGACCAAACCTCTTTGGTGTTGCAACTGAATGCATGAGTGACCAGGATAATGTTCACACTCTGCATTGGATACACATTGCATGTACCATGAAAGTGACTATGAGCTTCTTTCCAGGTTGTGCCCAATTTCATGGTGCTATACACACACAGTATCACCTCATCACACTGATTTGCCATATACTGAGTGTGTTTTCTTTACTTCAAGGGACTGTCAATAACGTGCCTTACCATGGATAGTAATGTCAGCAGTACTTCTCCATTTGAAGTTATACAGTGAGTTCTGTAAGCAGTACTTATTGTACCAATATTTTTAAATGAAGACAACATTAAAGCATCATTTATCACATATATCTTGACCACCTATCTGCACATTAAGGGGAACCTTGGAACCCACTGAGATAATCACTCCCAGCTATGAGGGAAAAAAGTGGCTATTCCCTCCCTTTCCTTCTCTCCTGCTCTTGGCCTTTGTGGCGAGAATAATAAGCTGAACACAAGTGATGTGTGTGTGGCTGTGGTTTGATTAACCTCTGCTCCAAGCTGTTGCTCCACACAATATCATTGCCTATTGACCTGCAGGTGCTCAGAGGTAGGGCCGATGCAAAGGTCTGGAGATGTGGGACTAGCAGTGGTAACAGGGCCCGGCCTAATTGTCTGTTCTTTGTAAGATGAAGTTATTGGCAGCTGCCACTGTCTCAACCGTCCCAGCTCCCGCAAAACGAACCAGGGCCTGCTAATTGCAATGGCCTTTTCATCATCTCAAATCAAACACTTTCATACAAGCCAGGAGAGGCAGCATCCTCTCAGACCATTAGTGAAGTACTGTAAGTATAACACTGAGCTCAGGGCTGGACAGGTGCATCACCACCACCACTCCCAGGATGTTATGCAGTCTCCCTCACTAGCTATTTAGCACACAGCCCCGTTGACCTCCTCTCTCTCCCTACCTGAATGCCATAACCCGATTTTACCAGTCATTTAAGAGGCTGGTTGGCAGGAGAGCGGATAGCAGCTCGGATGGTGGGTGTAAGTGGGGCTGTGATGGCGGTGTTCAACGGTGCTGGATTGTAAGGGAGGGCAACTGGTCCTCCTGACAAGAGATCAATACTGTCCTCAGAGTGGCTGGAGTCAAGCTGCTGGGTCTGACAGGGGGCCGTGTGGCGTAATTGGATCAGGGGGCGCAGCAAGTCGCCTGCCCACCCCCCTTCAGTACTGTCACAGCTGTCACATGTCATCCCCCTGCACTGCTGTCACCCCAGGAGGCTAGTGGTTCTCTCCCTCTCCCCTTCCCCTCGCACCCATGCAAATGTCCACTTAGCAGATGAATGCTGCCGATATTAGGCACATTCTTCATGCTTTTATGCAAAAGTAAAATCTATGTCATTTGAGAATTTCATGGAAATAAAGTCACAATTTATTCTGAGCCGAAAGAGTGAAACCGCCTGTAAAAAGTGAAAATGGTTTGGTTCAGCTTATTAAAAATGGAAAGAAAATAAGGCTTTGGAAAAACAAACAATGAGGGAGTTGAGGATTAGAGGAAATAAAAAGAAAGGCGAAAGAAAAAACTTCATAGACAACATACAGTAATGAAAAATCTTTCACCTCTGTATTACTTCATATAACTCACCAGTAACACTTAATCCAAAGCTATTGATTGACTGATGTGTAAGCTTGCAGAATGTCTGTAAATTGAACCGTGCATTGTGAGGCGCTGGTTGTTTTCCAATAAATATTGCAGCACCATTCAGATGTGTCAGATATGACTTAAGTCAATAGATCCTCGTGCAGAAATGGACAAAAAAAAAGAAAAAAAAGAAAAAAAAAAAAAAAAGAAACATGTCTGGCATCTTAATTATCTTTATTTAAAAATGGACTGCATGATCACTTTAATCTGCCATTTTTCAGCACAGCACAAGGGAGATGATCGATTTCAATGGGGAAGACTGTGTGCTGTAAAAAGGCAATAATGGAGATAATGATTGTCTGCTGTTAATCTAGCCAGTGTGGATTTCCAGCTGAAAGCCCTCTTTAAGCAGTGCTCGATTCAATTCCTGGAGGAAACTGAGACTGTTTTGTCCAGCATGACTAAAACGCTTCCCAAATCTAACTGTTTGAAAGCTTCAGTAATTGTTACCATTTCATCAAAAACAGCCTGAGCGTATTTGGAATAATCGCACATCACGTGACAGACGCGGATATTTCCAACTGCAGACATCACAGAGCTGGGTGGATTAACGACTGGTTAAACATTAAACAGGAATCCATATGTAAATTTACAGCGCTAATTAGGTGATGCTGTCTGTGATGTTATCCTCTAAGAGACTCTCTGCCCTCAATTTTCACACACTTAATCAATTTAAAAGCTTAGGAGCAGCATGATTATCGGATTATCACTGATACATGTACAATTCCTTTTAGTTTGGGCAAATAATGGGTGGATTCTGGTACAATCTATCCAATGGCTTAACTCACTGTTGTTTGTTTTAGATGTCTATGGATTGGGAAGAAAAAAAGAAATCATTTTTCTTGTGTCATACTGACTTTATAATACATTTCAAAAGAACAAATCCAGCTCATTTTATCTTATTAAACATGCATTTAGAAAATGGCTCGATGTTTTAAATGCGTATAAAAGTCCCCTTTTTACATTTCTGTCTCCTGACATGAGGGGATTTGATGTAGACATCTGTTATGGCACAGTTCAGATGGCCCTGCTTTGATCATGAGGCCTGAAGACTTGTGGACCTCAGGGCTGGAGAGGCTTTTCACACAGGCAGAACACGTTTCACACACGTACACGCACACACACACACGCACTGTGAGGGTTAATACACTGAAAGAACATGCACAAGTGAACTCACATAAACACACGGGTGAAGCTGAATCACTGTTTCACTGATCTATGACAGCAGAGCCTCCTTCTGGGACTGCACGTTCACCTTGGCAGTCTCAACGGTTCAGTGGCCCCAAGGATGTGGTTAACAAATCGGGAGAAAGCTTGCCAACTTCAGGGCGGTCGCAGGCTTGTGCTAAGTGATCTGTATTCCCTGTGAATCTGCTGTTCCTTAACCCTGTGAAATTAAGAACACTTCCTGAAACTCGCCCCCAGACCTCTAACATAATACAAAATTCAAAAAGCACCATGCATCAGTGTCCTTGTGTAATGTAAGAGGGGAGAACTGGCCAGAGCAGAGCCAGGAATTTTCTTCCCCAAACGTTATTGGAAAATTCTTATGGCCATCTACCCTTACCGTGCCACAATATGTGAAATAAGACGGCTGTTTAATTTTTTTTTTTTCCCTTCTGTCTTTCAATTTTGGAGGCGTTTCTCCCCAGTAGGAATTCCACAAAGCTATATCCAAGTTTTGTCAAAGTGTTTTGTAGACATAATTTACCAGATACCACCTGCTGTAAGACAGTTAACAGTAAAAAGAACAAGGCTCTCCGAGTATCGAGGAAAGTAAAGATTGGCAGGTGAAAGTGAGGCTTACAGGCTGACCTACACACAAGACCTCTTCATCCGTGACTCATAATCACTACTCTGGGGGAGTCACATGGTCTGCTAAAAGGCAGCCAAAGCCATTATGGGGGTGCTTAAAACTCCACTTAAAGATCACTTTATAGGCTATTACTTTAACTGTGGTTAGGTATTTACATGACACCTCCAGCAGCTTTTTGGTTTGGTAATACATTTGCTTGCGAGGAAAGCATCTTATGTGACTGTCTGCTGTGGCAAAAGTAGTCAACATCCAGGCACTCGCTATATAAAGGTGTAGTGTATTTCCATTCGTCTGACGAAGATCCTGATATTGCATTAAGGGATAAGACGATAAAAGGCCAAATATTCACAGATGTGTATGACAATTATATTTTAAATATCATCTTATATTTTGTTATAAACAAAAACATTATCACAAAGCCTGAAACGCTTTATTTCTTAATTCTTAGAGGACATGTGTATGGTGGCATGCCATGCTGCTGCTGTTACATTGTGTATTACATGACCAGGGCCTTGTCCCCCAGCAGGGTAAGCGTGGATCAGTGGAGACAGCCTCTACCCTGAGGTCAGCTGCGATCGCGCGACCACACCACTCTGACGTGACGTGGAGCCAGGGCGATGGTGTGTAAATAAAGGGAGAAAATTGCAAATCTTGTCATGGCTGCAGCGATCGGAGCAGCTCAAGCAAAGATGGTTGCCCGCAAACCTGACTGGGAGGTGGTTTGTGGGCTCCGTGTGGAGCTGGCTGGCTGGCTGGCTGGCTGGCTGGCTGGCTGGCTGGCTGGCTGGCTGGCTGGCTGGCTGGCTGGCTGGCTGGCTGGCTGGCTGGCTGGGGAGGAGAATGACTACCATCACTATGTCCCTCTCACAGCCTCCCTCTGGCCTGACAGCTCCGGAGCAATTCACCCGGCTGCTCACTGCTGACATATGACTTAATCAACCACATGTGCACTAATGAATGGCCATATGAAAACAATTAAAGCTATCAGAGTGGCTGTGGCAGGTATTCTGCTGTTAACAATTCAAGTTTTTTTCTAAGCCGCTTAAACATATCTGAGAAAGTATGATTACATGCGCATGAAGTAGATGACTTTGGTCGCTGACAACTTCCAATTCCAACTTTAATTTTTCCCTGCCACTCTGAATGTTTGCTAGATAATCATGCTAAATAAAAGGCCATTATCAGCCATTTTCTGACAATTAAGCTACAGATGGATCAAGATTATTATTTTACTTCAATATTTCAATATCCTGCTCTGTGTGAACCCCATGCATTGTGCAAATGTCTCCCCAACAAAGGATTACAATCAATTAAACATTTATGGAAATGGCATTGCTTCCTGTAACGCTGGGCTATTTCCCCTGACATTTTGCACCTATTATCTTTTCAGACATTTGATGATGTTAGTGACTCATACTTGGACATTTTGATAAACACTGACATGGACAAGACTGAGACAAGGTAATGTCTCTATTTGAGACAACATCTTGTGTTTCCCCACAGTTGGAGGTTTACAATAAGCCCGTCATAATGTTTGACAGAATCCATGAGAAATGTCATTAACAAATCATTGGCTACTCAAAGAATAATTACAATCATTACCTATGTGATTTAGTTCCCTTAGAAGGGTAAGCATTGTTTATAACTTTGGGTTGGACTTTTAATAGCCTAACGAGGCTTGTGATGTGTCGGAAGCATTTTTTTTTTCCAGATAAATAATTTTTAATGTGAGGTTTGTACCTTAAATAACAAATGGAAGTAGATACAAATACAACGAATGCTATCTTCTGCTGTAAAATGCTCTGAGTGAGATGATTAGTTGTTATTTCTTACATTTCCATTGAACTTTTGTGAGCCACGCTTTCAACCGGCGGCTTGAAATATGCGAAGAGAGTAAATAAGAATTGTGAATTTGTGTAGGGAAAGTGCCCATAGGTTGAACTGGCAGACACCTTTATGACTGAAAAGATTCATATCCTCTGCTTATCATTCATATCTGTGTTTATGCATAATACCATTTCACATTATGTGACTCAGTTTAATCAACAGGATTACGTGAAGCAGACTCCTTTTCTGACAGAGTTTGTCTGATATGAGTGAGGCCATGGGGAGTGGCTGTCATTGTTTGCCAGTGGGTTTGCTCATGGATGAGACTGATGAGCATCTCATCTTTCTGTATGCAGCTGATATTATTTCACAGTGTAAGCGAACTCGATTGCTTCTGAAAGCTTTGCACTTCTTGAATATGTCACAAAAAGTTGCTTTTGATGCATTTAACGTGGTGTTTGTGAGGCTTCCAAAAAATAAATTACACAGTGGATATATATTTTGCCTGTGATCTAGCAGGAGTACTATCCTATCTTAGTACTCTGATGTATTCATTCTGGATCTCTGTTCAACAGTGTATTAGGTGAAGAATAAACCTTGAGGTGTTGCTTGTATTCATGCATTTGTACATTGACAAAAGGCCTATAATTCACTGTTACTCAGAAAAAAAGAGGAGTTCGGATAAACAGCATGGTTCATTCCATCGTAATTCTTTATTCAACTGCCATATAATGGAAATTTCAACAGTCATAGCAGATTAACCTTGCGTGTGCTTTCTATGGGTGCCTCTTTGATACATTTACATGCATCCTGACCAGAACTCTGTTTGGTGAATTATTTCATTTCCATTTTTTTTTTCACCAGCTTGACCTTCCTCTTGCAAAATAATCACAACTGTTATGTTGGAATATTTAGTCATAGTGATTATATAAATAATGAATCCCTCGAGGTTGGAATATTCTCAATGGACCATGTGCAGAGAGCATGTCTGCCACCTGTCTGGGAAAACACTGTATGTATAGTGCAGGATTCATATCCAGAGTGTTCACAACTGGAAGGTCATATTAAGTAACTCTAAATGAGGGAGATGGGTATTTTCATTGTGAAATCGCCTCCCATGGTGCGGTCTGAGAATGTTTTAACTTCAGTCCTGGTGAAGCACACAATTTAAAGGGGAAGCCCCATCAAAATAGAATTAATATACGTTTTATAGATTTATACCACAAATTACAAATAAAACTTACAGTAACAAATTTCTTCAGCCAGTAAGCTGGACGGCAGAGGAGCAACAATACTTTTTTCATAATGTCATCTACACACAAATCCTGCAGCTGCTCCGTAGGAGTAAATAAAAAGATAAAGAAGAATATTTCAACAATAACCAGATTTGTGGTGAAAATCAGTGTATTCACAACAGATGCTAGATTTGGAGACCTTTCATGGCAATTTTGCTTTTCATATCTCTTAAACTAAATATGAGATGTCATAATTTCATAATTAAAAGTATTAAAAGAAGGAATGTAACTGTGGTGTGACCAGCAGGATGTCAGTCCTGCACTCTCACTTTGAGTTAGTTAATGTGGATAATAACAGGATCCTTCTCCCATGCTCAGGAGATATTAATCTTCAGAATCATAGGAGTCTAAGTCAAAAAAATGGGATAGGGTTGTCATAATTACCTTCATTTTCTCTAATGAATGTGTTGTCTGTTGAATTATATCCAAATCAGAGTTAGTATGTCCCATAAAACCACCTGAATCAGCACAGTCACCCTCTGGAGTTACAAGCATAATATCCACAAGCAAAAGTTTGAAACCTCCAACTTTAAAATTAACTGATTTAAATCACTGATGAAACACCTTAAATTGGTAGGACCAAAAAAAGGGATCTGGCCCTTTAAATGACATTTAATATTTTCCGGAAGACTATGAATCATGGCAGGTGGTGACGGGGGCTCGACTGAGTAGCAGACTCTCATAAAGCTGTTGATTCCATAAAAATCACAGCAATACATGTGCTTGTTTGAAGTCTACCTTTTTCAAAAGTTTGCCTATGATTAAGAACTAAACTTGATGTACTGTTTACCTCTGAACTGCTTTTTCCTCCCCGATTATCAAGTGTGGAGCGAACTCCTAGCGTTTTATTGCTTGTTACAGTGCTCGTTTAAACACTTTCTTGGGAATCATCAAATGGATTGACTTTACTTGGATGGAAGCTCATAAAATCAACATTTTTTTTTTGTTTTGTTTTTTACTGGGATGTGACTCCACATTTCTGTTTCAAAGTCTAACATTCGACTAAAACAAATTTGTGTATTGCCTCAAACAAACGTTCTATCAGCACAAAGACACAGTCAATACACCAACTCCAAGTGTCACCACTGACTAACACCACTCAATAAGGTATTGTTCAGCAAAGACAGCCATGCTTACAGAGTAGATACTGATGCTGTAGTCCAAAGCTGTTGAATTAGCAACCTTTAGTGTTGGTAAGAAGATTTCTATGTCTCTTGTTTACAACTTTGATGCCAAGCTATGCTAACTAGCTACTTTCTGTGGCTTTATATATACCAATCAGACAGGAGAGTGGTGTCACTCTTCTCATCTAATTCTCAGAAAGAAGTTTTCTGATGGATTTCCCTTTAACTTTATTTGAATGAAGTCCATTCCTCTCAGTGAAGAAAGTTATACCACCAATGGTCCTAACATACCTTTAAAAACCCTATTTGATAAACTTGATAAAAATTTGACAGCTTTTGTTTAATATACAGTTCTGCCATTTCTTTCTTGCTTCAATGTCCTCTCCATATCACTGAGTACTACCTCCATCCATGACATGGTTTGTCCTCTACAGCAAAGTAGCTGACATTGTTGAGGGATGAGTGACTACATAACAGAGCAATGCTTGTGATATGCTTCACATTGGACTCCATTCACACCACTTTACAAAAATTTGTAATGGTATCCCCAGGTGCAGTATACAATATACAACTGTGTGATTACAATATCCATATGCACTGTGGGACCCAAGGTATGTCGAGGCAGATAGGAATCCTCCATACAAATATGAAAATCAACAGTGTCTCCCTATTCCATATATAATCAGTCAGCCCACTGCAGGAAGAGATATCAGCCGAGCTTTCCATTTGCCGATTGTAGCATGCAGCGGCATTAAGAAATCACCCTGAATGTGCCGGGGTAGATAACTGAACATGTTGGGTGTCTACAGGAGATATATTTACACAAAACAGGGAGCAGACAGGGTAGATCTAATTGACTAGGTAGCAGTTTGCCGAGGTTGGTACGGCAGGTCTTGGAGTCGAGTGGATGAGGGGCTTACAGAGAGGCCGTCAGAGAGCAAAAGATTAGTGCTGACGTCTCTGCCACATCAATTACAACCCGCTGCTTGGCTGGGGAGAAATCCCCACCACTGTCTCTTCAAGGCCACCAAGCACAAACTGGGTGTGTCAGAGGTCATCCAGGGGAGGAAGCACAAGGCCTTGGCCCTCCCAGTGGGAGTCACTCCTGTGGGCTGGTGGTTCAGAGTCCCCTGTGGAGGGAGGTGCCACAGAGTGTTTCACAGCAAACACCAGACCTGCCATTCACCAGAGCCACATGGTCCCGCACAGTAGGAGGGGAATGGCAGGGATGGAGAGTATAGCTCAGGCTATTTTTCACTCTCTGCATTCATGTTGTTGCACAGACATTTAACAATGTTCTCACATTATCAATACTACTGTCAAATCTTCATTATCTTAACAGGTAATTTAACAGTTCTATAAATGTTGATCATGAAGTCTCAGTTCAAAAAAATCCCTTTAACTGTACATGCAGAATTGCTGATAGATAGGAGACAGATTATGAAAGTGGAGGTCAGTAAGAAAAATTATATTAAATCTATGGTGTAGATTACTAAATTATGTGGTTCAGAGATTGTTAAACAATCACCTTTCTTCAAAATAAAATATCACTGAGTCTTCTGTCATTGTTAGGACACACAATCTGAAGTGATACGTTTAATGTACACTACTGTTAAACCCAAACAACCTCTAATTGCAAACACTGATGACTCCAAAACATGTCCGAGTCTCAGCTAACACGAACACAATGTCTTGGTGAGCTGGCGACCAGGCCAGAACGGCATGAGGCCATCACACAGAGTTAGCCGGCCTTCTCTGTTTGCCTGTTGGACCAGTCAGAACCCCCACCCCAATACATCCAGATCCGCATCCCTGTCAGTGGGGGGCTGACACCAGGCATTAACCAGCGGGGCCTCTGATAGCACCAACACCTTCATTTTCAGCCTGAACCCCTACCAGGAAGCTCCACCACCAGGCAGAGAAGCACTACGATCGGGGTGGCCAAAATCTTCACACACCACTAAACTCTGTTTCTTGGTATCAGCGTTATTTCAGCTGTAGTGTCAGGATAGTTTCTACTATTAGAAATTCTGCTCTTGAGAAAATCTAAATTTCACATTTCCACACTTGTTTAACAATTTGACCGATTTGTCATCGCTCTGATACTGACTTTACAGGTATTACATCTGCTTTATTTTCTGCTACGATCAGTCTCAAAGTCAAGTGAATTATCTAGTTCTCATATGTTCAAACACTGTCATTCAGTCAGCCATATACTAGATAATCTTTTAGCTGCCTAAACAACTATAAAACAGGACTTCAGAGACTCAGAGAATGGGATCATAATCCCATTAACTTTAATTAGATTTATGTGATGCTCACCTTTCTTCTGTGACAACAAATTAATGATAAGCCAAAGAGAATTAAAACAGTGGTAAGTGAAACCCTTTTCTTCCCCCCAAGGCTCTCTACTGGGTCCCAGCCTCACCTAAAAGCTCATGAGAATTTAGATCAAACCCCTCCTGCGTAGAGCTGAGTGAGACCAGCCATAAATTGCTAATAGACTAAATGAAACGAGGTAGGAGGCTCCTGCTCTGCAGCAATTACCCCTCAGATGTAGTCATTCATATCCCTGCATGTCTCGTTCCATCAGGGCAGCGCCGGCATTTTGTAAGGCTGTCTTTGTTGCACAGCTCTGGGTTGGTTAGAGGACTGACCATGGTACCGATATGCAGGGGAGCATTTGAAACAACAAAGTGCTGTTTGACTGGCTGGCCGTTCACAAGAATGGCACCTCTTCCTGCCTTTCATGTAGCATGGGTTTATATAATCAATTATTAATCAAAGTCACGTTTTGAAACTCAAACTCAAAGACACGTCTGCCACACTTAAGCATCTCCCTGTGTTTTTTATTTGCTTGGGTGCCTTTTCATGGCTTTATTTATGATGCTCTTGCAGAATGTGTTTCTGATGAGTTGCTATTAAGGTACATCTTCATGCAGTGGTTGCTTCATTTTGGGGGGGGGGGGGTAATTTATACTAAACAAAGGACACATAAATAATTATTATGAATTACTGTATCTTAAATTAATCAGTACAGCTCATTCAGTCATATTACAGGACTTAAAATGAAGGGTTGTGCTTTTTATTAATAAATCCATATCTGCAGTTAACCATAGAACATCTTACATTCAGGTAGGGCCCTTTCTCCATGACGTAGATAACAGGGATGTATTTGATAATAAAAACAGAATCAACTGTAAAATGCAGAATATTGCTGAAATTGCCTAAATGTGGATGCAGTTTATTAGAATCAGGATATTCCATACCTTTGTGAGAGTTTTTGCACAGCGCCTATGTGGAAAAAAACTGAAAAAAACCTGTGTTTTTGTGTCACACGTACACACAGAATAGAAGGAGCTCATCACTTCAAAAAGTGAAAAAGTTCTGTGTTTCATAACAATTTATCTCCACTTTACAACAATTAAGAAGAAATACGAGGTGAAGTCTGCTGCTAGAGAATACTAATGCAAGAGTGGTGCACATACAGCAGAGGCATCCATACAATGCTTCAATAAAAACAAAAATAGTCTCGTGCTACTTTAAAACTGCTAACTTGAAATGTCAAATTTCACCTAAGAAAGTCACAGATATCAGTGACGGAGCATAGCTATGAGAAAAGAATAACAGAAAACAAAACCAGATGATGGATTATGAAAAAAAAAGAAAAGAAAGAAAAGCCAAGCAAGGGCTACCTGCTGCATCAATAACATCATATTGATATAGAGCTGCCACCTTTGAGTGTGTTCTGTACCCTGTTGGCCTTAATGCCGTGCCTTTCCAAACCTTATAACAGGATGAACATGTCTTTATAAACTTTAGGTCTGGTGCCTCTACTCATGCAGATCATGATTCAGTAATCCTGTTTACCCTCAGCCAGCACAGGATGAGGAAAATCTAACTCCCATAAACCTCTACACTTGTTGTATCGTTCACTTTCCAATGGAATATCTCTGAATAAAGACCCATGAATAAATTTTGTGCCACTTGCAACTCAATTCAACCATTTGATAAAAAATTCATCCATTGTTTGGGAAACTCCAACTCTTCTGTCCACCTTTTATTGTTAGACAAATTGAAGTGTGCACTGGGAGGGAGGCCAGCGGTAAACACAGAGAATCTATTTAGCCATCCCATTCCAGGGCTGAGAGGAGAGCTGGGCCCTTCAAAGGGAGAGGCAACAATGTGAGTGACATCAGGTCATCCTGCCTCCTCACAGTCACCTGGCTGATAGAATTGTTCTGGGGGGAGATAGCAGGGATCTGTGAAGCACAGCTTTTTTGTCATCGCCATATCTTATGATTGATGGCTCCATGGCCGCAGTGAATGTGCCCTTTTTAAATAATTTATGTTGCCCATCGCTATGGACAAGTAGCTTATAACCGGGTTGTTATTTTTCCATTGACTGGAGAGATCAATACTTTAAAGACATGACATAGCCACTAATGAACTACTTAAATGGCTCTCTGGAGTGCAAAACAATTGCAGTGTTTACTCAAAGCAAAGAGTGAAAACTGCTTTATTACACTGCAAAGTTGTAAAGTTTTACTTTAATAGATACGCTGAAAACAAAAACTCACAAAAGGTGCAAGTCAGAGTTAGGGTCAGTTCCCTCTGAAGTCACCACGTGAGTAGACGTCCGAATAGAAACAATAGACCCTCCACTGTCACACTGTCAACTAGAAGAGCACTCAGAGAATGCACTCCACTACCAAGGGCAAAAGTTCACTCTTCTATGATATGCAAATCTGCAACCACAACCGTCATGGTCGATATTATTGCTTGTTGTTGTGAAGCAGAAAGTTCACCCATTCTTCTTTAACTTCTCTGATGGAGTTTATTGCAGACAACTAACGTCTGGCTGTGAGTAAGAGTATAATTAGTTGCATGACATGTGTGTATTTATGTTTCCATAGCCACACCTTTGTTTGAAAAAAAGCATTATTATGCCATACAATTATGGCGATGTGACCATTCTACCGGTTCTCCCATGAAGCCGCTGTCCCCAAGCGCTCCATAACAACTGCTTCCTGCATGAAGGTTGAGCTACTACATGTGTTAGCTACCCCAGACACTTAGTGTGACTGTGAAAATGGATTGTGATATGGAGTTATCATATTTCTACAATTGGCTATGTTTTGTCACCATCAAACTTTACTACCATCTACTGGGTTTTAAGATGTATGGCATTTATTTTGCCAGGGCCAAATTCTGTATCTGCAATATTAACCAGAGTGCAAAATAATTTGTGAATTGTGAAATTTAATGGGTTCATCCTTGATCCATGCCACAACATTCTGCCAAGTTTCATGAAAACTGGGCCAGTAGTTTTTCAGCAATCCTGCTGACAAACTGACAAACAAACCAATAAACCAGGCTGAAAATACAACCTCCTTGTGGAAGGAAATAATTCATACAAAAACATTATGACACCATGTGTTAAACTATGATCGGAATCCATGACTGAGTGACCAGAAAGCGATAGACTCACACCCTGATGAGACAAAAAAGGTGGGATTAGTTCTCTGGCTGCTCTGGCAGAGTGGATTAGACTATAAAAGCGTGCCTAATAAACTGATAACTCAGTGAATAATCCAAAAAGTAAACAATGTAATTCCCTAAAATAGTCCAGTAGAGTTATGTGTTGTAAATTAGGAGGCCCTTGTTCATTCTCCCTCTAACAAAGTGACAAATTAGCCCAACAATAGTGTTTGAATTCTTATTAAAGTTGATTAATTCATATCATTAGTTGATCACATAACAGCTCATAAAATATACTAAATTAATTTCTTTACTGTGATTAATACATGAAACACTTGAATTAACACCAATAAATCAATTTGTGAATCAATTACATTATCATGTTTAAATACAGAGCTAATAGTGTACATTAACTAGCAGTGTAGAAGTGATCATATATCATTTGGCATTCCAAAGAGGAAGATCCTTAAATGATCAACGATGAAAGAGCTCCAACTCTGACCTTAATAGGTCCCAATACATTTTGCATGATGTTGTTACTGCGAGGGTAAGTTATCTACCACAAGGATTCAATGCAAGCCATGCTTCCTTTAATGTCTGATTTATTATATAGGACTGATTACACTGTTCCTATCAAATAAGTTACAATTAGTTGCTGAAACATGGAAGTGATGTAAACTATGACAGCAAAGCCTTTGTAAATGACAAATACTACATATATGGCAGGATTTAGTTCACATAATTATTCTATTTGAATTGTAAACATGGATCAAAGCCCATTTCACAGAAAATTGATGCATAACCAGTTTTCCTATAGAATACATTTAACCTGTAACCTGTTTTTTTTTTTACCATATATGTTAAGTATACTGTAAGTTAAGTGGAGACACTTCATCCAATTTAGCCCTAGAAACTGCCTTGTTTAAGTGACAGCCTGCTCCAGTGTGAGCAAGCCAGCTATGAAAATCATGTCAAGACTTCTTTCTGGTTGCACTGCAGAGAGCTACAGACATCGCTGCTCCCTTACAGGGCTGCTGCAGGTGTGAGAGGTCCTCTCAACCAGCTGTTGTGTGGATCAGTCAATAGAGTTAACGTGACACACTTTGTAGAGAATTACACCTCTACCACAGTGAGCTTTGGGCCTATATGTCTCGCTAATAAACCTGGACCTTGTAATGGCTGTCTGATCACTCAAACGTAGGAGCAGCAGCAACGGGAGGACAAGGAAATGTCATCCAACATGGATAGAAAATGTACCTCCACCTTTGTTTAAGGTTCAGGTGGGCTGAGTTGGATTGGTTTCTGTGTTTGTGCCAGGGATTGGCGTGTTACATCTTATCTGTTTTTTAAACTGCTTAGGAACCTGGCTCTCCAGTATAGATTGAGTTTATGAATGAAGGTATACTAAACCTTAAGGAGCAGCACTGCATCTAAGCTGAGCACAGGAATTGTACACGGAGTTGCACAGGAGTGATCATAATGACTCATTAGCTGGCAAGAACATTTGAATTCATTGCTGTTGCGCAAAAAATACAGACAAGAACAGACCAAAAGTGTAACTTGAAGGCTGGTGATATTCTGTTTTGTTGTTATGAACAAATCTCATGAAGCAACCGAGAACAAATACTGCAGGAGTCCATCTCTCAATACTTTCCAACTTATCTAGCCTGTCTGTGACACTCAGACCCAAGCCAATTCCTTCCTACTGAAGTCTTAAAAATCTTCAAAACTTGACTGCAAATGTATAGACTTGCATTTATGAAAAAGGTTATGGAATTTCCTTAAACTAAAAAAATGTTGGCATGTTGTTTTTTTTTGTTTTTTTTTTTTAGAAAATGTTAAACAGGGGTAAATTATGTATTTGTCTGGGACTATTTTCAATCCAGGATTTGGTGTGCTAATGTTTATCTATGCCACCAGGGCAGTGTATGTGGCATTACCTCAAAATAAACCGCGCTGCCTGTGTTAACAGCAATGAAGGATCATATCAGCCAGTGCAACAGCGTGGCTCATTTGTGCCGTTTTAATAGTTTCTGGACAACAATGGAGTCCATGGCGTATATATCAGGCTTTGGCTACACAGGGAATACTTTTAATAAGGATAAATACATTGTTGGTTTTGCTCTTTCATAGGAGTTGTTGATAATAAGATAAATATTCAACATCACCAGATTAATCGTTTAAATGTCTTCATGGTTAGTCTGTGGTTAATACATGTGGTTTGAAGCATTTCATGTACTTGTCACATATATATGACAGTGAGACGCACGATGACATATGATCAATAACGTAACAGTCTATTATTTGCACATTACTGGAATAAGTCACACCTGTCAATTCATTCTAATTTTAGGCAATGATGTGACTAAATGTCCCTTTCCGTTGAGGTGTATTCTTAAAATCACCTAATAATGAGCATTTTAAAATCTCCAGGGCCAGTTCAAATACCACTTAACAAAAGGACTGTCTTTGCTTCAGATGTAACAGCCAGTGGCCTCCTCTGTCCTCTTCCATAGCTGTTCCCATGGACTCCACTGATGTATCTTATGATATTATCAAAGACATACTTACAAATGCATAGCTGAATCAAAATGCTTACCAGCTTGAAACAATCCATTATTATAGAGGGGGTGAATTAATTCCGTCCCTTGCACCAAGAATTGCTTGATGCCTCAGAAGATAATTTGCCATGTAATTTTTTCACCTACACAGATGCATTGACATACAGTACATGCCTTTTTCTTCCAACTCTTATAACTACCGTTAATTCATCAAGAGTAAATAAAATGTTTAGTTGGGAAGGGACATTAATTATCACATTCATCTGCTTGCTGTTTCCAAACTAGGCTATAATGAAATGTGCTGTAATAGAGATTGCTCTTGGGGAGGCAAGCCGTTTATGAATCGCTAGAGGTGCAGCAGCTGCCTTCCCCCTTGAGAGATAGAAATTTATGCCGTATACCCCGCTGATTGTTGAGAAGGTAAAGAACCAATAGCAGCATGTTCAGAGGTTTAATTTAAAGTGTGTTTCTCACTAGGCTGCTCACAACACTTAATTAAACTCTGCTGTTTTGGCAATGACAAATGCTGTGGTGCAGGAGGAAGCTGGGCTGCTGTGACTGAGAGGCTTTTGTAATTTCTTTCATGTGCAGCGATGGCCAGATTCAGGTCAGAAACTGTAGAATTAAAGAACTAAACAAGATTTAGACATGGGGAATGGGAGGGCAAGGGGGTGGGCGGTTACAGTCATTTCTTTCTCAGGAATACATCTATTTTTCACTTTTTTTTGTATGTCCTCTTTCTCATTTTTGGAAAGTTCTGTCATAGATTTATGAGGGTTGAGGGCTGTGCCTGGCTTTCTGCGCTTATTGCCTTTCACACTCTCGTTTCCTAAGGCTTGTGTCTGCTTGATGGAGACTTCAACATTTTACTGAAAGGTGTGACGAATAAAATGAATAGTAGGTTCCTGCACAGCATATTTTTCCTATTATTTCATAACGCCCTGTTCTTTTTTTTAAGTCTCTTAGCATGACTCTTGATTTGCCAAACCATATTTTCACCAAAGGAAGCATTAAGTTAAAAATATGCAAGTGTGAAATAACTTCAGAGGTCTAGCACGCAAAAACGTCAAACTCCAAGCAGTCAACAAACTGACAGGGAGTGACTAATAGCTTTTTTTCTGGGTAGAAATCCAATTCATGCCAAACAGAAATCTTATTTTGTTTCTATAATGGTATGACTGTATTACTGTGCATTTCATGAGATCCATTTAAAAGGTGTAGCCAGTCTAGCACACAGCCACTGCAAAGCCCTGCTTGCTGCTGTGTTATGAAGTCGCAGAACTCTAGCTATACTACCAGGAAATAACCACAAAGATGCCTGCAAGGCACAAACAGGAGCTGGAGCATTTCATTCAATAATGTAATCCATACTCTTAGGTAAAAGACCTCAATTCTTATGTCCTTTTTATTACTTGAGTGAATGGTACGACACATTATTTTTTTTCTGTCACATGCCAATCTTTTTCCAGGGAGCTTTGTCACAACTGTATAAATATGTAGTTGTTTTACTGGATGTGTGGCCAAGAAAATACAAAGTCTCTACATTCAGCTTGGAAAGACAATCAGTGACACCATTTAAACATATTTTCAAGCTAATATTATATCACATTTAAACATTTCCTCATCACCAAGTAAAAACACCTACTATAAAACTTCCATAAGCTTCATTCATGAATCCATTTCCTATTATAGGATTGTGCTATATAACCTAATGACAGGAGGCACAGCTGGTCACTGACCAGTGCAATATATTAACATACATGGACAGACAATTATAACTGCCTTCATGTAAAAATTATACTCAGTTCATTTTGAAATTTAGTCATTCCACTAGATGCGAAAGATATTTTGGCTGATCCAGAAGATTAAATAATAAAAAACAGGAGTACATGCACATATAATAAAAACATAGTATTTATCCTGTTTTATATAGGGGATGCAAACAGCTCCATATGTATTTTGGTGTTCTGTAAATGCCAGGGAGACACAGCAGCATCCGTTGGAGTTAACGGTGCAGCACTTTTGTGTTCAGTAGCACAAATCATTAATCATGAGGCCGGCCATATTCTTGTAGTGCCTGTGCTTTCATTACTGGGCCTAATTAAACAGTTCTGTGAACTGGAATCTCAGATTCCTCTGTTACAGATTATCATTAATTATGGTGAAAGTGCTCAGAGATGTTGGACTCAATTATATTCTGCTCAACCCTGGCAGCGGGGTGATTCATTGTTCTGAGCACTCCACAGCCGTACTGTCTCTGCTTATCACCAACCTCCACTTTTGTAAATTGGGCTCTGCCAGCCAACAAACTAAGAATTATGTGCTGCTTTTTCATTACAAACATGTTGGAGGAGCACAGACCAATTAAGGGTGGGATATTTTGTGTGGAGTGATGAGGCAGGCATTGGTGCAGGGAGATGGGGGTTGGATGGGGGTACTATGAGAATGAGCTCACCATGCTGAAGTTGTGGCTTTATTACCATGTGTGGTGCAGCCCTCCACCAGGTCTACTGGCTGATAATGCTCAGCACATTTCCTCAATATCTCTAAGCCATCAGCAATGTAACAATAAAATTAAAATTTGGACCAAATATTATATTGATATTTCTGTGCAAGCACTGTATATACACACTGATTTCCATTGTCCTTGGGGAGGGCTTAAATGGAGATTTCTATTGTACTGGCAGCTATGAGTGCGTCTATCTTGGAGGAAAGTGTTAACTTTTCATAATATTTGTGTATGACATGCAACTTTTTATGCAGCTGAACAATGTCAATATTACTTCTATGGTCTTATGTAGGGTACGTGGGGGTCTATGACGGAAACAGTGTGTGAATGAGATTATTGGCCACCTTTTTTTGGGGTCAGAGATTCAAGGGGAAAATCTGAATCAAAGAGAAGCAGAAGTTCCAATGGTAAGCTTAGGCCTTAGCGGTTTGCACAATTTCATATGCCACAGTAGGTAGTGATTTTAATATATATGAAAATCAGCTGGAGCTGTGTGCATGTGTATCTTACAATATCACCGGTGGGAGATTTTCACTGCCTTACAAAGCAGTACGGTTTTCGTTTCCCCTCACTACAGCGTCCTCTCAGTACAACTCACAATAACATATCTGCCTCAGCTCCATTGCTTTCAAGAATTAACGCAGTGACGCAGCTTGCGGTAAAAAAGGATACATGTGAGAGGGACATACAGCAAAATCTGAGATGTTGAAATTAAATTTTACAATAGCTTTGTTTCTCTCATAGTTCCTTAAACTGTGGTTGGTCTAATCCCATAATTCCCCTGGCAGAGGAGCAAGAAATAGGATTTTTCCGTCTAGTGACATAGCGGCAGCTCATTGAAAATGTAATACACTACTTCCAAGTCACAGGTCAGCTGGCAATCTGAATTTTAAAAGGACTGTGAATAATATTCTGTTTTATTTTGAAAATGAACTTTGTGGCCTCCATCATGAATCCAATATATGTCTTAATCTTCTAGGCTCTTGAAGCCCACAGCTCTGGAAGAAGGCCTTTGACTCCTGAACCTAATAAGGAAATCACTTGTTTTCTCATCCGTCTTCCCATTTTATAGGGGCTGACACAAAACAGTCCTTTATTTTAAAAGTAATTGATGAAGCATAAAATATGTGTTATATAATATTAAGGCTTTTACTCACCTTTTCTACATACATTAAATTAATTGTGTTTTCAGGCAAGAGGCCTGAAGCAATAATGCAACAGAAACACAAACGTTATCATTATTACTATTATCCTAAATATTATTTTCTATGTTAGTGTGTACAGTGTATCCTAAAGATGAAAAAATTCACATCTGAGCATCTATTGTTATTCTGAACTGAACATGGCTGACAGTGGCAGTGAATTTAAGCGTTAATTACGCACTAACCTTTTCAGAATGGATATTTAGACACGCTGTGTCCTGCGACTCTGAATGTTCAGGAAATGAAAACATCCAACGACCAATCAGTATCTACTCACATTAGCATAGTCTTTTAAAGCCCAATGCCCCAAAACATGCCACGGAAATCCTCTTCTATTTATCTTAAAATAGCCACTTAACTTTGACTGACACTAATTCTTACTACATGAAACTGTACAAACCCCTTCATTTCCCCCTTCTGTCTCTGTCAGAAAATTACAAAAGACAGAGTTTGTGATGTCCCCAGTGTGCAAATCCCTTTATTCTGTCAGATTACAGCATTTGATATGACGTAGTGCGGCATTCTGGCCTCACATGCCTGCCAGAGAGAAGGGACCTGTCAGCAGCAGAGGAGAGCAGTGCAGATCATCACTCTGACTGATCCAGAGACCCAGAGACTGTCATCTCCTCCGACTGTACAAGTCAACACAAATAAAAGTGAGGAAGCAAAAGCCATAATGGCTGGGAGAGATCCAGGCTCATTGTGGCCATTACTTTTATTCAAACCTTACAGATGACATGATGTGAAAAATGAGCCTGTGTCTAGTCGGGTGCCCATTAGTGAGTGAGCACATTATCTCCCCTTTTTCACATTGAATCTCCTCCCTGCATGCAGTGGCAGATGCTCCCGAGGAGTCACTCACTTTTATGGGCTTTTGACTGCCGTACTCTTTTAAATACAGGGGCCTGCACCAGGCAGAGATGACGTATGGCTGTCAGCGCTCTTTACCTCACTGACAGATGCCTTCAGTGGATCCCTCCTTAAACCTTCTGTCTAAAACTAAGGGGGACAGCTAACCTCTTCCCTCACAGAGCAGACAAGCATGCATCAAACTGATTATTTCAGCAAAGGGGGTGATTTTTAAAAATCTCTATTACCAGACAATTACAGGGCAATTTACTTAAGTACAGTCTAAAGGCAATCATGAAATACAATTCTCCAAAAACCCTTTAGAGTGATACTACACATGACTTAAGACCTTGTAAATACAGAATCTATCGGGAGGATTTTTTTGGTGGACAATTGGAAATTTGGTCATTGAAAAATGATAGAACAAGTCCCCATACTACAGTACAAGGTTGTCAAAAGTATTGATAATTTTTTGATAATGTGTATTTAAAACGATAGGATCGCCATTCGATAGTGTATACATACATAAACATCGATATCATATATAAATAAAAAACGTAGGATCTACACAGAATCTCCAACCATATTTTCAACCAGAGGCTGCAGAGATAAGACAATGGGGAAGAAAACTGATCCTCACACATCACCATTAATATTATTACAAATGTGTGCAGGTTGTTGATAAAAAAAAAAAAGAAAAAAAATCATAATTTGTGTGCCTTGCCATTTTTTTTTTTGTTTTTTTTTTTGTCATTGTTGTTGTTTTGTAATTTTTTGGGAAGTTTTGACAAACATCAAATCCAGGGCCACTTTTCCTCACACTCGTTAAAACACCTCCCCCAGCTGATGAAAGAAAATCAATTACTTTGTCAAATCACTGTGTTCCTGTCACATTGTTGTGGCTGGAATTGACATGACAAACAAGTGCTTCTTCTGTGCTTCATCCATCTATCTAGACTGTGAGAAGTTCACGTCACGCTTAAAAAAACACTGAAGTTTGTTATTGTTTTCTCTAAAAAGTTTGCCGAGTGAATATCTGACATACATCATACTCATACTATAATCTGATCTTTCCAATGGATGTTGGGATCATGGTTTGAAATCACCAAGGAAAACTGACAGACATGTATATATAGTGTTTATTCAACCCCATGGCCAGTGTAGAGTGTGCAAGTTAACAAATAGTAATCCAGTGTGGAAACCACCCAAGGATGCCTGTGTAGATTTGAAAATAACATCTATTTTATTCTACAATGGGAAATAAAACTGGTTGCAGTAATTCAGAGCAAAGCTTAGAGGTTGTGGTCAGTGATAGGGAGTCCTGGCTTCTCTCAGGCTCTGAACCAGAGCCGCTTGGTTCAATCTAATCTCTGACAAGAAACAACAAGCCTTTGGGACACCCCTGCGGTCCACCTCTACGCCGCACAACATCATAAGCAACTCAATTCAGGGGGTTAGATCTACTGTAGCTGTCAGGGGAGAAATATGTTTCCATTTTACAACTTCAGTGGCAGAGAAGACCATACAAATGCCCCTCTATTTCCCTCACCATTGCTCACTTGTTTGAATCTCTCTCCTCTCTCTTCTGGTCGTGTCAGTTTTCCCTCAGTACACACACTCAAGGTGTTCCCTGGTGACTGCGTCCCATTACCTCGTGAGACTTCTGCACAACAGAATTGCACCACCTGTGTCCCCCATGATACCACTCAGATTCCTGCATTGCCAAGGACAGCGGTGTTCAAGCCAAACAGGATTTGGTACCAAGCACAAATTTTAGCTCAATCTCTTCACTTATGCCTGTTAACACTTCAAGATGTAAAAGAGACATGTATGCACTGTACGTGAGCGACTACTGGAAGGTTTGGCTTAGTTATTCCAGTGGTTCAATGCTGGTCCTAGAGCAGACATAGAGAAACTGATTCAATTAGAAATCTTTCAGTTCTTTAACGATGCAAATTACTGTGGACAAAACACCCTCACAATTATGATTAAAAAGTCATTCCAGTTTCATTTCAGCAGTAATTCCACACTGTTCATGTAGAGCAAATATTACCAAAATGCCAAGCCATTTTTTTTTAAATCCAAATTACAGGTTGAGTATATTAAGTTCTAAAAATCTCATAATTATATAATTGACAGTGTTTGAGTTTGGTGGTTCAACAGTAGTTTTTGTATTAATCAGTTCATCATATCTGAACATATAGGCCTGTTTATATTTGGCAACAACAACAATATATTGCAGGACAAAAATGCCAAAGATTTGTCTGAGGTAATTCAGAGACAGTGTCTCCATTACATAGTCTTGTCTACCAGAGAGCACTGAAACTGTTTTCCAAAGAATACCATTTGAATATCACATCTAAGTGATTATTGAGTTTTTTTTTAAAAAAAACCTTAAATATATGAAAATTAAGCTTTAAGAGCAACTGCAGTGCATTAATGACTTCTAGATTCATCAGGTCTATTAAAAAGGCCAGTCAACCAATTTGACAATGATAGCATGTTACAGTCCTCTGTTTTTTGGCGCTGGGGTAACATTTTAAGGTCACAGCAGTATCATTTAATACCATTAATGCTGATATCAAAGCAATACATGGTTATACACAGTAGACTGTACTTTAAAATGGTTGTACTGTGTGTTTAAAAACAGATGCTCTACATTGTTCACGTGGTTCTGTCTGCACTGTCAGGGTTTATCCAAATATACCAAGTTACTGTGATTCCACAAGGATCTCAGGCATGATTGTGCTAATCACCTGCCACACCTGATTTCCCAATTCATTTTCTCCATTCATCTTGAGCAAATGTAGCAACAGCTTGCAATCTGTTTGTTTTGAGTTGTCAAAAATGAACCAAAGGCATGTATCAACATGGAATAAATGCTACTGCAAGATGTCACCAGCTGCACATGATATGATGAATTACAATCATATGTTAATCAGCCAGAGTTGCAGTAATGGGTTGTTTACACGGCGCTCCATCACAAACCTTCTTGGAATGTTCTCTCATATACTGATATGGGTTCTTGAACAGACAGGAGTACACTACCGTTTACAATACTAATGAACACTTAAGTTTTAGCTTTTAGTCTTTGTATTTTGTTTGTTTTCCAGCAGCATAGGAATAACTAAAAATGCATTTGTGAAACAAAATGTGTCTTCAATTACAAATTAACCGAGTTTGTTCATGCATTTATAATTACTTTGTTTAAATCTTCCTGCCCGATTTTGTCATTGTTGTCGTCTTATGTAAGACAACTTGCTACCAGGACCGCCCGACAATAGCAGAAACCCAATACTGCTTTCATCCTCCATCACTTAGTGTTTCTCTCTGACATGCATGCAAAATCATATAATGTATGTGTGGGTGGGTGGGTGTGTGTGTGTGTGTGTGTGTGTGTGTGTGTGTGTGTGTGTGTGTGTGTGTGTGTGTGTGTGTGTGTGTGTGTGTGTGTGTGTGTGTGTGTGTGTGTGTCTGTTGTGGAAGGCTGGCCACAGAGCAAACAGCAGTAGGTCTAGCAACAAGGTCAATACTAGCGTAAGTACCTTTTATTTCCCCAGCCACCCACAGTGTTAGATCCAGCAGTTTGTCTGGCAAACTTACTAATGACTGGAAAAACCTCACTGCTTCACTATTGTTTTCCTTATCTATAGGTGGGTGAATGAGGAGGATCTAGCAGGCATTTACAGTGATTAATTGACACCGATTTTAGAAATCACACCAGATATGAAGCAAATTACCTAGATATCAGGGGTTTTTGATCTCAAAAGAAAATATTGATATTTAGGTTTAAAGAAACTTAAAACTGTGACATTCCCCTATCCCAGGCCTGTCTTATCAATAAAACTCACAGAATTAACTGTCTGAAAAAGTTACTTTGGACAAGTGCTTGTACCTTAAAGTAGATTCATTAGATAATATCTGAATAACCTGATTTCTCCTCCTAAACCATTTTATATGACAATATCTTGAAAATAATTGTACTGAAAATTTAAAACTAATTTAAAGTTCTTTAAAAACAGATTAGGATGGTGAATATTAATTATCGGCAAACAGGAATCTACATCCACAGTGACATAAAAAAAATGCCATTTGTTATTTTGTCATTGAAAACTTGCCTGGAGTCAGTTTGGACAACAGAACTTAGTAAAAGATAACATGATATGATCATACCATCATGACATGATTCCAGTGATGGCAAATGTCCTGACAGCTTAAACAAAAAAACATCCATCCAGCTATATCTCAATAAGCAGTTAAGTCTGCAGAGTTAACACAAAAGAAACAACACACCACCAGGACATTACTGTTGCTGCTGGTATAATGGTAAAGGTACAAGAAGTTTTGGAGTCTTAGCTGACTTTGAGGACTTGATCAATGCTGCTCAATGAAAATAGCCATATTCTGATATGGATTATTTTAATAAGTGAATATTTATAATATCTTATTTTTAGGAAATTATAAACAACAATCTTACTAATAATTATTATAGCATATGAAATGTGTGGAGGGAGGTTACTCTGTGTAAATAAATGGGATTGAAGAGTAAATAGAAACATCAAACGCACAGACACACTTATAAACTATGGTACAACTAAATTGCTTCCACACTCCATGGGCTCAATATGCGATTTAAAAGAGACTGGTGGTGGCAATATTCCTCTGATATGGTGTTTAGTTTTAATAGGAACCCTCAGCTCAAATATGAGCTGACAAACACAGCAAGACAAACACAGTCTCTCTCCGGCAATGAAATATACACTATCAAATAGACCTGTACCTTTTTGAATCCACTGTGTGGGTGAAACTAAAGCGCAGAACAAACAGCATTCTGATATGGCTTTGAGGGTGATAACAGCGTCTGACAGGGTGGAGAGAGCAGGCTTTGGGCTCGGTGCGAAAACACAACCTGTGATTGACATGATTCCCTGGCCTTAGAGAAGTTTACCTTTTAATAAGAGCTCAGAGAGGCCCTCTCAAAAACCTGGTCCAGACTCTCACCGACAGCAGGTGATGGCTGGGGAGCAAGTGCATGTATTTGTGTGCATGTGGGGGTTGTTTGTGTGTGTGTGCATGCACGTGAGTGTGTGTGTGTGTGTGTGTGTATCGATGCACATGTGCAGATGTGCACGTGTTTCTGTGCGCACTTGTAGAAGATTTCAATCAAGGATTTCAGCCATGCCCAAATATCTCTTCTCTTTTGGGCCTGGTCGTTTGAAGAAAATGAGTGGATTCAGGATCAAGAGCCTTTCTGGAGGAATTTAAGTCTGTTTGAGGATTACGACTTCTTCATCCTGTACAAAGCCTGCAGAGAGAGCTATATGCTAGCCCTTGGAGGCCTGGCTTACCAATGCATTCCAGATGGCGATATAGAAGTGATAAAGCCCAGGAAAGACATCATAGTTTTGGGCAAAGATCTTCAAAATAAATAGGGAAGTTGAAAACTTTGCAGTTTTACTCTAGAAGAGCATCTCTTTTATGGAGTAAGAATACATATGCATGATCAAAAATTATTATGGATTTGCAGTAATAAGAGGATACACAATATGAGGACAAGTGAAAAAAGTCTTTCTTCCCATCCTCACATAATGCTTGTGAAAAGGTTGCTCTTAAATCTAACTCTAAGCCTGTTCTCTGCACTTCTGCTCCTATAAGGGCTTGTTTCACCGATTTTAACAAAATGCTGGGAAAGCCACACCTCCTTTCATCTGACTTATGAATTACAATTAGCAAACTAACACATCCCCTGCCAGCTCTGATCAGCATCTTCAGGTTTGAACCAGACTCTGCAGCATCGACAACATGCCTGGTCTGTTTCTGAGAGATGTCACCACTGACCTAGCCTTCACTGAAAAGCCGAAATGACTGTGATTGCCACTCTACAGCCTTCATTAGTCATACAGCCGATGAGTGAGCTATGCCAGCAGCATAGCCAGTTAAGTGTGGATCATCTCTGAGGGGAGCTCTGATCAAATCTGTCATTATTTACCCTGTTTACAGCATAACCCGAAAGCAAAACAAAAAATCAATCGGAAATGGGGACAAATTACTGTAAGTGTCAATATTTCAGACAGCTGAGATAAAGGGCTCTCAGCCAATAATAGATTCTTTCCATTTACTTTAAGCTTATCGAGCAGAGGGTTCGTCAATTGCTGATAAGACCATTAGCTAGTTGTTGATAAAACAATTTAGTATCATTACAACTCTAAACATAACAAATGAAGGTTGTTCAACAGATAAGATCAACATCCAGCAATTACACTGCCTATTATTTCACAGTAATCCCCCCCCCTTCCCATTGAGATAAACTTTAGTGTAATTCCTGAACCTCACCATCAGAAATATTTAAGTATTTATGGTAGATGATATACGGCCAAATCCATAATGTAGGTGCATCTGTGAGCTCATTATGCAAGAAACAATCAGCCTTGAGACAGAACTTCCCAAACGAGCTTGGTATAAGAGGCTAAGAGCATTTAACCTATTCTTAACAAGTCTGAAATCTGATATCAGCATCAACTATATTATACTGTTAAGCCCATGAAAGTATTATCTAAATGACTAATGCCTATTCTGGGCTAAAGGGTTGTTATGCAACATGCGATGGCACACAATATTTATTTAATTCAACACATTTAAAAAGATGCAGACACACTGATCACAGCTAACTCCCAACAGTACGAATTTCAAGAGTGCCGACTTTGTTGAGAAGGTTACAGGACTTTGTTTGACCCCAGTGCAGTGTAACTCTTGGAAATGTGGCCCCACTGTACTTCACACTTACATCTTTTGTTCTTGATCAAGTGCCCCCATCCCATTACAAAATGCTGCCAAACAGACCGAACGAAGCCATCGTCCCGGGCAAAGGAAGCCACGAATGAGCGGGAGAGAGGAAGTAACATCTCCTACAGACAGTCTCAGCAGGGGATGGACTAACTATAGCCACATCAATGACTAACTCTCACAGCAAGGACACCTCCCTTCACTTTGAAAAGAAAATAAATTAAACAACAAAGGAGGACACTGACATTCACTGCCTTTCAGTTTATTGCACCAAATAACTGCTCGTCGTACATCCAGCACAGGATCATCGTTGAGTGCTGAGGCCAGTGAGACAACAGTGAAATGAAAAATCATTTTAAGAACAAAGTTTCCTTCCCAGCAGGAATGATGATTGCTATATGGATTCGTAGATGAAGCAGAAAAAGTTCCCTCATCTACTGGCCTAATATGGTCATTCCGACACAGGAGGAGACCCATCTTTGTACTTCTTCATGCATTACATACACAATCAATAATGGAAAAATATACACTGCGAAAGGCCTTAGTCGCACTGCCTGCAAGCGGCATTGATAAATGATTTTGTGCCAGTTATGACAGCAAGGTGCATGCAGTGAAGAGAGTAGAAGGCCTTTTTAATAGTGCAAGGAGAGAATTAAATCAAACCCAGGAGGGCCTCCACTGGAAAGGAGAGATGCTGCATCTCTCTGCTCTAAATCACAGCTCTACTTAAGCCCAGCCCTCTCTTTCCCCATTTTTCTACATTATCAGAGGAAACCTGTCACTGCTGTCTATGGGTAAGTTTACAAATCATGATTTATCAGAGAGAGGATTTCTAAACACCTGTGTGAGAAAATGAGCATCCCCTGCATTCTTATTTATAGGCCAAAAAAGTTATTTTATTCTTCCTTTAAGTTAAGAAAGTATCATATATTTTCACAAAGTATTTAGATTTTTTATCCAGTGCACACATTTGATGAATGCCTTAAAATGTAAAAATATAGAAAGAAATACTGATGATATGCAACATAATTGCCATTTTCACCATGAGCTGTGTGTACCTATGTAATTCATGTGCAAACAATGTGCTTCTTTGAAGTCCTCAGTGTAAAAACCCTGCAGAACACAGCTCCTTATTATCCCAGGGTGGGAAAATATAAAAGGAGGCTTAAAAAGGAGTGAAAAGTTTCCAAAGGTCAAAAATTAATCAAACTCATTACCTGTGGAGGAGAAGGATCCTGGTTGCTGCTAACTCGTTTAGCAGATTTTTAACCTCTATTCTCTTTTCAAAGGGGTGGAGATTCCCAAAGGAGCAGATGTCCATGACTTCCCATTTACAAATGGAAAAGTGAATCACAATGATCCTCCCAGTCCAGCTCCTGGAGACACAAACATCACAGTTTTTAAAAACAGAAACTGCTCACAGATAAGTCATATATATCTAAACAAACATCATTGTATCATTCAGTTCTCTGTTAAATACCGCATTGCTCAAAACCTAAGACTTTATGCCTCGAGAACCCTAAACCACAACCCAGAGTTTTCGAGCCACTCTCTGCAGTACAAGCAGGCAAAGCCACACCAGCTGGGGAGAGAAAATCCTTCTTACTGGCCACCAAGGCCAGTTGCTCCCACTTTATCCAGTAAATGCTACAGAAGAAAGCGACCGAGGGAAAGCCGTATGAGGGGAAGAAGTGAACCCAAGGTGATGGGCACTTAGTTCGCTGTCTGGTCTCTGTTCCAAATGCTGAACTTTCTCCAGGCAGGAGCTTCTTATCGAGGAAATGCACAACGACAGACACAAGCAGATGGCTGGATATGTAAGCCTGAATAAGCACAGAGCATTATGCATTGGAAATACATTGGCAAATCTTAACTGCAAATATCTTAAAAATATTTAGCTGTCAGTGGAGAGCAGTGTGGAAATACATGTTCTGTGTGACTGATCGTCAGATAATAAAACCAAGTACATAATTAATGTTAACCGTGAGAATATGTGATTGATCTAAAAGAGAAAATAGATGCACGTGTTCAGCAAATGTGTATTAAACATTAACAAGATTTTGGCATGTTAACCTAATTTGTGGGAAAATGCTCAATATCAACGCATTTTTATTATTCATTTGTCCCCATAACATTTCAGTTTCATATTTCACATTTCTATACTGTACTAATCTGAAATAGGAAGTTAATTTATTCTAAAATCTGGATCAATGTAAATTGTTTTCTCACGGGGAAAAAGATACAAGACAGCATTTAGGGTAATTCCTCACGCATAAATAGCTATGAGCCTAATTTGAGCTGATTTGGGTTGTTAGGTTTATGGCCTAAACGTGCTGAATGTTTGATGGTAAAATTGGGACTGGCCACAGAAACATAAAGACACCATTCAGTTGATAAAAGTCCCCATATGGTAACACTGTGAACTGGTTTTGGATCTGATGAATCAATTGCCCTCTTACTCCATCCCCCTCTCCACTAAAAAGTCAAATCATTTGAATGTTTTTATTTAACAATTAGAATCAATCTCTTGTGTAAAAAAATTTAACAGTTACAACAGTAAACTGCATTTTAACACCTAAGGCCTATACATAAAAAAAATATTTGCATTAATTGTAGTGGTGTTTCAAAATTACTTAAACTTGAGTCTTATTTTCCCACAAGAGGGGGGAAAAAAATCATAAAAAACAAGAAAACTGTTAACGCTCTAAGGGAAGTCCAGGCTGTAAATGTGCACAATATTCCACATTATATACATGTCATTTCAGAGTGCACTCCAAGTGACGCAGTGTCAAATCTGTGTGACAGATTTAGGTGAACGCTGGTGAAGGGAGCCCTGCGTGGGGAGAGCGGCTTAGGGCTGACTCAAGCAGCCAGTACAAGATCTCCAGCAGGCAGAAAGGAGCCTTGCTCACCGTGGAGCCGCTGCCTGTCCAGCCCACCAACACTGACAGCCAAGCAATAACCTGACACCATTGCCATCTTCTGACTACGGTCACACATGGCGCTTTGTGTCAGTTTCATACACATGAACTTCAAAATTAAGTTGGAAGGCATTTGTAAAGATATTGACAAAGAACATGAAGCAAAAGCGAAATTTAAGAACGCTACAAGGGCCAGGGTCAAGTGTACTGCGCAAATTTAAAAAACCTATAAACATATGAACATCTGCAGACTGATTTGGTCATTAAATTTAATGGTATATGGAGCTTAAATTGATGAGAAATGAAACACTGCATGAGACACATAACAGTATGTGGAGGTTTCATACGTGGAGCTAATGTTTTTTTTTTATTTTTAATGTAATGTCTCCCTCTTTTGGTGGCTGCTGTAGAAAGACAGCAGGTGACAGCAATTCCTGGTGACAAATAATCACCTCACCTTGATCAGAAATTCAAAATAGAAAGATTTTGCTCATAGCGGCCCTTTAATAGCGATTTGATTGAAAATTGTTCACCTGAATTTTGTAACTCTCAGAATGATTATTTTTTTTATCTATTATTTAAACTGTGCATGGTGAAAATTGTATCTAAATGTGCTATTGTTACTTAAAATCATTGAGATATGGGGGTATCTGAGTTTAATACTAATAAGATGTCATAGTTTTCTTTAGTTTGATGGCACTGTGTTACAGTAAAGTTGAAAGGTTTGCTTCCACTGAGAACTGGATGCTGGATTTTAATTCTCAAATCTGGGAGCTCCCTGACATCTAGTGGACAAAATATATATTGCTTCATGAGTAGCAAAGGCCAGCTGTACTGCAAATGTTTAAACTGCCAAATTTTGCATTTACAGTACATGTAATATCTATATAAGTACTATCCATATACTTATTGTAGATTATGGATATATAGTATGAATCAACTTCTGGACCAGCAGTCTTCAAAGACAGACAACTTTGCTTTAAATAACCAAAATAACAAGTGACAACACAGCTCTTTCACAGGGTTAGGGGAACTGAACTGACTATTAGTCCAGATCCAGTGTTGTGAACTTGTGCTAGTAGAGGTTCAATACCAACGTGGGTACTTCTATTTAGGTTCTGTGCTGCCACAGATTGGCAAAGTTACTACTGCACATTAAAATAACAACAATTTACAGCATTGGTTTGTTGGTATACGTAAAAAAAAACAAAAAAAACACAGGAAATAAGTGTTGACTTTGTTGTGTAATTCTTGAAATAGTGTGTCTGACTGTGTGTGTGCATGATTGTGTGTTTGTGTCTGCGTATAAGTGAGACTTCTCCTTACCACAATGCCCTATAAACTAACCTAAACTAAATCAAGCTACACCAAGCAACCACAAATTAGTTCCTCAAACCTTACCAGAGTTGAACAAATCTTTGAATATACAGGTTGAACATACTGTACTGTACTGTTTTTACTGCTGAAATATTCATCTGAATAGGTTTATAATTATATTGTGCAGATTTGCCACTATTCTGTTCACACCTTTAGCTGACATAAACACCTTGAGCAGACATAAACAATGTTGAATACAGTATTAAAGCCAGGTCCAGTAGACCAAGAACTGACCTAGACACTTTTGTGGGGACAAATTCAAGACTGGAAATTGTGAAAGTAATTGAGGTCAATAAGTTGCTAAATAGAGATAGGTTTTCACAGTATAAGCCAATAATTGTTAATTACTGAGACATCCAGGTTATAGGTTTAATAAATGTAGTTTTCACAGCCTTTGGGAAATTACCTGAGAAAAGGGAGCGGAGCTGTTGGCTGCCAAGCAATTAAAAACACATTTTCAAAGCTCAAAGGCATGGTATCAAGAGAGCAGGTGAATGTCTTGGCAACATTTAAGGAATATAAGTGTCATATTTACCTAACCATTTCAAGTTGAACATTCAGATGAAAAGCCTTTTTTATGGAATAAACAAATATTGATGGATTTCTGAATTTTGTCAAAAAATTAAGACAGACATACATGCTTTATTAGTGCAAAGACTGCAGTGCCAGAAATTGTTGCAAATACCATGTATCAGTCTTATTGTTTTTCACCAAGATTAAAATCTGTAACTTTTCAAATGTATTTTAATACAACACTCATGTGCCAATATGTACATTGAGTTATTGATAATCATTCTTGTTCTTACTGTCTGTAAAGAGATCCTGTTCCAGCATGATTCCAGTACAGGAGAAAGGCCAAAATGTACATGCCTCCTTTCATGCTCAAATGCATTCTTAAAGTCATCTTAAGTTTGACGCATCAACAGTCTGAGTTACAGAAATCAAGTGGGGTATCCTCCAAAATTACAGTCATTTTACTACAAAATTCTGTTGTGTTTGTCTGGACAATGTTTTTCATGCTACAAAAAGGGATTTCACTCTAAAAAGAGTGCAACTGTAAATACCAACTTGTAAATACCAACTAAATATCAAGTCAAGAAGTCCTTTAAATGGAAATTAATCTACCATTCAAGTGCCAACTGGGCAAACTCCATCTGCTAAGGAAGATGGTGTAATGATCAAAAGCTCTACAGCATCTACTACTAGCATCTACTTGTGGTGAGACTGCTGAATGTTTTTTGTAAATGCAGTGTCTCTCTACAGATGTTATGGTAAATCTGAAGTTAATTTTTCTTCTAAAATGGTTTTCTCTTTAAAACAAACAAAAAAACAGTGCAGCACAGCATTTCTTCAGAGTGGTTTCCCACACAAGAGATTATGTGAACCTTAACCTTAGTTAAATCAGTAATGTATACAGTTGAATTTGTCTACATCAAAGTAAAGGTTTGCATCCAGGATAAAATGCAAAAATACAAAAGTAATGTTCTCACTGATATTCCATTTTTTAATAATATCTGATCAAATCAGGACATCTGCAGTGATAATCCAAAGAAAACACAGGAATGCTCTATTAAAGTATCAGGCACCACAGCCTGAGAGATAACACCCTTACTAGAGCTAATCCAATTCAAGATATGCCTTTGCTGTTGACAGGATTAGTTAACTTTATTAATCCCAGAGGGGAAACTGGTCGCTCATCCACAACGACAATAAGAAAAGAGACACAAGTCAGACAGGCCACAGCAGACAACAAATGAAAGACACACATACTAACACATATTTCAAGGGGACACTGGTGTAACCCAAAAGCAATTGCATTAAAAAAACACAATGTACCTCATAAAATGAATCAATAATTAAAAGGCCTGCCATAATTGATGTACCTAAAAGCAGGGCCAATAAAACAGGTAATAAACAAGATGAAACCTTGAAACACTAACAATTGCAAAAATTATGAATTTTAAACAAAACTGTCAAGATGCTTGTGTGTGGAGCATCTTCTCATTTATAACATGAAATTAAACTCAGGCTGCAGCAATTAATCAATTAGATGATCAACAGAAAATTGATTGGTATTTGGTTTACAGATTTTGTCATTTCTCTTAACAAAAACATCAACATTCTGTGTTTCCAGGTAAAAATGTGAGGATTTGTTGTTTTTCTTGGCCATACACAAATGACAGGAAACTGAGCATTTTTAAAATTCCCCACTATTATTAAAAATTTAAGGCGAGACACTAAAGGATATTGCTATCCATGTTCATTCAAATGAGACATTGTCTAATTAAATATGCACTAATTTCCATGATTTACAAAACAGAAATCTGAACAGTGGCTAAAGCTGAGTTCAAAATTATTTTTTCTTTTTGTTAACAATTTAGAGTAAAAAGCTTTCACAGAGGGAATGTTGTATGGTGTAAGATAGCTGTCAAAAAGATGTGTCCACATTTTAATGTTCGTATTTGTAAAGTTAAGAATTTGTATGTCATAAAAGTTGTTTTACACAAGATTCTGCTGTCACATACGTGAGTCTGTGAAATCGGGTTCGGGTTACGATTGTTTTTAAATGCGTATGAGTCTAAAAGCTGAGTGCAAAGTCTTATGAATACAACTCATTTTTCTACGACTACGAAGTCTTCACTGTGAATACGAATTCAAGTTTACAGGTACGAGTCGAACAGTGCTGAAATGACGTCACTGAGGTCACAGTCAAGTCGCAGGGGAAAGTAATCGATCCGCGATTCCTCCAACTGCGCATGCGCATGCCCCAGACGCAAACAGGTAGGGCAACGCCGCCAGCCCAACAATTGTAACCCGAACCCAATTTCACAGACTCACGTATGTGACAGCAGAATTTTGTGTTAAACAACTTTTATGACATACAAACTGTTAACTTTACAAATACGAACATTAAAATATTGACACATCTTTTTGACAGTTATCTTACACCATAATGTTGGATATCTCTTTTTATCACTCTGTAAATCAGAAAACAGTGTCAACAGTCATCAGGCTATGAATGACATATGAACAAACCCCTATGTTAAACCCATCAGAATTCAGTGAAGAGGAGAGTTTGAGTTTTCTTTCCACTAATCTGAAGACATGTTAAAAAAAAAAAAAAAAAAAAAAAAAAAGCTCTAAACCTCAAGATTGATCAGTGCATTAACTATATTTTCAACTGTAGTGTCTCTCCTTAAGAGGATAAACTCAAACACTCAAAGCACTTTGACTTAAGCATAGTGTGAACTCTTCACCTGGTTACTCTCTCCAAACTCTTTTCTAATCAATCAGGGCCGAACCAAATGTAGAACCAGACGTTTCTAAAAGCAACTGCATTACTGCCAGTGAAAGGCTGCCTAAACACACAACAGCATAAAAGGCCACAAAACTATCTCACATAACAACCTAAGATAACATCGAAGCTAACACTGAAGCTAACTTTTAAGCTAACACTGAAGCTAACTTTTAAGCGAACGCTGAAGCTAACATTTAAGCTAACTCTAATTACCTGAAAACGTTAGTCCTTCTTTAGACTTTTGAATTCGGTCACAAGGGTCAAACAAAACCTAACCTAACTATGGAAAACTAAGCAGGTCGTTTTCAACACTTACCGCTGTTTCTAACACATTTCAGCTTCCTCAGGTACTCCTCTGTTGTGTCGAGGTCTCCTGTATGTAGGTAAAAAAAATTCCTAACATTTTGACCGAGGTTGACACGCTGCGACACTGCCATTCAAATACGACAACCGGAAGTGACATTGGGCATTGTGAAACGCGTCACTGAAATTGAAATTTAATTATTGCGTTTATTTACCAAATCATACTACATGTTCATATTTGTATTGCATAAGGGAAGGCATGTTTGCCTCTCCAAACATGTTTCCATGGAAATACTATATGGAATTAAATTTTGTTTGTTTGTTTCAGATGTAAGACACTAAGTATCAACAGAATTCTTTTACTTAGGAGGATTTTCCTCTACAGGAAAGAAATGTATCAGGCTACATATGCGTGTGTGTGTGTGTGTGTGTGTGTGTGTGTGTGTGTGTGTGTGTGTGTGTGTGTGTGTGTGTGTGTGTGTTCTTGGTTTTCTTGTGTGTCTGCTTTGCGTTTTTTGAAATGTCACAGTTTAATGCAAATAACCTTCTCCAGTCCTTGTTAATCCAACAATTTACACCTACAGTTTCATACATTAAACTGCTGACAAGCTTGTCCTCACTCACACAGTCACGATTCAAGTTTAAATTTCGGCCTTCAGAGTATCAGGAGAGGAATTCAACTGTCACAGCAACTGACACTTCAACTGAAAATCCGTACCACTTTCACACCAACTGACCCCTCAATAACTTTCCTGACTTATATTTCATCTGACATTTCACCAGCTCTCAGCACTCACTCCCCAACATACACTTTAACTGCAGTCAGTGCTTACATCTGAGCTGACAACTGGTTTAGCCACTTTTACTCTCATCTCTTTCTCTTGAACTGAGAGTTCAACTGCTTTTAGCGCATAGCACTGACACTTCAACTGATCTTTCCCCTTGAACTCCTAGTTTAGCAACTTTCTGCTCTAGCATTCAAGCTGACATTTCAACTACCCTCCATGCTTGCATACCAAATGAAACTTCAACTGCTCACAACCTCAGTTGCAAAAAGGTTGAGATGCTAAATAAATAAATAAAACAGAATGTGATTATTTGATAATCCTTTTCGAATCATACTCAACACCATACAAAGACAATCTATTTAATGTTTCACCTCATCAACTTCATTGATTTTTGTAAACATATGATTATTCTGAATTGGATGCCAGCATTGACTCTCTGTTTTTACATTTTACACAGTGTTCCAACTACACACACTTCAATTATCTCCATCACTTTCAGTTCACCACAACTTTCAGCCTCTTTCACTACTAAATTCTAGTCAAGTGATAGTTCAACTGCTTTCAGCACTTGCACTTCAATTTTTTCAGCGTCTTCGATCAACTTACAGTGCAGCTACTTTAACAGACACTTCAACTGCTTACAATGCATACACTTCAACCATCTCCACCACTTCTCTCAGACTTCGCCTTAAATTTCACTTGCTTTCAAAATTCATGTCTGAGACTTCAACTGAGACTTCAGCTGCTCTCATCTCTTGCTCTTCAAATGATAGTTTAAGTTCTGTCATCTCTTTAAACTATTTTTTAGTCATCGGTTCAACTGCTTTCAGTGCTATCGCATCCACAGACGTTTCAATCGCTTTAATGGCTTAGATATCGACTGCCTTCTATCTATACTCTTCAGTTGGCATTTGAACCACTTCAAGCTCTTACTCCAGCTGCTAATTGGAGTTGGAGTTGGAGTTGGAGTTAGTAACTACTTGTAACGACTGGCAGCATTTAGACACTGACAATTAAATCCATACAGAGCTTACACTTGAGAATGAAATTACAGATGCTTTCAGTGATTACACTTCAACTTATTACACTTAAACTGACACTTGAAACCCTTTCAGTGCTTCAACTTCAACTGACTCTTAAGTGCTCTAAGTTAAACTGCAACTCTCATATAATAGGAAGTTAAGTTTTATTGAGAAACGTAAGCATTTTCTGCTTTATCTATTCATTTCAATTAAATAATAGTCTTGCGATTTTGATTTGCACTCTACATTGATGACATTTGTCATTGTGGCTAAAATAGGCTCATTTTTTGTTTTGTTATTATCCATCCATCCATCCATCCATCCATCCATCCATCCATCCATCCATCCATCCATCCATCCATCCATCCATCCATCGTCTATACCCGACCATCCCTTTTCGGGGTTGCGGGGGGGCTGGAGCCTATCCCAGCTGTCAACGGGCGAGAGTGGGGTACACCCTGAACCGGTCACCAGCCAATCGCAGGGCATTGTTATTATTTTATAATTATTATTATTATACCTTAAAGTTTTGATTTCATGTAGAGAAATTGATTTTAAGGTTAAGAATTGACCACACAGGCAACCTGTGGAGTAAAGGGAGAGTATGGGTATAATTGTGACCACATGGTGGCATTGCAGGAAGAGTCGGGCCATTTGAATTCATTAGTTTCAATGTCAATGCAGAAGTATCTAAAAGTTTCTTATATTTTAACTATTGGGCAGGTTTCTCCGATGCCTTAATCTGTAAAGTTACCATAATGCTGAGATATAGTCCAGTGGTAAACTATCTCCGCTCTGGAATCTCTTGCTCCTCACTGGCCGAGGTCTGAGTGGAAGAGGAACTTGTCTTTCCTGTGTCTCTCTTACAGTAATTACTCAGCTCAATTTGTCTTAGAAAAATCAGTTACAGTTATATAAATACTGCCAAAACAATGCCATGCTAACACACCAACTCCCATGGCAGCACATCAGTTTCAGTAGTGACAAAACCATCTGGATAAGCTATGTTATCAGAAGATGCTGCTACAGCAAAGTAGAGGGGGAGAAAGATGTGAACAAAGGGACAGTTCACATACTGTATATATAGCCTTCTCCCCGAATCAGCACAGGTGCCTGGCAAACAAAGGAGCTGCAGCTGTGACTAAGAATATACCAGTCCAGAGTAAAATAAGTTGTACAGTAAGAGGATGATGCCTGAGATGGTGGCTGACACATACCACCTACTGGTTTATGAAAATGATTCAGGAGGGCATGCATGTTGATGAGTGCTGTGTCCAGTGAGCTGTCAGAGTAACACTTTAACAAGATAATACAGAATTTAATGAATATTGACAACCTTAACGTACACAGCCCTGCTCATCTACAAAACAAAATCTGCATTTTTAAGTCATATCATTCGTGTTGTCTAATCTATGCTGAGGTATAGTATCCTCACTCAGAGTGGCAGAGTTCAAAATTTTCAGAAAAGTTGAGGTAAGTCCATTTTATCTGAGAAACTTTCAGAAGTTCTGTACTGCTATATATAGAGAACCTGACAACCTTTATGTGCACAGGGGAGCGCTGTCAGTCATACTGCAGTCTGGACTGATGGAGGCTCATAATGAGGAGTGACATATGGTCTGAAGCTAACACGGACTGCATTCAGTAGACTACACCAGCCCGCCTCGTCTTCAACATGAAAGTGGCTGGGGAGAGTGAGATTTGAGGAGAGACTCTGGAGGACTGCAGGGAACATCATGCTGAGGTCATCAGCTGAACATCTCCAACTGATATGCCTCAAGCCCAGAGGGAGATGAGAAAAGGAAAACAGTTGCAAAAACAGGTGTGTCTGTTGACTGGTCTCTATTAATATTGCAATACATATACAGTATTGCCTATAATGAAATACACAGTAATACATAGACACCACCATCTTACTTTCACACATAGAACCATTGATTGATAAAAAAAGAAAAGTGCTGCTGCCAGTAATATTTCTAGCAATATTTCCCCACAAAACTGAAAAGAATAATAACAAAGATGTGCAAAGATGTTGACAATTCTCTTTGTGTGCATTAGATGGCACTATTGTCCTTATAATATGGTGGTTAAACCCACAATCTAACCTGAACGTTCTCAAGTCAGCATTACTGAGACAAGCAAGCAGCATAACTGATATCAACAAGTTGAGGATGGTATCTATTTTCATCTAAAACGTGCTGCATGCTGTGTATTGAGGTATGATATAGACATAGTGCCTTCAGTTTCAATAGAGATGGAAGACATGTTCATATAATGACAGCAGAGCAAGAGAGAAATGCTGTCAGCAGCATAAGGAACCACTGAATACAGTTGGTTTGTAACACGGTTGTCACAGATTGCTGCAGAAAATTAGCATATGATTATTGCCCTAATTAAAACAGTAAAACCGGCTGTGAAGATTATGAAACCAATATTAATAGATTATGTTGTTTGTGGTCATAATTTACTCAGCAACATCGACTGTAAGTTGCACTTGTATAATATTTGGTGATGTATAGAATATGAAGTGTCTTGAACAGCCTCTTTGGCTCTGTAAAGGCTGCTCGGTTTGCTTCATGTATGCGGAGTTAATATTGCACAAGCCCTGATGTTGTCATTTTAAATGAAGATGCATGGTGCTAACAGGCTTACATGCTACAGCCCCTTTGCCTTCATATGTTCCTGGTGTACTGAAGGATTACTTTGCATTCCCTGTCTTATTATACATGCTATAGGTTTCCAGTTTTATGAAGAGCAGCAATTGTAAATACACAGTGATTGTCCTGATTGTGCTTGTGCGTTACTTGATATTATTTGATCACAGAGGAACTTTAAACAGACAGATTGTCGGAATCCTATTTCCTTGGAAATATCTATGTAGGTAAATGAGAGTGTCAAGACAGCCTCATTATAAATGATTCAGAAAGCACGAGAAGAGGTATTTTTATACAGTGTTAAAGGAATATGGTGTACAAAACATAGAAATATACATTATACATAAGAGAAGAAGCATAGAAATATAGTAAATGTCTGTGATGTCCCTAAAGATTGCAAGAAACTATTTCACTCAGCATTTCTTATGAAGACAGCCAGACTTGCAATTGTATAGAGAATTTAAATTGTTTGCAAAATTATTGAGCATGTAGAAACATTGACTTCAGTGCTGAGATTTTCCCCCTTTGCTTGACTGACTGTAAACTGATATTTAGATTTGATTTTATGTTTTTCACTTCGGTTGAAAAAACTGATAATATTTTATGCCTTAGGTAACATTCCTGACCCAAGGTCCTATGAATCTATGCTGAACACACTGCATTAAATGTATACAGTGTGTCCAAAATGCCAAAAACATATGCTCTTCATACAGGCTGTATAATTGCAATGCCTGCTGCTGTTATACCTACTGTAAGAGGGTACAAGGTTCTGAAAATTCACAAATGTACAAGATTGGGGCAATGTATTCTGAATGTTTTCTCCTCATATCTGTGATCAGTTCCAGGTGTACAGTATGAACAGCAGGGGGTATTGTGCTGGGGAGAGAAAAACACTTTCTCACAACCCCTACCGAGCAAGGTGGCCTGCGCTCCACATCAACATGGAAAATCTTCTACACCTGACAGAGCTTGTCTGACAGGAGAACTGTGTCTCATTATAGGTGACTCATTATCTGATCTTCTTGGTGTGTGTGCGTGTGTGCACGTGTGCGTGTTTACCTGTGCGTTAGCGTGTGTGCGCACATCTGTGTGATTTGACATTTTCCCTTTGTGCATACTGTACATGACAATTACGAAGGCACGATGTATTATCCAAACCATGTGTGACCATGGAAGGGGACACAAGTCCTATATATTGTTCATAAAGTGGCAACAAAGAGAATTTGGAAGTCAGTGTTTTACTAAACATGACAATTCTCTGACCTGTATTGCGTGTTCACTGTTGTAACATCATCTCTCTCTTTCTCTTCCCATAAACTTCCCTCTTTTATATGTTCATGGGCGTATAACTCTATCAGCTCTAATCTGCCTCCCTGCAGAACCTGCTCGGAGCGCCCAGTTTTCTGATTTAAATGGGTGGCGTGGGTACGTGAGCAAAACACCACGTTTTTCATTGGAGTGGCTGTAAGGATGATATTAATTAGCATAATTGCTATGACCATGTGGACTGAGATTATTGTGTGGCTGCTGGGCTGTCTCTTCTATTGTAGCTCCTCTTAGAGCCTGTGGATTGCTCATTGACTCACCCAGCAGTAGCGTTTCCTAGCAACGCCTCTTGAATGTACTGTACAGTACTTCCCCATCTCATGGGCGCCTTTAATAATCTGCTTTGCTATTTCCATGTAAGCTTTGTTAAAAGATTTATGGTGCATTTGAAACTGCTATTTTGCTGCAGTTCTTCTGGTGTATGGCAGTAAACCATGTATATTCACGGGAATAAATGTAGTTTACAGCAGGGCTTTCCCATGCATGCCTTTCTATGACAAGAGAATTAGCATGGTGCAAGAATGTGAGGACTCCAGTTCACACAATGAGGGGGGAAATGCTGACTAGTGGTCCTAGCTTTGAGTGAATTGCCCCAGAATGATAGCAGTGTTCTCCTGAAGAGTGGCTTTGACCTGGGCAATTTCATTAACTGTACCGCACTCCTGATAGACAGTTTTAATAAGTGAAGATAATTTCACTGAGGGACCTCGTTGTCATGACAAAGCCGGCTACATCACGGTGTTACACAATGCAGCCATGCTTTGGCCTCAATTAGGTATATTCTGGTAGAGAAATGCTTCACATTTCGACTAATAACTAAATATAATAGTCCCGGTTCACAGGTTCACAATTGTAGTCTATTAAAGGCAGGAGTGCATTTGAAAGCTGTGAGCTGAGGGCAGTGGGAACTGGGAAAGGTTATCTGTTTGCAGGTGATGAATCCTGGCATAACATGTATTGTTGTTGCCTGAGTCTGGCTGTGAAATTTATGGCCCATATAAAGGCTCCTCATCATGTAGCTGACAGACAGTATATATTCTCCAGGACAGGAGATCATGACTCCTGTGCCTCGTGAAGTTGTGACTGAGATCTCTCCCTGAATCACCACGCAGGGAATCTTTGTGTATGTGGGCTGGTATGTAGACCTCAAAGCTTTGGTCTTGGTGTGGAACAACAATATGTATGCTCTTGTGTTTTTGTATTTCTGTTTTCCAACCTCTCACCTCTATCACCTTACCTTGATCCTGGGTGATATATTTAGAGCCCCACCACATTGATTTAAAATGCCCTGACCTGGCACTCCAAGCACAAACATATTCTTCAGGGTTTTGCAGTATCAGCAGCTACAGTCTCTAACTAACTTGACATGTATAAATACTAGGGTCTCAACATGCAGCAGGAAGCCTCTTAGGAGTGGAACATGTTTCCTCACATCGTGTTCACCTATTCACATTGTTTTGTTTTATTCATGTCTCACATTTGAAGTTCCTCTCCCGTCATCCATAGCTAACCTAGACCCGTGATTGCCGCTTGACTGCAGCATCCAGCATCCGCGTGTCAGCCCCAGAGTTAGCTCCTCTAATTCTGTTTCAGTTCTTTTTCTCATTCTCCCTCTCTCTTTCTCTTCACCTGTTTCCGTCCAGTGCTTTTCCCTGAGGTGAAGAAGATGTTGTCTCCCATCTGGCTGACTTCACAGCAGACTGACAGTCTGTTGCAGTCCTCTTGTGACTCCTTGCTGCATAGTGTTCAGCCCACTGCCAGAAGCCCCACTGAATTAATCCAGGCATATTTCCTTTAATGCAACCACAGACAGCCTCCTGGTAAAATTTGGAAAAATTCTACTTTGTTGTATAAGAGGAAAAAAATATTTATGGGTAACACACAGCACATTACTTGCTTTCTGTATGTGAATGGACCTTTTCATTAAGTGTCTGGGATAATAAAAGATGTTAACTGAGTGTGCAGTGCAGTTTTTTCCCCTTTGAATCAACAGTCATCTTGCATGCTTAATCACTCTTTAGCGTCAGTGACTGCAGGAAAGAAATGTGACACTGATATTACCCCACTGAGATAAGATTCTCTTCAAATCTGCGCCTATATTTAATTTGTTTAGCCCCCCTCGACATCACATTTGGAGCCACAGTTTTACAAGGGTTTCTGAAATCCTGTGACTAATGGCAGAGCATATGGCTTCAAGCATTCAGAAATGTTTTCCCTCAAATATTCTCAAAACACATTTTCTTTTAATTCATGTTCATAATGCAACAACTGGATGTTGTTTGTTGTGTTATTGCCATGATCTGATTAAGAGAACTGTAAAATCAGATATTGTTTGTTTGGGGGTAGAATGTCTTTCTTTCATATAAACTGCTGCGACAGATCAAACTGTTACTGTAGATGTGCACCCTAATACTTGCACTGCAACCCAGCTGTATGTCTTTATTAAGCCATTAGGAGGCACATTTCCTGGACCTGGACATGTCTGGTGTTAATGAGCCACCTCAGCTGTCCACTGTGGTTACTTTCAAGGCGGTGTGGCTCTCTTTGGGCGAGGATAAAATGAAATGAGGAAGCGTGAGTCAGCAGTGAGAATTCGCAGCGAGGTGATTAAAGGTAGCAGTGAAGGCCCTTTCTGGGAGCAAAAGATTAAGACGATGCTACTTTCTCATCTTCCTCAAAGCCAGAGCCATTTGATGTGGCCTCTACAGGCTGCTCGTCCAGAGCCAGCATTTCTCGGCAGCAGATCACAAATGAAAATACACATATTCAAATATGTTTTGATGAGAGTGGCTATCATTAGACGATAAATTGAAAGATTTGGCTTGGCACATCACAGAGTGCATTTGAAATTCCTCCTGCTGAGGATCTGCCGACAGAGTAGATTTCATGTGTCTGGAGCCAAACATTTGCAAATATGTAAAGTACCATAACTCCTCTGACACTGTGTATCAGATATTTATATAATATGTGCATGTATTACTCCAATAACAGCGAAAGCAGAAGAGATATAATTAGAGCTGAGGCGATTAGTCAATAAGTCAATTAGGGGACAGACAGAAAATTAATTGGCAACAATTTTGATAGTCAATCAAGTCATTTAGCAAGTGAAAATGACATTCTTTGTTTCCAGGCTCTTAAATGAGAAGATTTTCTTCAATGTATTTTAATATTAGTTTTTTGTTTTGCACTCTTATAGTTAGTTAGTCAGCATGATTCCTATATCCCAGGAGCATTGCCTCTCTCCTCTATGCTGCCCTATGCTGGAAATCTGTCGACATACAAGCAAAGAACAGAGCTCAGTTGTCCTGGAACATGTAGAACACCAGAGCAGAGCATTCCAGCTTATTCTGAAAATAACAATATGGCAGACTGAGACATGTAGCGACCCTGCCAAAAGGCTGTAAATGAAAGATTTTTTCTAAAAAAGAAAAGCTGAGAGTAATTAAGTGTAAGTGTAGACGGACAGGAAAGGGGATGACATGCAACAAAGGTCCATGGCAGGAGTTGAACCAGGGGCATTACAATTACATGACATGCCTCTTAGCCACTTGTCCAATAGGGCAGCCCAACTTTTCTGTGTTATGTCTTTGTGAATTGAATATCTTTGGTTGGATTAACAATGCAAGCAATTGTCAGACCTTCAAACTCTGGAAAATTGTGCATTTTTCATTATTTTCTGGCATATTATTGTCTAAATGATAAATTGACCAGGTGAAAAAGTAATAAAGAACAATGAAAATAATCAGAAGTGGCAGCCCAACATATTATTATTTGAATGAGATGACAGGTAAAGCTAGACTCATCATGATCCACAAACTATGTGTAAGCCTTCAGCTCTTCCCTCTTGACTTTCCTTGGTTTATCTTTTGTACACACAGATCCTGGGGTGACAGACAATAAGGACTTAAAATTTATCATCCTTCTGTTGAAAGCCTTTTCCCTTTACAGTACGATTATAATTTGTACCTTATTAGAGCAAGGTCAGAGCCTGTTCAGAAACCTACACAAGCCGCTTCTTGAGACAGCTTGTTTGTGAAATTCTGTTCGGTGTTTGATTTGTGATCATAAAATGTGTATATGAACATGTACTTTGTGGGTACCGCGCAGTATGTGCGTGGGTGTATGTGTTGATGTGCATGTTTTATGTTGTATGAGTGTGAGCAAATGTGCCTGAAAGGCTTATTATATATTCCACTTCCATATGTCCCTCATATATTTCTCAGGGGGATAATCATATTAGAGTGAGTCACACTTGACCTCCCTTCCAGAGGATTTAAATAGATCATAAATGCTGCTGCAGTATGGTCAGATTACTGATATGTTACTAATATGTATGTTTGATAATGTGTCATTTGGCTGGCGAAGCGGTGAAACTGTAATGGCCTTTAATCTACGTGATATATTTTGGAAGGGCGATTATTCGTGTCATTGTTGAGTTTAGAGGCAATGGAGCAAATGATTCAGATAAAAGGTTGTTTTGAAGGCATTCATACAACAAGGTCTCCCTCCTTCATTGCTTTCACTGATTTCCTGATGTAGAGATGGCCATTGTACTGTACATAGATGATGCCATTAGCACAGATACATTAAACATGAGCCATGCGCCGGGCGCTGGAATAAAATGGAACAGATGGTAAGCATATTTTGAGCTGAGCCAGAATGAATAATTCCCCCAACTGATGACACAGCAACGCCAGCAACAGCTTTGAAAACTCCCAACTTGTTGTGAGCAAAGTTTTAGTTTGTGTATTCAAGTCATCTTTTTTTTTTGCCTCTGTGTCACAAACCTCGGAATAACACATTTTAATGGATGTTTTTTTTTTTTTTTGATAGATCCCAAAATGCAAAAACATGTCAAAGTGTGAAAATTGAAAAAAAAAAGAAAACTGTACAAATCACAACGCCCACAAGCTCGTCCTCAAATTTAATATTTAGTTTGCACTCGCCTCGCTGTGATGATCTTTGGTTTACCTTTGTAAACAAGCTGTTGCTGTGTGTGACATTCTGCTTTTACAGCAGCTTAACTTTCCTGGTTCAGATGCTGGATGTTTGTCCTTGAGGGGACAGTTGCCCTCAGACCTACCTGTCAGTTTAAATAAGAGGTGGCAGAGCATTTTTGCGGTACATTTCCTGGAAGTACTCAGGGTATAATCCACTGCAAAAAGGTGCTATGCCTCAATAGATTTTTTTTCCCTGCAATGTGAGGTTAATGTTTTCATGCGATTTTCATGTAAAACCCTTATATATATTTAAACTAATGCTCTGATGAATCACTTCATCGAGGAGTCTGTGACATGGTCAAGCACATTATGTGGTGGGTCCTATTGTTTCCACATCAGCTCACATGTGCAGGAAAGGCCCTGGTTTTTGTCACTCCACTGGTCACTGGCCAATCAGGGTGTGACCTTGTACTGTCAGCCATTTGCTTTAAATATTTTCTCCACTGACCATAAATAACAGTTCAGTTCATGGCGCTGGTGAGCATCAACATTAACTCCTTTTAACAGCCCATTGTTAAAGTCTTATTTTTGTTTGGGTAGCTTCCTGTTTACTTTTTCTCTTTCTCAGTGATGACGGGCTTTGACATTTGACGATAAGGCAACCCCACCATATCGCCATGGTCATTAGTTCTCCAGCGTGGGAATATTTTCCGCAGCAAAGTTTTGTTTGACTGCATTATGCATTACAGTTGCTGAATGATTTATTCCATCTGACAAGTTGCCCATAATTGAATGTAGCCTTCAAACGCAGGGCTGTGAAAGCTATCACACTCACCCACGTTCGACTTCATCGCCTCCAGGAAGCTACTCCCTATTCTACCCCAATTAAGATTGTTTCTCCACGTTATTACTTTCAGTATAACTCTCTAATAATGAAATACGCAGAAGATGGCAAAAGGAAAGATGGGTCAAATGTAAGTTTGAGCAAACCAATTAGGTGGTGTTTTTCGACAGCAACACTTCTTGTAAGAGTTTTTGCTTTTAATAGATGGGCAGACCAGTCATCCCATTGTCTGAACTTTAACAGATGAAGTGCTTGCTCAACTTCTGTATGTATGGTGATTAGAAACAATGAGCCTACTCCATTGGGAAGCTATTGATGTGTGTGTGTAAGTGATACAACAGTGTTTAAGTTAAATTAAAGCACTTTGGTGAGGCAAGTTTCTTTTTGATATACCTCACACGTACAGAAACCCTGTGTCAAAAGTGACCTTACCTCTCTCAGCTTATCTTTATCTTGATTGTCACCTATTGATCTCACCAGTCCTTCAAAATAACAGCAGGGGAAGAACATTAAGCTCTTTTGTGCTTACATGACCCCGACAAGAAAGTAAGACAGAGAGGGGAAGAAAACAGTGCTTCATTCTGCAACATTTAGTCCAATCAGCTCCCCGAGGCTGAACGCCGATGGGAGGCTTGGCTCCCGTGGTGAAGGAAAGTGGAAGCTGTAAGCTTGCTCTATTTTTCTATAGCATCAAAAATGTATGTGGGTGAAGTGCATTATGAATTACATGCAGGTCTATGTTTAACAAGCCCATATAGCTTACAAGCGCATGGCTGTGCAGGATCACAGTCTACTGACTGACTGACTGGAGTCTTCATCATGAGGCATCCAACATGGATTATTAGTGGTCTGAGGGGGCTGTTTTGAAAAATGAATCTGATTGGAAACAAAATTCATTGTTCATTGTTATATATATATGTTTGGTTGCTTGACAACAATTAATGTACAAGCAGATTCTTCAGCTGTGATTTTACATGATTGTTATCTGTTCACTGTAATAACTGCAGAGTAGGTGAAAGAAATGGGTCGAGGTGGCATTATTCTGTTGTAAATGCATTTTAGCTAACAGCCAAGTGTTTGCGTGCAGTGAGTTTTTCTGGCAGGATGTAAACACCTGACTACCCAGGGAAGAGTCCAACACTGTTTACAACCAAGATACATTTACAAATGGAGCACAGTTCAGACTTCTGAAATATTCATCCCACTGCCACAGCAGACAGTGAAATGGCAGTGGAGAAGACAATGATGAAGTGAATGGCCAGCTGCAGGACTGAGACTTTGCCCAGCCAAGTGAAGCCACCCTGAATCTATCATAGGTTTCACTCCCGCTGCTCAAAATACAGAGAGATGGCATGAATCACAGCCTCCCTCCTGTACAAAACATGCAACACACAAACTAGACATACACTTAAATTAAAACATGTTGAGTCCTGACGGATGCAATGTATTCTGGTTGCAGTTGCTAGGTAACAAGTGCTTCAGGGGGAAACCCTCATTATGTAGTATTTTAAATGCATCATTAGTTGCTAATTTGCAGATAGAAGTATTTGAATACTCATCTTAAATACTATTACCCACATCAGTAAGAGCTTGTGTTCATTTAACTTGATCTCGTCACATAGTTTGCATGTTCTATACAAGCATTGCTTGTGAATTGCCTCTGTGAACACTGGACCTTTTTTTCCCCATGTAAGATGTGTACAAACAGCTGGATGGGACTCTGTATTGTACTGCAGCTCGATCACAAACATTCATGGACTGTATGTCACACTTGCAGATGAGCAGAGGCACGCAGTTATATACAATCTCTTCCTCATAGCGCCACACTTATCAAACAGTTGCCTCCACAGCCAGAGCTGAGGATGCATCCGAGAATCCACCACCCTCGTCTGAACAGGCTTATTTTTAGCAGGCATGGATTGTGAGAGAGCACTTGTTTTATTTCAGTCCTACTGGCTCTGCCTGAAGCACCACAATTATTTGGTGCCCTTCGAGTATGCAGAGTCATTTTCCTCAAGCATACATCCACCACATGGATGAACAAAACGTGGTAGGATTTATGAAGGTTCACTGCAGCTCACAGACACATTCCTCATGGCCATGGATAAGCGTGGTTTTTGCCCATTCTGTAATATCCCTTCAGTGAGTTAATGATGGGGTAATTTGTCTTAACTAGAACCGAACTGTTTCACAAATATACATACATTAAAATCTTTTTAATCCCGCTTTTCTTTAAACGCACAAAGAAGCAAAAGGCACAAAATCAATACACACCAGACACAAGCAAGAAAAGCATAAATCATTTTTCAGTGCCAAATTACTACACTAATGAGTTTCAAATCATTTTCGGCTGAGGATCACAACTGGATGACACAAAGTGGCTTCCTGTGGCTGGAAAAAAAATAGATTTTTCATGCTGCCCGTGCTCTCAAAGCAATATTTTTGGCAAAGGAGGGCGACAGTTGCTTACTGATCTTAAAGCAAATATGAAAAAGGGAGCAGATAAAGCGAGCATCAGGCAAACAGACTCGGTTTTCTACAGAGAGAGTGGGCTCGGTGTGATGTGTCCTCCTCAGCTCCTTTTTCCATGCGCTGTTGGCGACTAAAGCAGAGATAGATTTTGACTCAGGTGCAAACTGAGCTGTTTTGCAGACGCCCACACCAGCCCGTTATCTTACAAATACAATACACCAGAGACAAGGCATCTGTTGTGGCTGTATATGTGTGTGTGTGTGTGTGTGTGTGTGTGTGTGTGTGTGTGGGTGTGGGTGTGAGGATGCAGAAGTATGCAGGGATGTGGTTGTGTTTCTGTGAGTATGTGGATGTTTAAAACGATGGAAGACAAACAGATGACGTATTTTTTTTAGCATCTCTTGTCCTTTCCACCTTTCTGTTACCACGCATCCAAACTTCTGACAATCCACTGTGCAAATAAATATGTAAAAAGAGGCTGATTGATTGCTGTGTAAACGTCAGAGAGTAAAACACAGCAGTGTGCTGTCTTGATAGCGGCTGCATTACGCTGTGGCAGCTGTTTCCACAGTGAATTATCAAACCTATTTGTATTGCCAGGATAGAAGCTAAGGGATAAAGAGGGAAAGTGTAAATGTAAAACAAGTCATGACAGAATCTGACAAGAGACAGAAATATCCTCTCTCCCCCTCTGGTGTTCTCTTTTACACTCTCTCAACCATTTTAATCTCCCCCTTAATACCATCCCTTCCAGACTCAACTTTGATCACTGTCATTTCACAAACTTACAGGATTGGAAGGATTGAGACAAATGCATTATTCATCCCACACACCAATTTGGGTCTCCTCTGCTGCCTGTAATGCACTTCTCTCATCTCCCTGTCAGTTTTGTCTTTTGTTCAGTTTGCTCTGTCGTAGGACGGCACTGATCTTTGGGGATCTGTAATGGACTGCGAAGTTTAAAGGAAAATATCAGAGAATCACACAATTTAAAGACACTAGAAAGAATATAAGCAATACAGTCATAATATATCACCATATTTTTTTTAATATTATACTGAAATGTATTGTGTTGATTTTAAAGAACACAGCTGTTGCGTGTTACTGGCAAATATATCCATGTACATTGACATTTCTTCATTTTATTCCCACAAGTAGAGCCCATCTCTAGCAATGTGGCTTCAGTTTATGTTCAGTGTCAAAAGGCATGCTGAACAACAAACACCAATACCACCCTCGTGTTTGTTTCATGGTGCAGATATTGTCTAACCACCATCCTGATCGCCTCGAGCTGCAGTGAGCACCGAGCTTCCCACCCCAACCTGCACCTCAGTAAATCACACCCAGAGCTCATGAGTCAGGAGCCGCTGCCATAAAAATGAATTGGAAATCACTACAGAGGCCTTGAAAGTTGATTCACTCTCTAGTCAGATAGACTAAAGACTAATCTGACGCTTGACAGAAATCGCCATGTAACAGCACTTGCCACAAGTATGTGACGGTGACAAAATCTGACTGTCAGTCGAGCAAGGTTACATTTATACTCGAGAGCTGGGCTCATACTGACAGATAATACAGCTCTACTTCAATATGTGATAAAACACAATAACTGGAGTGTTTATATATATATAGTCTCGTATACCCACTGTTGATCTGGGAGGGGGAAGGGAGGTTTTTTAAAGGAAAAAAGCACCATGGGTAGAGTGTCACATGTAGAAAAACAAAAGAATAAGCAAAACCAAAACAACTCTGTTCACTAAGTCCCACCGCCTACTGCTGCTACGCCTGTTAATCTTTCCATTCTCATATGGCATATACGTAGTTAATGATGATGATGGGGGCAGATTTGCTACACTCTTTTGAAACAATGGGTCCTTTATTTCAGGCGGAGGTAGATCTTGTCAGCTGAAATGACAGTTATTGATATCAGATAGTTAGCTCACTAATGAAGCTAGCGTTATCCTCATGAACTGTCCCAGGCTAACTTTTTAATGTTAATCTGCGGATTCTTTTTAAACCTTGTAACACAATCTTTAACATGCCTTCATGGCTACTTACATGATGTTATGATATTATGCTAAAAAAACTGATGCTAAGTATACTCCAAAGAGGTCAAGGAGTTTCAGAAACCCCCTTTACCCCCACCCTGTGTGCGTCAGAATAGCACTGACCGCTATCTTACATACTGAAGTGCTTGACAAGCAAGTTCCTCAAATCCAATAAAGCAGGACAGAGCTGCTAACATTAGCGAGTCATGGAGACGGATAAGCAAAAGAAACCCACATCCATACACAATGTATACAGGGTGTAGCTCTTACTACACCACATGAACACTGCTTGAAAATGTGGAGAAATCACTGAGCCGTTGAAGAAGAAAACTGAGAAGCAGTAGGTTTACCAAGCACGTTAGCTGGCAAATTGGTGAAATGACTGCATTTTCTGGCATTGTAATGTCTTAGCTGACCTCTCATGAATGCAAATGGAGGGCCAGAAGTGATTTTCTGCATAGGAAGCACTGTAACACACACTCAAAATGACTATGTTTCGCATCGTTTACGGTTGCTCAGATCAACCAAACCAAGAAACCAGGAGGAGCTTTTATTGAGTACCAAAAGTTGTTCATAAGGGTGAAAAATGTAAGAAAATGAATAAAAGGCGACAGAAAAAAAGTTTGGGAGGAGCTGGGTTGGCTAATGGTGGAAAAGGTGTAACATTAGCTACTGTAATGGCTACAAACAACACAACTAACACTTGTTAAATCAACGTAAACAGTTTCACATAAGACAGCTGAACGTAAATAATGTACCCTGTCTTGTTTTGAGATGATCCACATATTTAGTGGCGTTTCACCGGACCTTTGCGAGTGGTTAACCTAGCAAACAAACATCAACATAAACTTCAACATTCAGCGCTGAAAGTTTGTTGTTGGGTTACTCCACAGGAAAATAAAAGCTGCACAAAAAAACAAAACAACAGTCATCCTGGAGCACTTTCATACCGAGGTCCTGGACCCAACTCCTAACAAGAAAGCTGTATGTCTGCAAACTTTTGTTTGCTTTCATTTGGTTTCTAGAGTACATTGACGTTAGTTAGATTCTAACTGCAGTTCACTAACATAAGCAACACTTGGCTAGCTACCATAAGCAGATGTCAGCTGGCCAAACTCAAATTAATTGCAGTTAGAGCGACCATGGGTTGGGGAACAGGCTGGACAGAGTGCACGGCTGAGGGGGTTGAGGTGTAAATAAGGCTTGCCTTGCGTGACCTTTCTCTCACTGTTGGAGTTCGAATTACATTGGCACAGTATTTGTTAAGAACTGTTGACTGTGTTGCAACTCTCTTTATGGGCTACCATACTTATGGTTACTAAGCTATGATTGGACAATCACTAGTCCAGAGGAGGGGCTCCGCGGACAGTCATTTGGATGGTTAAAAATTAAAAATCCTTTTCTAAATATTTGCACACATTAAAAATATACATCAAGGGGCACTTGGCACACTTGGCCTACTCACATGTGTAGTAGCACATATTTGGCTTTTTATTTGTAACCACTCACTGGAAGTGGATTCTTCATGCCATTCCTGCCCATTGATGAAGACTTTTTTTTTTTTGTACTTTTTAAAATCACATGAGACACATTCATGTGTTGCATCTGAAATGGTAGAGCAGGCCTGTTGCAGTAAAAGGGAAACTCAGGAAACCACTGTAACGATGTGAGGACAGTTGTCTTGTTTCGCAGTGACTCATGCCGTGCAAAGTCACCCACAGTTCGGTCTTATGTTGTACCATTCTTCTTTTGTGATCCGTCATGTATCATCCCATCTTGAGAAGTGAGAGAAGCAAGTTCAAACAGCCGGTCAGCATGCCATATTTAATTTGGAATGTTCAATGAAGTTTCACTCTAATTTACTTAGTTGTTTTTTTTTTTAGCACAGTAGAGTTATGTTTCTAACTTTAAGCACTGTTCCTCTGGTGGAGGCACGTAAACAGATTATTGAAGGGAACCGTTTGAATTCAATAGTTTTTAAGGGGAATAGAAATTCCTGCCATTTCAGTGCAAAATTGTGTTTCATTTGTCCTCAGCAAGCAGGGCCAGCTGTTTTCTTTGCCACAGGCTGAGTCTGTGTCAGATATATTTTGACAAGAAACCTGATAATGGAAATTATCAAGACATCTCCCAAAGACTTACATTTTTTCTGGAATGCTAACAAGATTTTAAACTCTGAATAACCCTTTTCTTGCCTCCTACTACAATCCTCCCACATTTTCCAAATACACTTGAGCCAATTATTTTAGTATTGAAATGCTATTTCTGTGGAGAGGCATCAATGGCTCTGCTGCAGAGACTTCATATGATAAAAGACAAAAAACAAACAAACAAAAGTGACATGTAGAGCAAAGATCTCCTTGGTGATGAAGGGCAATTGTTTTCTGGCAGAGCAAGTGCTGATTTAAGGTGGCCTAAAGGGATTTGGACCCCCTTTCCAAGGAGTCAGAGGATAATGCCATCAGCAGTTTGGCTATTCTGATCCATCCCATGGGTTTATTTGAAAGATTCAGAGGAGAGGTCTGTCTGTGATACCTATAGTTATGGCACTGACTTTATCTCCACAAGTCCTTTAAGGTATCTCTTGAAATACAGTTATTATTTACACAGTGTATTTGACGAAACAAAGAGTGCACTGTGAAATATGAACAGCAGCAGCGATTGCACAGGGTATGATCAAAACAATGAAAGCACCAGAAGAAAAGAGCTCTGGCAGTGGCACTGGCTCTGTGTCGATGTGGGATCCTTTATCTGACACAGTTGTGGTCCAGATTTAGAAACAGATCACATCAGTTTGCAGCCCTGCATGTGTTGTCAATAAGGCAAGATAAACGTGCAAAAATAGCACGAACGATCCACTGTGAATGTTGTATCTTTCGTGTTTTTGAAAAAGCTATGCAGACTGTACCATTGACTCTAAAAAGATACAATCTCTGCATCTCTGCTCTTGATATTTTTGACAGGGTTTTGGTCCAGTTATCTACTAAAGATAACACATGATCAGTCAGTATAGAAATTTGGAGTAATCATCCAAATATATCATTTCTACTGGGGCTTGCTAATTAAATTTCTAAAAGCACATCTGCATCGGGACATTTACAAAGAAATAATGTCCTTGAAAATAACAGATGTAGTAACTGTAGTATACGTTTTCTGGTATGTACTGTAGTGGCATTCTCAATTCCACTAGGATGAGATTCATATCACTCTCATATCTGTACAGTAAACATGAAGCTACAGCTTACCTTAGCATAAACACTGGAAACAAGGGGAAACAACTAGCTTGGATCTGTAAAAGCTAACAAAATCAACATTTTTAACGCTCACTAATTAACATATCATATAATATGTGCCTTTTTACATGGGGTTATGTAATGTTTTGTACAATTTTTCCCCCCATAGGATTAAACAAAGAGATTAAACAGATGTCTTATAATCAAATACTATCATGTGTTAATTGGTCTTGAACTTTAAAGGTGCTGGTAGGTGGACTTTTTTTCACCTTTGGACAGAGCCAGGCTAGCAGCTGGTTCCAGTCTTTATGTTATGCTAAAATAACTGGCTGCTGCCTGTAGCTACATATTTTTTCTGTACAGACATGTGATGAACAGTCAAAATTGTTATGTGCACAGTGATTTGAATATGTTTAACTTTGGGCAATGATTACTGGTAGGCCTATTATCTGGTGGTAGATGCATAAACACAGGTCACCTCATTGCAGTGACTATTGCTTGCCTTTCATCATTCTGACCACACCCTGTAATAAGTATATTCATAACATTCGATCGATTTGAATGGGTAAAACATGCATTACATCTAAGCAAAGTATCAAGATGTTAAACAGTTATGTTAGATCTTTATTCCTGAAGAGATTGGGTATCATACAATGTCTTTGATGCATTTAGAGAAAACCAGATTTCATGGCATGTATTCAGGAAACAGAATGAATATGGGGCTGTGGTAGACCCTGTGGCTATATAAAGATTATAATCATTATATTATTGCTTTCATCACAGAGGAGGGAGATTATGGGCCCTTGAGACAAAGGTTATGATTTCCTTACAGGCCCACCTCTAAATCTAACCAGTAACACCTAAGTTGAAATTCTAATGGAGTGTCTTGTATGACCACATGGGCCTAGATTAAGTTGATTTTGTTATATAATCAAAGTCATTGCACAGTACTGAACTACTGCTCTAAGCAGTTACTTAATGACAAATGCCCATAAATGCGTTCTAATATCACTGGGTATTATATAGTGATTGCTTTGTGCTTATCAAGTACAAGTATTGACTCTTTCAACTTAAGTGTTACCTTAACAAGCAAGTGAAAATTGCGTAACATTGTGCCCAGTTCAGACGGGTCATATGATGCCAGTAATGCATCTTCCAATGCAAAATGCATCATCTAGCAACATATTCTGTATTTGATAAACAATAAATTCATAAAATTGCACATGGTAAAATAGTCTATATATGAAATACCAAAAATCCAGCTGTGAACAAACATGAAAATGGAAACAAGGTAATATAGTTAAGGCTAAACATCTTCGTCTATTACCTTTGTATAGCTAAGTCAATAAGAGGAGCATGCAATCAACATAACTTTGCCACAATTTTACATTAAACAACAAAAGCAATCAACTCAAAACAAATGTATGTGCCTTTCGTCACCACAAATCAGAACCATATAACGTAGGTTTTCCATGTGGTAAATCATATGGCTTTGTGCAATTTTTCACTGTCAGTAAATTCATTAATGAAACTGTTTTTGTAAAATAATATATCAATAAATGTCATGCCAGAAATTATTGAGATTCTGTTCTACATGCGCTGTTTCTTACATGCCAGATTGTGCTAATTGTACATCATCCTAAAAAAAAATATCAGAGGTCTTCCATCATACCATGTACACTTACACCCAGAACAAATGTGCTCAATTCCATCACCCTACTTTATATAAGGTATTTGTGCACATATTCTACATTTCTTTAAATATAAGAATATTGTCCATTAATAAATTAGGAATAGTACAAGGACTTCAGGTAGGGAAATAAAGGTGGATGGCATAAGGTAAAATATGTTGCCTGCTTTATGTAAAGCGATCTGAATTCATCTTTCGGAGTTTGGGCGGCAGGTGTCCGTCCATCCTGCCCCCTCCTCCCCCAGCCAGCCGCTGCAGCTTGGGAGGTAAGTCTGCCACTGACTTACTCATGGGCTCTGTGTTGATCTTGGAGGCCTTACCAGCCTGCTTATCATCAGAGACACCGGGAACAGAGCTGATTCGCTGCAGCTTCATGGGCAGGTCTCCAAAGCTGTAAGTCATCTCTGAAGTGGTGGAGCTCATCCTTAGTAGCTTCTTGGGCAGGCCGTCCCGCCCTGTGATCTTCTGGAGCTTGGTGGGCAGCTTGGTGGTGCTGTCATTGTCCTCCAGGGTCTCCAGGCAGTCCAAAGAGCTGTTCTTCTCCCCGCTGTTGCACAGGGATGGAGCCATGAGGGGCGAGGAGAGGAGCAGAGCCTCCTCTTGCTCCTTCACGCTGTATGGAGGGGTGGGCACCTCGAATGTGGCGTGGAACTGAGAGTAGTCCACCTTAAAGAAGCCTTCCTCCAAGGAGATAACCGGGAAGAAGCGGTGTCCCCACAGAACCTCGTCCTCGGTGTATGACGTCCTTGCTTGGCAGGTCATCCCTATCAAAGAGACAAAAACACACAGAGAAGACAGATTTGTGTTGAGGCTTCAAAAATGATGGAAAATTATGTGTCATTGTGTTGCTACAGCCCAACACAGTAGAGCCTAACATTTTAGGATGAAATGTTCCATGACTCCAGCATAAAACAAACAGAGGCATGATTTAATAATATGCTTGGCACTGGTCCATAAGAATCAATATGGTATTCACCAGGACTCCTGCCATTTTAAGATCACAAAGCAAACAAAAAAAATGTGCCTCAATAAATAAGCACTGACTACATTACAGAGACAGCTGCCTAAATAAAAGCTTAATTGATTTTTCTGTTTCCAAATGTGATGTTTACAAGCAATTTCCAGCCTAACTTAAAAAATAATTGAAGGTGCAGCTGAGTTTTTTGCTGTTTGTGTTTTATAGTGTCTAATTATTTAGTTTTGTACAACTGGTAACACACTGGGCTCCATACTGAGTTCAAAATGGTTCTCTTCACTCACATCTGAGAACGCACTAATGCAACCAAAACTCTTCATAGACATCTCAGGATCAACTCTTCTGCCAAAACATTTGCCTGCCAACAGTAACACTTTGTCACTGATTACACAATGACCTAAAAATAAGTACCAACAGGTAGCATCACAGTATGTATCACTATTTGTCTTTGGAGTATCTTTTATTGATTCATTTATGCAATTATCATGAACCAAGGTTCAAGTATAACTGTGGATTGTGCTACCTCACAGTATACGTCACAGAGATTAATCAGAAATGCTTCAGTAGACTTAACTTTTATTCATTTATTTTCATTCATATTTTTGCAGAGAGTAATGGCACAAAATGAAACTAGCACTTCCAGTAAAGCAATACAAAACTATACATATTCACTATATATACTCTACATATGAGGGATAGCTATAGATATGGAAATACAACAGTGCCAGTCAACCTGACTTCTGCATTTGCATTATGTCTTCTCTTGTTATCCACTTGGGAGAGAATCTAGCCCGACCCATCCCTGGTAATCTCCTGCAGATATTTCCAAACATCCAGCATTCATTTCGTCCAAGAGGGACATCTGATCACGTGGCTGGTGGTCATAAACTTTACACCTCCATGAGGAGATGAATATCTCTATGGGGTTGAGCAATGGCGAATAAAGTGGAGGGAAAAGTGACGCCATGCTTGAATAGGCTGTAAAGCATTCTTTGACTAAAAGAGACCAGTGACATCACATCGTGCCATACAACCACAAAACGTTCTGGATTCTGCACTTTCATCACCTGGCACGAGTCTCACGCAGGAGAATGGAAACAGATGTTCATTGTTTAGTGTGTGAGTGTGTGTACCATAATTTCATGCATTTTCATGTCTTTTCATTTCTTTTCGATGTAGATGTAGCAGAACGCAATGCTGCAAATTAAGATGCGGTCACTGAAAGGTGATCCTCAGTTCTGTCCACACTGACTTTTGTTCAGATCCAATTGATTCTGTAATTACTGTTCATAAGGAGCAGGAAATGCATATTCAAAGAGTAAATCTGATATCAGCATATATATGTTTAATCATATTTACTTTTTTTCTGTTTTGTTTACCCGAGGCTCCACATCAATGCATACAAAACAGGCTAAGGCCGACCAAAGACAGGTAATAACATTCAATGCATTTAAAGGAGGAAAGAGCGAGGCTTGTTTCAGTCAGTAGAAAAAAAAAGCACAGGTCTTCTCCACACCACCTCTTATGCTACTTAACAGTTCAGTCCACACCTTAAGCTTGGCTACTAGCTACAAAAGATAGAGAATTAAGATAATCAAATTGCTGGAGAGGCAAAGCCACAGGAGTAATGGCTGCAGGCAAAGGCTTCAGAAGGTCTAGCTTGCACTAACATTTCTTCAGAGCTCTCTGACACAATAAAGGGATCCAGTTTAATCCAAAATTTAAAAAAAAAAAAAAAGTAACACGAAGAATCTGTTACATAATATTGTTCAGCTTGAGAAAAGCCTAAATGGGTGTGACAATTTAGTTAAAAGCATTAAATTCTGTCATTTGGAGATTACAAATTAAAACAAAATATCCTATTTCGCATGTTCTGTGTTTGTGTGTGTACCCGTAACCATGCACTGCAAATTCGGGACAAGATAGAAGATTATGATGCGCTTTGAATAAATTTTCGCTCACAGGGGACTCTGAATTAAATCCCCGCTTAAAAATTCCCCTCACATCCTCAGACACAAATTAATGCAATTAGCAAAATCATGAGGTTTGAATTAATGATCAACAATATATTTTTTTTTCTGCAAAGTTATTGGATGCTTATTAGTGATTACTCATCACCATTATTCAACAGCTGCTATCATAGCTGCCTGCATCATCATACAACACTGCTTAGACCAAAGCTCTATCTACATTCTGATGAAAACACAAACTTCATTTCTCACTGATAGTGAGTCTATAATTAGGTTTACATCTAAAACAAAACACCAAATTTTCCATATCAGTCCAAAAAGCCCTTATTTTAGCACAGAGAAATGGCTGGAGGCACTCATGTTCAAGCTTGTTGAAATCCATTAGGAAATCAGCGACTGCAGTAGGTTATTATCACATGTTTTAATTACCAGCTTAATATTGTTCTAGCAGCGACAGTTGGGTCCAAACTAAGATGAAGTGCTCATTCACAGCGAGACGCTGCCGCTGATTGTGAGAATGCGATCACTGAAACTGGAGGCATCTGCGATTCCGCCTGATTCCCAAGGTCATAAAATAATTCACTGATAACAGCTCTGTACACAATTGCAGATGTGCAAGAGACTGAACATCAAGTGCGTTTGGGGTATTCAAAATATTACTTCTGCACTATTGCTTCAGAGTCCCGGAGCCTTTAGGCATATGGAAGTGAGCCGCAGTGAATAAAGCGGGCAGAGCTAATGAGAACTTTAGGGCCAAAGCGATTGAGAGTTAAGTGTGAATGGAAATCTTACCGCATTGTGAGCCTTTTAAGCTGCCTCCAGTCATACATCAAAATGTCAAAACATAGCCACCATTTGATCATCGGCAGGCTTACACATTCTAATTCTGAGAAAAATGAGGGTGTAAAATGTTGGCTCTTTTGGTTTAACAACAAATAATCAGCACCAGAGGTCAGCTGTGCCTGCATTATTGAATAGCGCCGTCAATGCAGCGGCGTTAACTGGACATATCATAAATACAGGACTAAAACATCAATAGCAACTGCACTGGTGCATGATAGGAAAAAAAAGGTTGGAACAAGTGAAATGAAATTGTGCCTGAGGCAAAAGGTTGCTACAGTAATACACAGGACCCAAATAGCTTCATCTTACATCTATTAATAATGCTCTGTTGTTCCTGCAGATGGTGTATGAGTTACTGTAAAATCTCTGTCTGTGGAAACCTATGAACCCTGCAGGCCTGGGGCTGAACCTGTTTCCCCTCCTCTTGAACCACTCAACACACAGCCCCCCCCCCCACACACATATACACATACACACATATGAATCTCACGCATGTGGATGGTCTAATCAGCTGCACCCTTCTTCAAAACTAAATAATGCTATCTGTGAGCTAGACTTAATCACGGTCATTAATATACATTTAATTTCCATACATTATTCAAGGGTGGATCCCTGAGCCATGCATAATTATAGACACAATTGCATCGCACGTGTACAATTGTGTTGCCAAAGACCAGCTGTTCTGCAACACCCACACTCGTATGGCACATGGTATTAACAGGCACAGCGATGGCAATGACCTGTGTGCCTCGACTTGTACCGAGGCCACGACACAGTTTGACTTATGACAGAATTTTTCACATTATTAGAGGAAGATGTTAGACAGAGACGGTAAGACAATAACATAGTGCAGTTACGCAGCTAAAAGTAGCACGAGCATGAAGTAATAAAACCTGATTTTAACATTTTCCGCAGTTATTGAATAGAAATTCTAAAAATAGGAAATCCAGTCATATGAGAGTAGCCATGTCAGTGTGTATTTCGTATTGCTGGTAAAGGCTTATGTAACTCTAAAATACACGCCTGCCTGGGACTCAGTGTTTCTATGGAAACAAAACTGTAGGAATGTGTGCATGCGACAGCCATAAACCTTTTCGCTGCTGAGTTTGGTCAAAAGTAACAGTGACAAAACAAAAGTCTCTCTCTTGGATCATGACAGATAAAAAGAAAGAAAGAAAAAAAAAACAGCCAAACTGCTCAAAATGTATTTTCCGTTGAGGGCAGGTTCAAATCATCCATACGGCTGCAGAGTCAGACCGAAATGGCTTTACTGTCACTGAAATGTGACCTTTTACAACACAAAGCCCAGCTCAGAGTGTCTTTGCTTTGGTGGAGTGGGTAAATCATATATTTTGGTGACTTCTCATCAGTGAAGGCTGGACCTCATCTTACAAATGTCATCTTTGTAGCAGCACAGAGCAATTTTCTCTTCCTCTATCATCTGTCACTCTTACAGTATATTGCAGTGTTTTATATCCGTAGCGCTATGTTCTGTATCATATGAGCGTTGTGTCATAAACACACACAATGCAGGGAGTAAACAAACAAAAACTATACAAGAATCAATTATCACATCACATCAGTGGGACAGAAACACCTCCGATGTTGTCACAGGCAGTTAGGGTGTCGGTACCATTAGTTAAGTTAACCTACAGTATGTTTAAAAAGTGAAACCAAACAACCTCACACACAACTTCAGGCTATTTTTTGAACACATTTTTAAACACATCTGTCTGCATTCTTGTTTTAAAATGTTTTATAGGGCCTGAATTTACACATTAGTATATTTTGTGTACCTCCAAAATGTCAACTTTTAATGAGCCATGAACAGAAGAGGCTTTTTTCAAGCTCTTTAAAGATTCTTCACAATACTTCTCTGAGTTTAATGCAGTGGCTGTTGCCCTTTGACACAGATATATTCAACCCATTTGGGAACATTTAATCCCTCAGTTTATCTTTGGATTGCTCCTGAAATGATGATATTACTCACTTTCATGACTCATACCAAAAGTTCAAAAACACAAAGAATGGTATTTGCATATTTAAAATGTGATATACTGGAATCAGAGCCAAATGTTTCAGTCAGTTAATCTACAGTCACTTGAGATGAAATTCATCTGCAGCCATGATAATTGCTTAAATGTTCTTTGACTCTTTAAACTTCTCAATTGTGAAGATTTTCTGCTTTGCTTTTTCTTATAAGTTAATCATTTTTAGGCTTTGGACTGTTAGTATCTGGATGTGTTAACCTGGGCTCTGACTGTTTGCGGTGGGAGTATTTTCTCACTTTTTATAAACAAAGGAAATTGGTTGACAGAGAACCTGAAATAATCAAATTCATCAATCAATGGAATCAGCACAATGAAAACAAGTCAATCTATATGCAATCTGATTCATTCAGTCTTCAACTCATGAACAAAAAAACAAAAAACAAAAAGCACTAGCTCTGCTGCGGCAAAGAGGGGCCAGAAGAAAACCAGGAGGAACAAAACATCATTAGAATCAACGATGAGACAATTCCTCATTCAGCACATGAGGAGAGAAATTCGTAGCTCTGTGGATCCATTACACCTCTAATTTCTGTAAATAGCTACCTGTTCCCCTCTGTGACTCAGTATAAGCCAAAACCAATACATTTGAAATCCTCAGTGGAGTGGCCCTTCAAAATAACGTGCAGCCCAGTAAGAGATCCTGCACCATCCCTCCAGTAATATTACTAATGTTTCACATAAAGAGTGTGTACATCGGCTTACAGGTTCTCAGAGCAGGAGCTTATATTTCACACCAGGTGTACAATGAGAAAAATCTTTTGAGCAGATAATGATTCTGCAAATTACTAAATGGCTACTCTGTCTCTTATGCAGCAGTTTTATCAATATGTGAGGGTATTTGAAGGCTCAGTTCAAGTTATTATCTGCTAACGGTCAGTGTTTCAAAATGATCAATCAGCTTAAGTGGTGGAAGAAGTGCTACAGACCTTTTCTTGAGTAAAGGCAGCGATTCCACAGCGGATACAGAAATACAGATGGAAGTCCTGCATCCAAGAATTGCTTGAAACTGCACTAATCAATAATGTTATGCTACAAATGATTAAAAATGGCTACGTGTGATTGGAAAGGGGTAAAAATGACCCCCTGCGGTTCCCTTAAGCTCTACAGAGCGTTTTAGCATCTTTCAGGTCATTGTTTTGGTGTCAACTCATGTTCTGATGCGCTCTCACTATGAATGCTCTCATTAGCATCGTTTCCAGCAACAGGAACAAAAAAGCTCTGATGAACCCACAGTACACTACTGCTCAGGACCAAACCGCAGACGAAGTCAGCGACTAGCAGATGGACACAGCAGAGCGTTTAACAGCTAAAGAGATTTTCAGCTCAAAAGTTGGTGGAGAACTTTTGACCCTAACACATCTTAAAGGAGAGTGAACAGTAGACTTAGCCTCTCCAGGTGGCCAGGAACGACTTTGAATGACCATTAATGTTCCTCCGTGTCTGCTGGAGGTATAATTCGCCAAATGTTTGCTAACAGCTAACTCTACAACAACTTTATGAGGCATAAATATGTCACTGTTGTATTTATCTTGTTCCGCCGCTCCCACACGGTCAAAAACATCAATCGATTAATCATCAATTAATATCTCCTATGGCAAAGAAAACAAGTATTAGAGTAAAATGTACTTACATATCAAATATAAAACTGTTTATTGCTGTAACGTGTAAGAAACATTTGAATGCTGTCATGGTCCCGCTGTCACATTCTGCTGTCTCTGTTTATCGCTGTCAGGTACAAATCTTGTCACTCAAATTTAGGGGATTTTCATGCTTTCAGATGGATTTCTTTGTTCACATCGTTCATATTTATTTTGGATTAAACACAAATGAATGAAATCTCAAGTTGGAAGTAAGAATTACAAATTATGAATTTGCACAATACTGTTTGTAAAAAAACAATCATCTTAAGACAAATATCTTAAATGCAGCATAATACAACTGCATATCCAAGCAGAAACGATCAGGCAACACAATTAGAAAATACAATATTATTAAATTGCAAATAATGGCAACTCGGTTGAGTTGTTCCGTGACATCTCCAACTACGAATACAGTATACAGGTTGTGGGATATATGATCTTTTCTGACTGGCCAATCCTGCACAAGTGTGAAATCCCTTCAGAAGTCCCTCATCACTTAAGTTCACCAGGCAGTTTACTGCTCCCATGCTGTATGCGATATCCATGTGACAGCATGAGCAGCATTAGAATAATCCTCTGCTGAATCCACAATTTCAAAGCAGATATATGTATAAAAAAAATGCATCTCATTAAAGGTGCATTTCAGAGGGGGTAGAGGAAACATTTTCTGCATAGATGTGTGCAGGTGTGTTACATCTCTGCAACAATTATGTTTTTTAAAACACCAAATCTCCAAGAATAATCCAAATAAGAAAAGCAGATTTTAAAAAAATGAAGTGGACTTTGGAAATGAATACACAGCACTGCGATGGGCCGCCTGTCTGGAGATTACAGGTGCTGTATCTGCACTGTACAGTCTATGCAATATTGCACACACTCCCAGCTGATTCTATTATGGGCAGACAAAAAGCAAAGAGGCAGGAAGTGTTGAGAATAAACTTTGAGATTTCAATGCCCAAAAGCCATCTCAGCTTGAGACTCTAAATAAATGCACTTGTCCTTGATAACACAGAGCTGGTTGCTTCTCTGGTCTAACAAAGTGAAGCAGCCGCAGACTCAGCGGAGTGACAGCAAAGATAAAATGGGTTCTTTGGGGGCTGGAATAGAAAAGCACTGTAAACTCGGAGGCAGCCTGCCAGTGTTTCTTGATAGTAGCTGAGAAAAAAAAAAAAACCTAAGTGGTATTCACAGACTGGCTCGTCTAAAAGAAGCTCATCCAGGTTGTAGGAGCTGGAGGATCATATCCGTTTGGTGACGGGCTCAGTCAGATTCTCAGCTGCAGATCTGCACTTGACACAGTGAGGACAGAGCAAAGACCTGAGAGCAGAGGTCTATTTGCTGCAGATCTGTCAAACCAGGCACAGGTTGTTTTTTTTTCTTTTTTTTTGGGGGGGGGGGCAGCATCATTATATGATTCAACAACCCACAGGCACCAAGCAAATTACACTCAAAATTGACTGCTATGCGAAATGAAGGTTTATTCAAATGACTTCCTAGATGAACTCTAACAATGCGAGTCACTGAAAAAAGGAAGGTGGGCGTCAAAGAGTTCTTTGCAAACCTCCGATTTAGTGACAAAATCACAAATAACCCCCCTCCCTCTCTCTCTCTCTCTCTCTCTCTCTCTCTCTCTCTCTCTCTCTCTATCTATCTCTTTCTCTCTTTATGTCTCTCTCTTTCACTCAAATGACCACAGACATGCACACACACACACACACACACACACACACACACACACACACACACACACACACACACATACAAACTCACTCACCAGTGCTGTGCTGTCAGCAAAGTCCCCTGACAGTCTATCACGGCTGTGGAAACAGCTCAAGTGTTATGTATGAGAAAAATGCTAGCAAAAACAAGCATGAGACTCTGGACGCTGCATGCACAGAGCACCGCCACACAACACCAGCCAAGATTCATCCTGATCTCATTGTCGGGCACTCGCTGCGGCCAAGGCTATCCACAAAATGCCTTTGTAACATCACCGGATTGTGAGGAACAATAATTAATGCAATTAATTATCCAGTTCCTGTCTCTTCTTTTTTTTTTTTTTTTGCAAAGCAGGAAGCAGAATTTCCCTTTGTCTTGTTTTTGGATCTGTGTTAAAACATATGACGCTGCTGCACTAAATGCCCAAGAGGAGGAGAATATAATGATGCAGGGCAGTGTGTTTACCAAAGAGACGAAAGTTCAGTTCACATGTCTGAATAATGTGGTTCTGAGTAGTTTGGCTTTTCGCAACAGACTTGTTATTCTTTTCAATGAAATGTCGCAAAGGAAGGAACAAATTGTACCTATAAAAGAATACAAAAAGCTCATTGTGATACAGACACTGCTATTGTGGCCACAAGTCCTGTCTGATCATCTGTTTCTATGGTGACCACCATCAAGTGGTAAAGTGTAGAAAAATGCACAAGCATTTAGTGACCCGTTTTCCACAGTTTGACTTTTCAAAGACAGAAATAAGTCCCCTCCCTCTGTTAAATCCTGTTTTAGAAGGTAGGTTCCAGTTGTTTATTCCACCCATACCGCATCGGCTGAGCAATGAGAACAAGGAGGACGCTGATGGAGGGAAAAGGCAGGAGAAGTGTACTGCTGTGGGGGAGGGGAAGAGCCTGGACGCTGAGGCAATTGCTTGAGTGTGGAGGCTGTTGGAAAGGGAAGGAAGGGAAAGGAATAGGAGCAGGAGCTGCCAACCATCTCCTCACAAGGTGGGGTGTCATGCAGGCGAGAGGAACATATGGCTGTAGGCCATTAACACAGCCAGGAGAGCACATATTACCAAGTAAAGGCAATTCTGAATACTGCTGTAAAGGGAACCAGTTGAGCAAAACGGCAATTGATGGATTTCCTTTAGGGCAAACATCCACTATTGGTCATATAGGAAAAATCACACTGGGGACTTGTCCAACCCAACCAGGGCTCTTTATAATATATTGAGTGCAGAAATGATCAGAAAACCATTTTCCTTCCATAAAACAGAATGAGTGAGAGCTGTAATCTCATATTGATCTCAGCTATTAAATCTACTTAAGTCGTGAAGAGGAGTTACAGCTGAAAGGAAGGAGACAAAAGAGGCTTTTTAAGCTTTAAGAGATCTCAGACTTAGATGGTGCTAAAGAGAGGTAACTCACTGTAAAGACACTGTCCCTTCTGTTTTTTTCAAGTTTGTCACTTGAGCTCGGGAGAAGAATATTCCAGTAAACTCGAGCGTGTCTGAGTGAAAAAAAAAAAAACACTTCCCAGAGGAGGGTCTTGGTAGGAGACAACATGCACTGCATTTAAGACAAAAAGAGCTAACTCACCTGCACTTCAAGGCAAAAAACGTTGCAGATGACCAACAGTGCAAGTGCATCACAGCCCTCCTCATAGCCTCTTTAACAAGTGGAGCTACGTTTCAATAATGGACCCATAATACTTTGCGCTGGGTGTCCATCCTCCATCTAGACAGGGGTTAATACTGAGGTCTACAGTTTGTGTTGTTAATTACTGAAAAAGTGACCTTCTCACAACAACATGGCACACACGTCGACATAGACGAGACCTAGCGGTAATACTTCTAACTCGTCGCGGCATGACGAGAAGGCGGAGGCATTGTTGGGGTATACATTTCTGGTGCTTTCGGCACACAAGTTCATCCCAGGTCTGCCGCCACACCTCCTCTACCAGTGATTTATTGCCATCCAACAGGGACTTGACAAATCCCTAAAGACACAATTACCGTGCTCCCCCTCGGGAAGCCTGCACAGTTCATCTAAAAGGGATAATGAATCCAGGATGTCATAGCCGGTTCGCTGCAGTGCCCATTATGTGGAGTTCATCCCCAGTGCAATTATTGTATGTACAGTAGCCATAAGAGGTAAATCTCACAGAATACTCTTGTTTGTTTATCTAAAATTAGTAAAGCTAATTTCAGTTATTCGATCCAACAGGCAAGTTAAACCAGGCTGCCTCCGTGCAGATCAGAATGGGTAGCTGTTCAGCAGATGCCAGTATACAGGGGGTGGACAAAATATCATCAACGCCTTTATAATGTAATCAAACTACTTGCAACAAATATTTGTGAAGCTTTTAAAGTTTGGTTAATTTTTAGTCTGTGTGAGGTGTTGACTCATCTCTGTGAGCTTTTTGAGGTTGTAATTTTTCTTCTTGTTGTAATGAACTGAATTACAATTAAAATATTACTCTTTACAGTATATGCAGTACACAACATACTACAATCCAGCTCAACAACACCACAATCAAGACTCAACAGTTAGTTGAACCAGCACCTCTCTGACTGTAAAATGGGACTATGCAACACAAAGTTAGCATTCATTGCAGGACTATTGCAAAAGATTGCCTGATATTATATGGATCTTCATAATATTATGTACATTCCTTGCACATGTATGTACTGCATCATATAAGAAGTATTACATCAGCCGGCCTCTGAAATCATTTCAAATCTACTGTACTATTACCAGAAAGAAACACAATTCTGATATCTGTAAAAACCCAGTGGTGGAAGACGTATTCAAACCCTTTACTCAAGTAAAAGTAGCAATATCACAATCTAAAAATACTCCATTACAAGTAAAAGACCTGCATTGACACTCAGAATTCAGAAGTATTTTCAGAAAAATGTACTTAAAGATTAAAGAGTCAAAGCTGAAGGTGAAGTTAATTGATATGCTGTTGGGTAATTTCCTCTACAAAAATGCATTATGTTTTATAAAATGAACAGCAAAGTATATTTACTGTCCAGCACTGGTAAAACTTTTGGAATTCCGATGAATATAGTAAATGGTAATATCATGCAGTCTATGCAGTTTGAATAAAGTGTATCGGGACATTATTGTTTTGATATCTAGACCTTATGTATCACTACACCTCTGACACTGCAAACGTTACCCATATTTGTCATGCTGAAATATTCAAGGTTGGAAAACGTGAATAAAGTCAAATGAACCAATGGAGTACATTCTAACAAGGGAGCTGTAACGTATCCAAGTATGCGGCTCATCGCAGCTGGAGCTCAGCGGGGACCGCCACTTCTCTCCTGAGTCCTCACCCTGAGCACATTACATTTAATTGGAAACTCCCGCTCTCACCTGATCTGCAGCCTTAACGTCCCCACTGAAGCCACTTTAACCCTTTGACCCCGCAGGGCTGTGGCAGGGAGCGCGACACCAGGAAGAGGGGACACACTCTCAGTGTAATGATTCAGAATGAATTATGGTCAGTTTATCCGGAGGACGGCGCAGGCTTGCACAGCTGGCTCATATCCCGGGTTCACTTGCGCCAGTGTTTACCGAAGCTCTGAAGCTCCTGACGTCAGGCGACCGCAGACCTCAGGGGCTACGGCCTCTTGCTCATATGATTTAAACTATTAGGCCTCTGGCGAAAGAGAGAGCTCTCCATTTTCATTTCAATTACTGCTGCTGATGATAAAACACAGATCGGGCCATGACATTGGCTGCTCGGCTAATCAGTGGCAATAGATGTGTCCAGTTAATTATGCTGGCTGGCTTCACTGCTGTACAGAGTCTGCATCAAAGCAATTATTACCATTAGTTTCATTTTATAAATTCAGCCTTTATGTATATTTGTTGCACAACAGCAATAACTTAATTGCAGCTGTGATGATAGGATTATATAACAAAAAATCGTTCCGTAACACAGGTCAGGTAATTGATTTTTTATTTACCCACGCGCTGGCACATTGGAGTCGGTACGTCTTTTCATTAAGAATTGATATATTTGCTCATAAATATTAATTATGCTTCTTTTCCTAAAACTTTAATACTGCACAGGTCCAAACACAGACTTCATTTACAAAATACAGTTGCACAATTTCAAATATTGAGCATACAGGTAGGCGATTCATTATTCAAAGCTGTTCCAGTCACATAATGCATTTATGCACACAAAAACACATGAATAAACATTACCAGTTGATCCAGTCTATATGCAACCAACCCCCTGCCACCCACACCCACTTTAAAATGAGCAGATAGCTGGGATATTCTATTTTTCATCCTATAGCAGTGAATCATAGGAAAGCCTTGTAGCAGCATGAAAAAGAGGGGGCTGACAGAAATCTTTCAAAACAATCAAAATCAAGGCACGACTTTACCGAAGAGGAGAGAGCGTTTTGGCCGTAACCTGCCAAATCAAGACATGAAATGTCTGTGCTTCACGTGCAACATGCACATCCAGCGGAAGATCATTTGCAAACATGGAGATTATTAGTCAGTTCACAGTGTCTGCCTGCAGTACAAATGTGACTGAAATAAAATCTAACCATAAAACAGGAAAAAAAAAATCAAATACAAGCATTTAAATAAACACCAAGTTTATCCAGAAGTAAACTTTCTGTTTAAAAATCCTAAAAAAAAAAGGCAGTTCAGCTGAGAAACATTCTAAATATGACTTATTTGCAGCATTTTATCAATTTCACAGCAAGTGCAGTGATCACACGCCACACATCTGCATGAAAGTCACATCAGTCTGCATAGAAAAAAATGTTTATGCTGAAGCTACAGTTTATGAATCATTGCTTTTCATGGCTGATGAGTGAATTTAAAAACACTTTGCAGAGCTTGTGAAGATCTTAACGCTGTGTTTTGCCACCATGTTAGACCGCAAACACGACACAAAGTGTCAGGGAGAGACTAATGTGCTGACAGGCCTCTTTCTGTTCTGTAATCAACATGAAATCACCCGCCCGTTTTTCTTTGTTAGTTATTATTTCTCTAATATGCAAACTGCCTCATTTTAAATGATATAAATACACATCCTCGGCATACAGAGGGTGTTGTGGTGTAACTGCATCCTGTACAAATCCAACTCTGGAAATCATGAAATGAATTCAGCCGCAATACACTGATTGGCTTCATGGTTGGAGGAACCTGAACGTCTGTTACTGGCAGCTACAGTTTATTTTGGGTTCTTAAGAATCAGCTCCATTAATGAACAGCTTGCCTCTGGCTTGGTATTTAAGCCTCTGTAATGCTGAACAGTGTTGCTGGTGTTAATGGGACACTTATCTAAACTTCTGATGTATTTTAAGACGGCATGTAGTAGTTCTGAATCAGATGATGAGTCAAAGTCAGGTCATCATCAGCTCTGGAGCGGTACAGTAAAAATGACCCTGCACTTCTATTAATACTGTATATTTTCACATGTTTTTGTTGACTTTTTTATTTTTTGATAGGAGAAATTCTGACATGTCACAGCAGGAAAATCACAGGTGTAAATAATGGAATTAATGATGGCTGAACTGCACTTAGCTGCTTCAGTTTGCATGCGGGCTCACTACGACATGAAGCACATTTCGATCCACCGGTGGAAACAAAACAACTCACAAACAAGTTTTCACTCTTGGCTGAGGTGGAAAAGTTGGTGTATTGATAAAAAGAAAAAGTGACGAGGAGACTGTGACCTTCCTCAAACTGAACATAAAAGCCATTTTTCCAATGGCTTTTCTACATTGTTTTCCAGCATTTGAGGTTTGACTGACTCATTTAATTAGGTTATCTTGTAGCATCTTCTTCTTCTGCAGTGAAATAACAGCACCAGACTGGAAAATTTGTACCACCAGCCATTTCTCTGGCTGAACCATTTAGTATTTGCATGACAGTAGTGGATGAAAACCTACATCAGTTCAACTTCAAAGTATTTTTTTTTTATTTTTTTAATTACACTTAGGGAAAACGCACATGTTTTCATGCGGTTTGGCCTCTCGTTTACACGCAAACAGAGTTTTTTTCACAGAAAACGATCATTTTTAAAAACTCCGGCGCCCAAAGGTTTGGCATAGTTGATGGCGCTCAACGGTGTATTTATCTGGGTTCACGTAATCGACAAAATTTTTGAAAACGATGTTGTGTGCACGATGTTATTTTTGAAAACAGAGGAGCTAAAATATCCGTTTTCCAAAAATACGCTGCTACGTGTAAACGTAGCCAAAATCTTGTTAGTAGCGCCTCTGCTCTACCTACTATGGCCAATCAACATGCCTGCTATGAAGAGCACTCGACCACACAGGTGTTCTCGATCATTCGGTCTGATTAGGTCACCAATCAGGTTTAAGCTGGCTGGAAATCACATCATGTCACCAAACGCAACAGACCAGTAAGAATGGTAACAGTATAAGTTGTCCTGCCCTAAACAGCAAGGTTTGGGAGCTGTCAGTCAAACGCAGTCTTGAGAAGAGGTCTAATTAGGCAACATCAGTGAAAACACCTGTGTGAAGAACAAAAGTGTGTAATAGCTTTTAAAGGGTCACATTATTAGCTGATCCTGGCTTATCACAGATCCACAATGTGTCCTCAAACAGTATATACCACAAATCTGATTCTAGGGTAATGAGCAGTCACTTCATGCACAGCAGGGTACTCATATTGAGGTGGTCGGGATGGGTGGTGGGCATACAGAGCGCAGGACTACAACACTAGAGACCAGGGTTTCCATGTGTGGTCATGGTGAGGCAACAAGAGCATTTTGGAAAAGGTTTGGTTTTCAAGTAAACATGTTGTGCATTTCAATTCACTTTTGATATTAAACCAAGATCCAGTATATTGAGTGCTTAAAGATAAGCATAAAGAATTTAATACTTTAGCTGCAAAAACGAGATACTGTACTGCAAGAGTCAATATTGTGAAGTAAACAAAGTGTTCCTGAGCTCATGAGCCAATATCCTTTATACAATCATGTGTTCACAAAGTGGTGAACCTCGCTCCATCCTCGCTTGTGATCGACTGAGCCTTTCCAGGATGCCCCTTTCATACCCAATCATGATACTATCACCTGTAACCAATGAACCTGTTTACCTGTGGAATGATCCAAACAGGTGTTTCTGGAGCATTCCACAACTTTCCAGGCTACGTTTACACTACACCAAAGTGGAGATTTCTGAAAACGCTGGTTATGCGTAAACAGGGTTAAATGGCGTTTTAGGTTCCGAAACGTCACAACAAGCGACTGAAAATACTTAACATCATGTGAGCGACCTATGTTTACACTCGCACCCATAGGTTTGGCATAGTTATGGTGCTGCTCGACGGCGTATTTATCCGGGTTCACGTAAACAACAACATTTTTGAAAACGATGTTGTGTGCACAATGTTATTTTTGAAAACGGAGGGGCAAAAATATCCATTTTCCAAAATACCCTGCTACGCGTAAACGTAGCCCCTGTCTTTAGTTGCTCCAGTCCCAACTTGCTTGAAATAAGCATATATTTACAAAAATCAATGAAGCTGATGAGGTCAAACATTAAAGTGTCTGCCAAAAAGAAAAATCAAGTTATCACATTCTGTTTTATTCATGTGGTCCACAGCGTCCCAACTTTTCTGTAATCAGGGTTGTAAGTAGTATATAAAATTGTCATATAATAATTAAAAGAAGCAATATTGAGATAACAACAGAAACTGGGATCAGTTTTTCCAGCAGACCATATCTCAACTGAGCAGATGTTACTGCACTGCGGACTCAGAATGAACACGCTGTAAAATCTAATAAGTACATATTTTTGTCACAACTCCCCAATAATAACATTTGAATTTCTTGTGTACATTGTATTTATTATTAATTGGTATTAGTGCTGCACACAAATATCCACTATCGGCTGGACTGCAGTCATTTCTTGTTATTCACTGTAGTAGTGTTAGTCCTCTTTTCTTATCCAAACACCTGTCATGCCTGCAATGCACAAATAATGCAGAAGTTACTCAGCTTGGTCTTATTGTGCTCAGATTCACAGCAACAAAGTAACAAGGGGAGGAATGGCTCACACACAGAGCCCGACATGCACATTTACTCTGTAGCCAATGACACTGTGGTGACTCTAAAGGTGCTTGTTGGGGGGCGATGTGGATTGTGTTGCTTGTATTGACTGTTAGACATTAAACGTGTTAATGCTGTTAACTCGACCAAAACTACTAACAGCTTCTTGTTTGTGCCCTTTTTTTCTCCCCCTACAGCTCGCCTGTTTTTCAGAGCAAGCCGTCAGACAGCATGTACAGTGCATTAATTGCAACGTGATGTAATGCCAATTTATCCTCAGCAGCACAACATCTTACCGCAGCTGTGTTAGAAAGCCAACTCGATACCACAAAGCCACAACTGGCATTACTCCAGAAGAAAATATGCTGCTACCAGACATCCTACATGTCTCATTTGGAACGTGCATCATACTGAGGTAATGATCAAAAACTGTCTTGGGCTCCTATTCAAAAGGAACAAGGAACAGCTCATACCTTTTTATACAATGTAGAGGTTGTCAGAGGTTACAGCAAAATGGAACAATTCAGGGCTCCTACGTGCTCTGCACTCCTTTTTTCTTTTCCTGTGCGTTACTTCAGCCAGTCCAAAATATTTTTGTGTGATCTCAGGGAACAAAAGGTTACTATGTCAAAGAGGATACACTATTGTGTCTGTTATTATCTAGTAGGAAGGACAAGGAGCCAGTAATTGTGAAGCTTTAATGTGCAGCGGACAGCAACTTGTGTTCCAGACAGTGGTTTTTCCACACGTAACAACAACAAAAAAACAACACAGATCTGAGGAGTTGGGCGGCTTCCTCGCTAGTAAACAACAAGCCTCATAAATATTTTATCTTATTCTTTCTCTGCTGTATCACCTGTTCTGGCAGGCTTCATAGTACAGTAACGCCTCCATGTGCTTTTTCATATTTCAAGAGAGATCCTCCTTAATACCAGATGATGTCGTCAACAAAGCAGTTTCATTTCATGTTCGGTATCACATGTTTGCCCGGATTATTACTGAAACCGTGTTAGGATTCCTATACCATAGGAATAAAAAACCTAAGTTTAGGTGCAGTGCTGCAATCCTGAATACTCAAGGAGCGGTTGCCATGGAAACAGAGTTACATTGGCCAGAAATGAAAGCGTCTGAGGATTTAGACTTTCACTGTACATAAATTTTTAACCATAGATTGTTTCAACATCAGCCTTTCCACCAACTTCACAGAACCACAACTGCTCCTTAATGCAGACGTGTCTGCGACGTAAAAAGGTGAGCAAAACAGTCCGGACCAGTTTAATCAAAACTGAGAGATGAGGATGATATGATGCCGTACACTTCCATGAAAGCCACTGTAATCCTTTAAATGTCTGCTGATATACCCAATCATAATTCAATCACATGGCTGCTCTGAATATTTACATACCTTAAAACCAAAGCAGCCCGTACACAGCGGCAGGCAAGTTCAGGCTAATTACCTGCACATTACAATCACTCTCATAAGAAACATGCCATTTAGATTTTTGCACCATATGTTTTCTGCTTATTAACTGAATTAATAAATAAATCATTGAAAGAAAGAAGAAGCAAAGCAAGAAACTGCAGCTTAAAACGCTGAGCAGACCAAATGCTGCAACACAAGGGGTGAGCGATACGGCCTTTAAATAAAATCACAATATTCAGGGTTTTTCTGCGATTATGCTATTATTGAAGATATGACAAAATATAAAGTAGAACTTGCCAAAGATTCTGCGACACAATGCTGAGCCAGTGCTGTCTGTCTGCTTGGTTTAGAGCTCACAATGAGCTCTTTTTGGCTCTCCTCGCACTCAACCGGGAGCTTCTGCTTGAGATGGTGAAATAAGTTTGTTGTATGGCCCCCTTTTGTTGTTACAGTCTTCTTGTACTTCTTACACGCTACGGCGGTTTGTCATATGTCTGATCTTTTGTAACCAAACATCCTCCATGTGACTGTAATCGCTCCCCTTTTCGGAGCCAACTCCTCCTCTGTGGAGCCGATAGCGATGTTACTTTCAGTCGTGCTTGTTGTTGCTGTGCTTAACAATATCACATCATGACGTCAACAACTCGAAGTATTCTGTGAATTACTTATCATATCAAAAATGATAACGCTATTATTGTGAGCGATATACGGCCTCTGCACCCAGACTGCATGTGCATCACGTCACAATCCGAAGAATCACATCTCAGCTGCAAAGACGCTTTAATAAAACTGCACTAAATGACTATCAGAACTATGTAATAGCAACTGGATATTTCTGCTAATTGCTGTCTACACTGTGAGCCTGTAAGCCTCTCTGTCACACCTCCATATGCTGTTTTCTCTGAACCAACCTATTACAACTGTTACCTCTATAGCACTGAAGGAGCTCTCCCCACACTACATCAGCTGTGTCAAATAAACGCTTGAATTTAAAATGACCACAGTGGAAGAATTTTACTCGGGGCATTACTCATCTGGTGGAAATGGAATTCCCTAATTCCAAAGGGACCTTAGAAAGCAAATTATTATCCCCTCTGAGAACAGCAGCCATGAGGTAGGTGCTGCACAGGCACAAAGGCGGAGTGGAATTTTCTTCAGATGAGAAAGAGGAAATGTATACAGCCTAACAGTGACCTGCCAGAGTTTGAAAGTGTTCACCGCACATATTTAGCTGGAAACTTGGCTCTATTTCCCCCAAACCCAGAAGGTATTTCAATGCATAGATGAAAAAAAATGTTTAAGTTTATGCCTGCAACACAAAATCTCTGATGTATTAAAGCTAACCACTGCTATTACTAGCTTCTCTGCATCTTTGCCACAGGAACAAAAATCAGTAAAATGCAATTAGAAGCTCAATAGTGAGTTCACTTGGATGTCAGCAGATTCAAATGTCAACACCGATAAAAGAGCTCAATATTGTTCATCAGATTTGTTGCAGAAAAAGACAACACAACATCCTCAGCCAGTGTACACTTCGCCTGCAGCCATAACACGCAGTAACACAGACTCTAGGCTCTCGCTTTCCACAGCAGGCCTGTAAAAACGTGTGTGGTTACTCACCTGTAGTCTCTACTATTCCTTCTAGTATCACCACAATTTCAAACTGCTCTGTTTGCATGGACCTCTGGGAGAGGTCGTAGAAGGGGCTTTTGGTGTCAATCACATGGCAGATCGTGAGTGGTGAGACGAGAAAGAGCTGGTCTGCCCCGGTGCTGAAACCCACGTCCAACTCCAACTGATCCAGCGGAAGAAACTCGCCTTCAGGCGTCTGGCGAGACTAAGGAAGCGTACAGGAAGAGACAGAGACAGAGAGGTTTGGTGGGGGAAGGAAGGGGCAAGATAGACTTAATCTATTGATTATCCAGAGTCTTTGTGTGAGCTTTGTGTGTTTCATGTGCAATGAGAGCAACAAATCATCTGCCCTTCAGAAAAATGATTATAACCTTCTTAAATGACATCTAAAGAGGCGTCTGCATGAATTTGACTTGAACCACTGAGTCTTAAAATTGATCCTTTCTGAAACAACTTCATCTAATCAACTGGTAAAAATTTCTTGATATTACAGTCAAATGCAAGAACATTCTCTTTAAAGAAAGTCCAGTATATTTTTCGTGTGTTGAACATATTCCATGCATATCTGCTCTTCTGAGAGTGTAATGTGCTTCATGACATATATAGCATGGTGGTCATTGATATTTCAAAGTATAATCTACGTATACTTAAGCACACACCAGATGCTAACGAGACTGAGGTTGTGCTCTTGCAAATCTATTAAAAATGAACCATTTTGATAAGCAAAAGTATCCAAGAACACATCAGCAGTATAATTAAATCATATTTAAGCACATCTTGAATACAACTTTTAGCACACTAAGTACAATTTGAGTGGTTTCAAGTTCCCACGGCTTTAGTGCACCCTCTGGATAAAAAGAGGTGTATAAAGTGCTGTTTCAGAAAATATAACCACACTTTTTTTTTTCTTGTTTTCTATTGTCTGCTCGGGCGTATGGGGGTGGAGGGAAGGGATGGGAAATATGAGGATACTCAGTGTACTGTTAAGCTTGTATTTTCACCCATTGGTGCTAGTTATTGTACACTCTTCGGCTATAAAAAGATGTTCAGAAGAAATTCTTTATACTGTTGCATTTGTCTGCTGTGTCAGGACATGGATGCTAGAAACAAGTAGAATACTGCAGTGTGGCGTAGTAAAACTGAATTTATACTTTTAATCGCCTCCACTGTCACTGTATACCTGTACTTTATACTACCATGATTATTGGTGGATATGCATTGTAGAGAGCATTGTTAGGCTTTTTATGGGTTTAGACTCTTGTGAGCCAGGAGGCTGACAGCAGGGAAATCCATAGATGATGCTCTCCTGAGGAGGAACAGCAGCACGTTTGCGCCAAGTTCTAACACACGATCACTTTGTCACAGTTTAGTAAAAGGCATAGGAACGCGTTCTTCTCATGGTCTGATGTAGGGGTTAAATGGTGTGATGAAGGCCAAACTTAATGGATTATCTTTCACTTCTATCAGTTGTGCAAATTATGTAATTTGTGACATGGATGGATTCTGTACTGTGGTTAGGTCAATGATTGCTAACAGTTTGATGGCCTATTTGTATGATTTGCGCCACTGTAGTGCAGAGTACTTTAAAATGAGAATGAGGCTTTGTCTATGAAAGGCATCATGGCTTCATGCACAGTTAGGAGTAGGCTTAAATGTCAGTGTGTAGGCCTTTCAGTACCTGTTTCCTGAAAAAGAACAACACGGACTGGGCCATGATAAACAACGGGCACAGACCTAAAACACTGGATGCCTCCCGACTAAAAGTAGCATCACTTACTTTGAGCAATTTGCAGCGGATCTGTGCAGAGACCATATGGCTGTTACGCAGGTTGCCGACCCTGAACATGAGAGTTAGTTTTCCATCTCGCATAGAAATCGCCGCATGTTCACTGAACATCAAAGTCTCGGCCCTTTTCTTGGGCTGAGACATCTTGATAAACATGCAGCCGATCAAGAAGGCATCGACGATCGATCCGAGGATCGACTGGAAAAGAAAGAGAATGATCCCCTCGGGGCATTTGTCTGTGATGTATCTGTAACCATATCCTATAGTGGCCTCGGTCTCTATGAAGAAGAGAAAGGCTGAGGGAAAGTTATAGACATTGGCCACACATGGAGTATACTTGTCATTGTGGGCTTTGTTGAGGTCTCCTCTGATGTATGCGATGAACCACCACATAGAGGCCATGAAGAGCCAAGCGACTGTGTAGGTGAGGATGAAAATAAATAGATTCCAGCGCCATTTCAAATCTACGAGTGTTGTGAATAAGTCTGAGAGGTATCTGCTGGTTTCACCACCCAGGTTCCCATGCTGGACGTTACATCGCCCGTTCTTGTCCACGAACCGCTGCCTCTTCTTCTTTTTCTCTGGGGGGGGCTGATTGAATCCAGACCCGCTAGATGAGGTGGTCACTACCTGATAATCGTCCCCAAATTTCTTTCGAAGTGCAGACATACTACGATGACAGCAGCGAAAGGAATAACAAAGGATTCAATAAATAAAAAAAAAAGTCTGGGTTGTAGTTGCTGCAGTCGTCAATGCCCGTGCGCAATGTCTCTTGTTTGGAAATAAGGGCGATAAAAGTGCGCTGTCTTCGCCCCAGTTAGTCTTGCACCGTCCTCTTTCGCCACACACCACTGTTGCTACACTCTACAGCCATGAAATATCAATAACGCGCGAGTAGTTTACAAACCCCGAAGATAGAAGCCATATAAAAAAAAAATAAGAGACGCACAGGATAAGGTATCCAAACGCGCCAGTCGCAGTCCAGGTTTTTACAGGTTTATCAGTTGCTGCGTCGTGGATTACTCATCGCCCGTGAAGGTTGGGGCTGTATCGACCTGTTCAAAAATGTACTCACAGAGTAAGTTTTCATGCGAAAGTTCAAAATCCTTCAACGGCCCATGAAACACCAATATCTCTGCGTAATTAGTCGCTGGAAACCGTTTCCAGGATGAAACGTCCCTTTGCGCACTTGCGGCTGTGTTGAAGCTTGTTCGGTTTCCAGTCCTTCCTTTGTGATCTGTATACATAGGAGATGAATTGCATCCAAGCATATGACTGTAAAAAATGACGAGCCGGAGGAAGAAAATCACTGTCCCACTGTCGTCATTTTTGGCTGCGCGCATCGACGCTGATTGCCAGGCTCTTTTCGGGCACCTATTCCCCTGCCTTAGACAAATGTCGGCTGGATTCTCATGGTTCAGCGGTAGAGATCCACCAGATGCTCTTTTGGCTGCTTAGATGCTTCTTTCCCTTCGATTTCCCTGCGCGGCTCCTGCGCACTTCCACGTTTCCAGTGATGCACTCACTGTTGCCTAGTGGTACTACAAAGACAGACAATTTGGAGGAGGAGGGAAGAGGGTTTGCCTGATTTGACAGGTTTTTTTTTGTTTTTTTGTTTTTTTCAAGTGATCAAATATGTGAAGCTGCAGCCAAGATGTCATGATGACTTTCAAATAATCACATTGTGTGCCACATTTTAGCCTCTGAGCACAGAGTGAACAGGCCTCTGGCTCTTTGTAACATTGCCACATTGATTAAAATAACAGTATTTTACACCTTTGTTTTTATTTACTTCCACTGTTCACCATAATTTTCCAAAATATATCTGCAGTCAAAGGAAAGGCAGTGGACATTTGCAAATGCACCTCGTTTGCTGCTTGTTTTTCTGGGTCACCTGTGCTAAGGGCCACTGATGACCCCACTTCCATCCCACGGGTGACTGCCCTCACTTTATTCCGTGAACGCTGCACATCTTAACAGAGTAACAAGTTCTGCAGGAAAGCCGTGGACGTTCACAGCACACTGTATCTCAGGGGGACAAAGAGCTCCAACCAGCGTGCACTACCCAGAATTCACTCATCATATTACCGAGATCACGGCCACAGAGGAATACACCCACACCATAGTTACCCAGGCTTACACACCGTCTCTCAAACACACACGAGGCAGGATGAACAACACAGCGACACCTCTCTCACACGTAGTTTACCTCTCTGCACCCCTCTCCCTTCTCTCTTTCCGTCTCCACTCAGTATCGTGATGTACTAAATCAGCATGTTCTGGCAATATTCTTCCCCCTAAAAGAGCTATTATCATTTAATCAAGAAATCACTGATGACTGCAGCTTTGAAAATCACAACCAGTTTTAGCTGGAGGCAATGGTGTATTAACAACAAAGCAGGTTAGGGATCGATTCAATTTTGATCATTTTCACTCCAGAAAGAGTAAATATTAGTAGATAAATAAATGAATAAGCCCTCCAATTGAACCTCCTTATAAATTAGCTCATTACTCATGCAAAAGACAGGGTTACTTCCATATAGCATCTCCTGTGAGTGTGAAACAGTTCTTTTTTTACACTCTGCTGCCATGTCATGCAGCATCTGTTGATCTTTTATGTGCAAAACAATACTGTACATGTCCACAGTAGCTGTTCTAAACCATTTTTGGATCCATTGTCTGGGCTCGCACGGATCAATATGTTGTCGAGTCAGTCTGGTTCCAGGCGAAATCTACCTCTCCTGTTATCCTGTAGCTCCCTGTGATTCACGGCGTAATATTCCATGTCCAGTCTGAGCCCAGCATGTCCTACTGTAGCTTCTAAAAACAGCACGAAGGCCTGACATAATCGTTTCCAAATGAACGATTGCATGGCAGCTCAGTGCGATGTTGATGTGCCTCCCAGTGTTGTCTGCAAGGCTCTTTGATTCAGTCCTCTTGAGGGGGACAGACAGGAAAAGATTTGCCCATCAGTCATCCGGCCATCATAATAGCCAGGTGAACATTAGCTACAGCGTCTGCAGGACTCTGTGCTTTTATAATGAGTGTAGGGGGACTTGGGTCATCCACCGCTCATTCTGGCCCTCATTAGGAGGAAAAGGCTAGTCACATATTTGCAGAGCAAAAATAAGGCTATTAGTTTGGACAGGCCAACAGCCAGACAGGCAGCAAAATGAGCTCGAGATTTTTTAATTGCTGTATTTCATAGATACTAATTGAAACAAAAGTTTCTCCACAACTCTTGTCAAAGTGTCTCTCCTGCATGCACATTTAGAAAAAGCAATTAACTTAGGGATGCAGCGGGTTGTTTGATGACGCAGTCTGTCTGCATTACTGTCTCATGTTCCTAAGTATTAAAGTAACTTCAGATCAAAGTTTTTCTCCATAACATTAAATATCCATGTCTGAATATGCAACAAGCAGCAAACGCACCTTTAGGGGTCGTTTTACCGTCAAAAATCACATCTGATTTGCTTCATCAGGACTGTGTGCATGTGGTGTGATTACATTTGATTGAAAGAGACCAAACAGTCCACCACCTGTCATCAGATTCTGGTTCAAATGTTACCAAATCCTGATTGGTGCACAGCAAGTTGATGACATCACCTTTTTCTGACTAAGTCCAGCCCACTTCAGACCAGTGAGAAGAGCACGGAGACAAAAGGAAAACCAGAAATCTCTTATGAGAAATAACCAAAACTGTTCTAACTGGCAGAAAATTGGGTTCATGTAGGATCCCATCACTCATGGAGATTAAGATAAAGATGAAAAACACCTTTAAAGGAACAATACATAAGAATTTTTGTTTCAAACATTTCAAATTAACAACAATTATGAACAGAATTTGAAGAAATAAATTATGTGAAAGACCTCTATGTATTGTGTTGCAGATATTTCCACTGACGTTAGCATGCTAACAGCTAGCCCCAGCGTACCCTGTCTCGTAATACCACTTTTTACCTCAAGAGGAGGTAGTCCTATGTAGTCCCGCCTGAACTCACCATGTCACCATGTCTCACCTCGGCACAGGTTATCCCTGTTTCAGTGCCCCCTGACTTGGCCCCGTTTCTGGTGCCGACTTTCTGCAAGCATTCCCCACCCCAGCACTCAAATCCTCGTCCTCCAGGCAGTGCAAAGCTCCAGCGTTCGCACTGTAAATACCACCAACACTCCTCTGGTGCTCCCAGTCGTGGGCAGAGTCAGCTAATAGGACTGCTAGCTGCATGGCTAACTGAACTAAATAGGTAATGGCAGCAACAATTAGCAGCAGTTTGGGGTTACTCTGCATACATGCTGCCCCCTTTTTGTTTGAAGTATGAATTTGACAGTTGTCCAGGTCTTACATACTGCACTTTTACGTGATAAGGCAGAAAAACATATTGACAAATCTCGTTACAGAAATGGATAATAGTCACATGCAGTTTGCTTTCCTCTTCAAAGATATTTTCACATGTTTCAAATAATGAGATCTAAATTCCATGTGGATTCATCTCAGGATCAGTGTTTTTCACAATGACAATTACAATATACCATGTGGTGTAAACAGTGTCTCTAGAATAATGAGCCATGAGGGAGTCTACAGAAACCCTTATTTGAATCATCATTCAAACATTCACAAACCCACAGAAATACATTTTTAACTCTGCTCGACACATACAGCAGGCTTTGTCTGTGACAGCTAAATGCAAGACAGAGGTCTGGTCTTGTTCTTGTCACACACCAGGACACAGAGGATGTGTAACACTGCACTAAATTGGAATATATGCAGATGAGTTCTTATCTAATAACAGCTGTTTTTTGCACATTTTGCTTCCACAAAGTAATTTTTCTGCAACATCCCCTGAAAAGGCTTGCTGCTTTTTCCACAATGAGACACAATCTTCCACCACCATCACTGACCCGAGTGCTGTATATGGTTGGCATGTCTTTTAACAGAGCTGATGTTCCCCACCCTCCCATCAGTTTGATGGGAGGGTGGGGAACATCATTTTGATGGGAGAGTGGGGATGTGATTGATTTATTAATCTAATCAGACCAATATAGGACACAAGATGCATTTGTCCTCCTCTCTGAATCAGCCTGGATAGCACTTGAGGTCATCCTCTGAGAAGATCAGCCAATCACTTCAGACAATCTTCTCTAATTTTCCATCTTCCTTTATAATCTCTACAATCAGAGACAGAGCAGGGAAAACCGCCTTAGCTTTGATGTCGACTTTGATGGATTTGTTCCTCTATTTCCCTCCCGCAAATTTCGACTTCCTCTCTAAAAAGTCTCTTTAATCGTATTTTTCTGCTGCAATATTGATTTTTTAATTTCAAACAAACAATCCCCTTCTCATGAAAGACATGCACTATGATTTTTCTCTCTGCAACGATTAGGTTTTAACATGATCTGAGGCATGCTCACTGGATTATGAAGCACTAACAGGCTCCCCTTCATGCTTGGCATGTAATGTTAAACCATGTGGTGGATTCTTAAACCAGTGATTCCATGGGGCACAGCAACTGGGTCAAAATATGGAGCCTCCAAGGGACATAAGAGATTGTCAGCATCTTGTGGTAATCAAAGGACATTGCAGCTGTTTATGAGCGACGGTGAAAGAAGCAGCTGCGTTTAACCACATATCCTCAGTGGAGGCGAGCGAGTCAGATGAGGAATTATTATAGACACAATCCTTAAAAGTAAATGGAAATATTATTCTGTCTGCTGGGTTTTTGTTTCTCAGCTGAAGCGAGACCTTATTAGTTGTCACTGTGGTCAAAAATAGCAACTGAACAGGAGTGTGTTGTGGAACAGCTCCTGGAGATTGATGATTGATTACTATACAATTACTGCTGAAAGCAGCAGGGCCCCTCCTTCTAATCACTGCTTTCGTCGCTAAAAGAGGATTATCACATAGGAGAAGCTTGTTAGAGCCACTTCCTCCTTGCAAATCAATAAAAATTACTCAAGAGATTGCATGCATACATCAGTAATGTCTCCCTTGAATTCTTTGGCTGGCTCTGTGCATTTAAGGGCAGGTACTGTACATTATTCTGTGTGTATGTGTGTGGGTGTGGGCCTCCTGTGGCAGTAGATCTGACCCCCACTGAGATATTGGCCTCAAACCATGTCTAATTAAAGCTGCTTTTCAATGCAGGCGCTCTGGAACTTCAGGTCCCCTCAACAATTAAGTGCAGGATTTCTCCTCTGGTCTCGAGTGAGAAGAAAAGGCACATCCAGGGGGTTGATTATCCTCCTCTCTCCCCCCTCTCTGCCTCTATCCATTATTGGATTCACTCAGTTGATGGAACCCCATATATTGAGCAGGGAGAGACAGAAGGACAATCAAGCACACCGGAGACACCTGGAGAAATAGGACAGAAAATGTATAGCATCGTATTTTAAGTCGAGGCACGAAAGTGTTAAGAGCTTCTCGCCACGATGGTCAAATGGAAAGAGGTTGGAGAGACAATCACATAACCAGAAGGTAAGAGGTTCAATTCCTGCTGCAGTGCCCTTGAAAGGTGGCCTGGATAAGAGCATCAGTGGAAAAAGGGTAAAAATGTGAGCTTTTGTTTGAGGCATTCAACAGTGGGGTGATAAAGAAAGAAACTTTCAGCGTTTCCACATCGCCTGGGTTTATATGCAACACAGATTCAACTTTAAATTATTGCTTTTCATTTGTTTAGAGCATAGACTCATTGTTTCTCAATGCAAAAATACAAACAAAAAAATCAAACATTATAGGTATCTGTCAACATGGAGTCACTGTCTTTTTTACTTATGTGACCCGCAGGCTGCTGTTACTACTAAATGACTGCCACTTACCAAACATAAATTAGTCAGCACAAATCACAGTAATTGTCTTGTGTTCATTACAACATGGCTGTATGCCCAGCCTGCAGCGGTCCACTGTACCAGTGACCTCTGAGCTAGCATTGTCGTACTCATGCCTCAATTCTGCTTTCAAATGATCAGACCGAACACTTGGCAGAATAAATATCGTCCTCATCATTAGCAGCTTCAGAGTGTTGCTCTGCTGCACTGAACCTGACACACTGATGCTGCACCAGCATGTTGCTGTCAGTGGTGAAAAGTAACTATATACATGTACATATTTGCATAAGTGCATAATGCATAAGTGCTGTAAAAACTTTCGGTTATTTCCATTTTATGCTACTTTGTACTTCCACTAACTCAGAGGGAAATGTGGTACTTCTACATTTATCTGACAGCTATAGTAGTTAGTTCTCAAATGAAGGCTGCTCATTAAAAAAACATAATATAAAATACAATTAAAAAAAAACAAACCTTAAAAGTAGCATCTACATGGAGCCCTTTTTCAAAGGTTTGAGATGTCTATGAGTTGTTAGCACTTCCACCAAAGGGTAATTTCCCACCTAAACTTCTGTTCATATCTGTTCAAGGCTCACAGGGGTCAAATAATCCAATATTTCGCACCACACAGCACGGGCTGAACAAGAAAACAGCATTACTTGCTCTTACATACCTCAGGTGTCTGAAGAGCATACCAATGTTTTGGAGGAAATAACAAACAGCTAGATGAATAGCTTCAGGGATAAACTGAATAAAACGAGTGAATCACACAGCATGTAATATGGTCCTTGACCCAAGGTATGCATTTAAAGGTTTAAGACAAAGCCACAGTTATCTATGCATTTCCCAAGCCTAAATGACAATGCTTTATATAATAAGAGGACTATACAGCCTCCATGAGAAACATGTAGCTTACTTTCTTTGAGAGTCGCAGTGAACCACAGATAAGGCCTCCATTAGAGCTGTTATTTTAAAGCATCTCACCCGTTAATGGACTCCCCTGGCCGAGCCACAGGCCCGCTATCTTATCCTCGCAGGCCCAGTTAACCAACTGGGGTTTTGCTTACGACAGGTGTGAGACTGTCTGAAACTGCAGTCAGGGCCCCTGCTGAGAGTGTGGTGTGCCGCTGATGTGTTGGCAGCTCCACAACATCTAGTATTAATACCTCTGCAATGGCTACTTTGGAGAGGTTTACAAATATTTATTAGTTAGCAAAATGAAAATATATAGCATATATGCAGTAAGAGTGTCACTTTAAATAATTTTGTAATATTGTACTGCCCAGCGTAGTAACAATTAACGATATTAACAATAGTTAGAAAAATGTCCGAAATGACCCGCCCAATGCCCCTCTGATTGGCTGGAGTTTCTTGCTTGGTTAGGGTTAGATGATTGGTGGGATGTTCAGGTTAGAAGAAAATGTCCGAGCCATAGAGACACAGAGTAGGGTCGGACTATGAATGAGAAAAAAATGATGAAGGTAATCAGAAAAACTGGCTGTGGAACAGCGGCATCACAGCGTATTTCGTGAAACGTCAAACCATTCCTTTAATCAATCAATCCATCGAGAGAAATCAATAATCTACACGTCTGATGAATGGTGATGAATGGCTTCAAGCAAAAATACCACACATTAGCTGGTTCTAGCTTCTCAAATGCCTCAGTTTGTTGTTTCTTTCCGTCTTATATCATTATGAATTGAATATCTTTGGGTTTAGAGATATCAGACGTCACGCTATGCACTGGGAAACTGTGATGGGCATTTTACCAATTTTCTTTGATAGAATAAATCATTAATCAACTGATCAAAATACTGTGAAATGAACTGGTAATGAAATCATCAGTTTCAACAATGTAATATTCACAGGCTAATTGTCAGCTGGATATTCCCTGCTCTCCACCTCCATTGCCCTCTATTGACCCTCCAGCTCTTTCTGCTGCGTCCCATTCAGGAAGAGTCATTTTGCCTTTCAGATTTTAACAAAGCCAGAGTCACCTGAAAGGTCAAGCCTTCCTTGTATGGAGTAATGAGCCGAGTCAGAGGTACTTTTTCTCAGCTGAACTGCAATCAGCTGATGGCAGGTGCTTTTACAGATGCTGGGAAAAAAAGAGGACAGTAACATCCATCACAATGTAGTTCTTATGGCATCCTGTGGTATGCGTGTTCTGCGGTCACCATGGAAGACAGGCTGCAATTTACCTCATTTAAAAGCCCACACAGATGAGATGCACGGGGTCTTAAAAGCTTCCAGAACGAGGTTTATTAAACAACTGATTGGTGCAATGTGCTCGTGTTCACATTTTCATCAGTTGTCCAACACTGAAATTAATACTAAATCTATGTTCAGTCAAAGTTTGTTTTTTTTTTTCTACAAAAAAAAAAAGGCAAAATGTACAAACAGGTAACATCACTTTGCAACCAGTACATTGAAACATTACATTCCTATTTTAACACCATGCACTTTAAGATAATGAAAAACAATAAAAGTGTGTGCATAACACGGAAGAGGTGATTGAATTTTATTCTGAATGCCAAGCAGGCACTTGGCAAGGATTCAGTATTCAAGCAGCATTGATAGTATTTCACCATTAGTTGCTCCCTCATGTATACTCGCCTAAGGTCCTTTAGGTAGTCTGAGAATTGGTTTCGTGGGGCCGATGATGATTTCCAAAACACACCGCAATTTCAAAACCCAAGGTAAGCACTGGTTTTTATCACCACGATTCCAAATAAAACTGCAATACGTCATGATCTTTTTACCATTCAATGTCTGTTTCTCTGAGGAGTGTTCAAGTTTTACAGCATCTTAGAAAAATAATTGGTTCTGTATGTACAACAACAGTGGTGATAGAAACATGTCATCAGCATTATATGTACAATAACATTTGTTGCCTGATCCTTATTGACGATGTGGTGGAAAGGAACTGTCGTATTTGCATGGCCGATGGGTGAGTACTGATATACTGTAATATAGACTTTATCTGATCAAGCATTAACATGACGGCGACATATTCATGAGATAAGACAATTATTTAACATCAATATGCAGCAGTTTTTTTTTTTAACTTGAAATGAAAAAAAAAAAAAGATTTAACATTCTCCATTTTCAACAGCAAAATAAACCATCAACTAAAAACCAAAGAACCAAATACAAAACAACTTTCTAAAGGCACACGTCACTACTCGGCTCCATCATGACTTCTCAAGATATTAACGACATATTAGTAGCAGGAATCTGATAAAAGTGATGTGTTTTTAGTAACGATACTCTCGGCTAGCCATAATAAAACAGAGCGGTTAAAGTATTTCAGAATACTGTAGTTGTCATTTCGGGAAAACGCTTACATTCATTTAAAATCAATTACATCTGCTCAGAGCAGAGTCTCGATTACTCACGACTTCCTTCCCCGCAGCCACTTCTTTCATTTCTTTAAAGCCTGTTATAATATAAATAACCTCAATACAGTATGTATGGAGAGCTGCCTCACATTTTCATCGGTACCATACAAACTGTAACCCCTGTTTCACTCAAATGGAACATTATGTGATCATTCAAGTTGTTTTTCTTGTCTTACAGTCGATGGTTTAAAACCTTCAGCTTGTTTTTTTGGGAAACTCAAGAAATCCACTTTAACAACTGGAGCCCAACCAATAAATCGGATGATATTAGCTGAGAACAGTTCTGTTATTATCTGCATATATGTCAATTAACAAGTAACTCCTAAAGAAAAGCCAAAGATATGTCGAAGGTGAAATAGTGTCTCCCTTACATTGTGTGTCCACCGGGGGCACTGGTGAGTAAACCTGCAAGTTACGTAGTTTGTTCACAATTCTTTAACAATCAAATTTAAGAGATTTTTTTGTATAAAATCTTGTTAATTTGTTATGTTAAAGTCAAACTGAAATAACAACTTACATCTTTTGTGTATATTTTTCCTTAATTAGTTTTTAATTACAAAAACACATTTCCAGCTTTGTTGATTTTTCTGCATCGATAACACCTTTTTTCTTAAAGGATGGTGAAGGCATGACCCATCTTCTGCATCTGATTGGCTTACCCTAATATTCTTACCCTAACATTAACTAATCTCACTCCTCATGCTTAAACAACATATCTGTAAAAGAGATAGCTAATGCTAACTGGACCCCCTCCTTTCTGTATGTAGGAAGAATACAGCACTGACCATCTTGTGGGAATTAGTTCCATTAGCAAGCTAGGCTAACTAACTTCCACTTTCCCAAATAACGGGTCGTCCCACATGTTGACTGTTGTTAAGGAACAGATGGTTTGAATGAGACTGATAGCCAAATCTATGGGGGCTTGTTAAAAAGGAAAAAAATGACTATCTTCCCCAGTCAGCAGCGAGACACTGGTCCACAGAGTATTTAATCCTCTTTAAAAAAAAAAAAAAAAGGAAAAATACACACAATAGCTGTACTATAATTAGAGTTTGCATTTCCATGCACTGAAAGTGATGAGAGTTCAAATTTCAGTGTGACTTTAAAAACAAATATCAGTGTGTCCTGCATGGTTATGAGACTCTTATCACTCTCAAATATTCAAATATGAAACTCTGCATCGGCTTCACAAACCGAGTATTGGTCGGGGTCCATTAAGATCACATCCCTGTTATTAAATGTAACTCAGACGCTGATATGGAAAGAGTATGAGCAGCAGTCATAACAACAACAGTCTTGTTTTTGAGATTGTACCTACAGTGGAAATCAATGCACTGCATGTACTGTACACAGCACAAGGAAGGTCATTTACAGAGCAGACCATCGCTGAGACATGGCTTGCAATGTTCTTGTTACAGATGCTCTTCTTCTGTTTGACTGTTTATCCAGCAGCTAAGCAGCAGTCTGAGCAGCACAGTGGATGCAGGGGAGCAGCCGGCTGACTGGCGAGTGCTTTAAATTCAGTGTTCTCCATGCACAGACCTCACACATCGTTCTCCCTGCCCGGATATGACGAGGTCCCCAAAGCCACAGCTCGTCAGGCCACCCGAATGGCTGCTGCGACCCCTCTGAAACCTGCGGCGAGCCGTAAATGGAGACGCCTCCATAATGGAAGATAAGCCGCTGCTGTCTGGATCTCTGCAATCGCTGGCCAGGCTGACACGGGAAGAGGCGTATAATGTGTGTGGTAATAGCCACCTGGTGAGTGTGTGGAGAGCCAGGACTGGATAGGATGAGGACAGAGCGGTGGGGGGACGGCGAGGTGAGGGATCAGACGCTCAGGGTCATGTTACGGAGCAGCCACTGTTGAGAGCGACTGTTGTTGCAGTCTCTCAGGGTGGGCACCATCTTGTCCTCCTCAGATGGCATGTCCAAACACTGGTTGCTGTTCACATGCAGCAGGGTGAGTCGCTGGAGAAAGAAGACGGAAACACAGACGCATTAATGTACAAACGCATACAAATAAATCTGCACTTTCCAGTGTTTTGTCTGTTTAAAGTTGGTGTTAAAGTTTTTCAGTTATAGCTTCCCTCAACCTGCCTCATCGACTGCACTTCAACACCTCTGTGGAGAAAGCTGAATCCACCTGGATGACTAAGACGAACCTTCACAGACACACTTCAACTATTGATTTCCCGCATTTCACAAAAATACCTCTCGACCCTGTAAATGGCCCGAGCTTGTTACACTCGGTAGCTGGAGCTGGAGCAAGAAAAGACAATAGGAACATCAAGAGAGCAGGATGTTCTAGTCGAGAAAAAGTGAGAGTCGTGCCCCTTATACAACACAGCAAGCACCGAGGCTGCTTGGAGAATTAGGGCTCCAGTTGGTGTGGAGACTGCCTTCATTGCCACTTTATTAGGAAGGATTTCTCTGTGAATGAGCATCAACAGCATCAAAATGTCAAAAAAGAGTCTCAAAGGAACAAAAATCTCTACTTGGACTAAAACTAAGCATCTAATGTTGCAGCTGTATGAGTATTAGTTTGGACATTCTGGAAAATCAAATGAGTCATTGTAATGTAAAAGCATTGCTAGTAGCACCGGTACCTCTGATAATCAACACCCTTGTCTACAGCTCTTAGCAGTTTTCTGTCACTTTCATCTCAATGTTTTGGTTTGCAAACCAATTTTATACTGCCTGCTCTGTCTGAGAGAGACCAAATGAACAAATGGTTGATGGAGAAAATCGAGCCAAAACACAGAATATTTTTTGGAGTTGGGGTTGGGAGAATAAACGAGGGATAAAACGCCAGTGGACATTTGACAAATGGGTTGGTGGGACAGAAGACGACAGCAGGAGGAGGTGCTTGTTGCCATCAAACATCCAACTAGCTTAAAATATTAGCCATGTGTAGCCCACACTTGACAAGACTGCACAGATATTTGACCAAAATGGAGAGGACTGTTTAACCGTGGGGGCTCGTCCCCACGACTGACCTCTATTGCATATATGTGGTCATGTGGTAGCTTTAGGTATTTGCATGTTCTGATTATGAAAACAATCCACTTTCCCTGAATATATTTAGAAACAGGCAGAGGACAGGGCCTCTGATGATAAATACACCACCACAGCACTTTTACTGAGTCATAATTGAAACTTGAGAGGGATGACTTTCTGTACATTGTTTTCTTGAGGAAAATCTTGCGAAGTGTAACTTTGATGCCTTTGTGTGCAACAAAAAAGTTAATGAAAGTGATATAATTAGCACAATTAGTGCCTTTGCTAATGTTGTGACTACTGTAATTACTACATCAATATTATTGCTCCTACTGTATATAGTTTAAACCTCATTCAACACCATGCAAAACACCTAAATGCTAATATTCATAAATATCAGCAAAACATAAATTATGGGAAGTTTCACCTAAATGAAAGGTTGAATAAGACATCAATCCGCAATCATGACAAGCACCAGCTTACAATTAAAACGCCTCAACAGCTGCCACTGTTCCTGTTTTCCTGGAAAATGGAAAATTTTTTGCGGCATGTGGAGGATGTGAAGGAGAATCATTTTCATCTTGAATGTACATTTTCATTCCTTTGGACGAAGAACCACGACTTTACATGTTGAGTTAGATAATTTTTACATCTCAGTACTGTTCTAATACAGATCATTGAGACCGAAAGACTACCAATGACATTTTGACATGTCACAGTGGGAAAAGCAGAGCAAATAGTAAAATGAATGACGGCTAAATTCCATTCAGCTGCTTCAGCTTCAGGGTCCTGGTATTGTGCGTGCTGGCTCACTGTCACACTGTGTTGCCATCATTATCAGCGACACCTTGGGCTGATTGACACATCAATTCATCCTCTAATTGTTTCATCGATATCATTCATAATTAACAGATGTGGGATTCTGTGTCAGATCATGGAAGTGTTTTTAGGGGTGAATTTAAAAATGTTCCCGTTATTTTTTTGTTTACTCTGCAGAATACATGTGTAAATATAACCTCAAAACAATAATGAGCTCAAATTTATGCCCTGCTCCACTCCACACATTCCTCTCCACCCATCAGTCCTGTCTGCTCTAGTTTTATGACATGAACCAGAGACACTAGAAGACAGAGCAGGCGCTTTTAAAATGTCCAAACTGGAAAAGCACACCTGTTGTGATGAGCTGAACTCAAGCACCACATGAGCATGTACCACAGAAATCCTCTGTGGCACCAGAGCTCCAGAGATAACACCCCCCTCCCTAACAACTGGAAGAGGGCTCTCAATGGCCTTGATTAACCATTTATGTTCATTCCCTCAGAAGTAACACGCTTCCGCAATTTCGTTCCTCACTCGAGTTGCTTTTCTGGTCCTAATGATCGCATGCAGAGAAGCAGAGAGGCTGAAGTTGGTTTGTGAGGAGACGCAGGGCCTCCGCTGAGGAAAACAATGCCATGAGAGAAATTTGGAAAACGATGTTAGAAATAAATTTGTGCTTTTTGTCAGGTGCTAATAAGACGCCATTTCAGCCTTGTAATGTAGGATTTTTAAAAGAAAACTTGCAACATGTGTGATAACTGATCACAAATTGAGAGTTTCACCTTGGTTTCGCCGGTCTGCACCAGTTATCTTGGGGGTCATTTTCAAATTAAGAAGCACAGCACACATGAAACAGCATACATATGGAAAAAATACAAACCACAGGCTGCATGTGGCATTAATACATGCACACTGGCACGATTTACCTCATGGTTGCGGCAAAATTTTTCATTAAAACAAGACTGTGCTTCGACTGTTGACAGAGGATATTCAGACTAATGAGCACACAGAGACACTCAGGCCATGTTTGATCTTAAGCTATAAAACACAAGGGCCTGACATGCTCTGTCTGGATACAAAGAAGTGCACACACAAACACACACACACACACACCCACACATGCACACACTTTTCTTGAAGTACACATCGCAGACCGCCCTACAGGCACATTTGTTCAAACAGAACAAGAACAAAGAGAGCAGGTGGCGTTCGACCTCGCACACCTGTCAAAAAACTAAAAAGAACAATAAAGTGGCTCTACATGAGAGACATTTTACTTTTCTTCTTAAAAAATAATTCATTTTTCTAACAGCAGCTACAGCTCAGACAGAGGTAGAGTTCCCCCGACACAGTTTTAAGGATAAGTGAAGATAATCAGAAATGAGCCATTTTTTGTAGAATGTGCGAATGGCAGGCAGTATAATCAACAGATACTTCCCTGTCAAGGCATGCTCATACACGGAGCTTCTCCTGGAGCTCCTTCCACAGTGCATTACATTTATTTATAGATCTAATCTATAAATCATAAGAACCTGGCTCAGGCAATAAAAAGATAGTATTTTTTCTTTCATTCAAAAGATCCAAACCTACTCTCGCGGCAGAGATGACAGACGAGCAGTGTAATGGCAGAGGGTTGAAAAACTATTCCACATTTAATGAAATACTCGAAATGTGGAGGTCCTGTCCTTTGCTCATAATTATTTCACGCCTCCTCTGGGGCAGAGAAAACTCCCATCTCTGCCTCCCAGCAAACCAACCCGTGTCTCCGCTGCAAGTTGCTGAGTGTGTGCACAGCTGAGGCCGGCTAATTAAATGAGGACGGTTTCTAACCATAAGCCCCGGTTGAGGAACATTATCCTCTTTGTCACCAAGCAGCACGCTGGCCTTGCTGAGAGGAGCAAGACCGCCTGCTTGATGCGATCTTGTGCTGACTCTGGAAGGAGATCTCGAGGGCTGAGCTGCTTTTTTGTGGGAAATACAAAAACAGCAGATTCCTTTTTGTCTCTGGGCAGAGTCAGGCAACAGTCTCATTTGCTCTAATGGTGCCCTGCTCTTGTGTACATGCTCTCCTCTTGCGCTGGCTATGCCACGAGGACCTCTGAGTGTGAGCAACAAATCAGGCCATCTAACAGCAGGTCACTTTACTGCTGCAACTCCGACACACACCAGCAGCCCTGGGAGCTCCTTACCCAATTTACCCTGCTTGGACACAAAAACTGTGGCATGCTACAGCGAAACCGCTCTTCAGCTTTTTGAGAAATACAATTCTGGACTCTGAGGTGCACCCTCCATATAACTCAGCAGAACAGAATTGGATACAGAGAAAATTAGGGAGAGACTGGAAGATGCGGGAAAATAACAACCCTGAAACTGACAGAAACACTGAGCCAAAAAAACATTCCTAACAAAAGTATGTAAATAAGCAGGCAGAGTGGTGAAGAGCACTGATTTGAATTGGATTCACTGCTTAGACGATATGTAGTACATGGCACACAGTGTACACAGCTGCTTCAGGCCAACAGGAGAGTGGCCTGAGAGGCCAGGGCCATGAAAGGCTGGTGTACAATGACGGATCACTTCAAACGAACTTGTAAACAATGGCAAGCCCGTTTCAATCAGCCCCGCACGTAGATAATCAGCTAAAAATAAACATGTCCTCCTCCACCTCAGGCATCATTCACCGAACGCTGGCAGTCCAAGCAGCAGCCAATTTTCACATCAAAATAAAATATTTATGTTGGGAAATAAATGTCAAATGAGATCTAATTTAGCATGAAGACTGGCTAAAGGTCTTGCAGATAGCATCTTATACACAGACCCATCCTGATGGGACATCTGTCAGGTGTTTCTAGCTCCATCTTCATACGGTCCCTCTGAAAGGTCACCGGTAAAAGCTACTTAATGCTTCCTAAAACAATCTGCGTGCACATTGTGACTAATACCACAAAGATCAACATCATAACAAGGAGCTCTGCATTCATCCGCTCTCACTGACAAAGACAAGGTAAATAAAAAATACTCAGAGACAACAAGTGGCCACAAAGGTGCTTATTAAAGCCCGAACAGGTCAAATGAATCTACTTCAATTTCTAACAATGCTAACGAGAAACTACACCACTACAGAGCAGCTAAAATGACCACCAGCTTCTATTCTAATCCTAGTTTGTACTAACCTGCTCACCTCAGGCCCTACAGCAGACGGAGCTCAGAGAAAGTAATCAGTGGGACTGAAGTACAGGCGTCTGGCGACCTCCAGACGTGTGTAGTTGTGGAGGATCCAGGCCTGTATGGGAGTGTTGTTACAGTACTCCACTGTGGGGCCGTAGGTGCCGTCCTCCAGACGGCTGATGGTCAGACATGATTGGGTGATGATGTGGAGGAAGGTGTGCTTCTGCGGCGAGCCGGGAGTGAAAGGGACAGATGGTAGTGAAGGTAAGTCTGAGGGTCATCACTTATTGTTAAATGAATCCATCTGTTCTTCACAGCCAACTTTTCCAGTTTAATAAGAGGTGCTTTTTCAATGACATTTAATACAAACAGAAAAGATGTGTTGTTTCTTTAAGGTGTTCAAAACCAGGACTTAACAGCTGACCTTTAAATAAAACGTGACAATTCTGCTGCGTCATGATGAAATATTTCAGATATTCGCACAAATATGCCCTGGGAGCAGAGAGAGAGTGGGGGGGCAGAGGGGTTGTTTGGCTGAATGTGTTCGTCCAGTCTGCCTGACTCATTGATCCTTTATCTGACTGAGGTTTGTGCAAGTTACAATCTATGTCCCCACCACGGCTCTGAAATATCAGTAGGATAACTGTGCTGTGTATTGATAAATCAATGGCACTGTCCGTGGTGCTGAAGTAGTGGACAGATTTGTGATTGCACCGTTTTCTCTTGGTGCAGCCCTTCGGTCAGTTTCATCTTGGATCTATAAAATACTCAGTTCTCAATTCGACACAACATGTAGTTTATATTGTGTATGTACTCTATAGGGTACAGAGTGTTACCTTCATAATCAAAGAGACCTTCTTCATTGATATCGCCCATTTATTCTTTTGCGGAATGAAAATGACACTCATTTTTTTTCTATTTCTGTATTGTATGGATTTTGACATGTATTGTTTGATTAATTTTAAGATGTTTTTGTCAATTATCTGTTACTTGAAAAGGTTTGAAATTTGGCTCATGTCTGTTTATGCCATGTTCATGTCACATCGGAGTTTCTGTATTTGTAAACAGCATTCATGTTAACAATGTATTTAATGTTTTACTTCATTACCTTCATTGATTTTTGTAAATATCTGCTTTTTCTGAATTTGATGCAGCAGCACGTTTCAAACAAGTTTGGACAGGAGCAAGAAAAGACTGGGAAAGATGTGGAATTCTCCAAAAACACCTGTTTGGATCATTCCACAGGTAAACAGGTCCATTGGTAACAGGTGACAGTATCATGATTGGGTATGAAAGACGCATCCTGGAAAGGCTCATCCGTTCACAAGCAAGGATGGAGTGAGGTTCACCACTCTGTGAACACATGACTGTATAAAATATATTCTGACATGGTTTGTTTGCAGATGATTGTTAGCAAACTGACCAAAATGCACCCCTATGGTTAACCTCCCACCCCCACCTCACCTCTCCATCCCCTGGTAGCAGAGAGAGGGGGGTTGTTTAGTTCATTATATTAGTCCAGTGTGTCTGACTCATTGATGCTTTATCTAACCGAGGTTTAGTTACAATCTATGTCCCCACCTCGGCTCTGAAATATCAGTGGTCTAACTGTGCTGCATATTGATAAATCAATGGTGCTGTCCATTGATTTATCAATATATAGAAGCAGCTAACAGATTTATAATTGTGCCCTTCTGTCAGTTTCATCTTGAATCTACACTATTCTCTAAACTATATACAAAAAAAATACTCAATTCTACACTGTACTGTAGTTTGTATACTCTATAAAGAAGCCTCACCTTCATGATCTCAGTGACAAGCGAGAGGATCATAGAGACACACTGCTGCCTGTAGTATCCTATAATATTTCTATGATCATTCAGTAGCATCTGTGCTGCTGAATATACACCCCCAGACCAAGACACCTCTGTACGGTAACTGCAATATTAAGAGTCAACGCAGCTTATTTCTGGCTGAAACAGCAGAGCAGGTTAGAAAGCAGGAAGGCTGTCTGTCACGGTTAGGACTGAGCACAGCAGGAATATAGAAAAAGTCAGGTATTCCTGTGAATGTGAAGCTGATGACCAGATGAAATGTTAATGGCACTGTAGTCCACGATTCAGCCCCTGTCTGTCACACTTGAGCTAAAAATAACCTCGGCCACCGAACACGGTGAAACCCCAATGCTGTTTACAACCGGGACCAGTCCTCTTCGTTTATGAATTATTCAAAATGTTCATATTAAGAATGCACCGAGAGAACAAAGAGTAATAAAAGGATTTCTCCTTGGGTTTGTTCGCTGCCTGATGGAGAGGCCTCCAGGCTTCCTCACCTTGTCATATCTACAGTACATGTCAGCGATAGGACATCTCAATCACTGACAGGCGACACTGTATTCACTGCAGCCTTTTATAAGCGTCTCATCGTGGTTTAAAAAAGAAATGAATATAAAAATAATACAAAAGATGCTTTGTGAGTTGTATAATCCATAATGTGCTTTGAGTTCTGAGTCAACGGGGCTTGAGGAGAATATTTCCATTCTCCGGTGAGATTCAAAATGTCACCCTGCTTTCCATTTACAAGCCTGTCTTCTGTCTCCTCTGAGTGTGTCTTACAGGCTATAGGCTCTGTAATGTACCACCGAACTTAAAAACACAAAGGGATTAGGTTATTTGTTTCCACCATCACTGCCGTGTTTTTCTGATTTCTAAGACATTCACTTTATTTTTATCTCTCACTGGTTCACTTTCAGCCACTTGCCATCAGGTTTCAATCACGATCCAGCCGCTTAGTGTTTGATTGTTTTGTGGCAGACACGGTAGATTAATGTTGACTGTGAGCAACATTTTTTTTCACCCCATATATTTCAATGAGGGTAGATTTAAAAGCAAAAACACATCTCTGTATGATGCAATACAGTTCAACAGCGCCACAAACTGCAGCCTCCAAAATGACCATAAGGCTGAATCACCACCTCTCTTAAACTGTTTACACAAGCTGAGCATTATAACCTCCATGAAGGGAGGATTTATTGCAGGACTGGGAGTATTTCCGAGGCTGAATTTTGTAAATAAACTTTTTTAATGCTTTAATATGAAAATCCATTCAAGATTTGATTTCACTCCTCTACTAAAAAGGCTCCAGTTCACATTGAGATTAAAATGATCTATTCTAATAACTACTATCCACTTCACAGTCTGGGTTTTAACACGAAACTGCACAGGACTCAGACTATGGGGCAATTTTCTGGGAGCGATGACTTGGAAAGCTTACCTCAAAATCATATTCCCACTTGCCAACATACTATGTGAAAGGAGAGAACATGAGAGGAGAGACACAGCTGCTGGGTGGAAAAAGCGACTGGGTTTCTGCTGTGCTCAAAAACTGACACACAGCGCCATCTGGTGGCCGCAAACAGACACTCAAGTTCTACCCACGTCCTCACTGAGCACACACTGCACAGCAAACCCCTCATGACACAGACACAAACACAACCAGCACTTCATCAAAGTCCTTTTCAACACATCGGCCATCAGGAGGCAAGAAGTGTAACAGCCGGGTAACAGATTATTTGGCTGCTGTGTGAAGCGCAGATCTTACCTCAGCATCGTACTCAAACATCTGATTGCCCTTCATGTGGTGACACTTGAGCATGACGACAGGCCCGTTGAGGCGGGAGACGTCCAGACAGAGGTCATCTGTCCTAATTTCTTTATCCGCGGTGTATGAGAACACCTGGAAACGAGACGTCTCACTCAGAAAGGCCGACTTTATTCATCATGGTGCATTCAAGGAATGGTTGTGATTGCGTTCTTTCTACAGACAAAGTGTTTGATTCTCCTTTTTTATGTTTCCTGTAACTACAGGATTACCTTGAGATTCTGACTCATGCGTTGCAGCTACACAACAACCCGTAACAAGAGCCATGAGGCCAGAGGGAACAATAAAAAAATAAATACATACAAGATTTATCAGTGAACCTCAGCATGGAGCCAAATCAACAATGGACTTAAGAACAAGAAAAAAAAACTCTCTAACTCATATTGAAAATCTGTGGATTGACTTGAAAGTTGGATATTCACTCATTGCGCTCACCCTGACTGAACTGAGGCTTTCTAGCAAAGCGAAATCCCAGAGCTCATGTATCCAAGATAAAGACATATCAAAGGCTCGGCTGCTTCAGTGTTAATCTTGAATAGACTGATTCTGCATTCCATTTACAGCCCTTAGGAAATATTTCTCAAAGTTCCCAGTTAGTGTTTATGAGACATTGTGTGCAGAGAGTTTAAAAATCCAGTCTACAAATAATAAAAATGCTATTCAAGTGTCTGCACGTCTTCCCCTCACCTGGTTTCCACCCATGCCGTGACAGTTGAAAAAGCCAACCTTCTCGTTCTCCTTTCGGCCCATGTTGTCCACGCACTGGTTGGTCTCAACATTTCTGATCTGCAGGCAGAAATTAAAAAGAATTGTTACTTAAATATCTTTAGAAACGATCCTTCTGTCTCTATCTTCACAATGTGGACAATATATACAGTTAAACCTTTGCAAATCTTAGTGTGTATCTCTCCTCTCAGGGTATCATGTATACTGTACGTATTACTTGCAGACTGCACGTCCAAACAGCAAAACAAATGTATTCTTTTCAAAGCCGAACAGAAACCAGTCAGGTCCTGCTCAATATTTCTCATTAAAAATGAATCATCTTCTCTCCGCCACATTTTTCCATAAGTGTTCCTCTTCCGCTTTAGTATCCAGGGATCCTTCACCATTACTCAGATTTTATATTATTTATAAATCCTTGCATTTTTTTTTTTATTTTGTTTTGCACAACACTGAAAGAATTAATAATCAAATGGACAAAAATTAACTACTCTGAAAATCAATTAATAGTAGTTAGGATTTTTCATGTCTAATTAACCAGCAAATATTTTCATGACTGAATAATTATTTTATTTAAGCTTATAAAATGTTAAGATTTGAAGCCTTTCTTTGTATTGTAAACTGAATGTATTTAAAGATGCCCCCTGCAAACTAATGTGGCCATTTTTCACTATTTTGAGACATTTTTAACACTGAAATGGAGAAACCTCCTGCTACCAGAGCTTCTACTAACTTTCCAGTCAACTCAGCTCTCTAATGAACCCATACATTGGCAGAGCTAAAGCTAAGCCAGTTCTATATGTTGCCTAAGCAACTTAATATGCCCATCACGCAGGAAACGGACGTTCATAATTAAGTGATATAAGACCTAATGGTTCCAGCTGTTAAAGAAAGGCTGACTGTGTGTTATAGAGGATGAGAATCAGTCAGGAGAAAGCTGGTTTGGAGGAAGATGGAGCTGAGGTGCTGCAGGGGCAAGAGAGAGAGAGAGAGAGAGAGAGAGAGAGAGAGAGAGAGAGAGAGAGAGAGAGAGAGAGAGAGAGAGGGAGAAGGAGAGGGAGCGAGCTTGTGCTGCAGCAGAGCAGAGCAGCATGATGAAAAAATACCTCCTTTTATCCTCAGCTGTATGAATGTTGGAGGATTACAAGCTCATTTCACCATGAGTTCTTCAGCTGACATTACTTTTAAATGGCCTCCGTCTATCGTGCAGACAGCACACTGCATGTCAGAGCTGACTTTACCCCAATGCTGCGCCGCTGTCGACACGGAGCCACGGGCATCACCAGGCAAATTCAGGTCACTTACAAAATAAATCTCTTTTAAAAGGAACTTGAATTTATAGAAATCCTGAAAACAATTAACTATGAATCCTCGTGCTTTAGCTGCAAATTATCCCACAGTTCCACAACGCCCTTTTTAATGTGCAACAGAACTGCTTTGTATGTTCCATCTCTGACTTTTAATGTCTCCTATTTTTTCAGATTTGTGCTGGTTAACAGTTTAAAAACTGAGAGAGTGATTCTGACTGGTATTTGCACTTTTTCCGCATTTTGAAATTCATTTTTGATGAGCCTTATCTCACCTCGCCAGCATTCATAGTATAACTGTGTAAACATATGACTAGGATCAATACTGACTGCACCAACATTCACTTGTTTGTTTATCATGCACGTTCAATACGAACAGCTGGGGCTGTTTGTTTTTATCTGGTTTCGTTCAGCCTTTGCTGGATCCTGAGATTTTCTGATTTATCTCACAGCAATATTGTCTTTCTGAAAGCGCGACCCAGAAGCGACAGCACAAGGACATATCTGACTGAAGGCAGAGGGAGGCAGCGGACAGGCAGAAAGATGTGTCAGTTCAAACTGAATTTGAATGCTTTATATTTGAATTTGAATCGCTCAACTTGAATTACTACATTAAAAAAACGTAATCTGTGCAGCGTAATTTGGCCATGAATTTATTAGTTTGGAACTGAATTCCAATAAACTCGAACCTGAATGTAATATTATGAAACTGACTTCATTTGCTCTGAAACTGTATTTGATCCTCACTCACAATTCAGCTCTCTAAACATCCACATTCAGTTCTTACAATTCGATTTCAGCTCAGTGGGACACACATGCAGTGTAGGGTTGCAGTCGATATACCGTGGTGTGAAACTGGATGGTTATCATACCATGTGCCCATCTGCTTATCTGCAGGACTGAATTCAACCACATTAGTGTTATTGGTGTTAATAAAGGACATCTTGTTTTGTGAAATTATGATAAAGCGTTTGTTTAACCAAACACCTCTTCTGTTTACATTCCTTTATTCATTCATTGTAACTAGAAGAAGCAAGAAGAAGAAGAAGAAAAACATGATACTGTGAAACCTCGAATTTTTTTCTCTTAATTCAAGAGCGCGTTTCTTAAATCTGAGAACATGACTCAATGATTTCACCTTTAGATGTTGTAGTGATTTCCCTCAATACTCTCACCCTCACACTCTAATAGTGCTTTACTTGTCAAGGCGTCCCTTATGGGTGATTTCTCTTAATTCATATCCACTCTCGCCCTCCATGCCCTAAAATAGAGCGAATGCACGTGCAACGAGGCAGGGATCATTTCATTGGGCAGCACTACACCTGGCATTCTATTGGTTTATTTTCACAGGGTTACTGCACAGGAAACCTGAGAGCAGCTGTTTCACGAGCAGCCTGAGCGCGAGGAGAAGGGTTGAAGCCAGAGCGCAGGAAACCTTTAAGTTTAAGCAGAAGCAAAGCGAATCTAAGAACGAGCTGCGGCTATCTGAGTGCGAGGGCAGGGTTTGGAGGGAAAGCATTCCATAATCTGAACGTGAAATCAATAAGTCATGTTCTCAAATGGAAAGACAGCACTCTTGGATAAAGATACGAGAGAAGGAGTTCTGTGAATCTGCACTCGATTGCTCTTCCTCAACAACCGGATGTGTGTCTGAGTGAACTGAAATTGAATTGTGAGAAGTGATACAGTGAGTTGAATTTTCAGTGAGGATCAAATACACATTAAATGAATTCAATTTCATAAAATTACATATAGTTTCAAGTTATATAGGAATTCAGTTCCAGAGTAATACATTCAATGTCAAATTATGTTGTTCAGATTCAGTTTTTTAATGCGATTATTCAAACTGAGCAATTCAAATTCAAATTCAGTTTGCAGTGACGGATATTTCTGCATTTCCATAGCAATGCATCTGCAGCATTATGGGAGATCAGAGTACGAGAAAGCTCATACTTCACCAAGTGAGTAGTATCTTCTTGGGATCTGGGAGTCTGGGTACACGTTCTCTAGATACCAGGAAAACGGTTTGCACTGCAGGGCCTCACGGAGGGCTTTGCGGGAAGACACGTCTCCGTAGTCCACCCGCATCACGCCTGCACACAAAAGACAAGGATTCAGCCGTATGCATCACTACACATCACTCAGTATTTAATTTTTTTGGTTTTCTTGCACCACCGAGACTAAACACCAGAGGGACCCTTCATAAAAATAAAAAAACACCTTATAATCCTACCTGAAAATATGGGCTATGTGGGTGGTCATGGAAGGATTTTCTATTTATTAATGCATGAATAACCTAATTCTGCACGGAGGGCATATGAGGAAACTAAGTCAAATCCTATTTATACACACATTTATATGTTAAAGGTGACGCATCTCCTCCAGGAATGCACAAATGCAACAATTGCTGGAATACTGTGCTCCATGAGGTGTGTTATTTAAGCCAAATGGGAACTGCATCATGTATCCGCAGATGCAGATCGTTGCAGCTGAAGACTGAGGAAGGATTAGACAGCGACTGGGCACAGACACTTACAAACACATTAGGCAGATGGTTTCTCCCCAGAGCGCCTCGTAGCTTGCATGTAGATAGATCCATTGGGGTAATTTATCATGAAAGTGCATGATTGCAATAAGGGAAAATAGAATACAATTTTCAAAAACCAGCCAACATGTAAGACTTACAGCACTATCCATCAAACACGAGCCAGGCAATGCAAACGGCACCGTGTGTAACGCCGGTGTCTTACACTCGTGTGTGAAATAGAAATCTCAAGTTGGCAGATAAAAGCTGTGGGGTTGAAGGCCACTCTTCCTCCCCTGGCTCTCCATTTCCCCGTTCTCTCTCTGTAGGGTCTGAGCATCACATGTTGCAGATGATGAATAGCCTCTTTGATCTTGAAATCACCAGAGCGGAGGAGGGGACGAGGAGGGAGACGCACTTTTAATAGGATCACTAGATGCCACTCCCAAACTGAGCCAGAGCAACATACTGTGCTCCTCTATGCCAATAAGTGAGGTCTGGCAGCAGCTTGGCCCAGATCATTCTCCCTAATGTCCTGGAGGAAGAGACAGTCTTTGTGGGGCCACAATACGCAGAAAGGCTCATCCATCACAGCTCTGTCTGCACACCTGCCTGCGCACAAGCCTGCCTGACTGAGCGGAGGAGAAGGTCACAATTTGTGCCATAAGAAAGGCAGATTACGGATGATCCCTCATAGGTTGGCTGGCATCTAAAACACTTAACCAGAGATTTCCGGGACACTGCTGTCTGCTAAAGGGTAATCACATTACTAAGTCGACAGATGGAGGGGTACTCATCTCTCAATCTGCACAGTCATATTGCTCCGGTTTGTCCGTGTGCATTTGAGCTCTGTTGGAGATCATCTTTGACAAATTTCTGAACCCAATTTTCGGAGGAGTGCTAAAAATGTGTCTGCAAGTTGGAAATAATTAATCTCGGTTTGGAGATGACAAAAGCAGCATTAAATTCCAATGCAAGGCAGAGTAAAAAAAGACTAAAAACGAGCAAAATAAAGTACCATGAAAGAGAATGACAGAATAAAAGAGGGTAGACAAGTCTTCCCTTTTCACACCAATTTGCTAAATGTAATATCAGCCAGCGCACAAGCAGTACCGACGGTTCATGAGGATTGTTCATATCTGCTTTTGAACAGCAGCGCAAAATGAATAAAACATCTATTAAAATCCAGACTGAACTTTACATTTCCCAAAACTTTTTGAACATGAAGAATTCATGCCATTTTAGCAAAGTCCTCAACATTTGACTCTGCCGCTGCAGCAGCAGACACGTGCAGTCAGACAGTGGCACCAACAGTCTGTACCTGGTGATATGATATAGAAGAAGTCTTTGAAATCGTCCATCCACACTTCAGCCAGGCGCCTGTTGTTCTTGTTGATGACTTGGCCCGTTCCTCCAGGGAAGCTGTACGGGGTGGCCTTCCGGAAAACATGGCCCACGTGCGAACATGTGACAATTTCCAACGAGCCACCGCACTGCCAGATCTGCAGACACATGCAGACAATGTAGATTTGTACAGCAAATGGCACGGCAGCAGGCAAATACAGTCACTACAAGCACAATTACCACCTCGCGGTCGTATGGCTCCGCTAACCAGTCAAGTTGCATTTACATCCATGTCTGTAAGTCTCTATTTATTGTATATATATATAGTTTTATACCAGCATGGACTGACAAACACAACCGTATAATTGCCAGCATCTTGTTTGTAAGTGTCTTCTTATAGAATAATTAGAATAAATTTAAAACCTTTTTGACCTGAATCTTACAGTCCAGGAGAGCAGGAGGGTAATAAAACCTGGACTTAATTCAGAGCATCTCTCCTCGTCACTGCTGCCTGCTACCTTTCAGCAATGAACACATTTCATTGTCATTTCCATTTACGTGAAACTGCAAAACACGGTGCGATGGGAGGAAAGCGCACTTTGACACGAGCAATAATTACATCCTTTCCTTGTTTTTCCCTGAAACAGTAAAAATAGACGAGCATATTTTCAAATGTTAAGAGACACTGTAACCACAATGTGGATTACTAAATCATGAATTCACAGGTGAATCATTGATAAACCAACAACATCTCTTGTCACTAGACATGATTCCTGTTATATTTTCCTTGAACATCTGCCTTGAACCTAAAGAGGAAGCGATACAGGGAGGCTGCCTGTAACCACTGACATCAACTGACGTGAGACCCCCCCCCCCCACTCACTCTAAAAGACATTTCCAGGTTCTCTCCACCCCAGATATCCATGCCTGGATCATAGCTTCCTATTTCTTCAAAGTATGTTTTGTCTATAGAGAATAATCCTCCAGCCATGGTGGGAGTCCTGCAAGAGACACAAACAATTAAGCCAAAAAGTGAAGAAGAAAAAAACCTTTTCACTTGGTGCTGTATTTATTAGTATCTTAGTGCAACTCTGAGGAACATTCAGAATTTAATAAAAGACCAATTTGTTTGACAATTTGAAACAAAGCCTTAGAGAGGTAATTACTTCTATCTTTTAATTCAGTCTATGTTACAGTCGCTCCTTAATTAAGGATATTGTTTGTTGCTGGGAGTGATCTGCATAGGGACGACACACCGTGCCTCGTTTTGTGTAGCGGAAACAAAGAGCAGAGTTTCTATTTTTCTATTTTTTTTAATTAAATGAGCTCCAACATAATTAGACCTCAACAGAGCACAAGCGCAGTGATCAGGATGCTATTTAGGAAGCTGTTTGCATCAGGGGGACACACAAAGGAAAAAGATCTATTTCTGTCTGCAGATAAAAATGGCACTCTTCATGAAAGGAGTTCTTGTGAAGACATCTAACTGTCCATGTCTTCTCTGTAGCCTGCTGCCATCACACATAAACCCATTCTCAGCTCCGGTGAGAAACTGAGAACGAACATCTGTTTCAACTTACCAAAAGTGTCTCTTCACCTTTTTTTGTGTGTAATTATATCTCCTCTCTGTTAATTCTTAATCAAAAGACATTACACGTATGGTAGTGGAACGTCAGACACACACACTCCCCTGGAAAATCCAGATTTAGCTTCAGAGGAGGAGGAAATATTTTCTCAGTGTACCTGACAGGAAGCGTCCTGTCCCCCTTGCGTCGATCCATCTCCCGCTGGGGAACAGGGTACCAGCGGAAGTTCAGCTTCCAGTTGAATCCACCATAGGTCATATCTGAGCCCGCCATGTATTCAAACGTCTCGTCACTGATGACATCGATGATAGGACACACCACAGCTGTCCTGAGAGACACAAGACACAAAAACATCCATGCTAAAATACACCGATGACTTCACATACTCCGAATGAGAGCAAGTCCTGGTCACAGATGGTCATGGTTGGTCTTTTGAGTAAGGAAAATGAACTACCGAGTGTCGACCACAGCAGGGCTGCAGCTAAGTATCACTTATGTTACTGATTAATGTGTTAACGGAAAGAGAAAATGGAGGATTTACAATCAGCTGAGTGTTAAATTTTTGATTAATGGTTAAGTCAACGAAAAGCCGAAGAATAGATCATCATCAAACGTCGTGTTTGTCTGACGAACAGGCTGGAAGCGGAGAATATTAGACATTTTGGTTGATTGATTAATCAATTATCAAATCTGGTGCTAATTCATCATCTGCTTGACTCATTGCATAACCGACTAATTCACTCATTGCAGACAAAACCATATAACATAATGTAGCTGAGCTGCTCTTGCATTAATAAAAAAAAACAAATGCATACTACTATTAGAATAGTAGTAACGATACTACTTGTTTTGTTAGTGAGCAGGTTTGTTTGGCTGCAGGTTGTTATCTAAACCATAAAGAATGCAAATATATACGAGCAACTTGCATGTCTGTTCTTTTCCATAGGGCATAAGACCATTACAAAAGGTCTAATGAGCCCTTTTATTCACTTTTGCACCAGAAATATTTAAAAAAAAAATTCTATTTATAGAATTTCAAGCTTAATTGTACCTGGTTAAAAAAAAGTTTGGAAAAAAGTGTTCCTGAGCTCATGTAGTAATATCCTTGTAATATCCTGCTGTTTTATGAGTATAAGTCAAAAAGGATTAGCGACTTATCTCATTCTCATTCACTTTATTTACATTTCACACAGCGTCCCATCTTTTCTATAATTGGGGTTGCATCATGATAATATAATAAAATCATGAATTCTGTAATAACAGCCTTGATGCTGAGTTTTGGGGGTTTTCAGATGAAATGCACAGCAGTGGAACACACTTAACAGCGACGAGCATCAGCTTGATGTTTTATACATGACTTTGAACACACTCTCCATACCCTGACAGAGTACAATCAACATTGGACAGAATGTTAATATCACCAACCTGCTGTCAAGCAGCCCCCTCAGTAACAACCTGGATCATCAATCATGTGAGCACAGCTTCCTTCACCACCTCATCAGTCTGCGCCCATGCTTAAAGACACCAATACATCTGCAGCAGCATTCAGTAAAAGTGGAATATGATACTGATTTCTTCCTTAGGGAAAATGAATGTGTCTGACCTCAGATAAGAGATGGATCGCAGGAGAATCATTATCAATCCATCCATCTGTTAATGTCATTCACAGACAAGGCGGATTCACCCTGTTTTTAAAGAGCAAGCTAAAGCCTGAAATAATAGCTCTGATAAATATAAGCTACCGGAGAAACACCTTGTCACTTTAAATTATCATGTTCATCTCAACTGTACAAATGCTAAGCTGTAGAAAACATCCGCTGTCACCACAAGAACAAGAAACCGTCTCCACCAAACATGGATCTGTTGTAGCTCAAAAAAAACGTGGCTCTGGCCTCTTCAATCTCGACTTCACCAGCGACTACGAACACCGGTTGTTGCGGAGTTAACACAAAAACAGAGCTACAGTAATTGGAGCTAGGTTTTCCTCTGAGGCAGCAGCAGAAGCAGACGATGCAAAATGATTATCTTCTTCCATCAGCAGCATCAGGCTCGAGCAGTGTATTCATAACTGAGGGTTTGCTGTCCCATCAATATTCAGACGGAGCTTTGGCCCAAGCGGCCGATGATGCAACGTCAGAGAAACGTGATAATACCAGCATATCAGAGCGTGTTTCTGGACTGAACAAGCATGCAATTAAAATGATTGACAATGAGCAGTTCGTTAGCCGAGTCCATTCATTATTTAAAGATTAACATTACATTTGAAGGATTCATTGGTCGGTTCGGTGGTGCTACCTGTCCTCTTTGATGCGTGCCAGCAGGGGCTCCAGCCAGCCGACGGTACACTCGCAGTGGGCGTCCAGGAACGTGATGACCTGGCCTTTGGTGGCGGCTGCCCCCCTCAGCCTGGCTCTGATGAGACCCGAGCGCTGCTCCATCCTCAGGATCCTGACCGGCACCTCCAGAGTCCGCACGTAGTTCTCCAGCTTCTTCTTCAGGAAGTCTGGAACCAAACAGCAGACAATTTATCCATTAGTCAATCAACAGAAAATTGATTTTTAATTAATTTTGAGAATCAGTCGTCATTTTCCTTACAAAAATGGCAAAAATGTTCTAGTTTCACCTTTTCAGATCTGATCAGATTCGATGAGTATTAGTTTAAACTGAATATCTTTGGCTTTTGGAAGAAATGTAAATACAATGAACTGAGGCTCAGTAAAATTTGTATTACTGTTATCATTATTATCATGATTTTATGACATATTTTGGACCAAAAGATTAATCTGTTAATCCAGAACATAACCAAAAGATGAATCAATAACAAGAACAAATGTTAGTTGCAGCCCCGCATCTTAATTTAGTTTGTGTATTTATCCTCATCTCAATTTAATTCCAGTTTAAAGTACTTTATTAGTCCCTCAAGGGGCCATTCAAGGCAAGCGAGTGTGCAAACAGGAGTACACATACACAATCAATTTACACACAGAAAAAGACAAATCTAATAATGCAAATGAGACTTAAGTTAAAAGACGCACACAAGGATGAGGTGAAGGTGCAGTTGCATTCATCAGTCTAAACAAAAGGTAAACTGTTGTGAAGAGTAAAGACCGCCTCCCCAAATCCCAGCTATCATAATAAAAAGCTACACTGCATTAATGGTCTTATATTGCTGAGCCTGGTTCAGCCTGGTTGTGTCCCACACTGTTCACACTGAACATCATCCTACTTGAGCACATCCCGTATTCTTGACTACAGAGTTAAACCTGCAGCTCAGTTAGCTCGAGCGTAGACGACCAACCTCGCTCGCTGGCATCGTCGACCAGCACGATCTCCACGAGCAAGTGTCTGGGAGAGCGGTTGATGACGCTGTGAACGGTGCGCAGCAGCGTGCTCCACGCCTCGTTGTGAAACACGATGACAATGCTGGTGTTTGGCAGGTCATCGGGGTACACCTTGGTCTTACAGCTGATGGAGCGAAAAAAGAAGTCAGTAAAGCAGAACTGAACACAGGAAAGTTACCCGACAGAATATTTCATGTGTTTTCATGAGTTTGTTGAATCATGTAGAGGAAAACCTTGGAAAGATTTCATAAAAATCCCCAAAATAAACACCCATACGACACACACATCATAAACTTACTTATAATCTGCCTGTAACACTGTATAATTATAGTTATCAGCACATAAATATTTATAACACACTATAAAGTATTTTATTATGATGTATAAGGTCAAAGGTCATGACAGGCAAAGCAGAAATTACTTTCGGTTATCTATAATTTGAGTCGGCTGAGTCTTTTGGGGCACCCATTAAACAAATTAATTAACACATTTGACATCGTTTTGTGTGCTGTTCTTGCATAGGTTTAATCCTATTACTGTCAATGACAATAATGACCACTTACAGTGACTTATAACCAGCTTGTAATACCTACACTTCAGGAATTTCATAACTTTAAAATTTTGATTGAACAGTGATTTGATGGTCATTTCTTACTATTGTGACATTTTTAGACTAAATGATATTTAACATTATAAAAAGTAAGTGGTCATTTGAAAATAAAATCATTAGCAGCTAAAGGAAACTTAGCCATGGCTAAAACCTGAACATAATCATGTGCGTACTCAAACTCAAAAATACAAAATTTTGTCTAAAACTACAGCGATGTTTTCAAACTGCAATAGCAGCGGTTCTCTACGCCCGCAGCTCATTACATTGCATGAGAGGTGTCTGAGAAAAGAACATTAGCGTGTCCTGCTGCTATCCAATGCTGTCGTCAGTGCAAAAACATTGTCATATGAGATTTACTGACAAATATCTGCAGAAAGTGAGTAGAAAAAGTAAAACCGGTGTTGACAGCCATGTCGGCGTGTCCTTGGCTTGATGGGATGTCTGTCACAAAGAGGGAGAATGTGGCAAACTGTAGTGGATGATGTTGAATAAGGAATGAGCTGCGTGACAGAAGTGGAGGAGGTGGACGGCCAGGGCAGGAGGAGGGTGGCGGGAGGTGACGGAGGGTGAAAGAAGCCATCGGAGCAGACAGCATTGCTGGCTCAGTCCTGTCTATTCAAAGTGACAGCACTGACTGACACAACTAGGCCAGGAGGTTGCCTTCAAGACAAAATGTTATCACCCTTCAGAGGCAGCAAGCGACAATTCTGCGTGGCTCTGGGTAATTTCCACCACCCAGTTGGTGAAATTCTGCAAGGCTAAGGTGTGCTCTGTAATAAAACTGCTGCAATATTTATACTGAGAGAAGTATGGAGCCATAACGGAGAGAAAACTGGAGGAATGCAATCAGCTGAGTGTTGCCTTTTCCAAGTAATGCAGGTCTTCTTTTGCACTACGCAGGCAAAATGATCTTTATAGTTGCATCTCCACATTGCAAGAAGACTTGACTTGGCGGTTTCTTGGTATAGATGGGAATAGTGTAGAAATACTGTGGAGCGTAGGCGTGAAGAAAAGACGTTCTTGTGGCCTATTTTTCACGATGTATGTGACTGGCAGGGCCTTCGCAATCCACTTAATGAAAGTGCTGAGGAGAACTTGTGTTCAGCTGGAATATTTAAACATGAATCACTTAGATAATGTCTCCACGAGAGGCGAATGCCAGCGCATATCAGCAGCCTGAGACGAATGTGCTCATGTTTCACACAAATTGCTCCTTGGATCTTCATTAAGTGCTCAAGTGGATCTTGAGTGACAGTAAACAAAACCCTGCTCCCACTCAAATGTCAGGCCTAATGTACACACTTGAGGGATCTGATGGATTCTGCATTGAAACAGTGGCCATAATTAGAGATGTCTTTTCACATTAGCTGAAGTTATTAATACCAATAAAATCTGATGGACTCAACAAACAGTTTAAAAATGGTTTTAATCACGAGATTGACATTGCTTTGATAGTTCAGAGCATTTCATCTGCAGAAACAGTCACTGTCCGCAACCCCGCTGAGGCTCTTTGGACGACAGAAAGGATCCCTGCTGCTTTGCTGACCCAGCGAACACATTTGTCTGAATACTGGAACCGTTTCTAGCCAACCAGGCATAGAATTCTGCGGACATTAAAGTGTGAAGAAATCAAGAAATGAAGAAGCGAAAAGCAGAGAGTAAATGTCAGCTTTTTGATAAAGAAACCAGGGTGCCTTGTGCAATGTGTGAAGGGTATCAAAGATAGGTTTGCAGGCCATGGAGGAGCAAGGTGAGGACTTACGCTACTCTGTTGGAAAGTGGATGTGTGTGCATGTGCATGTGTGTGTGGGTGTTAAAGGGTCAGTTGTGTGATTCACAGCATGCATCTGGAAAACGCCCAAGCTTACGCACCCATCCAGCCTCACATCCGGCAGACTCCTGTTGAGTGCAATCATGTCGCTGGCCATCAGATTGAACTGGTTAATCTTAAAGAGCTCCTTCATCTTCTCCTGGTCGTCCTTGGGGATGTTCACTGCCTTGCCCATCTCCCCCGGACCCTCATGGCTCCGAGATATCACCGCTGGAACATTACAGAGACAAAACAAGCATATCGAATGAGAAATCAGACCCATTATTTGGGGCTTTTCTTTTAGTAAGTAGAAGAGAAATTAAGGTCAAACGGCTGTGAAATAAATCACTTTGTATATACAGTCTTTTCTTGATAAGGAAACAATATGAGAAGAGCTACTATGATATAAAATCCCACTAAATTACAAATGCTCCACATCTCCTCCATAAATGGAACTGAGAGTAATGAGTAGTGGCTGACCTCGCTGACCTCAGCCTGTTGGCTGTGAGCCCTGTTGTAACCAGTGGGGGGAAAAAACGAGCTGTGGTGGTTTTTCAAGAACTCAATGAACTAACTGTGCAGAAGCTGAATGACTATATTAGAAATACGGTATTGGAAGTGAAGGAGAATGACATATACATAACTGAACCCTGATTCCAAGAACAGCATAATAACAAATAAAAGCAGCTCATGTACAGGCAGAATGCATACAGGATGTGCAGGTATGAAGAGTGTGTCGTATTCCCCTTAATAAGCCTTAACAACACAGCACATACAGAAAATGTCGCACTTGCACTGGTTGGGGAAAAAATCTGTTTCCTCACACATCGGTGAATGTGAAAAAGACATTTAATACAGACGATGCAGGCAGTCTGTTTAAGCCCTCTCCCGGCTGCTGTAGCTCGGGCTGAGTGGGTATTAAGCACTGCACCACGGCAGCTATAATTTTAATTTTAATTTAATCTATTAGGAGGTTTTGAATTCGGAGATTTGGGAGAATGTATTAATAGATGAAAAAGGAGCGTGAAGGCAAAATCCTTTCAAGAATTACCACAGTCGTCTTTGCTGTATGCTCCTGCAATCATGGCCTACGGAACAGCAGCACTGCTGCTGTTGCTGCTGCTGCACCGAAGCAGCTCCCTTCACCAAAAGGTAAATAACCTTCTATGGATTTATCACTGTCCCCTCTCTCTCTCTCGTAATAATCTCTTAGAGCAGAAGCAGTGATTTCCATGAAAGGGGGGCACACAGTTCACATTAGCTGCAGGCCCCAGGTTAAGAGGATTCCCTACGACCCCTCATGGAGCCGGTCTGGTGTCTGCTGGGTTGTTAACCTCAACTGATCCGACTCTTTTCTATATGGCGCTGATGACACCCTCCATTTGGACATTGGCTTAAATCTGATGGAAACAGCTCGAGAGCTGAGCTGGATGATTGAACAAAATGTCCATCAAACACATGCTCAGCCTCTTCAATCCATCACTCTAAAGATCCGGATCAACGCAGCTCGTGAATCTTCAGGGAAAATCCAGCAAACCATCAACACCAGTCTGGGCTGCATTTACTTTTTTTTTGCCTTCACCACAACAACCAATCGTACAGATTTTTAAAACTGAAAAATGACATTTATCTTAACCTGACTGGAAAATGAATGGAACAGCACTTTCATACGTGATCAAGCGCAGAGAGCAGAACACTTTGTGAATTTTGTAGGAGACAGTCCTCGGGCCTTGAAATAACAAGGTAAACTGTCAGTCCCAGTTTACCGCTGCATTTCTGCTCTCTCTGTTACGTGAATGCTTCAAAATAATCCAACAAATTCATATTTTTCAAGCAAGGATAAACCTACATGTGATGCACATGATAGTCAAATGTTGCTGACTTTGACAGAATAATATGGTTCACATAAAAAAGCATGAATTTGCAAAAGTTAACGAAATGTTGTGCCAAAGGACATCTGAGTCAAAACTGCAGAAGCAACTGAAGCTTTTCTTTTTATGTCTTTACCTTGCATACTTTTTTAACTCTTTATCTATGCTGACATTGGCTGCGCGGCGCTAGCGACTGAAATGTCTCAATGATTACATTTAATGTTAATAAGAAAATATTAGCATGCTAATGCATTAAGCTAAGACAGTAAACACGATAAACCTTATAAATGCTAGTTAGCTTTGTGACTGTGAGCTTGTTAGCATGCTGACATTAGTATTTCACTCAAACCACGGCCAGAGACACTAACATAGCTGTCGACTTTGTGTAGTTTTAACTAAAACGTCTCATTTTGGGGTTTCAGGGTGTAGGGATAAATGGGGTAAATCAAGGATCTCCTACCTGCAAGGATTTATTTCCAACCCCTTAACCTAATTTACTACTTTTTATTTTACGTAGTATTTGCAATGCAAAGGTCAGCACATTTATGTTGCATTAGACAGGCTGTTATTTTTCTTAGAAAAGATTAACAAATTACGTCTGAAATAATCTATGACTTTTATGTGTTTGCCACATGCTCAAATTAACAACTTAGTTCCCTCCTGACTCTAAATGATCATTTTTCACCCTCTGCGCATTCAAAATTCTCCACCTGTGAAATTAGACAAACAGATCAAGTATTAAGTCTAGAAACACTCAGACACACAAGTCCTGTTTTGCTTAGCAACACACAGATCAGAGGAGCCTTAGAAAACGAACTCTCGGTGGTATTTTCAAGCCCTACGGTCGCAGAGCATTCATTATAAAAGATGACCGCGATCATCTGGGAAGAAAACAGTGGCTCTGTCTGTCCTTGGGTCGATCAATCTAATTCAATGTCCCTGCCTGCAGCGTCAGGCCAAGCAATTACAATGAAAAGGTTCCCCTCACATTCACAGGTAATGAGTGCTCTGAGACACTATCACTCATATTTCAGTGCTGAACAAAAATAAAGTGTCACATGTCGACTTGTCCGTTATGTGAATTACAACTGCAGCCTCTGTAAACGCACGTGTGCAATCCTTGTCGACGCTGTATTCATTATTGAAATGTCTTGCGAGAGCTCAGCTGGACTCTTTGATGCCTGTTTTCAAGATACCTCCAGTCAAGGACACTAATCTGCATGCAGATTGTCCTCCAGCTCTTTTCATTCTCATCTGCGTCGCAGGAAAAAGGTCTGTGTGGTGGTGCGCATTTGGAGGCTCCATCACAAGCTTGATGAATTCCCTTTCCTCCGCAGTTTACCTCCACCTCTTCCCTCTGTGGCTCCGCTCTGCTTCCTGCCTGTCAGTCTGACCCAGCTGGCGTTGCATTAAACAGCGACAGGCCAAAAATTCTGCTACTGTGAAAAGTTAAGTGAGTAGAAGATGGACTGATCCCCAAAAGTCAAGATGAAACATTCTCTTGAACATTTTAAGCAAGACTAGTGTGTTATTTTTGTTTTGTACAATTAGGGTTTCAGCACCCCAGGAGATTTGAGCTTTCAAAATACTTTTACCAACTCTATCCTTAATTAGCTTGTTAGGGCTACGGCTTTCACAATCATCGTTAGGAAAGGATGAGTGATGCATAACTCAAAGCTTTATAAATACTCGGAGTCCTCAAAACTTGTCCCTACAATCAGTAGCTGTGGCCTCCTCGAAGCAGCTGCTGAGCAGTCTGACAATTAAAATAACTGATGCCTACAAAGCAGGAGAAGGCTATAAGAAGATAGCAAATCCATTTCAGGTAGCCGTTTCCTCAGTTTGTAATGTAATGAAGAAATGGCAGTTAACAGGACCAATGAAGGTCCAGCTGAGGTCTGAAAGACCAAGAAAACTTTCAGTGAACTGCTCGTAGGACTGCAGGAAAGCCAAATGAAGTCCCCATTTGACTGAAAAAGAAATTCATTCAAGATTTAGCAGACTCTGCATCAGTGGTGCAGAGATACCTGTAGAGATATGACCTTTATGGAAGAGTCATCACAAGAAAACTGCATCCCCACCACAAGATCAGTTTGCAAAGTACCGTCCGAACAAGACTGATGCACACAAGACCTGTGGAATGATGAAGATAAAACAGAACTTTTTGGCAACAACAAGCAAAGTTATGTTTGGAGAACAAAGGGTGCAGAACTGCATGAGAACACCTCTCCAACTGTCAAGCATGGGGGTGGACCGCTTTGGGCTTTTGGCACAAGGGACATTTCACTGGTAGAGGGAAGAATGGATTCAGTTAAATGCCAACAAATTCTGGAAGCAAACGTCACACTGACTATAAAAAAAAGCTGAAGATGAAAAGAGGAAGGTTTCTACAACAGGATAATGATCCTAAAAACACCTCAGAATCCACAATGGACTTCCTCAAAAGAAACAAGCTGAAGGTTTTGCAGTCCCCCCCCCGACCTGAACACTATCGAAAATCTGTGGACAGACCTCAAAAGAGCAGTGCATGCGAGTAGAAGGCTTTTGCAGGAAGACTGGTAGAAAACTACCCAGAGCTGAAAGACTCTTAGCTGGCTACAAAAAGTGTTTACAAGCTGTGATGTTTGCCACAGGGAGTGTTAAGGGTGTTCCTCAGTACTGACCTTGCAAGGTGCCCAAACTTTTACCTCAGGCACTTTTCCTTCAATGTTATTTTGAAAGTGCAAAAGATGGAAATAAAAAGGTATTCTTGCTTAAAATATTAGAGAAATGTGTCATCATAACTTTACACTGTTTGGAAATCAGGTCATCTTTTACTCACTTAATGATTCACAGTAACGGACCAGAGGTACCCAAAGCCAGAGCCACAGCAGCACAGCAGCCCAAACGCCCTGCAGAGTGAGGCGATGCTCACAAGATGGTTCAAGGCAATTAGGATCAGAAGTATTGTGTGACATTCAAGTTTAACACCTGCAAAGGTATGAGCACCCCGAGGCTTCCTCTGTGAGGGGAGAATGGTCTAAAAACAGTAACTCTCAGTGAGAATGATATTTCTGTGCTCTGAAAAACAGCTTTAAGTCAGGACACCTTGTGGTGTCATGACTCAAACCTTCACCTCAGCTCCTGTGTGTTATCGCATCTCCATAAACCAATCGACCGACCATTTTTAGTCATTTGATCTGTTGACAGTCCCCTTTTTTTAAATACAGACAAACTGACGGTTGGAAAAAAAAAAAAAAAAGCAAGCCTGAAATATTCAGCAGTGAATGTGTTGCCTGAAGGAAGTGAGTTTCATAATCAGGTACTTCTCTTACGTAACATAAAGGAAGTAGAACCACAAATCTCAGTCCGGTGAAGGACGGTTCAACCAGTTTAAAACACGCACTCTTCAATGGAGCCAAAAAAGAAGAAAAAGATTGAAATTCAGTCACCCACCATTTGGGAAATTGGGAACGTCTGTTATGCTTGTTTGCTTCAGAGGCACCAATTGGTAGAGCAAGCACACGGGCATTGTTTTACTCTAATTATTATTTTACATTAATTTTCTATCCCTGTTTTATGGTCACTCATGTCTATTTTTCCAGGTGAACCAATTGATGCATGTAAATTATTTCTTTTGTAAAGCACTTTGTGCTACAATTGGTGTATGAAAGGTGCTATACAAATAAAGTTTATTGTTACCATATTGCTGTAAGCAATGATCCTTTTCTAATATTAATAGTCATCAAACAAACTGCTCTGTGTGACGTGAATGTGTCCCTCGTGATGCCGCAGAGATGATCACCCAACAATTCTACCTTCACTGCTTTTCAGCCTCTTTTAGCTGAATGTTAACACCATATATTTTACAGGTTAGCCAATGTCATAATGTGTGGCGCCTGCACATTGTTTATCATTTTTTTCCCTGAGCGACCAAAAATTGAACAATGCTGTTTCCATTCACTTTGAACCTCCAGCAGACTGAAAATTACTCTATCTATTCTACAATATGTTGACCTTTTCTCTACACAGCCACTACCTGAATGGTTTGAATCACCTGATTGTTCAGAAAGGCTTAAGCAATAATAAAATTGGGGTAAACTGATTCCAATCAAAAAGTGAACATGCGAATCAGTGCCAGATTAAAAGTGGTCAGAATGAGCTGGATTAAACTTAAAATATATAACCTATAACCTGAAGTGTTGCAGAAAACCAGCATCTGAAAAACATTCCCAACACTCACTTCATACTGTACATGTTAGCATATGATCATATTTAAGTCATTAAATAAGCAAAGTGACTCCAGTGTAACAGTGTACTTTTGTGTAGTAATCAGCCTCAGTCACTGGCTGCTCTGCCTCATTCTAACCTTAAAAGCAGCTTAGCAAGCCTCTTAGAAACCTGCTTACTGCAGAGCGTGTGAGGAAATGAACTCTGCAGAAGAGGTGCTGTGGCTTAGGTCGAACTCAACATTCACACACGAATGAACGAACACACACACGCACACACACACACACACACACACACAGACTGAGGCCGTTTCAAGCTTTTGAGTACAGAGTCAGTCTTACAGTCCCACTCTATACTTGTTTCATATCATAAAACTCCGACAATCAATCTGGTGTTTTTGCATTTTTGGAGATCAATAACCACTAATAATTACAGGTAACTTTTTAAAATGCTTTAGCTTCAGCTTTTCAGCAGGTTTTTCTGACCTCTCAGGCAAAGGTTTTACCCCTAAGTGAACTTCATCATGTTAATAGGATTTGTGATGGATGATGAAGATTGTGTTTAGCATCCTGGTGAAACCATGGGACGTTTTAAGTCTCCGGCTTACGTTCACAAGCTTGTTTGACCGATGCCAAGCAAAAAGTAGATTCTACAAGATCTGAAATGCGGAGACCCAAAACAAAAAGGGGAATTATTTAATTGTTGCTTCATTTATTAACTGGAGTTCAATAATCCTACAAACTCCAAAAGCTCTTTTCTAAAGATGTAATCTTACAAACATGAGCGCACGCAGATCGCTGCCTCCAGATCAAACACGCTGTATGTTCCCTGAACCTGGCTGTTCCTCATGCTGAGATATTTGTGTTGAAACGTGCTCTATTCCACATCAAAACATCTGAAAGAAAACCTAAATCAAAGCTCCACTTCATGTATTTCTAAATCGCTGCGTCTTTCTAAACGCGGAAGCTGTATCAGGAGAGCGGTCTCACTTTGCCTTCAGCAAGCACGCTCATCGCTTCTGTTAACAATTACTGATAAGAATCCTGTATTAGTTTTAATTTTGGTGTAATTATTGTTTTAAAGAAGGATGAATTATGACTGCTAAAAGCTAAAACATCTCCACCTCTGTGTGCTGCTGGTTTCACTTCATTTCAGAATAATGTTAAAATCTATTTGTAGTAACTTGCTTTAGAATAGATGAGACAGGTTATCCATCACGGCCAACATATCTGAATGTATTTTTAACAAAATTACTTAGAAATGCAGAAAAATCATTCCCTACTTAAAGCTGCATCATCGCACAATGATACTATTTGTGTTTTTCCTAACTTGCTCAGCTCAGTTACTTCTGTCTTACTTCTCATTTCTGATTGTATTTAACATCTTTTTTTGTTTATCTGTGCTTTGAAGTGATGTTATTTTGTCTTGCAGTGTTATTCTATTCTATTTCTTGTTCATTTTGTGCAGATAACACTTGAAACAGGGATGAAGGATGAAGAACCCTTGTGTGTGTATATTAGTATGATGATCATTACTATTATTTATGCATTTATTTTTTCTTCTAATATCATGTTTTTGTGCTTTAGGGTCCCCTTGAAAGCAAGATGGTGCATCTCGTGGGGTTTATCTTCTAATTAATAAATCTGAAATGTGATCTTGGTGAAAAACAAACAGACATGTCATTCACTGTGATGAACACAGGAAATCAGTATTACAGCATAGTTTCAGTGGTTAAGGATGCACAGGATGTTGATTAAGGTGAAAATTTACATCAACATCTTTTTATAACCAGCAATGAGAAAGCCAGAGGGAGTAAAGTGTTGAATGGACCCCTGAAAACTTCCCGCCCCATTAGGTCTATCCTGTGAATGACCGGTGCAGCAGCAGCGGAGCAGACTCACCTCGGAGGGCAGGGAGCAGCGAGCGGTCTTTCCGATCGTCACATTTGTTACACTCGCTGAAGTAGAGCAGCAGGAACACGTCCACCAGCACCCACACTAAAGAGGTGGTCAACACCACCTTGCAGTAGACAAACCGTCGCATCACCTCCCCGTGATGTCAGCCGGGCGGCCAAACGGTGCTCAGGAGCGCTCGGACTACGGATGAACTGCGGAGACGGGGTGAGGAAACAGGGAGGAGAGCGAGCAGGTTTGACAGAGAGGCGTCATCCTGCGGGACAGAGACAAAAAAATTAGAAAATAAGAAAGACAATTTTCAGTCTTCCTGCTGTGAATCATGAAGGTATGAAGATCAACTTGATGAAACATGATGTCAGCAAAATCAGTGAGGAGCCACGTTTAAAGTAGATCAATATTTGCCTCCTGTAAAAGTGATTAGCAATCATCTCCTCCAGACTTCACTTCAAGCATTTCACCTTAGTCACAATCTGAGGTTACACACCATTTTTCCATTGTTTCAGTTTTTATATGTTGTCACATTATACAAAAAGTGGAATAGTTTTAACCAACATGAGTGAAACAAAATGAAGGAAAAGCACAACAAAACTGCCACTCTGAACAAAACAAAGTGAAATCTGGTGTACATATGAGCGTGTTCATGGGAGAACAAATATGTACAAATATGTGGAGGGAGGTGAAGAACAGGAGACAAAACGAGGTAGAGAAGAGAAAGAAGAGAAAGGAAAAACATGTTAAGTATATATATATGTGTGTACACATTGACTGATAGAGGTGGAGGCCACACCAGGTATCTGTGTCTGAGAGTAAGAACATCTGATAACGAGCTGCACTGGTCGCTGAGGGGTTAAAGGTTAACCGTGAAGTTAAATTTAGCAGATCTGGCATCAGCCAGACGTGACATATCCACACTGGGAAAAAAGCTGCTTCGACAGCATCGAATAAAATTCAGCGTTTCCACTATCAGTTACATTCATTAAGGCATGGCAGGTGGCCAACTCAGTTTTTAGCGCTACAGCAATATCTGGCATCGAGTTACCTCACACAAAAACGGTCCCGGTGAGTTCGGCTGCAGAGAGGTGAGCAGCTTTTAAACTTTGGGAGAAGAGAGCACTGTTCTCATCAGGAGTCAGTGGAGCGGGCTATCAGAGTCATATCAGGAGGAGGAAAGGCTGGGTTAGGATGAACTGGGAGAGACTGCAGCTGAAGAATAAACTTGCCAGTGCTCTGCATGTGTGTAATGGGTTCACGGTTTAAAAACAACAGCATATATGCAAGTCAGGACGGGCGAGTGAGGTCCGCTCCAGGTTTCCTTTCTTGAATAGAGCTTTCTTATGTTTGCTGTATTTTAAAAACAGGGTTTAACGGGTGTTGCTGCCTTCAGTCGTGCACAGACCTTTATGAGGCAGAAGGTCACACCCGACTTCCCACATTGGACTGACCCCAGACCCTCCACATTTCTCCATTTGAAAGGATGAATGAATGCTAATTTCCCCCTTACAGACTTCTCCCACTTCCTACAAGAGCAGCGCTGCTAAGACCATCTGGGAAGCTTTCATACCAGAGGCAATTTGTGGAGGTTAGATATCTCGCTGGCATGGGATGTGCGCCGCACAATATTTCTGATGAAAAACAACATCATTTTCTGTCAAACAGGTTTCCTGCTTGACTGAAATTATAGTTTTTTTTGTTGACTGAAAGGCTTATGAAAGTATAATCAGAATGGAAGTGGGATGATGAAAAAAATGCTTTCAAGCATCGAGAATCAAATGCACAAATACCCAGTGGCCTTTTAGGCATTCAGAACAGAAACATAGGCTGCAATATACATCACATAGTAAAATCTTCATTGCTCGTAAAAATAGGTTTGTGCTCGGGCTGAAAAATTAATCGAAATATTATCAAAACTGCAGGCGCTGCAATTTTTTGATAAAGTAAAAACGTGTCTCAACGTACCATCATAAATGACTGTGGTGCGACAGAGACGACCTGGCCTACGCATCATATTCTCCAGCTGTGAGTTTGGTACGGCAAAAGTCACATCATCATCATCATCATCATTTTTGCATTTTTTTCAGTGAAAATTAAACCCAAAGAACATTCAGACTAAAATGTGACTCATATCACAATATCTGTCAAAATAATAACAACATGATTTTTTGTGCATATGATTGACTGCAGATGCATGTATGTCTAGTAACTTATTACACCCTTTACTTTTACAATTAGCAGAAAACGCCTGCAGTATCTCCTGTGGGGTAACCAACAGATTTTCTTATCTTTCACTCGCAGCATGGTAATGGTTTTGCACCCCCCACACACACACACCCACACGCACACATTGTCCTCTCCGCTCCCTGTCTAAATGTCCATCACGGGGTCTGACGCTGCCCAGGGCTAATTCTTATCTCATTCAAAAACAAGGCAGCCTCTGTCCAGCTGCATCAGGAGCTCCAGAGATTGCAGCGCAGTGGATGATCTCAGACAGACACAATTCAAACACATTCACTGACTCCTAACCGAGTGGATGCAGACTTCCAGATAATGAGTGCAATCAAGAAAACGGTCTCAGTAAAACTCAAAGCATAGCATATCACCTCCACTCACATCGTAGGCAGATCAGTGATGATTCTGTCTGTTTGCATCTCAAACCATCTGCTTTGGTGCATCAGTGGCAGGGACATGTTTGGGTTTGGTACCCCCAACCGCGCGACCGGCAGCTTGCTGGAGTGTCGTCCGGAGAAGCCTGAATCAATTAACATAACCATCTGCACGGATGATTTCTTGTCTGCTGTACAGAGCTCTAGAAACAGGTCCCTCCAGTCTTTACAAGCCACTTTTTCCAAGTCTTTTTGAGACAAGTGTAAACCACCAGGCATTATTAACCGCCTCCTGAAGTGACAGCTGATGTTGCTGTTAGCAAAACTCTTTGTTGTGAAATGTCTGGTGTAGTGCTATGAGCTAATTTCCATATTCCTCATCCATTCATTCAACAGGAGAGCTTCTAGTCGGATCAACAACACCGGAACCGTGACAGCAATATGAGCTGTCCTCTGCTATTGACAAATAAGAGACTGACTGGGATTGAAGTGCCTTGCTCATGGGTGCATTCACATGCTGTCAGAGGCATGGATTCAAACCAGCCATCTTGCAGTCACACAGCTGTATCTCTGTTGTAAACGCCAATACTTTCTGAGTCCAGAACAAATTGTGTCTGTGGCATCAAATGTTGAAATCTGTCAAGGCAGACACACACACACACACACACACACACACACACACACACACACACACACACACACACACACGTTGTTGTTGTTTTGGCATCATATTAGCATTGGGACCAGTATTGAAAAATACCAATCTATACTCAGCCCTACCAGGAACAGGAGGTGATTATAGAGCTGATCCTACAATAAGCCCATTAGGTCAATGCCTGCAGCTTCTTTTATAACCCAAACAACAACAAAGATTACACTCTTCACTGCTGGTTTTAAAGGTGTGCACAAACACATATACACAGAGAAAGAGAGACTCTGATCATCTCCCATTCACATGCATGCACATTATATACTGACTTTATTCTATTCATTGTGGGCTGTGACAGGAGTGAGAACGGAAAAAACACTGTGACAACAGCAGTTAAGGGCCAATAAACGCGGTAACCTTGATTTAATGCCACATCAAATGATCAGCAGCATCATTCGCATCATCACATGCACTGACACGGTGCGTAAAGGAATAAGACCGCGCAGCGTTCACCTAATTCAAGGTGTGCACGCCGCGTACACCGAGGATACTCAGCTTACCTAAATTATGGATGGAGTGAACCAGTGACCTGTTCCAGCGTCGCTCTCAGGCAACGTGTTGAACGCAGACAGCATGACCCGGTATACAGCACCACCGGTGGCTCACATGAAACTGAATAAAACGCTCCTGCAAACGCGCAATGTCTCGACGTGACACCTAAGTTACACAGTCCATCTCAGTACACAACAGTCCACAATCCCGTGTGATACTGTCCGTCCGGTAGTGCCTCTCTCATGGTACCTGTCTGGACTCCTTGATATGATTTCCCCTCAGCTGAGCCGCAGTAAACCGGTGAACACGGACAGTCTCCATGAATTTCCCCCATTCGTTAACGCCGATGCGGTCAAGGCGACATACGTGTTGGCACGCACCTGTTCTCCGTCTGAATATTATGACGGTAAGAGGCGACAGGCGAGATAACGTTAAGCACAATCTAACATCAGCTCAGACCGACCTGCCAGTGCCTCGATGCTCCTCTCTGATAGGCTGAAGGCGACGTCGCTCAACAAATCCTCATGAAAGTGGAGCATCATGTGCGCTTGGGATATGTAGGCGCGTGCACCATCAGCACAGTCATCAGTGCTGCGATGTTACTGTAACACATCTGAACTAATGTCTGTTTCATTTTATTTTGTGTATTAATTTTATTATTTTTAATTATTATTATTATTGTTTGCGCGCTTGTTTGTTTGTTTTTCGCGCATCAAAACTCCCTTCGAAGTGAATTTGCAATTTGTATTTCAGTTTCTTGCTTTCCGAAATGTGTACTTTTGCTTTGAGCTTTTCTGTTTTTAATTCTAGTAGATCAGATTCATTCAGGGATTTAAATGTATCTTAATGTTTTGCAGATATCTAATTTTCATTATAAGGCTGAAATCAACTATGATACAGTAATAGCGCCACATTCTGAGCCCTCTGTCATCTCAAGGAAAGCCTACATGACTAATGAGCTTCAAAAATGACAGTGTGAAGACTTACGATGGGGTTAGGCATCATGATGGGAAAACTAGAAACAGTTAAGTAATGTACAGCCAGACATTGGCTGAATAAACACACCTAAATATTCAGTACATACACTTTGATGTGTGTGTGTGTGTGTGTGTGTGTGTGTGTGTGTGTGTGTGTGTGTGTGTGTGTGTGTGTGTGTGTGTGTCTACGGACCAGTTAATTTAAATTGGGCAGATTGACACTGTTGTCTAGATCACAGCTATTTTAGGAGAGGCCTTAGGTGAGTCATGCTGAACAATGCTGCCATCTGCTGCTACCAGTGAGAGGGCTTACGCGCTGGCTTGGCCTCCGGGCATTGATGTGGATCAAGTCTAAGCCCTTCATTTAATTCCCATTCAGCAATTCATGATCTGATGTGCTGTGAACAGAGAGCAGTAACAGACTGTAAACTGCTTTTTTTACATGACGCTTTTATTGTTATTTCATTGAGCTTGACTGTAATGCAACAGCTGACAAATATTCTGTGGTAGGTGCGCTGTGAGATAAATCTGACTTCACTTCATAATTGTATGGATAACAAATACTGGGCTGCACCAAAATTCAAAACATCCACTAGATGTCAGTGCATGTCCTGGTTCCTTTTCGTTCCAGAGAGGGAGTAAGACTTTAAGTCCTGGCTTTGAGCAGCTGTTTGGAACGAAAAAACATCTGAGTGATGATCTTGCACTCGCACTTGTTTTTATATGTGGAGGACATAATGTTGGGGTCTTCTTATGACATGTTTACCACCAACATCTGAAGAATGAACTTCAACCTCTGCTTGTTGTTTAGTTTTTGTAATGTGCAGCACTTCCATGGGCCCTTTTTCACTGAGGACATTTTTCACACTTAACAGTAAGAAAATTACAGCCAAGGTTGAATTCTGCTCGCTGCTTCAGTTTCAGGGTCCTGTATTGTTCAAGATGACTCACTGTCACGACTTCCTGAAAAGAACTGAGCCGTCGTGAATGTGAAAGTAACACTTGGGCCTTTCCAAGAAGAGTTTATCGACTGATAAAATGTTCACAAAAGAAATAAAAACTCCCTTAAACATCACCAGTTTGCAACGGGCTGCATGAAATAAGTAGTCATTTTTGTTTCGAGAGATAAAAATGCAAAATGTTAAGGAAATGTTTACTGCTGACTGTACAGGCAACTGACTTTATAACTTACAGACAGGCTTACAGGTTAGGTAAGGTTAGATTAGGTATAGGGTTAGGAATAGGCAAATAGTGGTCAGGTTTGGGTTTTAGCATTAAAGTCAGGGTTAGGGTTAGGAGTTAGGGTTAGGGTTAGGGTAAGGCTCCAGGAAATGAATGTAAGTCTATGTAATGTCTCCACAAGTGATAAAAACACAACATCTGTGTGTGTGTGTGTGTGTGTGTGTGTGTGTGTGTGTGTGTGTGTGTGTGTGTGTGTGTGTGTGTGTGTGTGTGTGTGTGTGTGTGTGTGTGTGTGTCCAAAGAGCAAAGAGGTAACTAGCTACAAAGGCGATCAATAGATAGATTGAACCTGTTGAACGTTTAGGTTTTTCCGGTCAGTGCTGTCCACAGCACATACTAATTGCAATTAAAACAATTTACCCTTTTAAAAGCTTGCTAATTGATAATCAACCTGAAACCGCAAATACTTCAATTCCCAAAGATCAGACTAAATGCAGGATTCCTCTTGTTCCTCCCCCCCTTCTGTCAACACTGGTAAATCAATGTGCATGTACAGAGGTTATGCATTCACACAGCAGGCTGCATACACACTCTCATAAGACATACGCAGAACATGATGTACCATGTGCGTGCGTAATGATGCACATGGACCTTCATGGCGCGCGTGCAGTCCGGTCGTATGGTGGCGCTCTTGCCGCTTCATTCCGGCGCTCGGCGGTCGAACACAGGCAGGTAGCGTCTGGCTATTTAATCGCGGGTTGGTGGATTCATTCCGCTCTGAAACTGGCGACTGAACACATGAACCTCCAAACCTCCAGTAATGCGATGCCAAAGCAGCGTGTTAAACTCCAGAAGAGCGCGGTCTGATCTGACGGAACTTCTTCAATTCACCGTCTTCACTTTCCACTTGATGATAATCTCTGTGAGGGTCGAGCCAGCACCGCGCCTTTCCCCTCTCTGCCTCTCGCATCTCTCGCATTAAAAGTTTGATCTTTTTAATTTTTTTTTTTTTTTTTTTAAAGTGGAAATGAATAACACCGGTTTCAACCAAACGGAGGGCGGACTGCTCAACAAGACAGAGGAGTTCCTCTGCTGCAACTTTTCATCCGTGGTGACTGATAACGGCTTTGTGGCCGCCGCTCCGGATGAGAGGAGCCTCTTCATCATGAGGGTGGTCCAGATAGCCGTCATGTGCGTTTTGTCCCTCACGGTGGTGTTTGGCATATTTTTCTTGGGTTGCAACCTTCTCATAAAGTCAGAGGGGATGATTAACTTTTTAGTGACTGACAGGAGACCGTCCAAAGAAACGGAGGCAGTAATTGTGGGAGCCTACTGACTGACGAGGACCTTTATATTGTGATTTGAATCAGACGTGAAGTCTGCTGGAGGCAGATGGGGGACAATGCGATGACCAGCTGCCCCTGTCTTCACATTGGTATTTAGAAAAACCTCAGAAACCACCACCATGCTGGAGGTAACTAAGCTCTGCTGGTGACCGAGGCTTCACCTTATTTCTTGAGGCTTTTTAATGCCAAAAAAAGACTCATTCATCTCCAAGAGGTATAGAGCGTTTTAAGCCTCTTTGTTTATAAAGTATTCAGTCAAGCACTGTTGTAGTTGAAGCACCGTTTGTCAAGCAGCATCTTTTGTCACCTAAGTGGCAAAGTCTTCGTAGTTGCTGCTTAAAAATACCCTCTCATATTGCTAATGCGATGGAGAAGTTAATGTTTAACATGTACTGTATGTTGTATGTGTTTTTGCATACAATATGTAATATACTGATGAGTGTATTTCTCTGGATTTCCTGCTGATAACTGTATGAGTGTCTTCTGGGGCGGTGGAGAGAGCCCAACATGCTGTGTATCTTGTTAATTGGAATAAATTCATTCTGTAATTAAAGATTTCCTCTTAATTAAGGTCTATTTTTCTGCCATGAATATTTCCTCGCCACGCCCTGCGCCAGGGTAATTTAGATTTTAGAAACTAAAATGACATGCTTGGAAATTTCAAAAGAGATTTAATTCAGATCTTGGGTTTATTGTGGTAATTACAAAAACATGTTAACAAGAGAGAATGTGAGTTATTATTGCTTTGATTTATTTGAACTGACGTGAAGAAGTGTATTTTCTCTATATATATATGTGAAGAAGAAGAAATGGCTTCACACAGAAAGATTCTCCTCTCATTTTCTTTTTCCATTGGTCAAAATCTCAACATTATGTCAGTTCACTCGGCTGAAAATCATTCCTTTTAGCTGCTCGGAAAAGGTATTTATAGTGTCTGAGGGTGTTGTGTAAAAACTTAGATTTTCCGTCTGGGTCAGATTTTGATCCATGCAGCGTTTTACATCCTTCCTCCCTCCGTCAAAGCATCTGTTGTGCTCTGCTCCTGGCTAACCTGGATGCCAGCTCCCCAGGGTGAAACCAGCAGCTTCAGAAATGACTTGTCATGTCAGCCCAGGGAGGATGAAGCCACCTGGCAATATGCTGCTGTCTGATTGCCCACCTGTGCTCCAAATGCAGACTGTTTGAAGCTTTCCTTTCCTTAAATGTCCTTCACCTCTCCTTCCTCTTGCTCTCCTCATGTCCATCGACGAGGCCTTATTCTGTCTGATTATGGATGACTGCAGCTTGTCACGCTGGCCGCTGTCTTGGACCACATGCTTGGTGTCCTCATGTTGGATTTAGATGAAATCCATACAGTCATCACAAATATTGATAAAATGTTTAGTGAGCTTTAACTTAATGAGATACAGCGTGTGTGCAGCAGCTAAAATATGAGGAGGCAAAAATTGTAAATCCATCCATCACAAGCAAATTAAAAAATTAGTAATTCAACAGCTTTTTAGGGGAGTGCAAGACCTGTTGCATCCATTGGGGTCAAAAAAATTAAAACAAGCTCTCACAATGTAGTATATAGGGGATTAGAATAAATACTACCTTTGTGAGGTGTACAACATTCACTTGAGGCTGAACAGGTGGAGGCTTGATGCTGTAGTTCATAGATTGCAATATATTCTAAGATGTTTCCCCCTTTTTGTTTATGGTGGAATATATCAGGCACGTCTTGCAATGCAATGTCATTTAATGCAACACCATCAACATAAGCAGCTTCAAACACTTCCGCAGTTGAAGCAGCACCCCTCCACCAAAACTCCATAGTATAGCACAGATTTTATCACATGTCAGCTGTACTGGATCGTATTCTATTTTACAGATGTTTTTATTCTGTCCGCCTGATGGAAGTTCAGCTGAGGCATTGTATGCACTGTACATTTCTAAAATTCATTTCAACCCCTTTTTGTCTCGCCTCTTTCAAAGGCTACAGTTACACAGGACGTCTAAATCTAAACTAGTCTAGTCACAGGAGATTTAAAATTGCACCTGCAGCGATTCTTTGCAAATATACAAATCACACTGGCTACGTTTGCATGCATACATGAAGGTCACACGCTCTCCATAATCTATAAGATACATTTAGCTTGTGCATGATGAAGCATACTCATAAGTGTGTATCTGTTTGCCTCATTTTCACCTAATGCAGAATCCTGCACAGTTGGAATAACACATTAACACTGTAAGCAATTATCTACATTTACTAGTTTTGTAATGGAGACTGGTGGATTGAGATTAATGGACAACCATCTCTGGCTTTCCATTGTACAAAATGAAACCTCACTCCTGGAGAAAAAAATCATTAACTTGAGTACATGTTATGTTGCAGTGACTGTAGAAGAAAATTAACAATTTCAAGACAACACAAAAGGGAGAATTACTTTCTATATGTCACACCAAGTGTTTCTCTCCGCTTCGTGTGATTGTTTTCATTAGGGAGAGCTGGGAATAGCTCCCAGGGAAACGTTGTGGCAGTTTAATATCCAGCAGAGAACAATCTTCTGTCTGCAGCTGAACCACTGTTAGTGTATCCAGTTGTGTCTCCTACAACATTTATTCGGACGAGATTCTGATCGATTTGGAGAGGCTGTAAGAGGTAGATGTAAAGCTGGAGATTAAAGTTTAAAAATAAGGACTTTACTGCGCAGTCAGTTTGTTGACAGACGGTTGTTACTGCCAACTCAAAGATTTCACACACCTGTCACACACCAATCCTCAGAGAGATTTTGAAGATGGCAACAGCAAACAGTCATCCATACCCCTGGTAGTCCTGCTGCCAACAAACTGATAGTCCTCTGCAGGAGTTATGAGCAACTCCAAAAACCGGGGCATAAAAAAAAAAATACATTGTTCAATTCATAACTTTTGCTTGGTGTTACAGTATGTTCTCACATATCTTCCCAGAGGCAGGAAGTGTTGAGGGCCAAACAAGAAAAAACAAATGCTCACATTTTCATCATATACCTGCAGCACATCACCAATATAGCACAGCGTATTTTATCCCATGTCTACTGTATGTGTGCTGTGCTCAACTTTGACAGCATCTGCAGGGTGTTGATTGTGGGCTAAAAGAGGCATCGGGTCCTAGCTTGGTCTCATGTGATTGGCTGGCGAGGAGAGGTCCAGTCGATGAACTGGATGGTGACTCAAAGCTCCAAATAGAAGCAAGGCAGCCCCCCATCACCTCCCTTGTTTACTCCTATTCTCCCACAGCTCCTCATCCAGCCTTCCTCTGCTAAGGTCATAGGTTAAATCTGCTTCTTTGTGGTGAAAGATACACTGTTGTGGTGTGTTATCTATGCCATCAAATTGTGCTTGTTTATCTTCCACTGTATCTCTTTCCATGAAAATAATACTTGATGAACACCATATTGATTTTATACTGTGGTGCCTTCAAAGGCAGTTCTGGTTTGAGTTAGATCTTTGACACCAGTGGGAACTTCACTTTAGTAGGAGACTCAATAGATTATTTTAAAAAGAAGTGAACACAGGCTGTGTAATGCAGACGTTTCCATCAGCAGCAATGCCTACTCAGTCTGAACCAAGCTGTTGCCGACATCATGCGGCGTCTGGATTCTACGACACCCGCAGTAATTGTGGAAGTCAAGCTGTGACAAATCCATGCAGACTGTTTTTGAAGAATGAATCCATTACTTGACATCTCTGATTCCAGTTATGGGATGAGTCATGGCTCTGTTGTACCCCTGATTGTTTCACACTAAAACATCACAGGGATTTAACATCTGAACAATCCTGCCATTAGCACTTTACTGTAATCCTGTGTGTGTGTGTGTGTGTGTGTGTGTGTGTGTGTGTGTGTGTGTGTGTGTGTGTGTGTGTGTGTGTGTGTGTGTGCGCACGCGTGTGTTAGGGGGCATGCTGTGGGAACAAAAGTCTGTTGATATAGTCACATTATGGGGATGATTAGGAGAAAGCTGGTCGAGGTTGAGACTTTCAATAGATAGATAGATAGATAGATAGATAGATAGATAGATAGATAGATAGATAGATAGATAGATAGATAGATAGATAGATACTTTTTTCATCCCCAAGGGAAATTCACAAGTCTAGATATGAATAAGATCATTAGTTATTTTAAAGCCAATCAATATTTTTATATCAACGATGGGTCAAAGATGCCAAAAGTTGTATCTTGTGGTGAGGAAACCACGGTTTATCACCAACTTTTGCAGTCATCCTCAGATCCACAGAGCGTTTAAGCACCTTTCAGCTAATTGATTTCTTTTTACAGGCTGTAAATTTAATGTTGTGTTCAGCCAGAGCAGGCGGCTGTTCTCAGTGGTAAAGCTCTAATAAACTCCCTGTATACTGCCATCCCAACAGAGCAGAAACACAGTAGAAAGAAAAAGTTACAGTAGAGACTAGACAGTAGCGGCTGAAGGATAGCAGCCAGTTGCATAAGCTCTTCATAGGTTCACACTTAGTTCACACCTAGTTATGATGTAAGGGTTTACTAATGGAGATTTAGACAACAACAAATTAAAACACCTGCACCACACAAACTAGTTCTGGGATAGATGTTAGTTGTTGACACATGTAACTATTGCATCCTGAACCAAATGGAAAAACTAAGATTAGCATGTTAATATATGAGCCATTCAGAGTGTCGAGTCGAGATAATATGGAATATGGTCTACATGTCTGAGCCAAGACACACAAATTGTTATTCCAGTACATCACAGATGTCCAACCCAATTTAGTAAATCGCTAGTTTGAAACTAGCCAGTTGTTACTAAGAACCAGAGGACTATACACACAGATTTAGTAATGGTTTTACAGCCCAGGGAAGATGTTTCCCTCAGGAGTTGGCGGAGACCAAAATAGAGTTAAAAGAGAATATTGGACCTACTTTTGTTAGCTGGACAGAAACATGACCCTGAATAAATGTTGCTCCATGCTTTAGCTTGTTGTGCTGTTCTGCCAGTAAAGGGGAAAACATAACAGGTTAATCAGGGTTGGATACACATTTACGTTAAGACTTTGGGGAATTCGTGTAAGTAAAGTATGTGTGTGTGTGTATGTGTGTGTAAGCTTGTGTCCCTGTGGGGTCTTTAACCTGACTGCACGCCAACCCATGGGGACTTCCTGTCACCATGGGGACAAAATTGATGTCCCCACAGGTCCAGACTGCTTTTAGAGGGTTGAGACTTGGTGTTAGGGTTAGAATAAGATTAATGTTCAGGTTACAGTAAGGGGCTAGAGAATGTGTTATGTCAATGGTGTGTCCCCATGTTACCAGTTACACACGTGTGTGTGTGTGTGTGTGTGTGTGTGTGTGTGTGTGTGTGTGTGTGTGTGTGTGTGTGTGTGTGTGTGTGTGTGCGTGCGTGCGTGCATGCGTGCGTACGTACGTGTGTGTGTGTTCATAACATAGCACCAGTTCTAAATTAACTCTGTTTTTTGAGGTAATAACATTATTTTATTTCTCTGTCAAGAAACAAATGTACTTGTGTAATTAGAGAGAACGCCAGATTTTTCTAAACTAAACATTTTCCTGTTTGAATAATCTCTGGCTTTTCTTCTGAAGGGATGCAATGCAGGATCGTTATAGACGACCAGCAGGAACTCATTATTCACTGCAGTCATGCAAATGCGTAATGAGTGTTCATTGCTTTAAAAATAATAGCTGTGATGATGTGATATTGACCCTGAAATCCATTTCAATTCTTGCGTGAGCGTGTTTCAGGCTTTATTGACCTTCTAATCATGCAGCTCTCTGGCAGCTACATCAGCTTCAGCACAGCCTTGTCTCTGAAAGTGAACTATTACTTTGCTTTTAGAGGAAGGTTTCTTCATACACCATAACCACAAAGGTAATAACCTTTTCAAGAAAGCACTCAAAGTGCTGATGGAGTTTCAAGTGGGTTTTTTCTAAAATAAAATAAACTTTCAAGGGAGCTTTACGAGGACTTTGCCACCATACATACAGTTTCTTAGGATAGACACACTTTATAGTATTCACTTTAGTCAATATACAAGCTTCCTGGATCGTTTTTATCTCAGTAAAATCATAATCACCTGAACTATTCCCCAGCCAGAGCATTAGTTGACCCCATTCAGCATGTAATATACACTCACTAAGCATACTCTACCACTATTCGTCTTAATGCCCTGTAATGCCCCATTAACTGTCATTTTCTGGATCTACTTCGACTTCACAAATCACATTTTCTAATGCATAGCAGCCTGTTAGATTGGAGAAAGCCATTACTAATGTATGGCAGGTGTGATGAGCAAAGCTTCCTAATCATATAGCAAGATGTAAAATAGAAATATGCATTATTTAACTCTATCTGGCATTTACACCTTAGGTCATACATGTTTGAGTACTTCTGTCCTCACTTTTGTAGCATCTGCACGCCAAACTTAAGCTCACCCAAGCCTCTTCTCATGGTTGTACTGTATACAAGATGCTAGAGGGGCTAACTGTGCAACTACTCCTGTGCTGAATGGCCTGTCACAACAACAGATACTCAGGACAAATGCTGTAAAACATCTCTGATACTATATGTGTCTGTCTGGGTGTAACCTTGGGACATTTTCTCCTATTTTTATTTTAAATATATACTTCAACAGAGCACCAAAGACCCACTGGCGCTCCTTTTCCTTTTATAGTTTGCTGCACCACATTTTTCCCAACCTGTCACCATGACTCAAGTGTATTTGAACATGTATTTTTCATTAGACTATTGAAAAGGTCTTTCTTTGAGACGATTGTGCCCAGAGCTCTTTGTGTTGAGCACTGACAGGTGGTTTCAGGGGCCATGAAGAGACCTCAAGACCTCAGCTCTACACCTAGCTCACACTGGCATCATAGACACTGACTCATCCTCAGGTCCCAAGCCATTATCATCATCATCATCACCATCATCATCAGCACCGTCACTTAGTCTCCTAAGACCTGACTGACACAGAGAAGCAGTTTCTGACTCAAAAGGATCATGTCTGAAGCAGATATCTATTATTAATCATATTAAATATGATCTTCACAAACAGAAGACTTGAACATCTCATAAAGCACAAAATAAATTGTGAGGCCACAGAAAATTATAACGATTATGTGATTATGTTTTGTATGCAAGTCCTTTCCAGTACTCTTGGCTGAACAAAGATACACTGATGAGAAGCGTTCTCTTCAGACCTGACTGTAGAAATCAGCGGTGACAGTTTGGACCTGCCTGCCAAGTAGCAGTGTCCTGCATGCCTATGTGGCTCACTCCCATGCCCCAGCTGTCAGCTGCACTCAGTCACTGGACCAGTAATGAAGCACCTTTGGCGAAGCCACCCTACATACAGTATGTCCTCCCCTGATCATCCTCTGATCTCATCAACATTGTTTCTGTAAGTTACTCACAACAGAATTTATGCATAATGACATTGGTTTTTTTTACAATTCTGTTCCTGAAAGAATACAAATTTTCAAGTGCTGTTTTTGCTATGTTCTGTCATAATAGACCAGTCAACAACTGGTCATAAACACTACTTGATGTCATTGGCACTTCATTTTCATGGTTCAAGTCCCACCTCACACTTAAACAGTTAATTTCCATTAGCACCTTCAGGTCTCCCACACACCCCTTTTCCCATACTGTCCCCCTACAACTCAGTTCTTGGACCATTACTGTTCATCAGCTTTGTTCTCCCACTTGGACATAATTCGTCAACATAGCCTTAATTTTCACTGCTATGCTGATGACACACAACTCTACGCATACACGTAACCCTCAGACACTCTACCATAATCCAACCTGACAGACAGCTTACATGATATTAATGCTTGGATGACCTGCAATTACCCTAAACTTGATCAGGATAAATCTGATGCTATCCACACTGCCTCTCCAGCCACACTTCACAAAGTCTCCCATCTAAAAGTGTCCATCTCTGCTAAAGAATTATTTTGCAGAAACTCTGATTCGCATCTTTATTATATAGTGACTAAATTACTGAAATGCCCTTCTCCTTGATGTTCCCACTTGAGGGTTAAAGGAACTACAGTATGTCCAGAATTCAGCTGCATGGAGCTGTTGATAGGAGCACCATACTGTACAATTTCTCCAGTAAGGGATTTTCATACCATCGGGGTACATCAAGCCTGAAATATCACCTCAGCGCTAAAGCACTTAGCAGGTCTGTGCTAGCTCAGACCGAGCACAGCCCCTGATTCTACACTCAAACATGCTTGATGTAGACTGAGTAAATCTAGTTCTTGATAGACCTATTTTATATATAGGAAACCTGAACACAGGAACACTGAGTTCACCGACAACACTGTCGACTTGAAGTATGAACGGTATAGTCTGATTTGCCATCGAAGCCATGTCCCATGTTCCAGATCCAATGCTTTACCTTGGGAATTCATGCCTAATGGTGCACCTCCTGGTTCTGTCACAGCGCATGAAAGTAAGGCCGAGTGCTGTATGATAAAACCTCTACAGGGTCATGACTTATTGAGCTTCCTTGAATTGCGTCTCACGGTGCTGCAACTCTTCCTCCCCCAGGCGTAGTGCCATTATCGCCCTGTTCTGTCTGCAAGAGTGTTTCAGTCACATCGCTGACTTCCTCCATATAAACAATGCTACAGTTTAGCTCCAGAGAAAACAAGTAGTAACGATAATAATGATGATGATAACAACAACAACACCAATAAGAAGAACAGCAAAAACAATAAAGTTGATTCGCTCCACTTCCCCTAGTAGGTAAGTCCATGATTAAAACTAAAACAAGCTGTCAGTACTTCCTTAATGACAAGTCTGCCTTTGTGACAGAGAACAATTACTCTCATGTACATTGTATGACTTTCTGATTAAAAGTATCATATTTTATAAGAGACAGATTCTTTGAAGGGGAGACTTGGTGAGCAAAGATAAGAGGCTGCATTGACAGTACAGATCTATCATAAAGCAGAAGAGATTCAGGTCGACACAGAGAGAAAAAGCCAAGATTTGAAGGAGAGGGGAGTTAAAGCAAATGAGTCAGAAAAGGAGAGAACTTGTGAAAATGCTATTCTGTGCAAATGATGGTATCTGAGCACAGAAGAAGAGCGTCAATCACTCAGTGTCAGAATCATCCACTTCACTTCACATGTGCCGTGTGACTTCACAGCCGCTGAATGGGATGACATTCGAAAATGTACTAATATAGCTCAGCTAGTCCCAGTCACTGTACAGTCAATGTATATGCAGCAGCCAAGGAACCAAACTCTTTCTTATAGAAGGTCTTCCCATACAAGCTAAATCTGTTGATGTGTTATTTCACAAATCTATGAGCCAAAATAACAGCAAATAGCACCCAGATAGCATCTCCCTTTCAGGGTTCTTTTGTTCACTTCTTGCAGATCTCCCTCTCTTCATCACAGTGTTACCTCTACCATGTGGTGTGTGTGACACCTTTCTCTCCCCTGCTTATAAGCTATGAGGGCCAGCATTACAGGTGCAGCTGCGTCTACAGAGTGTTGCAGCAGTGTGTGTGAAATGACATCCTGGCCTAGCGGAGCCACACCTTACAGCACAACAGCTGTCACAAAGGATCAGCATCCAGCCCACCACACTCCAGGAGCCGCTTTTTCAAAGACCTCTGCTGTTCTGTTGTCCCCACTGCTTATTCTTACAAATGAAAGGTCAGGCACATCACATGACCAATAAACTCCCGCCTGTTTGAGTGTGCCAGTTTGCATCAGCTCAGGTTTCCAAACAGTCTTACAAAGCAGGTTATTCAAGGTATAATTTTCTATTAAAAATGGGTTATTATCCCGAGCTTCAACCCCACCAAACACCTTTTTGCAATGATGCCAGAAATGACACCAGCACGCCTTGAACATCTTCAGAATTCTAGCTCGACATTTTAATCACAATCACAAATATGTAATTTAGCCTTTAAGTAGCTCTTATTAGATGTCATAGCTGCAAACCACATCTCCTCTAAAGCACCAGTCATCCAATCAAGCATTTCAGATATGATTAGCCTATTCATGACTATCCTATGTGACCTCATTCCATTTACACTGGGTCTGAGCTGTAGAACCACCTATTTGAAAAACAAAGCCGGGCTGTAATATTGTGGCTCATCTACACAGCTGCTCCAGTCACCACATAAAAGCTTGGCTCTCGGAGCTTTGCACCTGCCTTGTGTTAGAGATGCTTTGATCTATTTCTCTGCTTGTTTTCCCCTCTTTGTAACCATTAAACAGCTCCCAGGTCCTCTTTGAGAGGAAATTGATTTGTGATTAAAAAAGGGAAGAGGAGGAGAGGCGTCTATGTGTCCAAACAGACTCCCAGTTACGTGGGTGAGAGAGTAGCTGTGGTTGTGCCAGGGCGGATGGACGAGGTCAACATTTAAGACAGCTCTGAAGATGCACTTTACATTTAAAAGTGTCCACGGTAGCATTTTCAGATTGTTTTTGTAAAAATCTACATTTACATTGAAGCAACAGGTTGACGGAGAAATAATATCTTCTTCCTCCTTCTGGTTGGCAAATTTTGTTGTTCTCATTCACAGATTTTTCTGTTTCTCCTTGCGCACTGCTTTATTGAGAAGGCCATTGCTGAACCAAAGATACGGTGGCCTTGAGAGCTCAATGTTCAAGCAGCACAGACGCTAAATAGAAACTGTGTCCAGGGGACACTAAAAAGTGATGGACATGGCCGGACACAGCTTGGACATCCTGGTGTCCCACTCACAAACCACAACAACGAGCGTGTCCTTACCGTGTGCTTGTGTTTTATCTATTTGCATGTGTTTTCTTAAGTTGCAGTGGGACAAAGTCACATACAGGCCGTCTTTCTTCTTTGTTGTACTAAGAAGAGATCCATGGTCAGAGAGGGCAAGGCAGCTTATCAAGTCAATGGTTGCACGCAAATGTCTGCAGGCTCAGGCGCAGCACCAACTGAGGCAAAGAAGTCGTGCTCCCATTTCTTTGAATGTTTCAACATGAGCAAAATTTTGTCAATGTATTTGATGAAGAGAAACTGAAGGGGGCTGTCAGAGGCTGAGCTGACCATGAACACATAAACACACACACACAGCACTCAAACACACACTCTGTTTGTACATCGCTAGCTAGCTCACAGCTAACATCTGTACAGTCGGTTGGTTGTTTAGGGCCAATAAACACAGACTGGACAAACGCTCCAGCAGTCAAATCTCACACAAATAAAGCCAGGCAAACATTTTTCTTTCAGCTTTCTGTGTGAAAACACGTGTGGACGTGCATGCGTGTGTGCGTGTGTGCGTGTGTGCGTGCGTGTGTTGTCGAGCAGAGAACACATAAAAGAGAAAGTTGCCTTCTAACTTTACTGCCTGCACTGTCCCTAACAACATCTGGGCAGGTATATGTCATGTTTTTCCAAAAGCTTAATTTTCCCCTTCCACAGTTAAATCCTGATGGCCATTCTTTAAAAAGCTCCATTATTGTATGAGAAGAAAAGCCATCTTAGTGTGCACGGGCTAAAATGAACTTGGATGCATTTTAAAAATTTAGATGGTTTAGCTCATCCAGGATTGGCAAAAACTAGGCGGGTGTATGATTGTGAGGAAGCTTTAGTGTGGACAGATGTCCTCTTAAAGTGTGGAAATAAGGGTTTTTTGTGTACTAACAGCCTGCCACAGCACTGCTGCTGTGAGAGAGGTGCCAGAGAGTCATGGCTGTCATTAATCTGAGCCTTGCAGTCACAACCGATCTCAGCAGCTGCACCTGGCATGCACCATTTTAGTCTGACTCCGTGACTCTGACTCTGACCTCCTCCTCTCCACCACTTGCAGAGCTGATCACATCCCTTGACAACGCCTCGGGGTTTCACCTGACCGATGGTGCCTTTCACTACACCTCTCATCACACATTTACCTGTCAATGAGACCTGCTCTGGCGCCTGACACGGAGCATCTGTACTCTCTGTGTCCTTTTCAAACCTATTAAAGTCACTCTGCTGAAGTACTATTGGCTTTTTGACAATGTGGCCAGAAAAAACCTGCAAGAAACCAGATTTTCTTACCACATTATTATTGTTGTTTTCTTAAATGATGTGTTTTTAGAAGTTCAGAAATTCTAAATGGGCAGTGAACCTACCTACCTTACAGAGAAGATTGACACCACTCTCATGTCTGAACAGTAAATATGACTGCAGGCAGCAGAACCAGGCTATCTGTCTCCCCATGTTTCCAGTCTTTTTGCTAAGCTGAGCTGACCAGCTGCTGGTTGTAGCTGCATATTTATCATATGCTCATGAGTGTGGAGCCTCTGCAAGGATGCAAAGTCAGAAGAACTAAATATAAAGACATTGAATAGTTGTACAAAATAATTGCTCTTGGCAAACATTTGTCAGTGCACCATGTGCATGAAATAGTGTTTCTTTAATAACAACTGTCTGCACATGACAACCATGAGCATAATGGCTCCTCGCTGCTACTTTTCACACCAAACAGCACTTCAATGCTGTACTAAAAAAAATGCATTCTGAGTCAAAATAAGTCTCTAACACTTATTCCTGTAAACAACAAATCAGAGTTTAAAACTCTAGCAACTGCCTGGTTTCTGGACTCAAACTTTAGTTCACATACAGGCCAAACCAGTGTTCCCTGCTGCTGCTACTGCTGCTGCCACCCGTCACGTTCATCCCATTCATTTCAATTCATGAGACAAAATTAAAATCAATGTGTATGAATCCATGAGATTTTCCACTGCTGCTTGTCACGTGTTTTGCTCAACTGAGAGCAGATACGAACACTGCTGTTTCACCAGATGACTTTCCAGGGCAGATTGATAGCAGCACAAAAGAGTCACTGACAAACACAGTAGCCAGCACAGCGAGCTAGCCAGGCTGGACTTGTTCAACATAAAGTCCCTCAGCTGACAGGCAGTAAAGGCAGAACAGGTCCCTATTGGAGCAACCCCACAGCGGACAGAGGGAAAGCAGCACTCTGCTGCCCCCCACTTTCATCACGCAATGCACATCAGAGCAAAGCCTCTGAGGGGGGCCTTTCCGTCATATGTCAGACACGGGTGTTACTTTGTCTGGGAATATTGTTGCCGAGCCAAATTGGTTTCCAAAGGTTTTCTCTAAAAATAGCTCAGTCGGTGTGGTGCCATGCCACGCTGGGTTATTTTTACACAGCAGATGTGATGCACAGGGAGCGCTGTGGCACAAAATGGATGAAACTGACATGAAATGGGCTGATAATGTTGCCACCTCCTTTAATCTTTTCTAACCTAAGACGATGTCAGTGCACAGCAGCAGCTGTGGGGAAAGGACTAGAAAGCATTGCACTTTTCTTCTCAAGCATGTCACTGTATATGCGTTTTTAGGATTAATACCCTCTGACAGCTAAGTGACAGCAGTCACCCCTGAAGCCCTGAAGCAATGGGCATATAGAGGTTAGTGAACTCCAAGCTCTCTCAATACAAGCGGCACACACATACATCGCATGAGGACATGCAAACATACACACGCGTGCAAATAAACTGTCTGAGAAGGTGTGGCTCAGACATATCCCTGAGGCGGTATGACAAGCGACTTCCATTACTGACTGTTTCTGCTGGTCAGTAAGCCCTGAAAACTACAGGTGACATTTAGGAAATTGTTCATTTCATGACGAAAATGTAATAACAGAACATGTCAGCTGCTGGGTTTTTGAGGTGGACGGGACTGAAATGGAGCTTATTTAAGCAGAAGAACACGAGAACCTGCGTCTTTCTCTGTCTAGTATTTCCTGTGGTTTTCAATGGTCTTCAATCCTCTCCTCTTTACCTTTTTCCATCTCAGTGTGTGTCACTCTCTCCGGGGTCCACAGTGTCCCTCTGCTTGCTTTCAGCCTGCGATTTTAGTGACAGCAAAGTCAAAACACATCAGCTGTATCCAGAGCAGAGCAGGTTTCAGTGCCACCAGGCTCTACCACCTGGCTCTGTGAATGCAAATGGAAAATCTCTCACAGGGGAAACACACACCCTCATCTTTCCCTAAAACCATGACATTAAAACTGCTCACACACCCAACAAAATAAATGCATTGTTTTTGTAATCAGTGTCTGACAGACTGCTCTATGCTAAAAGGAACATAAATTGAACTCTAATAATACCCATAAATGTGATAATGTGTTTACTGAGGAATGATGGGTCTGTAGATAGCAATGTACATAGCAACAAGACTCCTGGAGACAAGAACAGGGACAGATGTAAAAGGTAGTGGACCGGCCATAGCAAACAGGTATAGTGATAACTTTGCCACTAACGAGCAGCACATTTTTCTTTCTTTCTCATTAGAGAACAATGCCACCCTGCTGAGTTTTGCACAAATTTGGCAGCCAAGACTGTGTCTGCAATCAATAATTCTCATTGTGGGTGAGCAGAAATGCTCAGCTCAGGCATCTGGTCGGAAATGAGACAAGTGGCATTGAGTGTCTCAGTACCAGTTAGCCTCATAATCCCCACTTGATTTTGTGGCATCCAATTTCAGAGGCTCTTCTCAAAATACTCCTTTGTGGATACTGCCCTCATGGAGATCTATAAGAAGAGAAAGATGACAACTGCAGCTTTAAAACATGCAAATGACATCATTAGGGTGAATATAGAAACTGCCAATTGCATTTTGGTCTATAATAAGCACAAGAGTGTCGCTGTAAAACCAAATCTTTAGTACAGGTGCAGTGCTGGGGGGTGCACACCTTACCTGTGCTAGAATAAGGTTAAATAAGTCCCATCAATAAAAGCTTACATCAAGATAAGTCACACCTTGATTGATTCACTATCTCCATTTTTTACATCTGCAAAAATAAATGATCTTTCCTGTTTTGTTTCAGTCTCTGTGCTCTCAACAACCCTGTGATACGGCGATAAAATGTCAGTGTTGTGTTGACAGGTTGTTCCGCTGCCTGAAAATGGCCAAAAGGAAAAAGATTTAAAATGCACAACACAGACATTAACAAAATAAAATGTTTTAAACTAATAAAATGTTACTGTTAAAAGAGAGAAAGACAAAATGATCAAATGTACCAGTCATGGATTTCAGCTTTGCACAGGCTAGATCATTTTTCTAATCTTGAACTTACTATTGTGTGTGCAGCCCCTGTTAAATGCTCTGTCCGTTACTCACTTTGACAGCATTATTTTCCTGATCTGTCTAAGATTCGATTATCAGACCAAAGAACATCTCTGTCCATGTATTTTCTGTACAAAGACTGTACAGATGGACATGCTCCCATTTCTTAACAGATAGCTGTGAGCAGCATACAGTACTGTGCTTTCCTGGAAGGATGTCGCGGGGTGACATGCTGCATGGGGTTGACAACTGTCACATGATATTAGCCTTTGAACGCAGGCTTTGATCACTGGCAGGTCGGACAGATTTGACAGAAGGCAACTGACACTTTGAGATTCATATTTGAGTAGCCAGGACACCAGGCTGGAATCTGAGAGCTGCTTGATAAATATTCAGCTGTGGCCTGTATCGCTCTTAAACCTTGTTTTTGTCTGGTCAAAGCATCACACACAGAGACAACAAATTGCTGTTCAAAGGATTGTTCTTTCCTTTTCACTCCTTTATAACTGAATTAATGTCTCCAGCTCCTGACCTTTACTCCTATGTTCAGGTCTAGAGATAATAGGCACCACATCCTTCAAAGATTCTTATAATGGAAATGAGCATGTTAGTGGGCTTGTGGTGGGCTTGCAGATTTAATAAGCACCTCTAACAAGGAGCAGCTGCCACTCCAACATTAACACCACAATCACTGGTATCGTATTGAAATTTCAGAGAGTACTTTAATAGATTGATGTGACATGATCACATTCCAGTTTCTGTTGAGGTAGTTAATGGTGATTACCTTGAACGCAACAGCCTAAGAAATGTGTGCTGTGTAGACGTCATTTTATACGAGAGAAAGTGAGTGTGACTGTCTGCAATAACACTTTCTCACTGATAACATAGAGAATGTATAGGAGGCATAGGAGAACTGCAGTGTGTAAACCCATCACAACCACATTTAAGAGTTTAGTAGTGTAAAAAAAATCATAGGAGCAAGGTTATACAGAAATATCTGTAGTTAAATGAGTCATTCATCACCATATTTTCATCCTGATTTTTAGTTTATTAGTTCACTTTTGGGGCTGCACGGTGGCGCAGCAGGTAGTGTGCGTGCCTCACAGCAAGAAGGTTGCAGGTTCAATTCCCGGGTCAGGCCTTTCTGTGTGAAGTTTGCATGTTCTTCCCATGCATGTGTGGGTTCTCTCTGGGCACTCTGGCTTCCTCCCACAGACCAAAAACATGCTCATTAGGTTGATTGGTGACTCTAAATTGCCCCTAGGTGTGAGTGTGAATGGTGTTTGTATGTGCCCTGCGATCGGCTGGCGACCGGTCCAGGGTGTACCCCGCCTCGAGATAAGCTCCGGCCCCCCCGCGACCCCGAAAGGGATAAGCGGCATAGAAAATGGATGGATGGATGGATGGATGGATGGATGGATGGATGGATGGATGGATGGATAGTTGACTTTTCTCACTCTTTATACATTATTTGACACAGTGCAAGACTTCTATAGAAGTCTGCTGGACTACCCTGCACACTGAAAAGTGATGCCAAGGGATCCGGACAACAACTCAGTCTGCCTTTCACACTGGTGAGAACATTCAATTCAATATACCTTTATTTGTCCCGCAAGGGGAAATTCCAATTTACAGTAGCACCAGTAAAAGATAGAGTAAGGTAAAAAACAGCAAGTATATACAAAAGAGTGTAATAAAAATAGCATTATAAAAAATAAGCATTATATAAAAATAAGTGTTATCCAGTTATAAATTGTATTTGCAGACTGTTATGTACAGGATGAATTGCACAGATTATTGCACAGGTAATTTACAGATGACAGATAAATTATCAAAAGATTACTTTCAGCAGTTCTTACAACGTTCCTCATAGTCTAATCCCCCTTTTGCTCCTTTGACTAATTGTGCAGAAAACAGTGGAATCTGCGGAAAACACTGTGGAGCACAATGAAGAATAGAAAAACATCATTAACAATGCAGGAACAGACAAAAAGGAGACTTATGTCCATAGGCTGGTTGCCCCAGTTGCCTGCCCAACCAGAAGTCGATGATGATGAGACCAGAAACGAGTCTTGGTGGATGAGAGCTGGTGTGGCAGTATGACATGGGGACACCCTCTGAGGTGCAGGGCTCTCAGCATGCAGCCCCATTGCCTGACATCCGACCAAATTTTGTTTTTATGTCAGATATCCTGCTGACTAACACCCAAACAAACACACTGGGCTCTAAACAAAACCTCCTGTGGAGTTGCATGCAGACATGTTGCAAATTTAAGTTTTTGCTGCAAGGCTAAATTAATGAAGTATCACATAATTTCTGTCAGACCACTTGAATTTTTGTACACCATCAGAATAAGAACAGTGCTATAATTACTAATCATGTTCAAACAAGGCACCAATCACAGATGAAGTCAATGAGGCAGAGCTATTTTCGAAGTTCTCACTGATTTTGCAGCTGCTGCTAGTTATGCTTCGCTCTGTCTTATACGTACCTGTTTCACACAACTGTTACTGTGCTGATGGATTTCTCCCGCAATAGTTTCTTCTTGCCATACTAACTGAAGGCATCTGATGCTTTGTGCATGTGTCTGCTATCTCACCCATATGCGTCAGCTGGGTTTAGCTCTGTGTAACACACAAAGGTGTCCTGCACACTCCCAAATAAGTCTTCCACGTCTGCTAGTTCTAATGGGTAATTTCCTCCATCAACTGTGGACCCTCTAATCCTGTTAGGTGCAACAGAGAGTGGTTTCCTGAAGTTAAAGCTCCTTATTTTAATTTGAAAGATGGCAGGTGTGGATAGATTGCCTGCAGCAGTTGTATTGTCTTGTTCATCTATAAGTTATCTTTACAACCACAGCATTTTGTTCCGGTATGTGTGAAAATTTTCTTTATCTGACTGCACTTATGTTTCTCTATTTGTTTTATCTGTCATTGCAACCTAGTTCGTATAATATCAAAAACATATCCAATGGTAGTCTCTGCAGTTTTGGATGATGATGAGAGTTTGCAAATATTATGTTTTTCATGCTCAACACCTTAGTTTAGCATGCTAGTACAACTGAGGGTGATGGGAATGAGATTAGTTATACAGATATTTGGTTATAAACCAAAGTTCTGGACAGAGATCACTTCAGTCTATCCAACAGTTGTTGAGACATTTCACTCAAAATCTTATATGTGAACTTCGAGCAACACGTGCCATCCAATTTGTGAGTGAAACAAAGTCTTCAGTCTAAGTAAATGAGCAGTAGGGGAAATGGTACCATACACTCATTTACATGCAGTGCACTAAAGTGGCAGTTTCATTTCAAAGAATTTCTAAAATATCCCCCAAATCTTGTGGTGCATTTCCACCTTACTTCACATCAGCGATCACAAACTTTTAATCATCATAGATGTGCTTCAGAGACCATTCAAAAGAGGCCTAGAGGTTTATCAATTTCTCTCCACTGGATATCCCATTTAAAAAAGATGAAATACCAAAAGTTAGTGCCTCAAATACCTCTTGACCCACTGAAGTGGAAGTGGTATCGCTCAAGGCAAGACAGTGAAAAACAACTCAGCAATGCTCTTTTAATTAAATGCCTGTCTCAACTCTGACAGGACAGACCTGTGATATCAGAGCGTCTGAGAAACAGCACAAAAGGACTGCTCCATGTGTGAAGTCAATAGGATTGCACCAGCCAGCGGAGAGATGGCCTCAGCCCAACTGTTTCCTGGAGATAAGGGGGAAGAGAGCATTTGGGATGGAGCAAATTAAATAAGTCAGGCAAACAGAGAATGACAGTTTAACATGATATCTAATTAACAATCAGGGATCGCCAGATGCAGACACATTCAGAAGTGTCCAATTTGGCTGAAATGTTGCACGGAGGAATTTTTAAATTCCCCACATTGTTCTGACAACATGAGTGTATTTGTATTTGTCCTTTCCAAAAATGAGTCAAAGGTACATATCATCAATGCACAAACAGCAAAGAGCACGTATTATAAACACTTACATTATCAATAACTCACTATCATCAACAAATCTATCTCACACATTAATTACGTCACATTCATTAAAACTAATAATGAATTTTTCAACTAATTTTTTCAACTAATAGTGTTATTTTAACATGAAAATGTTGGACCCCTCCTCATTATTCATTAACTTTTGATCACATAACAACAATGACCTTTCACTATGTGGTGAGAAATTGCTTTGTGGATTGGAGAAATTCTGAAAACAAGCAGAGAGAGAGCTCAGACAGCAACATGACACTGCTTCATCACATTCCAGTGGCGGCTCAAGGCATCACTATAATGAAATATCAAATGTGTCAGTGAGTTAAAGTGGTGAGGGATTTTTAAATGGAGCCGACCCACCTGAGCTTCAGACATTAGGTCATTATTTTTGTCTGGGCTCACAGTTTCCATCAGGTTTTTGCCACTTGGTTCATGTGCAGCAAACTCTGCATACTCATTACCGACTGGGAGCAGGTGCTTTCAGCTAACTGAATATCATAATGCTGTGTCAGTCACCACATCTGGGAGGACAACGGGTCTCTCTGACTCTTTGAGGGTCTCATGGGCCCCAGGGAGGCTTTGAAAATGGAATAGTCAGAAAATAGAGCAATGAGGGGAAAAAAAAAAACTTCCTATAAATAAATTCAAAGGTATAATTGTATAGAAAGCATAAAATGGACCAAAAATAAAATATTACGTTTACTTTTCACATAAGTGAAACGTGACATGGGAAATTAATTCCAAGTCCGCTGGTATAACTGCAATAGATATGTGACATTTAAATTAAAATAACCTGTTGACTTTCCTTTTTAATTATGTACTCAAGATAGGAAAATCACAAAATGACACCTCCAATGCAAAAATGAAGTTTCAAGTTTTAAGTTGTTGGACAAAGACAAGTCTTAACTTCTGACATATCTTCACGGCAGTTTTTAGTCTGGATCAGCATGATAGACCGACCACATGTAAAACCTTTTCATCCCTGGTTTCACGCCGTGCTGTGGCAAAAACAGACTTTGATTACTACTGACTTACTAAAATAGAGACTTACATCACATGATGACACCTTGGCCAGCTCCATTCAGTGATGAATACTGTCAAATGTGGTTTAAAGCACCAAAAAATAAATGGAACTTTGAAGTGAAATTCACACATATTAATACTGGTCAAAAGTTACAGTCCATGCTCAAAACCACGACATCTTTTTACTAATATAATTATGTCCTGCAGTTTTTGGAGCCTCATCTGCTGCTGGCACATTAAGATGAGACAATTTACAAAAAAAAAAAAAAAAAGCAGCTTATAAAATCTGTGGACAATACACATATGCAAAGAATGAATCCAGTAAACTTCTCACAACAAAACTTCAAAACAAAATGTTCTGTTCTCCAGTGGCCCGAGTGGTCAATCTTGCATGTCTAATTGGTATTGCCAGATGTTTAGAAGCATTCCACTGTGTTACAGAATTAGTCTTCTTGCATAACAGATGTCAAACGGTTCCTCTGGATGAGCATTTTTGGGGTATTTATTTCCAGTTTGTCAAGTACTGTGGAACTCAACAAGGTGTGGTGAACCTGCCATCACTGCCCCATTTTACAGTACACTTCCCACAGCGGCTCCCTCTGGGATCTGTGTCTCATTCCACACCTGATGTTGGCTCCCCACCTGATCTCAACAGTCTTTCAAAACAACTACGCTCAGTTTCACAAACAGATGCCACATCAGGCCTACAGATAGTCCTGATTGTGAGCCTATCTCTTCTGATTTGTTGCTATGAGCCAAGACGACACATGCATTCACACTCATGAAGTTTAGTGAGCATCATTATCTCCATTGAGTCACTCTGTCTGATTGACGGGCAGGGTATTACATACAGACAAATGAGCACTGTAATAGCTAATTGACCGCTCATTCATGTACTGAACACAATGTTCTGTGAAGAGGGGAGGAACTATATAACAGCAATTACATTCAGCAGTGGAACTCAATGTGCTTATCGATCCTGCGTATTTTTCTCTTCCTTCGGGAAAGAAAGTCCTATGCTGTTCCTGGGAGATAGGACTAATATCAGATGGGTTTAAATGGGCTTCTCTCTTGAAAGCAGACTATATTTCAAAGTAATCTTGCAAAAGCAGTGTGGTTAGTGTGGTTAAAAGCCATAGCTGATCCAGAGATTACACCATAACCCACTTGCTCTTCGTCAAGATAAGCCGCAAAAATCCTGTGGCTAAAATATTTATCCTATGACTATTAGTATATGTGATTCTGCACTCACTTGGTGGAGAGCTCATGTTTTAATTAAACCTGTGATGTTTAGTACAAAGCTCTCATATGCAGCTGCATAATGCATACATGTAAGTGTCTCCAATACAAAATAAAGAGCAGCTGAACTGATTTAAAATGCTGCACAGAAGGAATAAGAATGAGCTTTACACTGTACTTGATTATGTTATTATTGCCAATTATGTTGTAGGGTACACAAGCAAGCAAAGATGCAACTACATGTATAATATTCATGGCAAGATACACTGGAAGAAGCACCACAATCTGGCCTGACATGAAATTCATATGAAAATTACCTGCAGGAAATTTTCATGAAACTTCTAAAATAGCTCAAAGAATAGCAGTCATATTACATTCAGACATAACGGCTCTTGTTCCATGCAATCCCTGTTATTTTCCAGCAAACATGCATCCCTCCAGCAGCACAATCATAAAAACACATTGCAGCAACAGGATACTCTTTAGGAAATTTGAAACGAAGGACATGGAGCATAAAGGCCAATTTCGTGGGCTGCTATTACACATAAATCCCCTGGCATCCTCTTTGTGCTCCCACTGCTCTCCCCTTTTTCTCCAGCCATTTCCTCTCATTATAAACCACAGACACAGCAGCCAGCGAGTGCCCACAGCTGGGCATCAGTCCTCAAATGAAAACCACTCAGCACCTTCTTTCGTACCTTTGACGCATCAAAGATAAACTGTATTTCCTGCTGCATTCCAAAATGCAGCCAGCCAGAAATATTGCATGGAGCCTACTGAATGACTGGATGAGGACTAAATCCATGACATTTCAGTAACTAAAGCAACTGAAATAATTTTGATCAGGTTGTGAATTCATTATTACACGTCAGTCATGTAAATTAAACCAATGCTTTCGCTAACACGTAGAGATGGTGGAGAGGTTAAATCTGCCACATAAAGAGCCATGTGTGTCACTGTGTGTCACTGCTGTGTGTCACTGCAGAGCAAAATTGTGTCGGAAATGTCTTATAACTTCTGGCCTCACCTTACAGAGATAGTTTGACATTTTGGGAAACACACTTGTTAATTTTCTTGCCGAGCGTTAAAGGACCAATGTGTATGATCCAGGGGGATCAACTGACAGAATGATGCAAAAATAGAATATGATATTCATGTGGAGAATCACCTGAAAATAAGAATTTTCATTACCTTGCAATAAGATCTTTATTTCTGCAGAGGGAGCGGGTCCTCTCATTTTAATATGGGGGTCTATGGGGAATTGACTGGCTTTTTGAGCCAGTCTCAAGTGGCCATTTGAGGAATTGCAGTTTTTGACACTTCTGTGCTAGCTTAATTTTTCAGCTCTGAAGGTTGGCGGTTGGTACTGTTCCGAGAGTGGTATCAATCTTCTCTTAGGACTCGACAAGGAAGCAAATTTACATAAATGTATTTAGGAAAATGTTAAGCTATACCTTCAAAGAGTGAGCTCTTTAACCTTTGAGCAGACCCAAGCTAGCTGTTCTCCCACTGCTCCCAGTTTTTTATGCTGAGATAACTGGCTGCGAGCAGTGGCTTCATATTTACCACACAGACATGAGGGTGTTAGAGATATTCTTATAATTCTTGGTAAGAAAGTGAATAATCACATTTCCTACTATGATGAGTTTAACAGGAGTATGCATTATTTTTATTTCTATATTTATTAATGCTGGGCGGCAAATGACATCTGTCAGGCAGGGATAGTGAGCAAGTGTGTGTGAGTGTGTGTGACACTCTGGGACACACTGTCTTTATGTCCATCTCAACCAATCCATTTTCAGATGACAGTGCGTCTCAAAGTGCTCACACGTCCTCGTAGGCCAGTGAAGAACACATTCAGCAGCAGCTCACAAGTGCTGAGCACGAAGTCAGGTTTGTCAGACAGAAGACATTCATACCTCACATCGTCTGAGCCCGGGTATCTTCCTGAGTGTCATGTTGCTGAGAAGACAAATCTTTTTAGATATTTTCTATTTAAAGCAGAAAAAGAGTACGAATGAAGCCAAATACAGCCTGACATTTACTCTGACATTCAGCAGGCATGTCTCATTCTCCATTGTGCTTTAACATCATGGGGTTTCTACGGTGGTATATGGTTTGTGTGTGTGTGTGTGTGTGTGTGTGTGTGTGTGTGTGTGTGTGTGTGTGTGTGTGTGTGTGTGTGTGTGTGTGTGTGTGTGTGTACGTGCGTGCGTGCGTGTGTGTGTGCGCGCGCACGCATGTGTGGCATGGCTATGGGGAAGTACAGTAGACCCTTTGGTGTAAATGATGGAATATCCATGAAATCAGCAACTATTTCAGAACAAGAGACCGTGAATAGCTGGTACTCAGAAATCAACAGCTTTGTGTGTTCTTGCATGATAATTGCAACCCAGAGAGGAAACTTGCCAAAAATAGTTTCTCGACTCCTGTTCTAAATTTGCTCTGCAGAGCTCGGTGTAGCTGAGGTTCGCAATCGTGATCCCGGGGTTTGATACAAGCGGTGGCATGTAAACTTGCACATGGACCAGGCTGCATGTAGCATGAAGTAAATGGATAATGTTTGATTTTTTTGGCTCAGAGGTCATGCTTTAACTGATCGTGCGGCACAGTTGTCAATAATCAGCCAGAGGATAAATATGCTTTTACACAAAACACGTTCTTCTCAAGCAACAACTACAGCAAAAAACTTAAAGAGGTATGATTGTGGAGTTAGCCCCTGCTTTTAAAAAGGATGATACTTATCCAATAGCCAGGAAAAATCACTCCCTGAGGGCAGATTACCATATGCTACAGCAATACAAACATATACCACACTATGTCTATATGTGCCACTAAATCAGTTATCGTGTCAACCATTTTGTGGCTGAAGTTAGAGAGAAAGTGATCCTAAGTAAACACAAAAATCTCCAAATGAAAGGAAGTTTTATGAACCATAAAAAGAAAAAATCATGACTGTTATGACAATTTTCTCACAAAAACCCCACAAATGCTTGTTTTGTAAAAGCTTTCTAGTTTAAAAACAATGTAAACAGACTCCTATAACCTCATTTAGAGGTGTTCTGGCTCCTTTATTTCAGAGGGGAGATTGAAAAGCACGCTGCAGATGTAATATTGCATGTTGTTGATTGTTAATGTGACCGCGCCTGACAGGAAGCCAATTGTTAGATGAGAGAAGAGTGCCTGTAAGGCAGGTCAGCAGCATGCTGGACTCGACGCTCACCGAGTCAAATGGCCAGAGGCAAACATTGACCACCTCATATATTGTGAATCAATCACACACACAACAATGAGGCACTGGCAAACTGTGTTAGGATGTATAAATAGAACACCAAAGCACATAAATATACTCTGCTTATATCTGCTGCATATAGGAGCAGTTGTTTGCAAAGTTTTGAGCGTCAGATCAAACTCGTCGTCTACAAGAAAATTAACGATGAATAAAAGATGATGTGAGATCAATAAAAGTCTGAATCCAAAGAGTTAAGCCGACTGATATTTGAATTGTCAGACATGTTTTATTGATTGCTTTCAGGAAAATCTTTCTTCACTTGTACTCTGCAATGAGGTGTGTGCATGTGATCAGATACAGAACAGCGCCCCTGCTGGTGGCAGCGCCTCTGTGGCGTTCAAGAGCGCCAAGGCAGCGTCATAGCAACCAGTTTTAAGTTTCATTTGTTGTCTTTTTTTCTGACACATTTACAACTAAAGAATAGAGTAGAGCAGAGTTAAAGAGTTTTTTTTTTTAATTTGGTTATTATTACATGTGAATTTCAGCTATTACAATTCACAATCGTGACACCAAACCAGTTAAAATGCCAGCTGTTCATGTCAGGGACTAAATTTCAACCACCAGCACTTCTAAATGTTTTCCTAATTAATTACAGCTGGATACAGAATTTTTTAGTTAAAATGTCCCCGACTAAGATAAAAAAAAAATGTAATTAATTTGTTGAGATCAGAATTATAATTGTTTACAAGAGAGTAATTTTTTTATTTTTTTTTAATCATTCAGTCCAACCAAAAACATTTGCAGCTATGCAACGTGTTGATTCATGGCTGGTCTTATGTTTGTTTCCCTGAAGACAAGTGATGCACTGTGGTTGACTGACTCCAATCATTAGGTTGAAGCTCGATCCATCACTGCCCCTCACTGTCGCCTTGCTTTCTTTTTGGCTTGTTAAGAGAATGGATAGGGAATTCTCCTTCACTTGTCAGTAAATACATCAGAGTTTATTGCAGTCTACCTCAAGTGTGGGCTCATCTGTATCCCATCTCTTTGTTGCATGCTTCACACTCCAATAGCCCTCTAAATCCCAGGGACAAGTCCACAGTAAACAACAGCACTGAGCAGCATATAGATAAGCTGCACATCTGTAATATCCATTTTTCATTTTGAAAAGATCTTTAATACATAAACCAGATCATTCACAATGTTTAAGACAGTTCACATAGCATCTCAGCCAGCAATAGATGAAAATAAATGTGTTCATTAGGCCATCAAACTAATTTTCTGTTTGAATAAGCCTCATCATGGGTGAGCTGCTGCTTAACCTTGTTTTGTGTGAAAAATGTATGACCAGAATGCAGGAGCAAGAGGAGCAGGGTGGATGAAGAGCGTAGCCGTGTGAATGGCACTTAAAGAGGTAAAAAGTGACCACTTTCTAATTTCCCACCGTAGTTGGGAATCATTCCAGGCACAGACAGCCAGGAGAACTGTGTCACAGGAGCCAATAATTGGAAAATCACAGCCAGTTCTCTAAATGATCCCCAATACACCAAGGTAATTTTGCTGTGTCTGAACGACAGCTACTCTGGCTTCTGAAATGGGCACCTGTTATAAAATCTAAAATAGCGCTTGTTGTAACAGTGTAAACCTCTTCAGCAAATAATTCTGCATCATGAGCACGGAAAGGCAGGCTGAGGGTTGCAAATAAGTGGATCATCTAACACAGAATGTAATTTTGGTTATAATGACATTTAAGAAATACAATTTAGCACCTGTTCCCCATAGTTTATGCTGTATCATTCACCTTTTGACACAAAAAATCCTTTCAGTGGCTGTGAGTAAACTGTTACGATAGGAAAGTAACAATACTAGTAGCCTATGCAAGCTGTACATAAACCTACTGCTCATAATGTAGCACAAGAGACACACAAAGCCAACCATGTATACAGAGTAATTTGCATTACTGTAATACCTATATAATATAAGACATTTACTCCACTCGTACAGTACAGTTATCAACCAGACCACAATCCTCTGCAGTATTTTTATACCTGTTTGTCTGTATAATTCTATATGCATTATATTGTTTATCTGTTTTATGTCTAGTTTGGTTGTATCTTTTTTTTAGATGTATCTTCTCTGTCTCATCTTGAAAGTTTGCACACATTAACCTTTTTTTATATACTTTGAATGTACCTATTACATTTCCTATTACATTTATTACATTTCACTCCACTATATGTTTTGATGCTTATTGTTAATGGTTACTTTTTACATAAAAAAATATGATGTGTTTATATGATATGACAGAGTACTATACTATTAATCTACCCATGTAATTGCCCATACAAAGTAACTCCACACTGACAAACTATAATGTTATGTATTTGTTAGCTGTAACAAAATAATATATTCTACAATACTATGGATACAATACTCTGGATGGTGAGTATTCTTTGATTTACTACTGTATTGTACTTTTAGTTACATAACATTTTCAATTCAGGACTTTTATTTGACATGGAGAATTTTTGCACCATAGTATTTCTACTTTCACTTAAAAAAAGGATCTGAGTATTTCCTCCATAACTGGTATACAGCTTGTCTTGTTTTTTCCATGACTGGCTGAATTGTTGCATTTGAGAGGAAAAACTTACCCAGAGGGCCTCTTAACTGCCTTTGTCACATATCAGTCTTTCTCCGCACATGTAGTTATCTCATTTCTTGTGGAGATGGCTCAGTTGTTGCATGTCATTGCTGACTATTTCAGAGCAAGAGACAGTGACTATTTTTGCGCATGTCTGCACACTACTAACGCAGAATGACGCGACAGAATTTTCACCTTTGACCCCTCAGCATTTGGACAGAGTTGGACCAATCGTATTGCGCGTTGTTGAGAGGTGTTCAAGTTTTTCGGAGGTTCTTACATTTTGGTCAACATGGTGAGTACAGCCATTCAAAAGAATGGGTTATTTACAGTAAAGTAAACGCTAATAACTGGAAATGGCGTATTTGTACTTTTTTTTGGCGTTTGGTTTTTTACCGGTTCTTTGTCTCTGTGATTCTATAATCATGTTGCACGTCCGTGAACATCACAAGTTAGCATGTCGTGTTAGCGCTGAGCTAAGATAGCGGCACACAATCGTCATGGTTCAGACTATGTCCCGAACTGATGTCCAGTACAACATTAAATCAAAAACATTTAGCAGTCGGTTAATTACATGTAACGTCAGTAAGTGCATGTAACGGTATTCACAAGCCAAAATGTAAGCCTAGTAAAAGGAGTGTTTAATTAGTTGAAGAGTTAGCTTATCATTTTAATCGTCAAGGTAGCTGTACGTAAACCATTCTTCTATGCCAGGGTTTAGACAGAGTCAGGAGTCATTCATCACGAACAGCATATGACACGGTTTTAGTTGCCTAGCAAGTTCGCATTATTCTGATGCAAAGGCGAGATATTTAATAACGTATTGGTTTGTTGAGATTTAATGTCGTGTAAAATGGATAAAGACTAGCGAAAGTAACCTGCGGCCATAGAGCCCGTCAGACACTGCTAACATTATAACTAGGGTTACGTTAGCAATTCACTATTTCTCTCTCTATAAATATATATATGTATGTACATTTTGTAACTTCAATGCATTCTCGCTATCCCTCACATATACAATCTCTTATAGTGAGGTCTCATAAGCCTTAATTAGCAGTATAATTCTTAATAATGTGACATTTCTATAGGACATGTTTAGCTGTGAATTGTAACTTCATTTAAAGTAAATTACACATAATAATTGACGTGAGGAGTGGATTTTGAAAGCCGATGTACTCTTTGGTTATTTGTAACGAAATGCGGAGTGTGGCATTTAGCCTATTACAGTATGGGAGTACGGAAGTTTGTCGACGACAAAAGATTTGAGAGCTCAAAATGAATTCGGGCGCTAATGTTACTCGATCTCAAATCAACGTCTGAGAGCGCACGCGCGCAGATTAGATCGTGCGCGATGAAGGAGTCCTGCACACGTGATTTGAGTGCGCGAGACGAACCGTAACAAACGTTACACAGCCAGAAATATGGATTATTAATTTGATATGAAAGTGAAGGATCATCGTCTACTGTCAAAATAAGAGCCGGGTATTTTTTTAACCACTAGACTGAGACAAATTGCTGTATTTGTTGTCAGTAGTATCTTAAAAATCAGAACACCTTGACACAAAATGACAGTATTTGTTGGCAGAGTATCTAGTTTTTAAGCCATAATGGCAGACCAACGCTCATGATCAAATTAATTTAGAAGTCTTAAAGTTGGATGGTTTACACTCGTAATGAGCAGGTGGCATACCTACCATTGTATGAATGTGGGTGAATGCAGATTTGTGTTGTAAAAGCCCTTTAAATGGTCGTTGGACCAGGGAAGTGCTATATAAATACAGTCTGTTTACCATTTACCATGTCATCATGGCCATGTTATCTTTGAGTTAACTTCTTTTACTAATTTTCAGCTTTTTCTCTTCTCTTTTTTTTCAACCAGATGCAGGGTGTTCATATTTCCTCGTTTTCCATATTTATGAATAATTTTAACCGAGATAATTGTTCGAAACATCACATGAAAAATCCAGATATATGGTGGTTTGGTTTACTGTGATTTAATCCAACTGTGGGATTCAAAAATATAATGGTTTAACACTCAATTATAATGATGATAATAATAAAATTAATATGGGATGTGGCTACATTCAGAATGATGTGGCACAAACCCAACAAGGCAGCATGAATAAATTAGGCAGCGCTGGTAAGGGAATCATTTGGATTGGCAGAATTTGACTGAACTTCAGTCTCCAGTGTAGGCTACACAGGATATGTTGTCCTAAATAGTCAGTACAGTAGTGTCCTTACAGAAGAGCAATATATTCAAAGCTGACATTGTGCAGACTTTTAGCTTTGAGAAAGACATGACCCTGACATCCTGAAATGGGTGTCCTGTTGCAGCCTGCTAGTAAAAAATGGTTGACAAGCAACCTCTGCTGATCTCAAGTGACCTCAGCCAAAACAGCTAGAGAAACTTGAGAGAGCAGACTCAGAAATAAACTCACACGTGATCGGGATTGCACGCTCAGATCTGATTCCTCTCTTACAAACCTGTGCCTGGGCACTCACAGCGGTCGACTTGCAGACTGAGTATCGCTCAGAATTCGTTTTCATTTCTCTCAAATCTTTTGTCATCAGTACGCTTCCATAACGCTAATGTAGACTAATACAGCAGCCTTGCACTAAATCATTGTGAAGTTTATAATGTTGAGTGTTTGAAACTGGCTGAGAGAAGTCTTGATTTCACTTTCTGGTGATTTTGGAGGCTGTCGTTATGGTGTGTTAAAATTATACTGTCTTACACTGAGTTTTTTATATTTTGGCCAACCCTCCTTTTAAGGAATATTGTGGGATGATACTACATTTTTTAAAACTTGAACAGGCATATTCATTCACTCCTTTAATCATATTTAACTGTAAATGTGAAGTATATCATTTAGCTGACTGAGATGACTTAATGAGAAAGGTTGTGCATGTCTTGATAGAACTTTACTTTTACCTTAGCTACAATATTAACTTTTAATATTGCAGTAAGAGCTGTGATTTAAGAACTTTTTAACAATGTTAAAAAAAAAAAAAGACATTGGTGGCTAACTGCTAATTGCACCACTGGCTGCTGTGAGTTAACTCTCTGTGGTGTTTCTTATCCATGACAGTCTTCATCGGAGGCTAATAATGGCCCGAGCCAAGCGCCACCTTATCCAGGTGTACCGCCCTCAGGGATACCTCCTCCATTTGTAAGTCAGTGATAGATATGTTTATGACAATTAGCTTCTCCCCTCTTGTTTCCAGATGTCATACAGGGCTGAATTTGAGTTGAGTTGAACCTGAGTTTTAGATATTAAAGGTCGTCCTTAATCTTTGCGTCTTTCTCTTTCGCTTTGTCTAGATGGGACCACCAGGAATACCGCCTCATTTCCCTCCCATCGGAATTCCGCCCCTGGGACAGCGACCGCCCAGCATGACTCCTATGCCTCCTGGTATCATTCCCCCGGGTATAATGCCACCAATGGGGGCACCGCCAATGGCACAGGTGAGCCTATTTTGTTGGATTTGTTGGTTGTAAGGGCTTTGTGACCTGTGTTTCTGATGTTCCTCATGAGTATTGATCATGCTCTGAATCTGAGTCAAACATGGACTCGGCACTTCACACATCTTATCTCTAATCTCTTCAATAGAGGACGGCACTTGATGTCGGCCCTTTTTTCGTTGTGTCCAAGGTTGATGTTTTTCAGACTTCTTACTGAAGGAAGAAATATGTCATAGAACTGCTTTGCCAGTGACAAGTGGCTACTTACAAACTTCCAAGTTAGAAGAGAATCAAAGGCAAATGCTGCACATCCATCACAGTTAACAGACTGACTTCCTGGTTTAACATTGACCAACTGTAGATGCTTTTGGTCTGTGCACACATGGATTGTCCTCCTTTGTATTGAGGGTAACAATGAATAAATGATTGAATGACATGCAACAGTAACGGTGCGTTCACTTAAAAAAGTGACAGCTAATCTGGCAAATTTGTTTTAGTGATGTTGTCATTCTGGGATCTTAGAAATGACTTTAGTGAATACAAAGTTGTCTTAACCGATAAAACTGAGAGTCAGAAATAAACAAAAATCAAGCTTCAGTTGTAAAAAAGTGAAGTGTACCTTCAACTCAGTCATATGTTGGAATAAGAAAAGTTTTTTTTAACTTCCATGTTTTGTTTAGCGTATCTGCACCAAAGCTAATCTAATTGCTGTTTCACAGTCTTTTAAAAAGACAGGACAAAATGTGCCTCTTTTTGTAACTCAACCAGTGGTTGACTGGTTCCTGCTGAGGTAGTTTTTTTGTTTTGTTTTTTTAGATGCATGTATTTATTTATCTTCTAAAGCAAAAATGGATCACATTTAGCAAGCATATGTGGCCCTGTCATGCATATAAGTAGGTGTGATATTGGGGGGTGTTTGATCAAGTTGCCAGCAACACAAGGTTGAAAAGGTGGTGAGGCGAATGTTAGTTTGGTGTGTGTGTGGCTGCTTCACAGATCACAAGCTGTGGCATCACACCATTAAATAAGCACAGCACACTCAGTTTCAGTCTCACCTTCACCCCCAGTTGCAAGCAGCCCTACACACACACACACACACACACCCACCCTGTCTCACACTGTGTCTTAATACTTCTGCCTGCACTAGGTGGTATGGAAATGCCAGATGAATATTTCATGATGCTTCTTTTATTAGATGCCAGGCATGATGCCACCGATGATGCCAGGGATGATGATGCCCCCTCGCATGCCAGCTGCGGCTGTACAACCAACGGGACCGGTAACTCTTCTCACTACGTTTTCATCAGTGCTCCGCTTCACACCTCCTAAAAATATGCCGCAGTCTGTGAAATGCTAAATAAAGCATTTGCACGGTCAAGTTATCACTGTTGGATGTGATGTTGTTGATGTTTTCTTTATGTATGATTTATCATAATTAGTATTGCAAATCAGTATATTCCACACATTGAATTGAAATCGACTGTGAATTCCTGCAAACACATGAGCCCCTCACTGTTGATGTTCTGTGCATTTTGATTTTTTACTGAGTAGTAAGCGAATTATGCAAATTAGCAATCTGATATATTTATTGTGGTAACAGCTTGGCTGTTTTAGAGCTCCACTTAATCATCACAAGTATATTTTTGCATCTTGAGGGTATGTAGTTATGTACTAATTAGGAAAGCTTTGTCAGTTACTGTGTATTGTGATTGATCAGTCTGTATTCACAGCTGTATGTTCATCATTCAGTGGTAGAGAAGCACTAATGTAAACTTTCCTGGGGAAATAAGCCACTAATAAAATTGTCTCTTCCACAGCCTGGTGTTGACTCCACAGGTAAGATCCTTAATTTGTCAGTTTACTCAAAAATCATATTCTTGCATATTTTGTATTCATTAGAAGCACAGTGTGTGACTTATTTGTGGTTTTGTACTCGCAGCTGCTGCACCTGGAACAGCTGTAAGTGCAACATAATTCTTCTTTATATGCAGTAATCGCAAGTTTTCAATTTTGAGCTCTTGCCGTTAGCCCCAGTATTTTGCCTTCTGTCTTCTCAATAACTGCAGTCTGTCAACATTTCATTTGCTGCTTTTGTCCCTGCAGAGCACCACAAACGGATCTCCACAGGAAGAGCAGCCAAAGAAGGTTAGTGCACATTGGAAATGGAGAGATGGATGTGAAAGACTTGGCAATGTTGACGAGGACCTGTAAAAGTAAAATATGTCCCAAATTAAATGGTTTCTTGCTCTGTTTCTGCTTTTTAAACACTGAAGCAACTGATCTGTTGTGTTTTTGGTTTTGTTTGTCTGCCTCAGAAGTCCCTGTGGACAGAACACAAATCACTGGATGGGAAGACCTATTATTACAATACAGAGACAAAGCAGTCCACATGGGAGAAACCAGACGACCTCAAATCTCCTGCAGAGGTACAAACCTTCATCACTTACATAACATGTTTATCATAGTTAAACATGTTATGTAAATTTTACACATAGGGACAGTGCACATAAATGTAAATGAACCAGATTGAGCCAGTGTTGACTGTTTTTAGTCTACAGATTGGATATTTGAGGTAATTTATTATTTTCATATGGACCCTGACATCACATTTCACTTCTCTTCATTTTTTTCCTCTTTTTAGCAAATGCTCTCTAAATGCCCCTGGAAGGAGTACAAGTCAGACACAGGGAAGCCTTATTATTACAACTCTCAGACAAAGGAGTCCAGATGGACCAAGCCCAAAGAGCTGGAGGATCTGGAAGGTAAAGAGCTGCTGCCCGATGATGTAAAATCTGTTGTGAGAAGGGCAGTGGTGGTCCATATTGAACCACGCTGCGCTCCATGGATGTACTTTAACAGCATGACGAACGGCAGGCTACTGAAGAGGTTTTAGGCGTCACTGATGTAGAAACACAGGAAGCACAAATACAGGAGCACATGATGGCTCCTGCAGCACATTTATCTCTGCACTGTTGTCTTATCTGCAGCATGCTTTGAAATGAAGACAAGTACAATAACAGCTATCTCCTTTTGTCTATTCCAGCTATGATCAAAGCAGAGGAGAATGGGTAAGAGCTTCCTGTTTACCTTCAGTTTGTCTTCACTGCTGCGTCATGCATTATTAACTATATACCCAGCAGTTTTTCCAAATAATTTCTTCATTCATTATCAAAACCCTTTTATTTTATTGTTAATACGATTGTTCTTCATGTTTATGTAGTGACCCTTTATGTTCCACTCAGCTTCACATTCCCCCGATCATGTGTTGTGATTTGACCTGTCATGGTCTGATTTCAGAGCGACGGAGGCAGTGGCTCCCGGCACCACAGCAGCTCCTGCAGTGCAAGCAGATAATACAGCCACTATGGCAACCGTAATGGAGGCGGAAACTGCAACAGCAGTCTCAGAGGAACACCTGTCTCAGGCGACCGTGCATCACACAGCTGAGGTCAAGACTGCAGATGCGCCTGTGGTTTCCTCAGAGAGCTCAGCCGCCACAGAGGCCACAGCCAGGTAAACAGTTATGTCTGATACAGAGACTGGTGCTGTGTCCAGTCCTCACGTATACGCCATGTACATCAAACCAGCACAGCGGAGTCGCAGTGACACTGAGTTCATGTGCACAGAACCCTTAATGTGTTCGTGGCTTAAGAGGTCTATTTTTGTGCTTCATTAATTAATGCAGTAAATGCTTAATGCAAACCTGGCCGAGCTATTCCAGTAACATCTTCCGTTGCCCACAGTGTTGAAGTCACAAAGGAAGAACGCCCAGAACTTCAGAAGAAAACGTACAAATGGAACACGAAAGAGGAGGCCAAGCAGGCCTTCAAAGAGCTGCTGAAGGAGAAGGTGAGTCGAGCTGTCAAATGGAGTTAACATGTAGATGAACTGGAGGCCACACGCTGTAGGACAGTCTGTCAGCCTGCATGTTCACATTACTTGATATTTAGCAGGTCAAATACAAAAAAGTCATTCAGATCCTGTCCGTATGCTCGCCTAGTTATACCTTAGTGTCTGTTCATGTGGTTTTAGCTTTTGCGCGTGCCTTCACAGCCTCCCAACACTGTAGGGCTGAGTGCTTCACCACTGAAGTGGAGCTCAGTTGGCAATGCAAAATATCCAATTTAGTCCAGACAGTTCACCATCAAGGTGGCTGTAGTTTACTCATTATGTGCTCGTTGTTTAAAAATTGCTAGTACTTGATAGGGCTGTGTAAAAAAAAGTTTTTTCAGTGTTGAATGAGAGCACAACAGCTGGCAGCCACAAAACAGCCTCCGGGCGTTTGTGCACCGTCCACAGTGTTTGGTTTAACCACTGACTGACTCAGATTGTGATAAGTGTCTGACAACACTATGGAGGGACCCCTACAAAGATAACATATTGTTAAAGAGTAAGATCCATTTGTTTAACTAACAAAGCCACCAGACTCCATTCACAAAAAATGTGATTTTCTTATTTATTTATTGATTTAGTCAAACACACTTCATTCAAAAGTGACTAAAACAAAATAAAACTTACCACAATCCCTCTTAGTTCGTCTTTCCACTGTTCCAGCAGTCATCACTATCTTTGATTGGGTTGAAATAAACTCTTAATTCACCGATTTGGGAGAGGAGCAAGAGAGGGCAGACATCAGAAAACAAGGAGGAAACGGCGTGTGCAGCCGGAATATTTAATATTTATATAAAACAGCAGTTATTGGACAGTGGAAACTGATTTTGTGACTGCGTCTGTCATGCGGCGCTGTCCCGCGGTGTCAAATCGACACAGTTCACACACACTTCAAAACAGTTTGTTTTTAAGTTGAATTTTTACTGCATCAGTCTCTCCTAATGTCTGCTGTGTATACCGGCACTTCCTTTGCATTTTGATCTGGATCTAATCCCTGTCCCTCCTCATAAGCCCCTGGGAGGTCTTAGCACAATTGTTAAGCTTCACCTCCTGTTGCTGCGGATGTGTTGTGTGCTCAGTCGCAAAGGCAGCCTAGCACCACCCACCTTGAATGCTGCTATATTTAGGCTCATTTTAATTTTGTGCACAAAGCTCTCCTCTGAGATTGCTTGCCATTTCCTGCAAGATCTTAATGGCTGTGTCTTTATGATTAGCTTTATTGGATCAAAGGCACGGGGCTGACTGGGATTAAGACAGTGAGAGAAAATGGCATGCCTCAGTGAGTTAGAATAACTGTGACAACTGACAAGGCTGAGACGCACGGTGGAATCAGTTCATAATGGATGAAGGAGTCACTCCCTGGGAGAGGCAAGTGGCAGAAAGGGCGCTTACGTAAGTCCTTGATGGCACTTATTTGAATTATTGCCACTCCACACCTCTTAACCCAGCATCTATTAGTAATTAAGAAAATGTGTGAAGACAAAGCAGCACAGCTCATTGTTCCTCTGCCTGGCTCACGTGCAATGAAACAATCCTTTTTCCCCTCATCTGTTGGTTTAGAAATTTAACATGTATGTTTAACTCGTCAGTTCAAGAGTGTCGGCCATCGTGACTTTGAATTTTATCCTCTGTATTTCAGGGTGTGTCCTCAAACTCCTCCTGGGAACAGGCCATGAAAATGATTATCAATGATCCTCGCTACAGGTACGCTACTCTCCTGGGATCAGTCTGTCCCGTTTACAATCGCAGGTGATAACTATGCCCATCTGACTCTGAATCCCCACTCTTCTTTGTCAACAAAGTGCGCTTCCCAAACTGAGCGAGAAGAAGCAGGCGTTCAATGCCTACAAAGTCCAAACTGAGAAGGAAGAAAAAGAGGAGGCCAGAATTAAGTACAAGGAGTCTAAAGAGACCTTTCAGAGGTTCCTGGAGAACCACGAGAAGATGACCTCCACCACCAGATACAAGTAAGAGCTGCAGAGATCTCAATACAATTTAGTTTTTTCCTGTATTGACCTGTGCTTCCCTGAATTGTCAATATGATTATGCAGATGGGATCAGTGAAAGGTCATCTCTGGCTTCTGCATGCCATCACTCAGTTGCAACACTGTTAGCTTCCACTCAAACTGCTTTGACCTGTTAGCTCTTGTCAATCGTGTTCGCTGTAACATAATGTTTAACAATTTAGTGAAAGAGCAGACTTAAGGAATATTGTGATTTGTTGGTTGCCTTGGTGTTCTCTTTTATCTTTCATTTTTAATGAATTTCACACAGAAATGCAGCATAGATGCTTGAAACACCAACTAGAAATAGCATCTTTTTTGCTTAATGAGCACCAAATCAGTTTGTTCACTCATAAACATGTAGCAAGTTATACATCAGACATTCTGCAGACAGCACTAAAATGTTGAGTTTTGATGCTTGGTCTTGCGCGTTACATCCAGTTCACAAGCGTACTTTGGCTTGGCACTGGGATGAAAGTCATCATGATGGACAGAGGGGACAGACAGACTGACTGGTGACCTTGACAGAGAGCCAGTTTCAGAGTTCAGCTGGCACTCAGGTTGTCGTGGTGACTGGGGCTGTAATCTGGGATGGTACACAACAGGAAGTTGGGCTGCATGGTGTGGCTGTCTGTTCGCGTGTCTCCTTACATTTAACACCTTAATTCACGACAGTCAACCACCACTTCCGCCTCTTCTGAGCATCAAGTTTGGAGCAGCCATCAAAGAAATAAAAGAGAGATTTTCACACCATGAAAGATCTTCTTAACAAGTTCAACTGCTGTTTCTGTTAGCACATGATGAGTTTGTATTAACTCTACAGCATCTGCCCTGCACTCAGCATTAAGAACCAGTGTGTTAAGTTAAATTTGGCCTGTAAAATGCTGCCCTCATGTGGGTTATTGAGTGAATATATTCTAAACAAGTGTGTGTGTGTGTGTGTGTGTGCGTGTGTGCGTGTGTGCGTGTGTGCGCGTGCAATCCAGGAAAGCGGAACAGATGTTTAGTGAGCTCGAGGTGTGGAGCTGTGTACCAGAGAGAGACAGGCTGGAGATCTATGAAGATGTATTATTCTACCTTGCAAAGAAAGAGAAGGTAAGGCTTCGTGCTACGGCTCAGCCGAAACGTTTTCTTGTTCACCGTGGGCTTTGTGAACACTGGCAACATCCTGGTTTCCTCATCTGTATACCGTCTCTAGGAGCAAGCCAAGCAGCTAAGAAAGAGGAACTGGGAAGCCCTGAAGAACATTTTGGACAACATGGCTAACGTCACATACCGCACCACCTGGTCCGAGGCCCAGCAGTACCTGCTGGACAACCCTACCTTTGCAGAGGACGAAGAGCTGCAGAGTAAGAGAGCAGAAATTCATGTCTTTGTTTACCTACTTTAGTTCAGAGGGTAGAAGTGACAAGACAAAAATAAAACAGGTTCATTTGCTTCTTTGTGAGTGTGTGAATTCTGCCTGTTGACAGTGTTGTTATTTGCTTCCAGATATGGACAAGGAGGATGCTCTCATTTGTTTTGAGGAGCACATCCGGGCGCTGGAGAAGGAGGAGGAGGAAGAGAAACAGAAGACTCTTCTTCGGGAGAGAAGACGACAACGCAAGAACAGGGAGGCCTTCCAGGTGAGAGGGAGTGGAGGGGGAGGCGCTCTGTTTCCCGCACAGTCGCAGAAGTCATATTTATTTGTGTGAACATCGGGTAGCAGTTGCTGTCCTGTATTCATATGTTGCTGTTTATTCCCAGAAATTTCTGGATGAGCTCCACGACCACGGTCAGCTTCACTCCATGTCTGCCTGGATGGAGATGTACCCGACCCTGAGCTCAGACATCCGCTTTGCCAATATGCTGGGCCAGCCGGGTAGGACAGCAGGCCGCAGCACACGTGGCTTCACACGTCTGCATGGGCTGAACACTCTGAAGCACGCAGATGTGACATGCAGACAGCAGCACATGACATGAACACAGAAACACAGCATACACAGCTCAGGATGTAAATACTGAATGAACTACAGCAGAGTGCTGTTGCGTAGAGTCCTGTGTAATAGTTAATTAGCTTTTGCATCCTTGCAGTGGTCTGCTGACCATGTTGGTTTCTTTTGCTGCATAAAAGATACTCTCTACATTTTCTGACTTCTGTCTGTCCTTCAGGTTCCACTCCCCTGGATCTGTTCAAATTCTATGTGGAGGACTTGAAGGCTCGATACCACGATGAAAAGAGGATCATTAAAGATATTCTTAAGGTAAGGCTGGTGTATCTCTCATAGAAAAAAACTGTTCATTTTACATCTGCAGGTTCGTTTTTCTGTGTTCTTATTTTATGTCATCTAACTTGTTCATCTTCTCCTTCCTTTCTTGTGTGCTGCTGCCAGGACAAAGGCTTTCTGGTTGAGGTCAACACTAGTTTTGATGACTTTGGATCAGTCATTAGCTCAGACAAGAGAGCCACCACACTGGATGCAGGAAACATCAAACTGGCCTTCAACAGCGTAAGACTTGTGCCCTATATAGATTTTTTTCCTGACAATAGCATTCTAACCACCAGCCCCAGCCCATCCTGTGTCTTCACACCACTTTGTTCCTCGAGGCAATAGTCTGATAGTATAGCTCAGGTCAGCTCCAGTCAGCTAATTGGGCCACCAGCTGCACAGCTGAGCTAAGTGGCTAATGGCAGCTAATAACCATAGCCAAAGATGGCTACAGAAAAGAGGGTAGTATAGTATCTCAAGCTTAAAAACATTTACTTTCTACTTTCCTCGTCGTTTTCATATTTCTATTGTTTCTAACCCATCCTGCAACCTCTTTCTGTGTAGTTACTGGAGAAGGCAGAGGCCAGAGAGAGGGAGCGAGAGAAGGAGGAGGCCAGGAAGATGAAGAGGAAAGAAGCAGCCTTTAAAAACATGCTGAAGCAGGCCACGCCACCACTGGAGCCAGAGACGACATGGGAGGGGGTATGTGGTTTCACAGCACCAACTGTCCTCTCTTAATATCCCTCTCAGCTATTTAGCTCCACTAGTTTCTAAATTATTCATAAAAAGTAATAAACACTAGCTTCTCTTTGTCTTTGTTGTGTTTTGTGGCAACTGACATCCCACAATTTCAGGTCAGAGATAGATTCTTAAAAGAATCGGCCTTTGAAGACGTGACTCTGGAGTCAGAGAGGAAAAGGATATTCAAAGACTTCATGCATGTCTTAGAGGTAAGTGTGTCGTGACAGTGGAAATGGACTGAATATGTCCATCTTCGGGATGTTTAACATGGCATGTATTTTTTTTTTTAATAGCATGAATGCCAACACCACCACTCCAAGACAAAGAAGCACTCGAAGAAGTCCAAGAAGCACCACAGGAAACGATCCCGCTCTCGATCGGTTCGTACATCAGTAATCTATAAGAATACACCCTTTGCCTGTATGTCACTACTTCATATCATGCATCGTTAATCTCCGAATCAATGTGTTTACAGGGCTCAGAGTCCGAGGACGAGGAGTACCACAAGAAGAAAAAGAGGTCGCAGTCTAAATCTCCTTCTGAACGTTCGTCTAGCGGAGAATCTGGTGAGTGGCTTTCAAAGAAGATTTGTTTATCATCATGTGGAGGAGGTGCAGCAGCAGTATTGACATTTACTGACATTTTCTGCCTGAAACCAGAGAGAAGCTATAAAAAATCCAAGAAGCACAAGAAGAAGGGCAAGAAGAGACGTCACAAGTCTGTAAGTACTCCGGAAAACGCCAAATCCCTCCGTTGTGTATATGTATGTATAATGTAAATGGGCATGCTGTGTTTGTGTGAGCACTGATTTTGATTCTAACAAGCAGGCATCTCCAGACTCTGACAACGACAAGAAAGGAAGAGAGCGTGATGGCAAGCGTGAAAAAGACCTAGACAAAGATAAAGAGAACGACAAGTCTCGGGGGAAATCTCGCTCGGACTCCAAACAAAAGTCTCCCAAAAGAAAAGCGGCGAAAGAGGAGGTTGGTTGTCTTTATTACTGCTGCGATGTAAAAACTCTTTTTATATATGAGTATGCGTTGTTAAGGAAACCAAGCGGCCTGAGGGACCTTCACACTTGGCATACTTTGTGCGATGATGCTCAGGCTGCGTGGCAGATAAGCTGAAGTCCTTGGGGATGTTTCATCTTGATAATAAACATGGATGAAACTGGTCGTAGCTGTTAGTTACAGACGCTGTGTCTGCCCCTCCCATACAGCAGGATTTCTTCAAGGCTTAGGTACTAAATAAAGGGTACTGACAAAGTAAATACAGGCTAACCTCTGATGGGAGATTTGGATCGTGTGAAATAAACATATTCCAGTTAGTGCAGCCAAGGCTGATTTAAGGATTTTCCATTATTCATCAAATTGAAGATTGGCCTGGCAGTTCGACTTTTCTCCATTTCTCCCAACACCAAACTGCTGTTTAAATCCCTGTTGTCAGGGTTGCCTGGATGTTGAGATTGATGGAGATTTAAGTAGCTTTTAAAGTCTTGGACCTATGACTAATTACTCTTTAAACTCGAATCTGCAGCCCAGAAAAGCAGCTTCAGGGTACAGTCGCGCCAATGACCATCACCTGCCGAGGCGAAGGTTTACCAAAGCCGAGCTCCACGCAAAGCCAAGATACAAATTTGCTCACAGGCCTCTAATTTCATGCATGTATGACCGTACCCTCATTTAGAGGGTTTGTGTGTGTGTTGGCATGGTGGGAGTTTTTGTCTACTGGTTGCTAAAATCCCTGTTCCTGAGTGGTGGTGTTGCTGTGATGTGTTCAGGGCGGCTGGGACACGTCAGGCAGTGAGCTGAGTGAAGGAGAGTTGGAGAAAAGGAGAAGAACTTTACTGGAACAGCTGGATGCGCCGTGATGAAGATGGCACTTCTGCTGCCCTTTAATTCTATTTGTACACATCTACAAACATGCATTCCCCTCCGAGCTCATCTGACCGTACTGGTCACACCACCCCGGGCCACTGTGTGAGATGACACCTTTCTCTGGTATTTATGGGAATGTGCTACACTGAGCTTACACACTTACTGGGTTACTAATTTGATATCAGGAAACTGATCAGCTTATCAATCGATAAATGTCAGGCTATCTTTCTGTTGCTTTTGTTAGCTTTAAGTACTTTTTTTTTTTTTTTAGTTGATTGTAGTTGTGAATGTTTTTCATTGCCAATAATTTTTTATATTCCACTAAAAGTGTCTTTCATGTTATGGCTGAAACCGATTTTAAGACATCTCCTTCATCTTCTGTGGACGCATTCAGAGATGAAGATGAAGATGATGAAAGAGATTATTTTGATTTGATCCAACTTAACTGCGGCTGTTTGAGGAATGATCCAAAAAGATTTTGATTTGAGCGTTTGTTAAAATTGACATACTGTAGTGAAACGGAATAAAATACTTGGAAACGGATAATGTCTGTAATTGGATACTTAAGGGAATCAGTGAGGTCAAAGGTAAATGTTCTCTGATTACATCCGTCAAAAGGAGTTTATGTTTTCATTCTGGTTTGTTGGTTTGTTTGTAACTATGCAGCTTACACACATCCAAATAATCTCCACCAGGGATATTCAGGAAAAATGTCTGAGCTTAAGCTTCACAAGAACAAGCGATGATAATAACCATGATGTTCGCACTTGCAGATTTGCTTATCATAGAGTGGACTATTGGCAGAGGTCTACGCTCACCCTGTCGCTTTCTCCTTTGCTTCCATTTATGAGACAGACGTACCTTTTACCAAACCCTTCAAAGGATCCGCATGCTCGTTGACCACATGTAGAAATAACTTAATCACTCATTCACTCATTGATAGCTACATCAGCCGCTAGGACAGCATATCTGTGGGGAATCTGTCAACACTACGTGGATGACCAGTATTCGATTTCAGTGTGTTTTTCATTTCACCCAGCTAAATCTGATGCAACACTTCTGCCGTAAATCCTCGCTTCACGAATGTTCACTTTCTTTTGAAACAGTTTTGGATGTCTAAATAAAGTTGTTGAACTGTGCTGCGTTATACTTGAGTAGATGTGACCTCTCAGTTTAGCACAATACGATTCAACTGCAGCCCCCAAAACGACCGTAAAGTTAAATCAACACCCCGAAAAGAAAAACAGATTTATATTCAATGTAAATACTTTATTTGATCATATTCATTGAAAATCTCATCACCTAAATTTTTTTAAAAAGCTTGTTATTTTTTGTAATAAGCACAAACTGCCTAAAATACATTTCTGGTGAAAGTAAAAAAAACAACAACATGCCAGTATTATCCAGTTAGAGAAATGTCACTATTACAGACGGTGAAGTTGAGAGAAAAGGGAGATGAATGGCAGCACGTGCTTCAGTGGAGATAATCACAGGAGGGTGCATCACAAAACCACAAAACCAGCTGATCACAGGTCGACCAATAGAAACGCGCTTCATTCGATACAACGTGTGCGATGTGAGAGTTAAAATCTGTTTAGTCGCTGGCTTTGACGCCCCTGTGACACACCCACAGGCAGATCCAGTGATTGGCTGCCTCCTGCGTGACAGTGAGACGTCATGATTTAACACTACTGGAGATTCATTTGGCTTAATTAAATATACAAAAACTATAAGTTAAAATAACATTCAAGTTGTATAACACAAGGCAATGAAGACTTTTGTTTAAACAATATGTACAATATTAACCATCTGGTAATGTGAATTAAGTAAAAAAAACAAAAATGGTTTGTAACAAAATATCTGTACATGTAGGATTTGTGTGTGTGTGTGTTTGTGTGTGTGTGTGTTGTGTACTTTGCTTTGCCATGTTTTTAATGACCGTGGACACATTTAGGTGGAAACATGATCTTAAAGGAATCCTTTCAGTGGTTAAATACTATACATTAAAATTACAATAAAGTGAGTAGACACAGTAGCCTGGATTATAATTAACCTGTATAAAAAAAAAAAGTTGGCAGAGATGAAATTAAAAAAAGTTACAGAATATCCAGTTTTGACAATGAGATCGTCCAGTAGGGTTCTGTATCCTTCGTGCAGTTTCTCTGGTAGAAGGTGTGATGCTTTACAGGCTCATTTACTCTGTTTATTTGTTCCCAGAAACCAAACAACCTGCTGCGCTGCTGCAGAAAAGCAACGTTTTAAACAGACGGGGCAGTTTTATGCAAGCAGGCGGCCGACTATTCAGGCTTGATAGTGACCACTTCAGCATGGAGAGGCCTGATAAATGCATGATAACATTAGCCCGGTCTCATTTTTGACATGAATGACTGTTTTTGATGCCTTTTTCTTCATCCTCCTTATACTTACTTTAGTATAAATATAGACTTTTAATGCTCAATCACCGTTTTCACGCCTGATCGTCAGCCCTTTTGTAGTCAAAGTTGAAAAGCCTCATGAGATTTTTAAAAAAAAAAGTGCAGGTTGAGCACGTTTGTATAGTACGAGGAATGGAAAGGAGCACCGGAATGTACCAAGATACTACAGAGTGTACCCTCAGCACTAGAGGACGTAATATTTGTAACAGCTAAAGGGAACGGGTCCCATACATTCTACATTATGTTTCCAAGGAAGCATCTCTTCACGTGGCTCTTAAGGCCACCGCAAGTCCATTTTACACGCCTTTAAAATTAAAGCCAGGTCAAGTTGTATTGCTCGAAGTGGGAAATATTAAAGACAGCCATCAGACGAACAGAAGACAGCGTGACATTAGCCCACAAAAATAAGTTGAGGCACTTGGCTTGTCTAAGGTTTCTCAATCAACCTTTCAGACACTTTAAATTCACTCTCACACATGTCCCAGTCCTTCATCGTGAAAAGCTACGACACCACAGACATGGAATAACGTGTACTCTTATGTAATATATATACATACACTCCTCTATGGTTGCTACAACACTTGTCATCTTCCACTTATCCTTCAATCTGCATCAAACCTCCTGTCTCGCCCTCTCTTGGCGTTACACATCCTCGCCATCACCCCCCCCCCACGTCCCCCAGCACATGCACTGTTCCCTCGTCACATGACCACTTCGCCGTTGTTCACCGGCCGCAGGTTCTGATCATCAAAGCGTCTCCTGACACTCCTCCGCACAGCGTCCGCTCGCCTGTAAGGCTGATTCCTCAAATCTGAGAGGGAAGAAGGGATTGGATTGGGGGGAGGGTGAATAAAAGAGCTGTCAGTCAACTTGTCAGGGTGTTTCTGATGAGCCCACATGCTCAGAGTGCTGGCAGCCTGTCTTTCAAAGCAGCATGAGTTCTACACAGGAAAAAAAAGCCTCGCGGGTCAGCTGTCTCTGGGTGTTACGACTGAGACAGGCCACACAGTTTTGACTTCCATGCATCGTGTCAAACAGATGCATCTTCTCCATAAAAAGGATGAATAAACTACTGAAAGGACTATTTTTTTTAAATCAGATTTCACTGTCATGAAGGTTAAATAATGATGAAAACAGAGGGAGAGGTAGGTCAGTGCTGAGTGGACTCTATATGAGAAGACAGAAAAACAGGAAGGGAGGTAAAAAAGAGATGCTTGCCAGGTTTGGGACACATCCACCACTACAGGGGTGCTACTGGAGGAGTTCCTTACCCTCGAGTAGACATTGGGAAATTTAGTAATATTATTCTTCTTTAGGGCTAGATGAAGAGAAGACAAAATGAAGGTTAAAAATGGAGGAGGAGGAGGCCGACCAGAACATGTCAGCCCAGCATATTCATACTAGCTTTGCAAAGAGAGCGCTGCAAAGCAAAGTAGCAGCAGGCCGCATGGGGGAAAGGCCAGAGTAGGGTAAAGGCATGAGAGGGGACAGAGCTGGAGGAGGTTAACTGGTTCAAATGGCAGGAAGGAGGATGGAGTGGAGGATCAAAGCTTCTGCAGCTTCTTTTTTTTTCTGTCTTATAAACCCAGTCTGCTTTGCGGAGTGGCTACCAGCAGGACGGAAGAAGAGCCCGTTTCAAAGTCCAGTACAGAGCAAATGTGAACTAAAATGAACAATTGTGGTTCCAGGACACAGCAGGATTGTTACGTTCAACAGCATCTTGACCAAAAACCAAGCAAAGCATGCATGCAGCCAGGGAAGCACTGATTACCAATGAGTTAAGCACCACAAAACATGCACAGAAATTCAGTGAAAACACCTGGTTGCGTATTAGTAGCACACACAGAATGCAGCTGCAATGACAGACTGCAAATGATTATATGAAGACATCATGCAGAATATTAGTGAGCCTGCCAGACCACAGGAAGTCATCTGTCAGAGAGGTGAGCAAGCACAGCACACGCGCTAACCGGCAGAGCAGGGATGAAGCAATCTGCATGCAAGAAGATGCATCAGCAGCAGGGATGATACGTGATAATAAACACACATTAAAACATTGGTTGAAACACACAGAAAAGCAAGTTATAATGCCACAGGCGCTTACACAATCATGACTTCAGTCATACCTGCCATGTAGATGGTGAGTGAAAACTACTCGATTCTTAAGTCAGTATTTGTTTTCTGTTTGTCACCACTAGATGGCAGCTCGCGGCTTAACTTTCTGCTCCGTTACTTGATGAGAAAAAGTGCACTCTTCACCAATTTTAATCTCCTGTCAGTACAGATAAGAGTATGACCTTGGGGGCGGTGTCCTCTGTGACATTATGGTTTGCCATGATTGATAAAATAATGATGATAAATGGGGGTGTCACACTTCATGCAGGTGGGCAGAGAAAACCAGTTACCCCCGACACCAAGTCATGCTCTGGGTGGGGAGAAAACAGGTGAACACGCACACAAACACAATCGCTCAGACGTGTGTGTGCATCTCAGATCTGAGGTGTGACAGTCAAGTGGGGCGGTCAAAACGGGGGGGGGGGGGGGGGGGGACGAAGCATGCGAGGTGGGAGGAGAGGAAGGCGTGAAGAGGAGAACGTTTTGTTCCAGCAACCTTAGAGAGGAGAGACAGTTCTATAAGCTTAGTAATGGTACTCCTCATTGAGGGCGGGCTCGCAGAAGAACCGAGAGCCGCGCTTGGCTGTGCGGGCGGTAAAGGGCACTGTCTTCAGCACTGCATTGAGAACAACAAGGACAACAGCCAGGACAAGACAAGACAAACACAGCATAAGAAAAGCAGACTCCTACAGGGGTTTAGCACTGGTTAGCACTAAGCAAATACCCATCAACAGCATCAGGAGGGGAAAACGTCTTTAAAGTGTGTCTGAGAGCGAATTCTAGCAGCTGAAGCTTCTGAAGGGCCTGAAAAATACTGTCATTACTCCAGGGTTCCTACTTTGACTATTGACTCAATCTGAATTTCACATCTTTAACACTTGAGGCACATTTATATTCCTGTGGCTAGTGGTGGAAGAAGTACAGAAGTTTTAACAACAAAATGTTATTGAGGGGTAAAAAGCATGTCTTATATTAAAACTTAATATTTATTATTGGATTGTTAATGCAGTGTAACTATAGAGGCAAAATATATGTATGTTGTGGAGTGATAAGTCAATATCTGAGAATGAAATGTAGTGAAAAAGCTGTATAAAGTAGCATAAAAAGGACGTATTATGATATAATATGTAAGTATAAGTTCCTCCACATTGTTTTTAAAATGTTAAATTCCACCACTGCCTGTGTTCAGTCTCATTGCCCTTCAAACAGAAGCAAACAGAAGATCTATTTGATCCCTTCAGATTAATTAATATTCTAGGAGCTAGTCACAGCCCGGCCCTGTCTACATACAGATGGTGTTACAAAGCAATGACAAAGCAGATAAGATAAGCAATGATCATCAGACACATCTGAGCTGGATGTCGCTGGATTAGCTGAGCTGTCAGTGCATGTTTGCACTCATTAGGTTATTATACCTTTGGTTCTCAAACATCTGACAGCTGAATTTTGAAAGAGCCAAAGTCATTGTGTTAGTTGGTTTAGAATCCCTTTGTTAATGACTGAATATACAGCACCGGAGAGGACCTTCATGCAGAGCGCCCTGTGTGTGTGTGTGTGGTCAGAGACTGCAACGAGGCCCTGGTGACGTTACCCGTGATGATGTCCTCAATCGCGCCGTCTTTGCCTTCGTAGACGTGGCGGCTGTCTTTCACCTGTTTCCTCCTGAGCTCCTGGATCAGCTCTTGCTGCTGCCGCTTATTCTTATGAGACGGAGACTGAGGAGGACACACACACACACACACACACACACACACACACACACACACACACACACACACACACACACACACACACACACACACACACACACACACACACACACACAGTGAGTCATCATCACTTCTATTAATAATCTTACTCTCAGTCATGAGTACAATCCACAAAGGATTCTCCCACCAGCACTGTGTGCATGTGTGAGCTAATTGGACCATTTAGGAAGTATAACCGCTGATCCTGAGCCGATGTGATGTGGCTCAGCAGGGTGTCAGACTGCAGAGCCAGAGAGAACTACACCCGGCAGGCGGGCGGTCGTCGCAAAACTAATCCTGTGATCAAGAGTCTGGAGGGTGAAGCGGAAGGGGAGGAAGTGGGACCGGCTTACCTTCTGGTCGCTGTGATCCACTGTAGCCTCCTGCCCTAGAAAGCAGGGGGGAGAGTGCAGAGAGGGAGGGGATGAGAGTCGGGAAAGGCGAGCCACTTACCTTCTGGTCTTCCTCCATCATGGCCTCCTGTTCCAGAAGTTTCTCCATCAGAATCTGCTCCTGTCTCTTCCTCTGCTCGTTGTCCTCCTCAGCTTGCTGAGATCACACATACATGTCATGTGCACGCGGTTGCAAACTGAAAATGTAACTACGAGACAATAACTCTGGTTCTGCCGCATCAATTTAGTTCCTCTCTTTAGACACTCCATCATTATAGAAATGCAACACTCTTTTGTGCGATTGTGTTTGAGATAATTGTCCAACTCACCCTGTACGCCTTAACAAATCGCACAAACACAGGGAAGAAGACGGAGGGTGGCGTTGTTTTGGAGTTCTCCCCGAAGAACTTCACCGCCTCGTCAAAGGCATCCTTTAAAAGACAAAACGTTGAGAAGACTTCATGTGCAACCCTGTCAGCTTCAGCAGAGTTACAAAAATACAAAAAACAGGCAGATTACACTGCAAGGTGTGCTCATGTCACCTGTGCAATCTTGGCGTCATCCTGCAGCTTCTTCAGCTTGCTCTCATTGTGCGCGATGAAGTCTTTGAGCATGGTATTGTGGCCGTGCATGCTGTACTCTCTTTTGGTCAGCTCCATGCCTCTGTTCAGCTCCTTAACATCCAGCAGGACGTTCTCTAACGACACTGTGAACCGGAGCAGCAGTGTGAGTAACTGCGAACCAGTCGCTGAATGATAAAAAGTCAAACAAGAATGCGCGGCACCATGCACATCTGATCTGTACGACTCACCTGCTGCAGCTTTCTCCACATAATGCAGCTCGTTGTAGAAGACGGAAACTTGCGTGTATTTCTCCTTTACTACATTGGCTATGTAGTGTAACAGCGTTAGCTTACGGTCTGTTGACTTGGTATCAAGTAGCTGTAAGGAAATTCAAAGACAAAACTCAAAACTCCACAAAACATTCAGAACAAAAAAGTGGAAGGCTTTGAAGGCAGAAAGAGGAAACTTGCCAAGTCTAAACTCTGCAGCTTGAATCCGTACACTGCTCCTCTTTTGCTGCTGTTCATGTAGTTTCCGAGAGCCAAGATAATCTGACCGACAAGAAAGAACGTGAGAAAGGAAACCATGCATTCATTTAAAATCATGTTCAATTGAGATGCACATGATTCAAATACCTCCAGGATTTTCTTTAGCTTCTGTGATGACTTGATGGACACAGACGCAGCGATGACGGCGTGAAGTTGCTAACAGTCAGGACGACATGAGAAGGTTTTTAGCGAGTATAGTCACTCTCTGTGGCCGTAACAGCACATGACTTCACATATAACGTCCCACACAAAAAGACATCCTGCTTCTCACCGGTGTGAGCATCTGCACGCTCTCACAGAAGTTTCCGATGAACGCCATGATGGTCATCTTCTGCATGAGCCGCTCGATTTTACTGAACTGCATCATGAAGCGGTCCTCGTCCGTCAGGCTCTCCAGCGGTTTGCGCTCCTTCTCAAACTGCCGCAGGATTTTGATCTCGTTCTCTGTGGGCTGGAAGCGCATCAGACACTCCACAAAGTCCACCGGCAGAGTTCGTAGGTCAAAGCTGAGAGACGGGAAGGGTAGAGCAAAAGACACAGAACATTTGATAACATATGCTTACTGTCTTCAAACAATAGGATGTGAAAATAAAGGACATCAAAACATGGAATTTGGGTCTTTTGCTGTATTTTGAAGGAGCTTACATCTGAATGGCCTTGCAGATCTCCTCAGGAGTCTTGCCCACTTTCCTCAGTGTGATGGCCAGATTCTTCGCTCTGTTGGAGTCCAGTAGCGTCACCTTGTTGGGCCCCTTCTGGATGACCTTCTGCTTGCTCATGGTGAGGTCAATTGCCGGGCCCTGGGCCTTCGTCTTAAACATCTCCTCAAACTCATCCACGTTCAGGTCCTTAAAGGTGGCAACACATAACATGTTCATGTTCTGTTATCGTAGAAATGAGGCCAGAAATAGACTTGTAACAGAGAGAACTCCTACCTCGAGTATCCTCTCATCATCAATCTCATTGAAGACAGTCCCGTTGATCTGGTTTGGTTTCAGGGCGACCCAGTTGAAGACAGGCATGCGGAACTTAGTCTTGATGGGTTTCTTGATCTTAACAGCTACACAGGATACAGAAGAATTAGCACAGCACCCTCATCTGCTATCAGAGTACACGCACGCACACGCACATTCACACACGTGCAGGTCAAAGGGTAGACAGGTATCTGGGATTGGTGACACACATGGATGTGACTCTAAAAACATACAATCCTACTTCATGTTGATGACAATATTGATTTGAAACCAAAAGTACACTTGGAGATACTTCAAGCAGAGTGAGCCTGTCAGCTTCTGGCAGAGTGGTAATGCCAAAGGGTATGCCCTGGCTGGCTCGCTGACAAACTATTTACCTGACAGATTATGGCTATTTGTGGCCACATGAGCTGATTGACTGAGGCGGTGACACAAAGATAAGGCTGTCGTTCCAGCTCTGCTTCATGCCTATCACGTTCTATCTTCTGCCTGCTGCAGCAGGTCGTTGTGTCTCAGCATGCAACCAACACTTTGAGATGTGGCGGTACTTAATTCATACAAAAACACACATACACACACACACACAATAACAAAACTACAGTAAAGTGTGAAGGTAAACCATGCAGAATTTTGAAATATGGTATTTTCTTGTTTAAAATCAAATCTTACTCTGAGAGAAAGAACTGAATGATAGAAACAACACAAAAAGTCATCTTTTTGGAAAATGTGGTTTTATATATTTGTCAAGCTCATGTTTGTTAGAAAGAACTAAAAAACAGAAAATGCGTTTGAAAAAAGAAGACACAATTATGAACTATTTTGAAGAGGCTTCAAGTTACCAAATGGGAGGCGTTCCTGAATTTCTACTGGGAGTCTGAGACTGAAAATACCATTTTCAAAACATGTGATAAAGGAAGGGAACAGTGAGGGACAAAACACCAAACAAGACAAGCGGAACCTACAGAAAAGTTTGATGGGTCCCTCTGGTTGGCAGAAAAAGAAACAATCCAAAGACAAATCATTAAGAAATTGGCAAGAGTTAGTGAGAAAGCTTACACATGCACATCCCAAACACACCTGGTAGAGTAAAGGATCTCAAGATACAGAAAGTGTTTAGATTGAATTAACAGCAGTAACTTTAATAGGGCAAACGGAACTGGATCAAAATGAGGCTTTGTATTAAAACATGACCAATTACTCATAGGAAATCAAAAGGTATCAGAAATAAACACGTGCTTTCTAATACAAGCCTGCTCCAAACAAAGGCCTGTTGCTTTGTGCAGTTGAAATAAATAAGGGCATACTAAGGAATGTGCACCCTCATCTACATACATTACAGAACAGGCTGGTCTGCTTACAGAAAAGTCTGATTCACCGAGTCACGAGTACCCCGCCTTACCAGCACTCATCTGCGCAGGAGCTTGCCTGACAGTAAGTTTGATAGGTTAGATTTCGAAAGCTTAGTTCAAACTGTCTTTAAGCGTATATAAATTGCATAATTTGACAAGATATATAGTTTCATCCACTGAAAATTAATAGCTTTGTTGTTACATTAGATTATAATATTCCATCTATCTTTACCGTACTGTTCTGGTGCACCAAACAATGAACTCTTGAATGCAAGTTGTGGCTAACAACAAATACAGATTTAGATTTATCTTAATTGAGCAACAAGGCATAGCCAATCAGTGGCATCTGTATGCATACAACTGCTTCACAGTAAAAGCCTTCCAAGCAGCATTTCTTAACTCAAGTACACTTTCAGCACATTCCAGTCAGTGTAAGGCTTTTACCATGAAGCAGCTGCAGGAAGTGTTAAGGTGGCATTAACGTTTAAAGTTTGTTAAGTAGTTGGAATACAGCTAGATTTCCTTATAGCTTGACAGGGGAAGCAAAGCTGCAGCTGGAGCTACTGGTAGTATGATTATCTGTCGTACCGAAAAAAGAATTTTCCCCTTAAATGACCTTACCTGCTAACCCAGAGTTCATGATGACAGTGGGTGTCCCACAGCCGGGCAGTGGGGGGGCTGCAGGAGGAGGAGGAGGAGGCAGATGTGCTGAGATCTCTGAGGCCGGCCCTGGGGGAGGAGGCGGAGGTGGAGGAGGAGGCGGTGGTGGTGGGGGAGCAGCTGCAGCAGGAATGGCCGATGATGGTCCATTTGACACTGGGAGAAGGGAAAGACGGTAAACAAAAATAGAGGCGGCAGCAAGTGTTGCACAATTTGTACATCTCTGATCCTGACGTTTAGAAAGTCTCACTAATGGAGGGTTCAGCAACTGTAAAGTTTCACTTTAAAATGATATAAAATTAACTACTGAAAAATTTGTGAATAACAGTTTATATGCTGATAAAGTGGACTAATATTAAACTTACACATGCCGTTCACTGGCAGTGGAGGGGGTGGAGGAGGCGGTGGTGGAGGAGTGGGCGTTCCCGCTACGACTCCTACATGATTTGGACTGACAACTGCACCATTTCCTCCAATCACAGCACCTGGCAAGCCCTCCACGCCGCAGGGAGGCGAGGGCAGGATAGAGATGTCTCCGTCTCCCTTCTTGTGGATCTTGATGGTGCCTTGTTTCTCCAGTTCGTGGATCTTCTTCTCCAGGTTACTCTGTCGCTGGATGGCCTCGTCCTTCTCCTTCAACATCTGCCGCAGCGAGTGTACCTGCGAGTTGGTGTCTTTGTAGACTTCCTGTGTGGGAGAGGGACAAGGACAGATTGGTAAAAAACTTGAGGAAACGTGGAGTTCATAGGGAGCTTTGCTGGCAAAAAAAAAAATAATCCAATGTCCTGATTTAAAAGCAATTTACTGGAAAATGATGATACAATGTAAATATGTTATGCCATGTGTGGGTGCATAAGATGCATAAATATTGCCTTTCTATTTGTACTGTAGTGGGTAATATGAGTTCTTATGTGACACATTAAAAGGTGAATCTGAATGTCAGAGCTGGAATCTGACCCTGATTGATTCAAGGTCCTTGTTCCTTTGCATCAGCTGCTTCTCCAGCTCCACGATCTTGGACATGGCCTCGTTCTCCATGTCCTGCAGCTTCTCCGTCATCTATAAGAGCAACAGCCAGGTGGAAAAGGGTCACATGTTAACATGAACTCATTGCAATGACAACATCCAACTCAATATGTCAACAAAGAGATCCAGCAGGGCACTGATGTGGGACAATTAACGTTCATATTTGTCTGGATTAAAACTAATTGTGAGGCCTTAAAAGTTATTAATGCTGCAAGAAGAGTGTGTGTGTGTCCATATAAAATGTGTCGTTTTACGGTGGCTGACAGTTAAGAGCATGAGATCATAGTAAGTCCCACTCCCCACGAGATGGTACTGTGTGATAATAAGTAACTGTGACAGAGCTTCAAACAGACTGCCATGCACCCTATCAAGTCTCTGTGCCATCACCATGCGAACATGCTGGACATTAACCCGCAGCGACAGAAGAGCAATGAGACCGCGGAGTCACTTTTGAGCATTTTCAGAGAGTAAAATCAACCATGGATCATACTCACATGTGACATGTTCTCCTCCAGCTCCTCCACGCGCTCCAGGGCAGCGTTTTTGGTCTCTGCATCCTCCAGAAGGGCTCCCACATCAAACACATTATCCAAGTAGGCCTGGATCTGGACCTGCAGCTTATCGCTCTCTGTATGCTTTAGTTTCTGGATAACATGCACACATTAAGAGGGAGATATTATGATGATAAGAACAAGGTAGTTAGGGAGATATCTTATGTTTCATGGCTGACATCTCTTCCTCCGAGGCCAGCATTGATCTCACCTACGTAGCGGGGGAGGACACGAGGATTTACTAAACTGACCAGTTTTTTTCTGAGAGAAAAGCCTTTATTGACTGCTTCTCTGTCTCAAGGGTGCCATAGTGACAACCTAAGCTCTGGACTAATAAGATTCTGTCCATTTGTCCTGCACCATTATGTCTCAACTCACATCTAAGTAGTCGTCCAGACACAGCTTGGTGAAGTCGAACTGCAAATGAACTCTGAAGTTCATGTCCTCCACAGAGTGCACGACTATATTGATGAACTGCATACAGGCCACCTGGGGAATAAAAAACAGGAGAAATACAGTTAATAAAGGAGGATTTGTTAATAAAAATTACATGGTCATGAGATCCAAATGAATGAAGCTAAAAATCTATTTACACAGCAGCTGTTACTTCTGTGAAATGGCTTAATGCTCATTATCACATCTATTTCCTTTTCATTTGACATCCACTGAAAGTGTGTGTGTATAAACGCTCATTATTGTGCCTGCTTTGTGGGCAGATCCAGTTTATCTGGCAGATTAAAAAAGGATCTGAAAAAACAAACAAACAAAATCAACCACTTCAACTGCATCGGCTGACTTGCGGGAGCCTGCATAAACAGATCAGGAGGGTCTCCGCACAGTGTGTATTGTACATACACACACTTCTTCTCATCCTGACACTGCCTTAATGAACTTCCGATAAGAAGCTCAGTTGTCTCGGTGCAACATGGCAGCTTCAACAGAGTCTGTTGCTTTAGTCACATGAAAGCCTACCGAGGGACTGCTGGCGGACTTGTGACAGAAGTCCTATTGAAGGCCTATTCAAACACAGCATCTGTTGGTTTTCACTCAATCGCACACACACATACAGTACTTGCCTCACATCTACTAAAGTCACTCAGATGGACACACACTGAATAAAATCATGTCTAAATTGGCACTTTCTTCACAGTGTCTTTTATTCTTATCTGCCAGGGTAATTAGCACCACTCGGCCTGGAAATGACAGACTTGGCAAGGGTTCCTCGCTGAGGGCTCAATCCTCCACGCACTGCACCACACATCTGTAGTTTGTGCCGTGATGAGAAAAATTAGAGGGCTCGCACAGAGACTGATAGCCCTGTGAGTGTGTATCGAACTGGAAGCAAAATTGTTATCTTCCTTGGGTTATTTCTGACTTTGGACAAACATCTGAGGACACCTGCAGCAGTGTTCAAAATATACAAAATCTCCTTCTCGCTGAGCAGCTGACACTGTGATTCGAGCTTTTATTTCATCACAACTGGACATCCCTGTGCACCTGTCTAACCCAGAGATTACATTTAGTCCTAATCGCTGCCTCTAAACATCTTACAGCGATAATGAAGAAACAGCATTCGTTCACAGCTTCTTCGGCTCAGACCTCCATAAGCCGTGTGCGGTTTGTCAGGCGACGTAGGATTTTCGAGGGATTGCAGTGCAATCAATAAGCCATTAGGAGTGTGTGCGTGAACATACCATGAAGTCGATGTTGTTGTCCTCGTTCTTGAAATACTCCATTAGCCTCTCAAACCGCTGCGTCTCCATACACACCTGCAAAACAAACCACATCTCATTTATTGTATTTATCGGAGTCTAGACATAGAAAGCAACCCCCAGTGATTGATGCAGAGGTGAAAGCACAGACTCATAATTCACAAATACCATGAAATATGCTGCCTCAGACAAGAACTTTTCTGATTTAAGCTTTAATTTCTGTGCTGCCCTTGCACGGCGACAGAAGAAATAAATGCTCTCTCTCAAAGAGAGGATGAATGATTTAAGCTGCTAAATACATCACAGACTGCCGTAACCTCAGAGATTCTGAGCTGATTTCAGAGAAATAATCATTCTCATTCTTCAATTTTCTATAAAGCTGTCTGATTATGTACACTGTTTAATATGGCTTGTGGTACAACTTTTACCACATATACTGGAATCTTTTGTCCTGCCAATGAAGCACATTTGAACTAGAATTTGGGAGACAGACAGAAAGGAGCAGAGAGAAAGAGATGCTCTGCAGTTCAGACGGTTCATCTGGAGGGCAATGAGTGAGATGGAGCATGATAAAGAATTGAGGAGGAGGAGAGGGAGAAAGAGGAGGGGCGTCTGTATCCAAAAACCTCTGAATAATGTTTTCAAGTCTCAGCCTGCAGCCCCTCCATCAAACCTGGGATGTCAGAGTCACTTATCAAACTAGATCTGATGACATTACGTTTGAGAGTGTTGCTTTTTAACTGAAGGGGGGACATAAACAACCAAATCTGCAAAAAAAAAAAGATACAGAAATGTGTCCTCAAATGCTTCCATCTGCCTACGCTATTATGACACTAACCTTCATCTCATTAGACGAGCTACATTTTCTCAAAGCCTTATATTCTCCCACTAATGCCACTGAGAGCAACACTCAATATTTCATTCAGGGGTGTAAATATTGCATTAACTGCAGTCAGCCCATTTTTGCGGGCTGTATGCTACAAAATGGAGCGGCTGTTAGCGCCCACTCCATCATAAACCTCCCACTCTTTTCTCCAGCAGCCAGAATACTTCATCCCGACAGGCAAGGGTCAGGCAAGGCTGTCTGGTACATCTTTCTCTCTGCTATTCTGAGCTTTGATGTGTCTGCCAAATCCTGTTGACACACACGTAACAGTTTTCACTGGATGTCGAACGAGTCCTCCTGTGTAATGCAGCTAAACCGCTGTCTTTAATCTGCGGACAAAAGAATTCCTAGATGCTATCCTCTGTGCAGGAATGAGAAATCTGCTGGTCTCACGCCTGCCTGGGGAGCATTCCTCCAGGGCTGAGTCACCGTTTTAAACGGCACAGGCGAAATGTAATGACATATTCGTCTCCTCAGACCTCACTTCCTCTCTACGTGCAGCTTGTACCTCCTTAAAGTTGTCGAACGCAGAGAGAATAATTTCATGGCCTCCTCTCACGAGACAAACTGCCGCCAGGAGCTCCAGGACCAGGGCTTTAGTTCTGCAAAACAAGGAGAAAATAAACGCAGGAATGGTTGGTAAATGACAAGCGCCAGCGCTGCGGCAAACCTGTACTTAAACATGGAGCAAACAAAGTGGAAAACAGTGTAATTTAACATCCTGCCAGTGCTGAAACCTCTGTGTGGAGTGGATCGATTACAGTATTTATTACAATTAATATATTTTTAAGTTGTTTTAAAAGTAACAAAACTTTGTAAAAATGCATTATGTTGACATATTGAGGACGTGAGGTCTGCCTTAAATAACTCATTGAAAATATGTTATGTCACAACCTGAGAGGAAGAAAAAACAAAAAGGCTCCACATTTTCATCTGATCCACTGGATTAAAAGGCAGGTATCAAAAATGAATGCTTCAGGCCTAATCCCTATGTGTGTGTGTGTGCGCGTGCGCGTGTGTGTGCATGCGCCCACTCTCCAGTTCATCCATGCAGGATTTCTCTGTCTGTTTGAGATGATATGTGACAGGTGATGTGAAGTAGTTTCACATCCACTTTTGAGGAAATCCACGAGCCTCAGGGCATGAAGTGAAAACACACACACCCACCCACACCCACACACACACACACACACACACACACACACACACACACACACACACACAAACATAAACACACAGAGGAGAGTCCTTCTGCTGGCTGTTTCCGTAAGCAGCTGCCACTGCAGCGGAGTGTGCCGGCGGTGCCCTGACCCCGCTGTTGGGATGAATGTGCCCCTGAGCCACAAAGACACTCACTCTGGACCAGACGGTGCAGGTGCACTGAGGCTAATGTTGGACTCTGAATGTTCCATTATGGATTTGGGTCTTTGTTGGTAAAATATCTGGATGTTTTCAGCTCCAAATGTAACAAATCTCTTATGATATTTCTGTATGAGCAAAGAGCTATATAAAAACACTCAGGTATTCATGTAAAAAACACATAATGCTTTTAGTCCCTTAAATGTTTATCTTTAAGTCATTTCAACATTTTGGTTTAACTTACCTTGGATTTTTATTGTTGAGACTTAGTGCAATTTCATTCACAGCATGTGGGTGTGACATGACCATGTTGAAGCCATACTGGAAGACGAAAAACAAACAAGAGGGAATAAGACAGAGACAAATAAGCTAATTAACAGAGAAGAGGACCCACAGAATAAGCAAGACGTACGTTCCTCTGTATAATAAATGAAACATGGAGAACCAGCGGTGGAACAAATTGGCTTCAGTGAGATAAGTGAGCTTTATTCTGGAGGGACATGCGGTCTGTGTGGACGCCCTGTGGGGAGTGCAGAGGGCTGACCTGGTAGTTCATGATAGCACGCAGGCACATGATGCAGACATGGACATCTTCTTTCTTGCAGACCAGTCTGGAGTTTTTCAGAGTTCTCCGACTCGGCAGTGTGTTGCAACTAAAACAAATGACAGAAACAACAATACAGATGAGATGTGGATGAGTCTGTGAGCGTCTGAACGCAAACACAAGCGCACTGGATAAATAAGAAAGCATTTGCCTCCATCACACACCACCTCCTCCACACAGGGAGGTTATTAAACTGCCACGCCACCTTACATTAACACGCACAAAAGACCACATAATCTACAGCCCTGCCATGGGCCACAGGATGCCCCCTTTCAATTGTTTTATTTTATGTCCTTCACAAAGATATCACTTACAGCTAACACAATAGAAGCCAGTCATTTGCATGCAGCCCAGTGATTGTGCAGCTTTATGTGGACAAAAACAAGGCCTCTCCTCCTGGTGCAGCTCTCACGATAAAATGAGAAATGCTGGAGCAGCTGTATTACTGAATAATATGCAGAGCCAGTCAGAGCAAAACGGTTTATTTTCAGACTTTTGTCACGAGGTTCAATTACCAGCCCGAGTTCTGGAGAAAAATGTGTCTCCAGGCTACTGATAGACACGCCGATTCGTGTCAGCTCACATGTCTAAAGGTGTGACTGCTCTGTGAGTCACAGAGTGGTGTGTTTGTCTAAAAAAGGCGAGATGGTTTTAGGACAAATATAGTAAAGAACTATTCTTTAATTAGGAAAGTTTGCATGGAAATAAGCTTGAAAACAAATGTGCCTCTGAGTGCTTTGAATCTGAGTATCCTACACATGTTCAGCAGGACGTGGTTCAAAACTAGCTGACATAAAAGCAGCAGATTTATGAGAAAGAACTCCACCATCCGCTTCACGTAGCAGCAAAAGTAATCTTAAAGGAGTTCATCTGGGTTTGTTTTCCTCTCCTGATTAATCAACACCCAAACGGAGGAGTGGCAAAAAAGGAGGAAATGAGTAACGATATTTCTTAAGAAGCACTAATGATAAATGATTACCTAACACCAGCAAAATGTAACACCTTGATCTGCTTCGACTTGTCTAAAATGACTCAACTAAACTGTACATAGCACATCAAACACAACACAGTTGATCCAAAGAGCTTTACAGAGAAGAACAAATGACTGAACCGGGAAACTAAATCCAATCAAACAGAGAACAAGCAAAAATATATAGATACAGTTTAAAGTTGCACCTTGAAAGCCTAAATAGAGTGCGAGTGTTCAGGTGGCTAATGAGTAACCACAACACTTTGCATCTAAGAGCAGACACAGGCTTTCCAGGGATCTCAGGTCTGACACTGCAGCGTGGGAAAGGGGCTCCCAAATACAAGCAGGAAATCTGTGGAGGGAAGCCATTAACACAGTAATATGGTTCTCATTTCCGATCAGCTCTCCAGAGAAGGAATAAAATGATTATTCTAAAAACATGTGAAGACATGGATGATGTTCTCCAAGTCAGAGATAAACAGAATTTTTCCTGCTTCATTTGTTTGTCACATTTCAGAGCCAAATTGAATACAACTCAAAGCAGGCGAGATATCTGAAACTGAAGGAAGAGGAGAAGTGAGAGGTGCTGTCAAAGTTTGCTGCCATCCAGGATTTAACGGTTGATAAGACATGAATACAAAAAAAGAATAATAATCGTGCCCATTTTCTCAAAAGGGCACGACCACAATAACAGAGCGTGTTCTACATAACACCACAGAACATTGACCACTACAACGATAACTACAGGCTATAAAACACGTCTAACACAGCTACTTATTTCTAGCTCGTCACACATACCGTCGCATTTGAGAGCACTTGGGACAGCTCAGTGTGCTCGGTGTCCTTTAAGGTGGCAGAATGTGGAAGACACGCAAATCTTAGTTTGACCCTTAGTGATCTTACATCATTCCAATTAAAAACTAATCTAAAGCAAAACAAACACAGTAAAGGGACGAAGATTCTGTATGATGGACACTTAAGAATTAGAAAACTGTCGACTGCAGATGAGAGCAAATGCTTCATAATTGATGTGACCTCTCACAGATAATGCATCCAAAATACAAAGACTTTCAGAGGCAACCTAATCTATCATTAGTGGTTGTAGTCTAGTAAAAGCCTTTGCTTTCACAGAGCTTTTGTAGAAACTAGGCTAGCTTTTGCACAGAATGGCATTTAGGGAGCCACACAAGCAGCACACAGGCACAGAGGCAAGAACAATGAGTGCAGAAAAACCTATTTGCTCCGAGGAAAAGGAGAATTCTGTCTGAAGCGCAGGAGGGGAGGCTGGCAGTACAAATAATTCACATCCCCGACACAGACGGCGGGACAAATAAACTGGGCAGCGCTAGCAGGGAGGTATATTGTACAATGAGGCAGGGGGATTGTGTGTGTGTCTTGGGAGGGAGCAGGGATGCAGGGTTAAGGCTGCTGAAAGCTCACTGTGAGCCTGCAAAGTGAACCTGCCTGCTGTGGAAGACTGGCAGACAGAAGAGCAGATGACTATGGAGGAACACCAGGACAGAACAGAAGAGACAGTTAGCCTCAGTGAAGACACTCTGACCTGTTACACACAGTGTACATGCTCGCGAGAGACGACACGAGGGGACATCTGGATCGTCGGATATTACAAAATGTAACGTGCAGAAGAAACTGCTGCAAACACAGGACATTCCCACCAAAGCCTTCCAATGAAATTATTGTTATACAGGAGAGAAAAAGGGTGAAAACATGTCCATTCTGTCTATGCTACACTGACTTATTCCACGTGTATTATCTTTAGTGCTTAGCATGAAAACTAAGGGCAAACATCAATGGAATGACAGGGAGGATTAAAGAAATAATGCACAACTGAATGGGATTTGTGCTTATATTAGCATGGGCTTATGAATTAACTGCTGTGAAATCCTCTGTGTGCAGGATATGGAGTTAAAATGGTCTGTTTGGTGTTCATAAAAACAAAACATTAAAAAAAAGAAGAAAAAGATTTGCTCCATAAAACAGAGCTTTGCCTTCTGCTGTATCATCTGTCACATGAAAGATTGCTGTCAATCGTGTGTCATAATCATAAACAACATCAGCCTGAGTGTGACATCTAGACAAATGGTAGTTTGCCGCTTACTGCAGAAGTGTGTCTTAAGCCATTTAAAGTCTTACAGACCTCATGACCACATGAAGGGGCTACAGCGGCATCATGTGAAATGTGTGACTTCTCAAAATAATCACAATACAACCACATTGCTCTGGCTTAAAATAAGACAACAAGGGGGAAAAACACACCCTGAAAGTCAAAGTTAGCTGCAGGAAGATAAAAATGACATCAACCACATGGTGAATGGTGAATCTTGTTAACCATCAATGATTGCGTGCATCGTACCGTAACGTGGAATGTCGCCCAGCGCGTGTGATGCCATTCCCAGTGATGGGGGATGGCAGCGTGCTTCCTCCATGTAGGTCTTCTATAGAGCGGCTCCAGGGCTTAGACTTATCCATCAAAGCCTCTGGGTTGTTCTCCACACAGTCTCCATCAAACCTGTCGCACCATGAAAATAAAACCCATAATCCTCTTTTGTTTCAGATAGAACATTTTTCAAGAATCGATAAAATGCGGTTACTGAATGTACGGCTGAGGCAGAACATTTTACAGCTGAAAATTGTTTGAAAATGACAGACACTGTAAAATATTTGGCACCAAAGTGAGCTAACACCTGGATAACATTGTGCCTGCAAAAGGCCTTTCCTTGTCAGTCATCAAAGCACTTCACCATCAAGCTAACCAGCCTAGCTAAACTAGCCTAGCTAAGACAAAATTACATTACATTAATTTAGCTAACAAATTAGCGAATTGTAATAAATCATGTGGATGCAACCGAAAATTGAAAGAATCACACAAATATTTCAAACTTCACCAAATAAACTAATTCTGAACAATAAGAGAACATGAGATAATAACATGCTACGCTAACCAGCACATCACCAACACTGCTATAACCAACCATGGTTAAAGCCTCATCAGTTAGCAAGCTAGTACACACACACTTGTATATATTACTGTGCATCAGCAGCTCAACATAATCAAATATAAATATAAATATAAAAATACAGATATATCTGTACTAGGTCCCGTATACTGTATCACCTATATTGGGCAGGAACTGGTCTTAATGATCGCTGGCAGAAGTGAAAATGTGCTCAACTCCAGTGCTAAAGCTAAAATTTGAGGTTTTAGTTTAGACATAATAGGTAAGCGAAAGCTCTCGTGTTGTGTTGTACTTGGCAGACACCTTGGAAAGAGCTGGTAGTTACAGCATACCTGTCATGATCTATTCCAGTTTTTAGTCCGGCCATTTCCATGACTTTTAAATGCTGCTGCAGCGGTACTGAGGGTAAACACACTTTTACGGCTAACCATTCATAATGTGGACAGACCATAATAACATATGGTGAAACAGGGGAGTGAATTAAAAATTTAACTGCGTGGCTCTTTGGCCCTGAACAGGGACCTTGTGACTGACTAATAATCACACCGTCAATCTATGAATAGAAGCTTATGGTTGGTAGAACACACAGTGCCAATGTGTCAGCAATGAGCCCCGAGTGACTCAGTGTTTCTGACAACCAGGCAGCAGCCGCAGTGGTGCTGGTGCTGTGTGGAGATGCATCAGCGGCACTGCAGAATGGCAGCATTGTTTGCTTGTCACTTCTGCATATAGACTATGGTGATATAGAGAGAAAGAGCTGGTAGTGACTTACGTGACGGCATACTGTGCAAAAGAAAGATACTCCACCAGCACGTCCAGACCTTTGTTCTCCTCATTTAAGAACTCCCTCACCCACCTTAAGAGAGACGAAAACAAGTTAGACTCAACAAAAAGTTTAGCAGCATGCAAACTCTTGTGAAACCGTTTGGTCAGTTTGGAATTACTTTGCTTTCCATGTGGAAAGAAACCATACTCTGTCTTAATTACTAAAAACGCTTCATATTAATGGGTAGTAGTCAATGCAGTTGGAGGGGAAGGTTTGGGCTTTTTCTCCCTCTGATCTATCCACTTATTCTAATAATAATGGAAATCTACAATAAGATATTTGAGACCCTTTTTTGTATAGTATATAATGTGTCACTTCCTCTACACAGGCTGTGACCGCACATGACCTTGGCATACAGATATTTCAGATTATTCACCCTCCCTCCCTCAGCTTCTCCCTCACTTTGCCGAGAAGAATTGTAATGACCCATTTGAAAAACTTCAAAGCTTCCTGGCTCAGGGGAGCAAACATGCACGTGTTTGCAAAAGCAGTGGCATCCACACACATACAGAATCTCATTACTGATTCTGCCTGGTTTCTCTATCTCTGTTTCCCCACAACACGCGCACGCACGCACGCGCGCACGCGCACACACACACACACACACACACACACACACACACACACACACACACACACACACACACACACACACACACACACACACACACACACAGTTTCTAGCTCTGGTAGAGACAAGCCCCCAGAATGATCAAAAGCCCATTCTCACCTTCCTTACAGGCCCTGAAGTGGGCCACCCATTCAGCACTCGGCGGGCTTTCATTTTTTATTCTGCACAGAAAAGCCGAGCTTTTCGCAGGAAAGCTCCACTACCTTTGGCATGCGCTGTTCTCCCTCCATATTTATAAGCAGTGTGAGCTGAACCACAGAGCATCTTTATTTAATGGCATCCTATGAAGGTGCCCACGTCTTCTTATTGGAGCTCCGACTGCTTCGACAGACCCGATCGCTCAGTGATTAGAGAAATTTGCAGGGCATAAACATAATGACACGCAGGCAGGCTGTTGAGTGGTACCGTGCTGATGAAGAGGCTAAATGAAGAGGCTAAACTGCTTTAAAAATCAACTAGCTGCTTCTTTATTAGCTCCCCTGTGGTGTAACTACATGGGGGCCAGCGAGGCTAAAAGAGCGCCCAGTAAAGCGGTGCCTGGCGGGGCTGGTCGTGTTTTAAAAGGGCTTGGAGGTGTGGCCTTTTTGGGCCACATGGTAGTCATTACCCCAGGACACTAACTAACAATCCTCCCATTCACCACATGTTGTTGACCACTGAGCAACATGTGAGGAGCAGGCAGGGAGGCAGGGGGCCAGCGTTACCATCAGCAGCGCTCGTACAGGGACAATCTGCCTATTATACGCAGCCTCCATGATGGATATATTTCTCTGTTTCACCTCTGAAAAGACACAGTAAGCATTCGACGTCTGAGCGGGTGACATCCTGCTCCCTTGCCAGCCCCCCTCCCAGCCCCCCCCCCACGTCCCCCTGCCATTATGGTAATGCTTCATTGTCTAATCTAGATTAGGTAGATTATTTATGTAATCTAGTTTACCAACATGAGGTCTCTCAAAAGAGTTAATCCATGTAAACAGTGCCTTGACTGACTTGCCAGGCGGACGTCGTGTCTGGCTGCGGTCGGAGTTTATTTTGGTTTGAGGAGCAGAATATGATCGGTGTGTAATCAGTGTGTAGGAGTGTGAGAGACGTGTTGTCAGAAACACGACATGATTTGTGTGAGAGTCAGTGAAATAGACGAATTGAAGTAAAGCAATATGTGTGTGGGAGGGAGGAAAAAGAGAAAAGCAGAGGGATTAAGAGATGTAGTTTAGATAACCTTTGCGTGCGTTTGTGCACGTGTGCGTGCATTTGGGATCCTGTGACTGTTGTGTAACCAGTGTGTCTCTGTGTCTTTGCTGTCACAACAGTCTGTGGTCAGCGGATGCTCTCATGGCTGCTTCTTCCTGTCCTTGACGGTGTCTCCATGTCTCCTGTGACCGCCCACCTTCAACATCCCTCCCAGCTGCTAGTCCTCATCCTCACTCCTACCAAAGAACCCGGGGGCTTCATTTATGAACCTCCTATACGCACAGCGTTAGATGCTCATTTGCGCACACAGAATCCAATTTATTAATATTTTCATGTCCTTGAGGATCAGTTCGTATATCACAGACACACAAATGTCAGCAGAAATGACCAACAAGTTTCCATTTTTATTCGGAAAACAAGGTAATTATCTATTTCAGACTGAAATTGTGTTTTTAAAAGAAATCCAGTTGTACTCCCCAAGGTCTGTTTTGTCTTGTTTGTCATTCTGCATAAAATAAGAGCTGTTAAGTAATAAAGTGCATCAACTATAAAGGATATTTAAAGCAAATTGATAGTCTTCGGCACTTTGGTTGTATTATTGTCCTCTTTGTGCACTGCAGTTCTTTATTCGACCATCACATATTCATTTAGATGTTATCTTGATGAATGAGGGACCTGGAGCCTACAGATCCCACAATGCATTAGGCCTCATTAACGATGCCGAGCAATCCATCACAGTCTTTAACTATCAGGGTTTCTTATCATAGAGACAGGCCCCATGACCTAGAGAGAGACAAAACACTGAGACATTGTGTGACGCTCATTGAGATATTGATCTTTCCTTGAGGCTTGACTGTACAACACTGAATCAATATCAGCTGCAGCAGGTTGAGGCTTGTTATGCTGGAGTACCTGGAATTACACATGAATACTTTAGTGTTTTTATCTGTTGTGAAATCACAATCTCTTAAGCAACCTCTCCAATAGTACCTCTTGAAGAGGGCAGACCGAAACACTGATGCATCAAGCTGTGCGGCTCAACGACTGAAAGAAAAATGTGTTTTCCTTCCAGAGGCTGCTCATGTGTCAGCCATCCCAAACAATCAATCGATTCATCTTTTCTCCATCGCCTCATGGCTTTCTGTGTAATATTAGCACCCGAGATGAATGGGGGATGGTGGTGGGGGTTAGCGTCAACGTCTTTGAGTGTGTGGAATGTCAGACTTTTCTCCCTTGAATCTAATATAACCAGGTCCTGGACATTCAACACTACGCAAGCTTCACACAGCCCTGCAGTGACTCACCCTATATGATTGGTCCTTAACGAAATTTCCAGTTCTCTCAGGACTTGGGTGGACTCCTGAACTCTCCGTCTAAATTTCTGAGGAAGGAAAGAAGGGGGGAGTTAATACTTCACCATACCACTAGAACTGTAAATCATCAAGTGGTAGCATAGGGATGTTTTGGCTGGAGGAAACTTTTTCTGACAGAAAGGTCAGAGAAACAGACATCGACATAAACCGCAGTGACATTTAAATGTGAAAGCAGGCAAACCTTGTGCGCTGATTACAAAAGAAAAAAATCAAAGTTGGGATTGAGCTGTTCTAATAAGATTTTCTAAGTGGGTCTTCTAGTTGCCAGTAACCATTCAACAGGCTAAAAGAGATGGCGAGCTGACTCATTGGAAACTGTGAATATGGAACAGCTCCCATTATCTTGTTTGCTCACATTGGCTCTTTATATAGCAGTAATCCCTCCTGGTAGCACCATGATAAAATCAAGCAACCTAATTGGTTACCTCTCAAGCCCTGCAAGGACATCCCGCAGCCACACAAACACACAGGTACCCACACACAAATACACACACACACACACACACACACACACACACACACACACACACACACACACACACACACACACACACATTCTTGGCCCTGTTACTGTGGCTACAGCTATAACAGAGAAGTGTGTGCAGGCATGAGCTGCCAGTGAATGAGGTGGAAAACAGAAGGGAGAACGTGAGCGAGTTCCTCTTTGATTTCATCCTCTGACGGGAGCTGATCTGCAAAAACCACAGACAAAAAGGCCCTTCAAGCAACGTGAATGACCAGTGGTTCCTGATGAGAGGGAGTGAAGCTGTTGCATCACATGAGAAAGTAAAAATTCACCTTTTAATATTTTGTGAGGGTAAAAATACGACAGTCAAAAGGGAAAAAAAGCACCATTTCCAAATGTAGTTGCTGTCAAGTTAACTCATGTCAAAAAGGGAAAAAACCCAAAATCGAGTTCAACATTTCAAATATAGAGAATTATGTAACTTCAGGAAAAGTTATCAATAAGAAGGATTTCTAACAGTTTCAAACTTTCTACAGCAGAACACTAAGAGTTTTTTAAGTTGTTTTTTTTTCTGTATTTTTTTCATGTTATGGAAAAATATAACAATAACACAAAGCCTTAAAATTCTTCTTTTCCCATAATATGAATATATTCATAAAGAAGAGTTTTTTAATATTAAAAATGGTTAACGTGTTCTTTCTTCAGTGTAAGACGTAATGTATAATTAATAAAAAATGGAAATTTCAAATAATTGTGTCAAGAGCTGATATGATTAGCTAATAAATCAAATAGGTGATAAACTGAAAATGAATCTACAACTATTTTAATAACTTATTAATCATTAACGTAGTTCTTCAGGGACAAATGATGTAAATTTAATATCTTTAGGTTTGGACTGTTGGTTGGACAAAACAAGACATCTTCGAGACGTCATCTTGGACTCTTGGAAAACTAAGACGGACAAACGAATCTGGAAAATAATTGTTAAGACTAATAAACAATGAAAATAATCGATAATTACAACTCTACACAAGATCTACCAGACAAAATTTCAACAATAATATCAAAGTGTTTTTTGACTTTTGTTAAAGGGTTTTTTGCACTTCTCTACAGGAGGAGGAGAGGAGAGGAGAGGAGAGGAGAGGAGAGGAGAGGAGAGGAGAGGAGAGGAGAGAGGTATCCACCCAGAGTTGGAGGGCCTGGTCACTTTCCATGATGTGTTTGTATCAGGGAGGAAACAGAGCTCAGTCCTGTGTTAACCTATTATTAACATCCACACAGAGGAGAGCTGTTCCCATAGCTGGGGTCTCTCTCTCTCTCTCTAGTCTTTGGGCTTGGGCGGTGTGTGTTTGGCACATGAGGAGATGAGAAACAGAGTGTTTTTATTAGGGAGGAGCCCTTTGTGTGTTTGTGTGGAAAGCAGAGCATATTTCGGGGTACTGCGCAGGCTCCCAGAGGCACCCCCTCCTCCTCCTCCTCCTCCTTCTCCCACCAAACGCCCTACACTCCACACTTTAAGTACTACCAGCTGCAACACAGAGAGAGCAGGAAGAGAGAGGAGCCGACAGCGGGGGGAGAGGGTGAAGACGACATGAGGGGAAAGGAGAAGAAGAGGAGGAGACAGGGAGGGAGCAGTGAGAGGGGAAAGTAAAGGCAAAGAGACAGCGCTGAGAGTGTGGAGGCAGGAAAAAAGGTTTTGGGGAGTGTGAGCTCAGGAGGGGTCATCCTGGAAACAAATCAATGGCTGATACATTCTTGGGGACTAGTTGGACTGGAGCTCTTCCTCCTTGGCTGCCTATTGGCTGGGAGCTGCCCAGAGGAATGCATCGGAGCCTGCCTATGGAAAGCAGAGGCAACGACCTCCAGCTCTCTCACAGCGGCACAAAGTGGCAATTGTTTTGAGTTTGGAGAAAAGGGGGATGGAGCAGGAATGTAGAAAGAAGCCCATAACTCTTTCTTTTCCTCTCGTGCTTCTTTTTTGTCTCTCTCTCTCGTCCTCTGCCCATCTCTTTCTCTCCCTCTAACCTCTCTCCATTATTGTGCCTTCCCTCCCTCTCCCTTGCCTTTCTCACTTTACTCTTTCATGTAGTTCCTGTTTCCTTGTCTGCTTCAAGGTTTGGAAGCCAAGGGAAAGGCAGAGGCAGCAAGTCAACACGTTTTCTAAAAACCCCACGTGTCTCAGGCCCATGAGACTAAACATTAAAAACAAGATGATAAATAAACAAAGGCATGCTTGGGCATCTTTATCAAAAGTTGCCTCGTCTAGAGCGGTTTAATATAGACCCAACAACCAGTTAATCATGCAGCCAGAGATGAGTTTAATCAAAATAAAGTGAGGGAGGAAGTGGCTTAGATAAGCTCTGGTAGACAAACAACAAACTTTAGGAAATGTTGTCTGTCTGAGATCCTTCAGCCATGACCGTGTTGAATGTTTACACCCAGGGAGCTTCAAACATGGTCACCACCTCTGAGTTTGATGTTTTGGAAAATACACAAATTCACAACTTGGCATGAAAAAAAAAAAAACACCTTCAGTATTAGCAAACATTTACATGTTTTTGTATGGATATAACACGTTAAGTAGTGAATTTTGGAGGTACCAGGAGGATTTTATCACCTTAAAAATGAGAAATCCAAGCTAGCTGTTTCCCTCTGTTTCCAGTCCTTATGCTAAGCTACGCTAACAGCCTCCTTGCTGTAGTAAGCCCATGTCAAATCATGACTGTTCCTTCCATTTACACACATCCAAACACTCCTATTGTAGAAACACACATTTATGTACCAAGTGCACCCACCTTAAATCTCCTATGGAGCAGCTGGGGGTTAAGAGCCTTACTCAAAAGCACTTCAGCAGCAGGTGAAGAATCAGGGAAGACTGAATACTCATTCTATATAGTTTTTTTTACAGCCAGTCTAGAGATTCAAACCAGTTGTCAATAAGCCTGCATCTCCAACCTTGAGACTATCGCTGCCCTATCCCAAACTGTCAAGCTATAACCTTCGCAGTATTTTGTCTGCTTTAACCTGCGTCAGCCTCCTCTTGCTTCCTGGTGTTATCAGACCTCCTATGTGTGCAGTCTCTCAGGCATTAACATGAGGCATCAGAACCACAGGAGTTTAGCTGTCACTGAGTCCAGTGGTCCCCCTCTGTTTTGTCTGTACCACTACCTAGTTCAATCATTTATCCACTACTTTTTAGCCATTACTCTGAGCGAACTATACAAACTGCCTCTTTTAGCTAACCATGTCGACTGCTAGCTGTTTCAACTGTTTTTTTCTTAGCTATTTCAACAATTTATCCATTAATTTCAGCTTTTTACCTCCATTTAGTTATCCATTACTTTTAACTAACTACACCAACTGCTTCTTTTAGCTAAGCTATTTCAACTGTTTTCCATAGCTATTTCAACCTTTTATCAATTTTAGCTAATTATACCAACTGCTACTTTTAGCTAACTATTTAGCTTTTTCAACTATGAATCCATTACTTTAAGAGTTTCCCAATTTAGCCACCCATTACCTTTAGGTAACCATACATAATGCTACTTTTAGCTATTTTAACTGTTTATCTGTAGCTAATGAAACCTTTAATCCCTTATTTTTAGTTATCTATTTAAATAATTTATACATTCTTTTCACAATGTACCCATTACTTTTAGCTAATTATAACAACTGCTACTTTTAGCTATTAGCTATAACTGTTTATCCTTTACTTTTAGCAAACTGTTTAATCTTAGTTGATGTTGAACTGTTTATCTAAATTATTTATCTACACTTTCAGATATATCAACCATTTATCTAATACTTTTATCTATATGTTTCAACAATTTATAATAGCTACGTTTGGTATTTCAGTTTATCCATTACTTTTAGCTAACGTTTCAAATTTTCGACTTGCTTGCCAACTATACACTCATACTGCAACACATGGTGTCCAGGTTTTAATTAGTCAAGCTACTCCAAAATCTTTCCACACACCTCTAGCCAAACAGCAAAATTCCTGACTGAGGTAACACCATTTAGGAATCACCATCCTGCACAACAACATCAGGCCTGAACTATATCACACACTTTTTTGCCCTTTTAATTAAATCAAGCAGGAGAAATGTGATTCCTCCACTCTGTGTGTGCGTGCCGTGATTTATAGGAATTCATGTGTCTATATGCGTCTCTGTGTTTGCCACAGTAATTACAGCTCTGTTCATGCTTCTGTCGCTGCCTTATTGTGATGTAAAATTTTAACTCCAGTCGGTGAAAATGTAATTATTCAGTGATTTGTTGTTATTCTGGCAGAGTCTGTTGGTTAATTTGTTTATCACAGAGAATGGTCTCCCAGCACCCACCCCCCTCTCCACGGCTCTCTCACCCAGGCCAAAAAGACTTAATTTTGGCGAAGCATGAGAGCTGGCTGATACTTTGCTTAACGCCCCCCGTTTTACTCCCTTTTCTCTCTTCCAAGCAGCCAGGGAAGCTGGAGCTGACTGCTTAGATGACATAAGGCCATTTTTATCATGTAGCTAAGATACCTTCTGTTAGCTCCTGTCATGCTGCAAGCAATTAGCAAACTAGATCCCTCTCTCTGTCCGTCTTCAGTGCCATTATTCTCTCCTCTGCCTTCAAGTAACTTAGCGTTTTTTTTTCCGTTGCTCGTCCTAACAGGGAGGTCAGAGCATGCCGGCCAGGCCACAGCCATGGATTCAGTGCTTTGCTTAAAGACACTTCAGCTGGGCAGATGTTTCTCAAACCTGGGCGTTCCAGATAAACAACCGTCTCCTTTCTCACAAAGTCACACTGTTGACTGTTTTGTAACTAAAGGTCCCAAGCTGCCTGCTCCAGAAGCCTCGTATGCGATCTTTCCTTCGCTGAAGGGAAATCCCGAACAAGAGATAGAGGGTCAGAGGGGAAGGAAAAGCTGCAGCAGTGGAACAGCCAGACCAGTGGAACAGGATAGCATGTTAGCAAGGGCACTCACCTTCCTTGTGACTGCTGGGTCTAGATAACTCCTCAGCTTTTGGAGGTATGTGTGAGGCGGGTTTTTCACTTGGAATCGCTCCTGTCAAAAAAATAAAGGAAAACAAAAGAGTGAGACGAGCAAACGGAACGGAAAACACCAGCACAGAAAAGTGCAGAAAGACACAGAGAGAGGAAGTTAAACATCAAAACTTTTGTAATAACAAGAAGGAAAGTGTGCAGTAATATGGATTTAGCCTTGATTTCAGGCACATCTCCAGTACAGGGTTAAGTAACTAAAGCCATCAGATTAAAACTGAACAGGGTTTGAGCAAATTACAGTCATCATGAGTCATCCTTTAATTGATGGGAACCCAGATTATGTTCTTCTTTAAGAAAATAACAACAGTGATTCCTCCCGTCCTGCTACGGTGGACATGACAAGCCTTAGTCACACGTGCTTTGTTTGCACAGACCTTGGGTGTAATGAACCAGCACTCTATCGCCCAATTTTTCCTAGATGTTTGCTTCTTAGAAAACTCCTGTCTGGACCCTTTCAAGGATAAAGTGTGGTACTTTCAGAATGGCTCGAGTTGTCACAGTCACAGCTGCGCTGCGCTATAACATCATTAACACATGGCTTGTTATACTTCCATTCTTCTATTAGCACAAAATTCAAAGCTTAACAGTGATTTCTGCATCAGTAGTTGTGCATATCTGACACACAGGTAGATGACTAACTCTGCTAAGGTCATTCTGCGTGCAGGAGGTCATAAACAATCTCGCTGTTAATGACTGTGATTAGTTTTAATAGGCAATAAAGCATAACCTGCCTGGGGAGTGCGGCCAAACATGTGTGGCTGTGTGTGTACATGTCTTTAAGTTCAGCCAGGAACAGGTTTTAGGTCAAACCCCTCACTGTTGTGCTCTAAATATAAATACAAGAGATTAGTGCTGGATTTGGATCAGTGTGTTGAGCGGGAAACAGTATTTGGATCGGGCTGAACGCCACACCACAGCAGTGTGAATGGTTCTGTTTACCACACTACACTGTATCAGAGTTTGAGACTAAAGAGCTTGCCAGGGAGGAAATGTATTCTTCGTATGATGTGGGCAAAGACATCAAGACATATCCTGGCCGAAGCAATTAGCTGGGACAACTGACCGACTAGTCTTTAAAGAAAACTCCAACTTAAGACTTTTTCTGTTATATATCAGCATTATTTGATTTTCAATGCATACCAGAGTATGAAAGGACCTCAGATGCACAACTGTAAGAGTCTGTCTCAGTGTGCTGCTTTTTGATTAGCTTCTCATGTGAAATATTTCCTCCTCAGGACAGTAGAGTAGGAAGTCACAGAGTTGTCAAACCACATACCAGGAGGTAGCTCTATGGTTTCTGGAGTCACTGCATATTTTATACGTATCTCTGTACAAAATAAGACATTATCCTTCATGGATAAAGAGCAAAAGGCATGTATTTAATAAGTGTGGCTATTGTTTAGGTTTTAATCCATTAATTAAACTGATGATGAAACTCGATGCATCAGGATTGTGGTGGCTGTTAACCCCAAACCTGTCTTCTGATGTGACCTCTCACTGTTCAGACGCCCCAAACCAACAAGTCGGGCGTTGCAAGTGCAACAACAAGGACCTGATCCCTAAAAGTCTTCCCACCAACATACAGCCAGTTGTTTCTTGTTTCCCACGTCTAGTCAAAAGTTGCATGACTGGAAACTAAGCCCTGGATCTCTGCAGGGGTGAATGAAAAACCTGCCCTGTGTTCTTCTACGTGAGTTACAGATTCTCCTTCATTTCCCAGAATGCCTTTTGTCATTTAAAGACAATCGTTGTGGACTAGTTGCTGACATCCAGTTGAGAAAAAGTCCATTTTTTTGTAAGGTGTTGTCATTTTGTTCATATCCTAAATCCAGGGGAGGGCCAAACTAACAGAAATGTAATAAAATGAAATCCAACACAACAAAAAACACAAACTACAGCTTCAAATGACCACAGAAGAGATTCAACACCTCTCTGACAGTGTAAACAAATTAGGTTATCAGCTTCAAAGGTTGTTACAAGGCTATTGTATTGGATCACATAGTGAAGGTGCCATCATTGTGCCGCCCTCTGCATACAGACACTGAGATCGGATCACATTTCTGGGCTGGGTATTATCGGCAGCATTGCATTCATCACTGTCAGAGTGTGTCTGTCTCACAAAAACAGGAAAGACGACTGTGGCGTCAGGGAAGAGTGTGCAAAGTAGTAAATGAGTACTGTATATACCCTGTTGCATGCAAAGAACTGTGAGGAATGTAAGGCAGTAAATACATGCAGCAAGAGACTATTATAGAGAACACACGTCTGGTATTTAATAGAACATGTAAACAGGTCCCAGCGTGCTCCGTGGCAGTTACAGAGTTTGTACTTACTGAGCAGAGAAGAAGGGAAAACAATAAGCATGCTATGCATAAAGACCGATTCAAACCGAACCGAAGTTCACACTGGTAGGAAAAATCCACAGGATTGCCACGAAGTCTCTACAGTGATGAGTTCATCATATCCCTTTCACTCTGGATGTTTTGACCTTGTGTTCACATCAAGAGCTTCCTCCATATTTCATAAATCTTCATAATTGCCCTAAAAATGTTTAATATTTCAACCTCTGGTGGTGTTTGCGGGGCCTGTTCTTCAAAGGGGATGTACCTGTCATCTCCGCTTCCCTGATTCCCTCCATCACTGTTGCCATGGTTACATAAAGAGATTCACTGTAGCTGTGACACAGAAAATACTTTACTCCCAGAGCTGCCCGTGCTGTCAAGGGTATAGGCTTGGTGGGAAAACAAGAGAGGAATGAAGACATTGGATGACTCGTTTAGCAATATTCTTTGATGCCCGATTGTTAGAATGGTGGAAAAAATGACCGTCTTCTACCGTAAACCTCAACTTTTTGGTATTTAATCATCCAGCAAAGGATTTACAATGCTATATAGTTAAGAAACGTCACAACTACAGTAGATCCCGGTCATTTTAAACATGGGTAACACATAGACAGAGGACATTTATTTGCATTTTGGTCTTTAGCAAGTGAGTGGTATCATGAAACAAGACACTTGTCATTAAAACCACAAGTTATTGGAAGCTGCTGCACTGACACTAACAGGGAAACAACTATTTTCACTTCAGGTCTGACAGAGGAACAGGGAGCCCTCTGCAAACTGAAAGAGGATCTCTGGCTGCTCGTGAGCGGCTGGGTGAGCTCTCTCTGGCACCGTTACCTTCGGGGTCAGTGGCTATCAATACAGTTCGAGTGGGTGGTGGTCTTGATCTTGTCTCTGTTTTTCATCCTCTGCTCAGGGAGGCAGAAAAACTCTCTGGCACAGAGGTTGCTGAGTGGAGCACTCAGACCACAGCTGACTGCACAACGTGCACCCTCTGTTATTTCCTACATGCTGCCCTGATGCCAATGACAGGCTGAGTTTTTTAACTGGCCAACTGATGTGTGCGCCCTGCTGCGCCACTTAACCCACTTGACAAGAGAAGCCAGGGCAGAGTGTTAAGACCGGGAAAGGCTTACAGGATAAAGGTGGGTCACTGGAGCGTTGGTGCTGTGTGTGGGACAGACCTCCTCCAGGATTAGACCAGAATCACTTTGTTTACGTTGTCGAACTGTAAAGGAAGTTGATTTTACAGCCATACAACTGTGTACCTAAGCTTAATCAATTCCAGCAATTTCTTCCATGCCCACCTGATCACAGATGAGTTCCCACTTCTTCTCGTTGTCATACTGCCGCAACAGCCGCGCTTTGTCTGGAGGAAGATTCATCGAGTTCTGCAAGAGAAAAAAAGCTCAAGGTTATTTGGATGTGGAGAATCAGTCACATGAGTCCAGTAAAAACAGACATCCCAGATTAACTAAAAACACTGAAGCTCACACACAGGAGGGAAACGGTCTGTGATTCCTTTTTCAGCAGCATTACGCATCATCTACAGCATTCAGAACTCATTATCACCATTATCTTGACTCTAAACATTGTAATGATGACAAATAGGTAATGGGAGCCAAAATGTGGTGCGATGGTGCTGCTATAGAAAGGTCACAAGGTCACATAAATCAACAGGTTCCCTTCCTGTCTGGAGCAAGACTGTGCAAAAGTGCAACTATAAATAAGGCAGCAGAAGACATCACAAAATGAAGCATCGCATTCGGAGCAGCTGTCGAGGGAGGACAAAACAACCGTCCTTCACTTTCCCTGACAAGAACCACCCCAACTCCCCCTGGTTAAAACATCTTTCCCTAAAAATGTTCCATTTCTTACAGAACAGTTAGTAAATATACGGCCGACTGAGGAGCCACTAATGAGAGCAGCCCAAAATATCTGCGATTGTGAAGTGCTGCGGAGGAGTCTTACAAGACACCTGGGAAAAGGAGGTGTCTCTTTAATGAGACTTAGGTTGTGACACTGAGGCAGAGAGGGGAAACTTTTAAGCTCTGTTGTCGGAGTTAGCGCTTTGAATTTGACAGCCAGGCGCCCGAACTTGACGCTGACATACTGAACTGCATCAACACCGATCAGCTGACCAGACATCCCGAGACGATGTGAGCGGATGAGAGTGTGAGCGAGTCAAAGCTCTAAATATCCTTTTCTCCTAAAACAAGACACTCCTGGTTTATGACGCTCATGATTTCCAGAGAAGTGTGCGCTTTTCAGGACAAGTCTAATCTGACCCATGTGTTGGTTGACAGCATGTCTGAAAACAACCCCCAATCATCCAACAACTGTTACACAACGCCTTTCTTCATCCTGCTTTCTCTACTTTCCTTCATGCATGAACACCTCTGCAGCTCTGCAGCTGTCTAAAACTTTAACACAAGCTTGAGTCACCCCACGACGCCCCTGTGAGTTAGAAAAGCTTGGAACAATTAACCAGCATGTAATTATACCACCTACAGTATGAAGAGCACCGAAGGAGCAGCAAGCATGTCAGCAGCAGAGAAATTAACCCAGCTGGAGCTGAGCTCAAACACAAACTACATATTAAACACGTGAAAACAGCGTTGTAGGTGCGTGCTCCTCGGACAACAGCCACTGAAGGCAAAAGCTGTCAAACCAATGCGACATCGAAAGTGATTCATCTGCAGCTTTCAGTTCAAACAGATATGAAACATTAGTGAGACTGTTTTCCACTGCTGAGGATAGAAACAGGGGAAAGTGTGGCCATCATGAACCACTCAGTTTTTCTGGGCTGGATCATCTATCAGTGTGTGTTCAGCAGCCAGCCTCCGCTTGTCCTCACAGGGGGGGGTGAGAGGAAGATGGATGAGGGACATCCTGGGGTCCAGTCTGTCTCCAGGAGCGAGTAATAGCAGGGTAGCATCAGGCACTGATGGAGTGGTCTGATCTCCTGCTTGCTTTGGAGCTTAAAAAGTATTTCATATTTTATACTGTACATTACAGATTGTGCTGGGCTATTGATTTATTCAAGCATCCGTTTTAATATTAAAAGAGTGCATTCGTAAAAGAGAATCAATGCAGAGCTGCTTGTAAACATCTTGCTAACTGCTAATGAGAGGAGGAACAAACAACAACAGCTTTATACAAATGATTTAACGGATAACAACGGAATAAGAGAAGCTTATGGGATAAAAAGTTAATCAGTGTGGTGACTATTTATTTCCTTATGTTCATTATATTATGTTCTGTTTGATAGTAGTTTAATCTGTTTGCTTTTGTGAACAGACATCGATGAAGCTCGACTGATTTCCTCCTCAGGTGGGCCAATAAACCTGCGAGATGAATTTAAATCCTGATGTTAAAGCACAATTTGCTTTCGACGAAGCACCCAATTGATTTCTTGCATCAAATTCGATTTGAAGCGCAACCATTAAGTCTTATTTAGTACAAACACAGGTTGTAGCCTGTTTAGCCTCCTCTACAGGAGCGATCAGGACATCGCATTAGTATTCAGCAGATGCTGCGAGCCGGCTGATCGCTGCTGTGCTGACTGCAGGGAATTGGGAGTCGGAGGGGCTCCATTGACTCAGTCTGGCTGCTAACCAGAGTTAGTACCCACTTTCCTTCCCTAAACACATTAAAACACAACTTGACACCTGAGTAGACGGTCGCATTAAATGACAGAAAGCCACTAACAGTCTCACTGTATCACACACGAAAGACTTGTGCAATTTTTGGATGCAAGCTCCTATTAAACGAGTGTAAAACCATTAAGTTATTTCGAGACTTCTCTCTTGTTATGGTTGGATACTGCGGACCTGTTTGCCTGGAAACAAATGGGTTTGTGGTAATGATGTAGGTGCTTGATGTAGGTGCTGTGCTCCTGCAGACCGGCTGGGTGGTTCGCTGAGTCGCTGTGGGCTTCCTGCTTGGTGAGGCTTCAACTAGAGCAAAGAACCACTTCCAGCCTTCATCTCATCCCAATGCTAATGAGCTGTGACAGGCACTCAGCTCGCTGGGGTCAGGTTACCTTGTGTCTACAAGCACACAATTTGTGTGTGAGTGTGGCATTAATAGGGTGATGCTGAGAACGGTGTGGCAGCTTTTTACCAACAGCTGATGGCGGACCACCCTGACGAATACGAACACACCTAAATTTCACTCACTAGGAGATCTCATAGTAATGAAAGTATCACTGCAATCGTGTCAACAGGATTATGGCAGGTTTGACCCATTTGACAGACACAGACAAATTGTGTTATATCCAAAATTATCTCATGGTTCGACCACACTAAGTGGAGCCAACAGTGAGTATCAGTGTCAGTCTGATGCAAGCCAAGAACACTGCATTTAATATGAGAAACATATCTGTACAGTTACACTGCGAACAAGCAATAAATCGCATGGTAACTACAGCAGCTACCTGCCATCATCATGCCAGCTGTCATGTTGAGATTTTATGTCCTAAAAGCAAAAAAAAAAGCCAGCGTGATGTGAGTAACTTGAGTGTTTTGAGGAAGGAGACGTATCACACACGAGGAATGTGATGAGGTTGAACGTGTAAGAAACATCAAGTAGAAAAGCGTGCCAGGCAGCAAAAACATCGTTAGAAACAATGACAAAGCTTGAGAAACTCGATCCAGGCGGCGACAAAATGAAGACGACAAGCGGGGATATCGTGGAATTTACTGTGCTTGACGGCCAGCCCCGCTCTGTGAAATGTGGGGGTTTCGACACTTCGGCATCTCTAGCCCAACTTCACGCTGCCAAACTGACATTTCATCTCCAGCGCAGCTGTCCCACATCTGTACTGTGAGAGAGCAAATTCCTTCACAAACACTGGAAAAGGCTAAAGCTGTGATTTTTAGCTCAAACTTGAATCCTGTGTCACTAGAGACGGATGTATATCCTGATACATTTGCTCTGAATAACGATATTGATGCCAGCGAGTTCTTGACATACTGGTTATAGGAAACACTGGTGGTATGAGCAAATTTAGGTCAATAAGTCTCCTATAACATGTTAATCAATAAATTTGGTTTATTGTCCAGCTTGAGCGCTCCAGGCTGAACGGTGGATTATCAGCAGATAATTAATGTAGTATTCTTTTTGGTTTTAGTGTGCAAAAATCTTGCTGAGTAAAGGAGAGCAGCACAAATCAAGTGAGGACACCAAGTGAAGAAAGTGCTATATCTTAAAGGCACGGGTAATAAACCTTAACTTTTTCGGGGATTAAAAGCCACATAATGTTATTGCTGCAAACTTGGCTGCAGGCAAAAATTCTAGTTTAAAATGAGGCTTGCTGAATTAGAAATTTTGGAATTTCCCCTTGCGGGACGAATAAAGGAATACTGAATCGAAAGAGAAGAAAAAAGAGAATCTTTAACTCGGCAAAATGTGCGCAGTGCTGTAAGAGGAGTCACAATTATACGAAAAGCACCACTCATGCTCCATTTAACATTTCTATGTACAGTCAAGCCTGAATAGCAGTAACTACTTACACAACACAAACTGCCCACTGTCACACTGTCTTTTCTTTCAGCGCTGCAGCTAAAATACAGCCGTAATAGCGCAGATCAGACAGCGAGTCTGCTTAGTCTTCGCTATCTATTTGAGGAAAGTGAAACTGCAGAACAAAACTCCAAAACAATGGTTCTCGTGTTGCTCAGGAGCTGAAAAAGGAGCAAAAGCATGGTGATGCAAATGCTTTATTGCACTCACAGAGCCTGGAAAACAGCGGACATCACATCTCAGCGCATCACGGTGCAGCCACAGTAGGCCATACCTGATCGGTCAAGGATGTGTGTTAGCTCCTGGTATCGATCTAATGGTACTGTTTGACTTGTTAGCGTCCATGTATCCTCTCATTAGTGCGCTTTAGTCGTAAAAAGAGTAAAAATAGACAGCTGGCTCAAAGCCCACCAACCAGCCCACTACCTTCCAGGAGGTCTGTGGAGGCAGCACAGCTGGCTCCCAAAGCAAACACACGGCCCACGTGAAGGGCCTGCTTTATTTGTGGTTGCTGTGAAAAGATGAAAACTATGCTAACAAAACCGAGAAGAAGCAATTTGAATGGCAGCGAGTGTAAAGACGAGGTGTGCAAACTGACCACGGGCTCATTGACAACCTTTTTCTCTTCTTGCAGACAGCGTGTGCACGTACTATAAGGCAATCTGACAGTTTGTTAATAATGTCAGCCCTCACTCGACTAAAAGTGTCTTTAATTACAAATATGTCAGTTCATTCATGGCCTGTGCATTGTGTTCTCTGTTCTTGTCCATCAGAAAACAATAGGAGAGCTGCAATGATTAGTCAACTGATCAATTAGTCACTCAAAAGAAAATTAAAACCAACTATTTTGATAATCAAGCACCAGGAATGAAACTGAAACGGGAAGGGAAAGTGGACTGTTCTGCCATACATAAGCAATACATGAGTTAACTTCCACATACTGGCTTTCGCCTCACTTTACTCTTGAGGAATTCTCTGACTGGAGGGCACTCATCAAATGAACCAGATACAACTGGAGCAGCTGGGCAGCAAAAAGCATAAAGCAAAGCCAAAAACTGGAGGTGAAGTGCTCACTTAGACAGCCTTCTTGTTCCAACACACAATCTAAAAACCAAGCTACCGTGGCTGGAAAATCATTTCTTGAAAGCAGTTAAGTGATTGGAAACAAGCCCATGCTTCACCCTGTTAACTTCCTCTAATGTATGCACTATACTGACAACAGTGAGCACTGCAGCGCCTCTCATCCACCCAGCCTCCTCTCACATTTCTTTCAGGGATTGATTTGTCCCCGGGGACCGGAGACATGCCCACGCTCTCCTCTCTCGACCATCTCTACCTTTTTTCCTGCTAATGCAACACAATCAGAAAGACCTCCTTTCAGGCAGATCCGGCAGTATTTGATCCACATCATCAAGGCTTGTTTTCCCGCTCTCAGAATACAACACAAGGCAAAAAAAAAAAAATCGAATGACCCCAACCGGTCGCATCTCTTTCTGTTGTAAACACCCAGTTTGCATCATTCATCGCAATGTTCCAACCTCTAATTCATTACTGGCCTTTAAGACCGCTCGCTGTCTTTCCAAATGAGCATTACAGACATCGTGTGACATGCCACAACAAGAAAACCTCTGGCTGCAACAGTTATTGACGATTAGTCATAACAAATATTCGCAAATTGCTCAATACTCTGGAAATGACTGGATGCTGTACTGTTCTCTCTCAATACTTGCTTCATCAGTCACGGGAGTGTTTTGCGTTTTCAAGGCATTTACACTGTTATAATGAGGTTAGCGCCGCGGGCTACTCTCAGAGTTGTAAAACACCTCCCCAGGTATACTAATACATGACAAACTGCACAACTGCGTTACGCTCCAGCTATGGAAGTGGAGGAGCCCTGCAGCTCAAACGCATAACAGTCAAAACGTGACATATTCACAGAGGAGGCTGTGAGCGATAACTGCCTACATAAGGGAGAACAGCCCCGAGGCATGCGCTATCCAAACCGAGCTGTCCTCCCCTCATTAGCGCAGCGTGGATGTGTAATCCCTGGCATTCTTTGAGGGCACAGGTGTCCCCTGTCTGTCCTCAGATTAGCTTTGTAATCCCCAGGACCCCCTGCTCCGGCTCAGCAGCCTCCTCCATCGAGACAGTAGTGTTTGTGTTTGTGAAGCTGTTCGCTGGAATGGTGAGTTCAAACATTTGAGCCCGGCCTCTCATTTCCACCCTCTCTCTCCGATCTACGTCTCTCTGGCTCTCCGCAGTTGTCGGTCTTCCGGGAGCGCCAGTGTTCGGAGGCTGGTCAGAGCTGGTTGGCTGCACCTGAAAAGGGAGTGGCCAAAGGATACCAAAAGGGCTCCGAGAAGTTGCTGAGCAGCCAGGATGCCTTGAGTACAGCTTTCACTGTAGATTAGGTTGCTTTTGGTTCATTTCCTCTAATTCTACCACCCATACTTTACACCACTGATGGTCAACATATTTCACAATGAGTTGTTGTGCTTAATAAATAAATAGCTTTTCCATTTTTCATTAGTGTGGATTCTCTCTTCTTGTTGCAAATTTGGTAGCTGCACTCTTGCAGACTGGATAATGGATGATACTGACCACCCGGCCAGTTTCTTTTCCAAGAAATTCAACTCTGACCGGTCGAATTACTCCACTGTGGAGACAGGAGTCCTGTCTCTTATCTGGGCCTATGTGGGTGGTGGAGGTAAGCCCCTTGTAGTTTATACTGACCACAGCCCCTGCTCCTCTACTCTTCTTAATTTGCTTCTTCTACATATTAAAGTTGCTCAGTCTGAGTATATGAAGTGGGTGGTTTGAAGGGCAAACACAGAGTGAGGTTATTGAAATGTCCTTAGATTTTTTGGAATGACATCATTTTTTGATTGCGGCTGAGGAACCAACCCAACCTCATCTTTATGGGAGGGGTTATGACAGCCTGTCGGTAACCCTCTCTCCTATCTACCTCTCTCTATCTCACTCCAGCTCCCTGTCTTTAAGGAGTGCTGGTGTTTAGATGCTGATCAGAGCCGGCTAGTTGCACCTCAGGAGGGAGTGGCCAAAGGATGCCAAGAGGCTCCTTGGAGTTGTTTATTGTTTGTTGCTGAGCAGCCAGGACGCTTCCACTCTGCTTTCACTTTAGGTTGTCTTCGGTCATTTTCCTGTAACTCTACCACCCACACTCGACTCATCCTTACACACTTTACACCACTGATGCCGAACATTCCCACAGTTCACTATCAGTTGTTATGCTTAGTTACGTGAATATATTTTCCATCTTTTATTAATGTTGCAAATCCTAAACCAGCTTTGAAACAGACTTGTTATGAGCACATTCCAGTGAGCTTTCTTTCATTTACTTCAGTGTGATGATATTACCGAGTGTCAGCAGTTCATCAGTCTGCACCAGCTAGTCTATGCAAGCTATCACTTCGTTGGTGTAATTGTCTCCATATCATACCTACTGCCACCAGACTGCTTTATGGAAGTGCATTCAGTGAGCCTTACCACAGACATGCAATGCCACGCTGTGTATGATTAATAACGCAGTGAAATCAGCAGTGACAGAATACAGCAGCTGCAAGCGAATGGAATCACATTTAACTTCCTCTGTGCAAAATCTTAAAATCTGAGTTTAACGCCAAGCTTCTCCGTTTCCGCTTTTGTTCAATATATCTTAAGGGAAGGGAAGACACTTGGCGGTGTTGTGGGCGAACATAAAGTACATTGCAAAAAAGGGTGGTGCAATGTTTACATCGTGGGTAAAATCTTGATGCAGAGTGGCCTTCACGCTGGACGTTACCCAAATACCGCAAACATTATGGAGATGATTTGGAGCAACGGGAAGTTGTCCAAATAAAACAAGTGATACACGAACACAGAGGAGTTCCAGCCAGGCCAGATGTTGCGAGGTTGCGAAAGTGTCTGGACTGAGGTGGAGTCCGTGTTGAAGCGAGCAAAGAATACGAATCAGAAACATTGTTTATCTGTGAGACAAACCAACAGTGCAGCGGGTTACAGAGTGAAATCACTGGTTTACTTCAAATGTGTTATGTAAGGTTTAAGGACAACACCTCCAGATAAAGTTTTGGTTACTTCTACAGTAATGAACTTCATTTCAGTAGGTGGCAGAAGGACGAACAGGAAGTTTAGGAGCTCACAAAAAGAGGGCCGACTAATTTCATGATGCTGCTAAGTATATAATCTGTTAGAGCTTTTAATCTGTTTTCTGCCAACTCCAACATCCCAACATATACGACCACACACTCATCTGCAAAGTTGTGATGTAGAAATTAGTTAATTGCTTTAAGTTCACATTTTTAGCACGGTCAACTTTTGCTTCTGTAATAAATCCATCCTTTTTTTAATGAGTCTATCAGTTTGCCTTAGAACAACAGAATTGTACAATAAGTGCCGACAAACTTCACAAAACAGGCGTCATAATAAAAATAATCTGATGCAACATGAAATAATAGCAGATTCAGACTAATTTAAGTGGAAAATATGTTTTTTTTAAACACGGCCTACGCACTAATAGCAGGCACAAACATGAGCGCACATCCTGAAAGCTGTGCTTTCAGTTTGTATCTGCTGATACGGAAACTATCTGTTGGCAGGCTTGACTGGTGTTTGGAGATGTTTTCTATTCTATCGTTTCATAGTTAGAAGCTTTGACACCTTACTGACTCAGCTCTTGCATAACAGGCTTGGTTTCTTTGCTTAATCTCAGCGTCTGGGATAGTTCTGGTACGAGCTGCTAATACCTCTGGCTGAACTAAATGGATGAATTAAAAAGCCCAAACACACTATAGTAAACTTTAACCCAGTAATCCCATCACTGTGATTTCTCTGACATCTGAAAGCATCATCTCTCCAGCACTGGAGAATTCATCACTAAGAGCTGCACAGTCCCTTCCGCTGATGAGATGAGTGATGCACTCTGAGCTGCAGCTTCCCATCACAGAAATGTGCTCCTGTATCATCCAATGAAGAAAAGCTTAATGGGAGCTTAATAATACATGACAATAAATGAAAATACATCAGCGCTGATCACATCACTGCCTCACTGTCAATGAAGAAAACGCAGAAAACATAGCAGCAAGAAGCAATCCAGCAAGCCACACAGGGACAAAGTGCCTGACCCACAGAGAAATTATGATTGGCCCAAATCCAATTTGTGTCTTCGCTGTCAAACTTGGCAAAACGAAAACCTTTGAGTGACTGATCCTGTTCACTCACTGCTATAAGAACCAGATACATGCACTCATCTGTTCTGCATTATGAATCACGAGCCAGTCATTACAGGCTTTTCATTAAAAATGATCTGCTCACCTTTGCTTTCGCCCCAGTGACCCTCTGATAATAAGTTCGGTGATCTGCTGTATTCTGAGAGAGACTAATTCAAAATGGGTTTTTAACCAAATGCCTGCCTGAAGAAAGAAAGGAATAAAGCCTACAGAAGCTCGGGATGCCATGAATCTTCAAACAATAAACTCATTTCAGCAGCACATTTTATCACTGCTTTGGCTTTTGAGCTTTACTGGAAAAAGCTGAATTACTTAATCTAAACCCGAACCCATGAGCATTCCACACTGCTTTGGTTTCATGTGGGGGGTCCACTGTGAGAGGCACATCTTCTGTCCACTACAGCCTGAAACAACAGACTGCTGCATTGTCTGGAGCTGTGACGGGGCCTATATCAAACTCCAGCAAAGAGCACTGAAGCACATTCAAATGCAACAGGCCCTCTCATTTGGCTCTGCAGATGTTCGTTCCGCCGAGTCGTTACTCGACAAAACCTGCCTTTTTTGACACTGGCAGCTTCAAAGGGAGCATATGTCCCGGGAATAAAAAAAGACCGAGGACGAAAAGCCTAAAAAGAAGCGAGGCTGCTTTAAAGTCAGCAGCTGAGCCTTTTCAACAGCCAAAGTCTTACAGTACAAAGTGAGGATAACATACATTTGGAGGGAAGGACAGAGCGTAAATACTGTAAAAAGTCCAAAAACATGGATAACGTGTACTAACTCCAAAATGTCAGCTGACAGATGACGAGTCCTGCTCTGTATAAGAGCCTCGCAGATCCACATTATGAGCTCCAAAAAGTGACACGACGGAGCCAACAGATGAAACCATTACGATGATTCAGCCGAAAATCAAACAGTAAACACACTCACTAAAGCTCAAGGCCCCTAAAAGACAGAATAACATCACCGACCCTGAAGTCACAACACGCCACTCATTTGTCACAGTGACACCGACCGCTGAAGGCTTTTCTGGACGCGCTTCCTGATAAAAAGCTCGGCACCATAAACACTTCTCAACAGTTCATAACAACGCGCCCAATCTTGTGCCGCACTTTGGCTCAGAAATCTCAGCTTTAAAGCGCAGCTGCCACCTTGGAGCCCGGACAGATCCTCGACCATAATGCACTTCTCCACACGGCAGCGACGCTCCTGTTCTTCTGTGTGGCCCTTAGACCGGTCCTGTTGGACAACACTGGCAGCGAGGCTGCGTCCAAAACTGAACCCTTCATCGTGAGCGATGTGAAAAATCTGCCGGGGAAAGTTTCTCTTTGGTTCAAAACAGCAAACAAAAGCTCAGCTGCTTTCGCTTTTATGTAGAGGGTCACTCCGACAAGCCAGACTCCTGAGACAATTAATCCAGCACCCAAACAGGGGTCAAGGACTGTCGTCATTAGGTATGATCATACTGAAACCTCTGAAAGGTTTTGCAGCATTTGGTCGATATTGGACGTACTCTCTGCCACCCGCCACAGTGCAGAAAACCACAGCACCCCCGAATGTGCAGATGTCAAAACTGAACCGAGAAGTACAATACTGATTGAAGCCCCAGTGGTTTCAACTCAGCGGTGCCTGCACACAGCCAAGAGACCTGTTCCCACATAATCAGCGGACCCTCTGCCAGCCAGGCAAGATGCCCCCAGGCTCCGCTTCGGGGATTTTGAGCAGCACATTATCGTTCAACACCGCAGCACCTCGCATCCCTTCTGGGAAGCAGCGAAGGCCGGCAACGCCGGCTGCCGGATCTCGTTGCTCCCCAAGCATTTCATGCTCAGCTCTGTTACAGCTAATTGGCGGGTGAGCGTCCTGGGGCTCCGACACAGCGGAGGCACACATGGCCATACACAAGCATGTACGCACACACGCATATTTGGGTATGCGCGGTGGCCTTTTGCAGCCTGCCGGGTCTGGGTCCAGTGCCAGGCTCCGTCGTGGGCTCTCCACAGAATAAAGAGCGACTCTGTTCTCCGGGCCCGCTGCACGGGATTCAGCCACTGTTCACCCTCTGCTCCTCAGACAATACCCATTGTTCTGGCTTTTAATGAAGAAGAGTCAACATGGAAAAACTAGGAGGGTTCGCTGAGTCATTTCCTGGGTCCTGTATAGCCATGTAGGAGATGGAGGGATGGCTGCGTTCGCACAAGCTAACAGTCTGTCAAACTCTGAAAGTCAAACCGTCTTTCAGAATAAACTGTTTTTTCTTCTTAGTTTTTTCATTCATATACAATTATGTGACAAATTAAAGAAACATCAATATAAGGTGTCTTGGTAAAGGTGTTGGACCACCACAGGCCTCCAGATACAGACCGCTCAGGTCTGTGAAACTCTACTGGCTTTGATTCACATCAGTGTGTCTGAAGAATATATATGCAGATGCAGCAAACATTAAAGAAAAAACATCTTTTCCACAACAACATCATGCTGAAAAAAACGACAAAGGAGCATTCATCGACGTCTGTATAGGCCTGTGCCGTATCATTCACGTTGCTGCTGCTATGATCTTCAGATGATAAAAAAAAAAAAATCATATCATTGTTGACAATCACGTTGTGCTGTTACACACAGCAATAACAAGCACTGCTGGATGCTCCACGGTGGAGGAGTTAGTTCCAAAAAGGAGAGCGACTACAGGAGCGTGGAGGTGGCTTACAACAAACTTATTTCACCACCTCAAGCAGAAGCACCTGGTTGAGCACAAGGAAAGTTCTAGACCAAGCAGACAAAGTCCTCTGGCTCAGCAGAGCATACTGTGATATTACTTAAGGGTCCTAAAGCCCGCCTCTAGTCAGGGGCTACAACTTCAACAGCTGAACATCACCCACACCTTTGATACACTACGGCTGAATTAAGTCGCTATGGCTTCTGTTATGTTAGCAAACAGCCGACTGTTTACACAGCAAGCAGACAGAAGGCAACGTTTGCATTCACCGGAGTCAAGTTTCTCACCATCTGACAAAATCCAGTGTTCACTCTCCTGTAGCTCTGCTTTGGTCTCTTCCTGCTCCTCTGAAAAACATCTGTTCATTAAAACCCTCTGTAGGACTGAGGGAGTCGGTGACACTCCTCTCAATTCATCACTGAAAGTTGCACCTTTCACGTTACACATGCTCATTTGACCCATTGTTCATATAAAAATACTGACTGGTACGGCGTTAAATACACCTTCAGTCTGGGTTTACAGCTGAATACCTATGGGTAGGTCTTCAGGATGAAAGCGCGGAAAGCTTGGACCTGTCAAAGTGACAAATTACACTTCAGTTGAACACGAAGGCTACTCAAGTGATTAATCTGCGGAGTAGATTTCAGATGCAGGGCCTCACAGCACAAATAACAGCAGCTCGAGGTGCTTCAGCAGCCTTTAAACAAAGCAGCTTAGATGTAATCTGGGCAGACGATTGAGAGGAGCAGCCACAACGACGGCTAAGCCTATAGTCCCCCATATGGCATTTAAACAAGCAATAGCTGTAAACGTCTCTGCCTCGCCGACAGCAGCCGTGATATTCAGCGAACGCTACATGATCAGATTGAAGTGGACGGCATCCTGGATGTGGGTACGATCTAATTTGATATCAGCTGTGTGGTTGGCTGAGGCAGAGGAGCAGACATGAGGCCCGAGCTGAATTCCTGCTGCACAGAGTCATTTTCCTGTGGTTCAGCTTGAAGCATATAGACCGGCTCATGCTGTACATGTGACTCACAGAGATTGATTACAGTCTTTTCACATGCTTTCAGCCAGTGTGCACTTACAGACCGAGAGACAAACTTGCCACTTTGAAGCTTTGCTTATACCCTCTAATGGACGGCTAACAGTGTTGGATTGTTGAGGTAATGAGCGCAGAGCAAACTGATCCACCAGGATGTTGATATGATCAGGCTTAAAGTATATTCACGGGGATATCAGTGCTGTGCTGTGCAAGCGGGCTGCCCTGATACTGGCTAATCATCATGTGCGACCCATCTTCTTCTTGCAGACTTGTCTCACCAAAACTATGGCAACCAAAGGAGAGGTGAAGGCTTGAAAACATGCTTCACAGGGTAACTACAGAGCCATCTTCCCTTGAAGCTGAACAGGAAAACCCTCAAAACACTGCATCACAGTAATATTCATGAGACATACAAAGCAAAGAGGTGGCCTCAAACAAAAAGCAAACTGGTAAACACGGGAGAAACTCCAGCAGCATGGAAATCTACCTCCCCTTACTACTTTAACCAGTGAATATTTGGGGTTAAACAACACCTCACAGGCCAAGGTCAAACATGAATCAGCCTCTCTTATCATGGCAGAGGCCTTGCATTACAATTAGCCTATTTCAAAGATCAGCCCTTGGCTCTGGGGATTCTCGAGACACAGACCTCAATGGGAGCGTTTCATTTAGGAGAAAGTGCAGACTCAGCCGGCAGTGAACCCCGACTTTTTTCTGGAAAGCAGCAGTAGAGTCGCACACATCACTGCGTGTGACAGAGCCACAGAGTTAAAACATCGATGCCAAATGCTTGTATGATGCCAGACACAGCCTTATCTTAAGCAAGCAAGGAGTGTTAAAATTTAACTTTGAATGAGCGGAAGTTGATTAAAACTGTTATTTCAAGTTTACATAATTTGGAAATGTACATCATACGCAGGCTAAGTAGAAGGTTTATGAACAACCTTTATACAGTCAAAGCTAACTTTAAATCAAACACTGCACTGGGCGTATTGGGCTCTGTATCGAAATCTAAACGGGAACAACGCATATTAAAATGCCAATAAATGCTTGTACAGCAGAGGCCGATATCGGCTGCAGATCCAAGAATCAAATAACTTCCACAGCTGAAGATCTACACACAATTCTTACTGTAGGAATGGCTTTATTTTACGCATGTGGTTATACGCAACTGTGGTCAGCTCAGATGATGGAGGTCATGAGCTAACGTCTGAAAGGAGGCTTTTCACATCACGCAGCACGGACCCAAATTCAAAGACTGTACGTCCTTGATAAGAAATTCAAGGGTTTGGCGAGGTGAGTGGCTGAGTGTGGTCAAACGCTGCACAATCCTTTAATCCAACCCGCTCCCTACTGTGATCCAGGACCGGCCTGATGATCAAACATATTAGGAGTGGCAGGTAAACAGTCCTGCTGCTGGTCCACGCCCAGGTTGAGAAGTTTTACAGAGTCTGTATTGCATCAAGTCCAAAACACACGTACAGCAAGCATTAAAGGCAAATCTGTTACTCATATTTTACAACAGGAAAGGGCAATCAAAAGACTGTGGGTGTTAATATGCCAGAGTAAAGTACGATTAGTATCTCAAACAATATCAGAAATGATTAACAAGTAGGTGAAAGGGCCACTGACCAGCAGCCAAGAACACTTTAATGTTGTTTAATGTTGTAATGTTTAATGTTCACCAGCGCTGGAAACCACTGGGACACACAGTGAAGTGGGGTCATCAGGGTCACACAGCACCACTCGCTTTGGCAATCAATGGAGCCAACTGCCATCGGGCACGGCTGAGGCACATTAGGGTTAAAATGGCGGTAAATAAGACTAAATGCCGTGATTACAGCATTAAATTCCTCTGATGCTGGAGGTCCTCCATCCCGCCAAGAGCTGAGGCATCATGCTGGCAGCAGGCAGGAGGAAAGGAGGGAGTGGGGGAGTTCCTCACATGCTATGAGGATCAGCTCTTCTGACAGCCAGCCCCACGAAATCCTCCAGTCAGACAGGTAGCTTTAAACCAAACCTACCTCATCATTCTCTCACCCCGGGCATTTACTGCTCAGAGCGCTTACAGGCCCACATGCGAGAGGGGAAACCTTCAGAAACTGGAGGCAGGAGGTGATTAAGAAGAAGGCTCAAATCCCTCCGCGGTGTGACGTCAAAAACTCTCTGCCCCAAAGTCTGCTGAATGGGATTCATCAGCGTCTGACAAGCAGCAATCACAACACAACACCGTGACACACACACACACGCTTCCGCCTCAACTTGATCCACTTTCTGTAATGGGCTTACAGGCCACCAACATTAACAAAAGCAGAGCTCTGCGGCAGAAACCCGCAGCAAAAGGTAGAAAACTTAACCCTTCATCCTCGTCTTAATCACGCGTTTACAGTGACGCAGCAGTAAGAACCCGAACTCCTTCTACAGGGCGGCTAATGTTTGTGAGCGCAGTTGGCCGGGCGACAATCACGTTTGACCCACATTTTGCCAGCTCTCAGATTTCACCATCACTCCACTGTTCTTCTGTTTAGGCCTTTATTCACAGACTGGGGGAGCTGTGTACCGGAAATTCTCCTGATCAGCAAAAAGTCTATCATGGCCTATATAACGATGCTTTGGAGCACAAGAGAAGGTGCTGAACAATGCTTCAGAGGCAAAGCTCCGTCCTTCTTACAACTGCACTCCCACAAACCAGTCAGCATACTGGTGATGGAAGGTTTTGAGCACACCATCAATAAAAACACTTTTCCTCTTAGTTTAGGTCTTTATTAAGGGTCCATCTGACATCAGATCCCCTTTAAGCGCTGTCAAATCTCTCAACTGCACCAGGAATGTTCAGCGTTCGCTCCCAGGTAACATAATTGTTGACAGACGTGTTTGACGCTTTATGATGTGACAGATGTTTGAGGGGGCCTGGCATGCTGGGCGCTTCAGTAGTGAGCCAGCGTCTGGGCTCATAAAGTTGAGGGGGGGGAGGCTGCCATAAAACCAATCATTTGCCATGTTGTGACTGCAGGTGTCTCATGTGACTACACTTGGAAATTTACAGAAGCACCGAGGCTGGACGTACCGCAGGCCGCAGTAAATATTTATTATCTCCTATTTGGAGTCAAGGCACGAGCCTGAATGTGATGTTCGAAGGATTTCAACAGTTGGATGAAAAGCTGGTGTGTGTTTTCAGATCGGGATACTGAAATGAGAAACTTGTTGAGTCAAAAAAAAAGATTTAAGTGGCTGCTGGAGTCAAGAACTTCATCACAACTTTTCTAAGGGTTAAAGGACTCAATCAAGCAGGGCAACAGATGCAAATCTATTGTATATCTGTGCTCTTTTAGTCAGAATAGTGCTTTTTCTGAACAACAAAGGACAGGCGTGCTGGATGAACAGAGGTCCAACCTACACACACACACACACACACACACACACACACACACACACACACACACACAGCTGTCCACGTCCCAGGACACTGACGCATGGAGGGAACAAAGAGACAGACAGATGGAAACGATTTTATTCTCGCTCTTACCAACACGGTTGCGAACCTTTCCTCCAGTTCACCTGGCTCGGGCATGGGCAGTTTCAGAGGCATGTTGTGTCCTCTGAAATCAGTGTGCTGGTCCATGCTCCCTGCGTTCCCCATGGTTCCTCTTTGACCAACAAGTACAACTTTTCACCCCCTCCTCCTCCTTCTCCTCCTCTCTCGTCCACTTCTTGAGGAAAAGTCTCCACGCGCCGAAAAAAAGGGAAAATATCCTCTTAGGTTTTTTGCTCCGTCGGCTCCTTCGCGGGTCTCCTCCTGGTCACTTCTTCCACATTAAGCGCATGTGAGGGAGGCGGCATAACGCGACGGGTCCGAGCAGCGGCAGCAGGAGCGGCAGCGGCGGCGGCGGAGCCCCCGGTGAGGCATTTTCACGGCAGAATGAGGGGAGCTGGAAACTTGACTCGATCCGCACGGACCCTCTCCTCGCTGTTATCCGTATCTTGCACAATTTCGGCTCCACTCCCAGTCGGTAGTAATGACGACGTGCATGATTCACGCTTGTTGCAATCCCCCCCACCTCCTTGTCTGTGAGTTGGTGAGTGGAGCTGGCTTCACTAATCCCTCCGCTGCTGACCAGCTAGTTTAAGGAGGGGAGGGGGCTCCACACACACTCTCTTTCACATACACACACCGCGGCTGCACACACTCTCATCCCGCTCGACAATGAGCGCTTTCAGTGGCAAGCCTCCCACTTCTTCTTCTTCTTCTTCTTCTCCTTCTTCTTCTTCTCCTTCTTCTTCTTCTTCTTCTTCTTCTGCTTGGGGCGTAGCTCCCAAAGCCGTAGCTAAGGAGATATTTTCTGTGTTGCATTGTGGTACTTTGAGTGCTGTGGGAAAGAGCAACCTTAGCGACCCCCGGCCCCCCTTAGGCAATTTAGAAATGATTAAACTTACAGGGGCTCTATGAAGTAGATTTGTATGCCTTTCCCTCAATTTATGTGCCTTAAAATGTTGAGTTTGTTGCATTTAATGTGTAGATTTATTGATTATAGGACCATTTTATTGCCAGTAGACGCTTTTGAAAGTAACAGCAGAGGAAGAAGCAGTCAGATCCTTTACTTACATAAAAGCAGAACTACTATTATAATCTAAAATACTCTAATACAAGTAAAAGTCCTGATTTAGAAAAGTAATTTAGAATTCTAATAAGATTTTCATGCAATGGTAATTGAGCTCATGGAAAACCTATGAAAGTATTGCAGTATTTAAGATATATTTGTACTACTACTGTAGCAGTAGTAGATTTGTGTTCCACAGATGCAATATTAATGCAATAAGTACAAAACAGGAAAGAAGGACAGAATTAGTACAGCTAAATAGAGAAACTTAAGGAAAGAATATAAGTGTGTAATAACACATATAGTACCCAGTGTTGTGTAATGTGGGTAGTTTAGTATTATAGTATTGCATCATATCATATAAGCACATGATATGTTTTTTATGTGAAAAGTAACAAGAGTCACATAAATGTAGTGGAGTAAAAAGTCCAACGTTTCCCTCTGAAAAGTAAAGGAGTTGAAGAAGCATAACATGAAAACACTCAAGTACAGTACATGCATGTCAAAATTGTAATACTTTAATTGCAAAACTTCAGTAAATGTACTTAGTTGCATTTCACCGCTGGAAAGAAATACACAGAGAACGTTTTAGAGTAATTAGCCGAAAGCGTAACCCTGCTCTACTTTGAGGAAAGTGTCTGATTTGTGTCAGTCAATTATCACATTTGAGGTTAGCCAGACTAACTATCATATAAAACAGCACTTTCCAAAATGGCCTGAGAGCGTGTTAACCAGCAGCTCCAGTCCATGCATCACATGTAGATTTAGTCATGATAAGTTATTAGTTATACTTGTCAGAAAGTCCTATGATATGACCAATTAAATGAATCCCTCTCAACACTGTGGAAAATTTAAGGTTTGCGTCAGTCAGGAATAAGAAAACACTCACACATGAGTTGTTGTCTCATATTTGTGGTTAACCAGACGGACCATCACATTATACAATCATTTCTAAACGAGCAGCTCCAGTCAATGTGTCACTACTTATGATTATGATGATCTAATTGTTTTAGCACACAGTTTGGCCTGCCATAGCAGGGAAAGCACAGGTGTAACTAACATTTCTGCCTTTCCATATAAATGTCTCTGTAAGCCATAACAGTGGGAAAATCCCGAGCATGTTGCATTCAGTAATTAGTCTTGTAAATAAACCGTGTGTGCTTTAAAACAACATGATTAACATTAGTTGTATCCTGAGTCAAACAATGTTTGAAAGCCGAAGCTAAATAACATAGGACCGTTAAACCTCAGCTTGGGGACGAGAACAGCAGGTGCAGATAAGTTTGGTGTTTGTCTTTTCTGTCTTTCTTCTTCTATTGTGTGTATCTGTTGATCAGGATGGCAAGCTGGATAAATAAAGTTGCATTAAATTGAATAACTGTAAAGCTTAAGCGTGAGTGTTGCTGTATCACTAATCTCAGTTTCCACTTCAGAGGGCTCCATGAGATGCCTTCAGTGGATTTCTGGCAAATTGAGAAATAAAATTCATTTACTTAATTTCTTTTTCTCAAATTAGATTCTGTACCTGAGGGGAATGTGTGATGAATTTAATGTTTTTCTATCTCCTACTCCTGTCTCTAACATCTCTGTGCAGACAATATCCTCGGGACAAATCCTTTAGCAAATACACACAGGTCTCTTGCCTAGATTATATCTGGGTGTTTGACGTAAAAATAATCCCTTTGTGAGAGCAATGTGTCTGTCTTTGACATGTAAATTACATGTGTAAATAATAAAATGATGGATGGCTGCTTCAGTTACAGGATCCTGTACTGGGCATCCTGGTGTAATGTCATGTCATACTGGGACACGTGAATAGAACAAAGCTATCATTAAGTCAAAACATCAGCAGTAAAATAAGGCGTGATCACTCAAAGTGACTCAGTGACCCTTCACTCTGGTGCCTCTAGTACATTTAAAGGCTACAATAGATAAACTCAAGAATTATTATACATCTTTTATGATAACGCAGTCACTGACACGTTTATTCCCCATCGGGATCTCAACATGCATTTGGGTGAAATCTGATCTGCTGACAGGGTGGAGACCACATTACGCACAAGAGGGTGACATCAGCATGCAGCACTCTGGAGACGATCCAGAGGTTCTCCAGATGCACAGTGGTTTCATTCAGGCTGCTGGACTGGTTCAACAGTGGAGGGCGTCACAACTGAGGTCGCTGGCTGGACGCACCACGGACACAAAACACAGCTGACTGACCTCATACGATCATTACGTGTTCCACGTTAAGCTGATTTGCAGTCTGAAGACCCCCTCCTCCTGTGTTGTGTACTATGTACTGTGTGCTACATGTTTATCCACTTACTTTATTTACTCAGAGGATGCTGCTCATTCAGTCTGGTAACATATCAAGAATGCAACTACCACTGTGAGGGCAGGAGCTTAAAGGTCAGACCTAAGCCTAACCAATATGAAAAACAATAAATACATAGGAAATAAAATGATTAGTGAGTTGTGCTCATGTTTAGTGTGCACATATCTTTCCAGGGAAAAGTTGGTGAAAGTATTGGCAGACCATCTATGCTTATGTTGTTATTTATTTTGATAAATGTAATGTATGAGTTTGTCCTGTCTCTGCACCCAGTGGCACATGTATGACTGTAGTGAATAAATTATTAGAGAATCCTGAGAAAATAAGGAGGAAACTGGAGGATTTTGAAGGACTATGGCCAGGGGTAACCTGCTAGAGAGCTCAGGTGCAAAAATGAGCTGTTGGACCCCCATTAAGCCCCTGTTCTTCCACTCTTCTGTGCATGTGTACAGTACAGTAAATGTACCATTTTTGCTGTGTGGTACTCAAATTAAACACAAATTACTTCTGAAATATGCACCATTTAAGGACAGCATCTTAATCTAGATTTTGACACATCTACTGTCTTCAAGACAGGACTTACAAGTCAGGCAATAAACCAGGACCCAGCTGAAGGCCCATACCAGTTTAAAATGGGCTTTAATCGCCACACAGTGAAACTGGGTCTTTCGGGGGCCCCTGGGGGTCTGGAGGCCAGAAGCAGTTGCATGCGTTGCCATGCCTTTGTCCTTTTTGTTCTAAATACACATAAGTGGCTGTGTAGTTAGACTCAGTAATGCACCTATTATCTTGTCACAATAATAAACAAATGCGCCTTACTGTACGCTGACAGCAGAGCAGTGCATGGCAGAAAACAGACAATGAAGGAGCTGTAAAACAATAATACCAAGTGTCTCTCCATTAACTGCAGTGAAAAAACAATGGAGGATATGTGCTGCCTCACGGGCGTCCCTGACAGCTGATGGTGACTCACCGCAAAACAACAATAAAAAAAACTGTAATACGCTGACATGAATTTTGTTAATGTCAGTGTGTTCTTCTGTTGCTTGACAGAGTTTGGGTTATACGGTGTATTCATACGCTCTAATTATGTAAAATGTGTTTCATTACTGTCTCTGGCCCTGTCCTTCTTTCCACAAATTCAGGCAATCCAGGTGATTTGTGAAAGTGGCACCATGAAAAACAACCCTGAAACAGTTTAACTGGTGAATTAGCTTCTCATCAAACACAACATATATTCATCCAAGAGGCTGTGCATTGGAAACCAGAGGGGGGTTCAAATGTATGGGTGGAGGGGGCACCTTGCAGCTGCATCTCTGAGAGGTCTGGGGAAATACGCGAGGCTTCAGATATCTCCACGAGGAAATATAAAATGCAAAGGAGATGCCAAAAATAAAGGCAGCACAATCAGACCAGTGTGAGGAGGCTCCCAGGGAGTTCATCTGGCTGCACAGTGAAGCAACATCTGTGAAATGAAGTCCTCTTAAATAAGAGAAGACTCGTGAAGTTATGGCCTTCACAAGGCTGGAGTGGAGCAACAAACGTGTCTTTGTGTTTTAATTTCAGAGCTGGAGATGTGTGGATTCAGCAACGCGAGCAGTGACCCTCTCGATCTTCAGAACAACAATGCCCTCTAGTGTACGTAAAGGGTATCGTCCACGCGGGATCAAATCCCTGCTTACAGATGAGCTTCTTTTAATATCTTCAAGTCTTTTCAAGGGACACTAAAACAACACTTAATTGTGGCCTTGGACAAATTCACCTCTGCTGCTTGGCTTCACATCTGGAGACAATGACTCCTGGTTTCCACAATAACAAATTAGTGGCCAGAATGTTTATTTGCGACTCTGGTTACACTAAACGCTCACCGCAGATCAAACCACCATCCCGGCTAGGCCTGATCATTTCATCATGCAGCCAGCAGTCCTCCCTTACACCTCTTAACAGCTGCATGTTCATTTCTACCCAAGATGTGAATATTTCAAAACATTTGCGCCGCATTGTGTCGTGCAGAACAGCTAAAATATTAATTTTATAGCATGCAAATGGAGGGTAATATATGTATATAATTCAAGAGGTTGAGTATCAAACTATATTTATTGTATACAGTATAGGGACAACAAATAATGTACAAAAAGTGGAATATCTGCCATGGTCACCTTGCAAATCTAACAAACGTGAATGTTTAAAATGAAGGCGGACATTCTTATAAAACAAGATTTCTACCAACACACGAGTCAAAACAAACTAAGCATCTGTTGATGATGTTTGGATAAACTGATGGACAAATGGGTTCAGATTGGCAACACAGCATTGACTCAATATTTGTCTGTACAACGAAATATGAGATGTGTATAATCTTAGATGAGATCACTCAATTTCTGGACTGGTGAAGGTGAATTATTTTTATTCTTAAGCCCTGAAAAGATGGAAAGAAAATCAATTTGAGACCACTGTTAGAGTCACGGTATCCCTTTTACATCCACAGTTTATATATTAACCAAACCCTTTTATAAAAGAACACTGTTCATTTAGCTTTTTGGTCCAGAAACATTACTGTACTTTATTTACCATTCAGTAAAATCTGCATTGAGGGTGACAGCAATGAGGTAAACCATCCATATGCATCTTTCTCTGCATTTTTCTCAGCAAATATTTAAGCTAAAATGGACATGGATACAACAAATCATTTAACTGTTCATTTAAAAAGAAGACTACTAAAAGTTACATGAGAAATATGTCATAGCGGTTCCCGTCTGTGGAGAGAAACCACAGGCTCCTTTCCAGCAGTCTTCCTCATTGCAATATCAAGTACATGGAAAAAACACACACGTCCATCCTGAATTTGAATGTTTACAATGGTCTGGGAAACTGAAACAAAAATTAAAAAAAAAACAAAAAACAAACAAAAAGATTTTGGCATGTAGTTCAGCTTATGGTTTATGAGACATGCAGGAGGTCGTCTCAACATCAAAAGAAAGCAGTGTTTTGTTTTGTTTTGTTTTTTTCATTACGAGCCATATCTGGTCTGAGCCGTGTCCCTGCCTCGGATAATTTCAAATCATCCATTTATGTGAAGAAAGCCTGTTTTTTAAAAAATTACCCTGCATCTCAAAGTGAGGATTTGGCCCCAAATGAAAAAAAAAACAACAACCAACAACTTGGATCTTTGATGTTGTGAAGAGCCTGACGTGTAGCCACGCACAGTGGGGAAAAAAAAGAATCAAGTAAAAACAGAAATAAACAAATACAACATGAAAATAATGGTGTGGATGTTCTTCCAAGAGTCCACATCCCACTTAAGAACAGACTCCTCCTGTCTGTTGTTGAAATACATCAATAGTGTCCTCATCCTCCATCTCCAGCTGCAAGAACAAAACAAGAAGACATCAGTCGTTTAAGAGCCAAGAAGTCATTTATTCCTGAGGATATGCTAAGAGTTGGGCATCAAACCCTCAAAACGTTTTGGCACAAATACCAAAGTGTCAAAAGCACCACAAGCTGGCATTAGTTTGTGTTTTTGTCAGCATTTTTAGACAAATGTCTTGTGTGTAATTTGTAATTTCCTGGATGGCTGCTTGTGTTTTAACCTTTGGCTTCTTTTGTTAAATGAAAGAAAAAGGTTGCAAAATAAACATCCTCACAGTAAGTTACTGAAGAAACGCATTGCTTTAGTTTCAGCACTCAAACTCTGGTATCATACAGGGGTACGTTTAAAACCATACGCAGCCCTGAATGAACGCTGCTCTTCGCGCTGGGTGTGTTATCAGGTGTCTTCCAAAAATCATTTTCACCTTGAGCCAACAAAGATAACACCCATCCCTCCACATGACAGTATCATATATTTTCACACTGATCACACAAATACGATCAACATTCATCTGGCATTTTGAGAAAATATCCTTATCAGTGCTTTTGCCAAGATTTAGATAAAGATCAACACCACTCTCATGTTGGTAAGCTCAAAATGAAGCTAGAGGCCAGCTAGTGATTAGCTTAGCTTAGCATTATGAGTGGAAACAGGGAATCTGCTGGGCTGGGTGTGTCGAAATGAAACAAAAGTTACGTACTGTTAGATGAAGCTCAATGATTACTGCAATTAGGCCAATAAATGGGGACATTTAAAAAGGAGCAAACTGTCTTTCACTTCTGATACAAATCAATTTAGATATCATAAAGACATATAATGTGCAATTAAAAATCACAGCGGGAGTCTCCTCTCCACCACACAGTCCAAGAGGACTCACAGCACACACAGGCTCACATAATGAACGACGATTAATGGCGCCATCTTCACTGTCTCCATCACTGATGGATGGATGTTGAGTAAAGAACTAATGCATGTGCTCTGACAAATACTCCTCAGTTTGTGCTTTAAGAAATAGAAATCAAGTATGACTGACCAAAAACGAACTGTAAAAACACACTCAACAATCAGCTTTCACCAACCTGTGCAGGTGTGTCTGTTTCATTAATTGGCTGTCCATCAAACCTAAACCTTATCTGACGGATTGACAATCCCTGTGAAAGAAAACAGACAAACAGCATTTTAGTGAGATTTTGCATTCAGTTAGTCATCATCAAAACAATATAAACAGCTTGATAGTAAGCTCAGAAGTCAACAGTTAGCACACGGTATGAGAAGTTTATGTTTCAGCCTTTCAGAATAAACGTACCTGTCTTTCGCAGTATGCCTTCATTAGTTTGCTGAGTGGAGTATGCCTTTTGATTTTGAACTGTACGACTGACCCATCCTGACCAGCTACCTTGAGGTTAATGTGGTCGTTCTCCGTCTTCACTCCTTCCTGCAACAAAACCCGTCATCATCATCATCATCAGCAGCAGCAGCGACACACCTGTGATCAGGTAACTGTTGTCCTTACTGGAATGACATCGACTTCAGTGTGCGGCCACTGAATCGTGACACCATTACACTCACGTAACTTACAGGCGACACAAAGACCCAGATGAGAGTGTATTGAAATTTATTAAGACTAAAAATCATTCAGGAAGACGCTTCCTCTTCCTGTTTTCAACATCTGCCGTTACTACAAGCAACCACCGACGCATTCCGTTGATGGCCGCCCGTTAATCTGAACACCGGCATAACGTCAATCTGCAACAACAGCAAAGTTAACTAGCCGGCTAATTTAAGTTAGCCATATTTATGAGACCAGCTTGCTCCTAGAGGCGGGCTTCAGCGTCCAAACAGCGCTCTCATACACCGTTACTCCTTTAGCTTCTTCCCCTGGTTAGCATAGCAAGCTAGTCCCCATGCGAACTGGCGCAGAGAGCCACAATGGCGCAAATGAAAGGAAAAACAAATCATTCATTTCACTGCCAATCTCTGATACCGACGATGGCGAACCTCGCTCCGTTTAACGGCAAACCCGTGAGTAGCAGTAGCAGACACTGATGCTGGTGGGGCAGTGCAAACACGACGACTGTGCGCCTAAAGCCAAAAGATCCGCAAATTGGTCAACCTTTGTTTTCTCCGTCGACCCGCTCAAATGCGGTATCTGGAGCCTGGAAGCAGGGCTAGCTTAGCAGAACGTGCTAACGTTAACTTACAGCTGGCATCATGAGCGGATGGCGGCAGAGAAACACCGTGAGAGTTACTGACCTTTGGCTTTTCTTCGGACATTGTGCTATTTTCCCCGGATTTATTGAAAACGTGCAGACAGGCTGTTAACGGTGAAGCGGGTTATCAGCTCCTCCGGCTCTTTCGCTAGGACCAGGAGCGCGCACTGAAACGTGGGCTGTAATTCGACCAAAACGGTCACGTGCTCCGCTTTTCCTCGGGGCCGCGGATACGTGAGCGCGCAAGATAATTTGCGCATACCCGTGAGATACGTAAAACAAAAGGGCCCCTCTGCAAACCCCCCTTTAACCCACTCAGAAGATTTAAACTAAAGATTCACATAGTTCACTTATTAAACTTGAACTCTACAGTAGTTTGAGCAAGAGAGACAACAAACCAACCACAAATATGATGGTAATAAATGTTTCCTTTAGAAAGAAGACTGATGAAGGATAAACAGTTCTTATTTATGGGATAAAATCTAAAGAAACACAAACTCACTAGGTCACGAAGACTCAGTTTAAAAGATTATTAGTATTTATTGGGAGACTATGTTTTATTTTTTCGATAATCACTGAAGGGCTGGGCCCAGATGGCAATAAAAATTAAATGGCAAATTGTTCTCTTGAAATGAAATGTCCACGGTGTGCCTCCTTGTCAGGACGGTGATAGAGTTAGCAAGGGTTGCTGAATATGAAAGTTGAAGGGACATCATAAAGGATGTACGAATAGAGAAGAAAGGTTTGCATGTCCTTACTAAATACCAAAGAGGAAGTGTGAGATGAGAGCAAAATGATGACATTGATTTTCACGTGGGACTTATGGTTTCATACTTTGTCGGTATTAAACAGTTTCTTTTGTTTTTATTTTCACAAAAAACACTTTGTATTTTGGTTGACCCCACTTGTATTTGTGTTTGAGTGGATGTGCATAAAAATTGAGCAAATTTGTGAATTTGGAAATTAAAAGGTCCCCCCCCCCCCCCCAAAAAAAACGTATCCATTTAATTTCAAGATGGTCACAATTTGATCCAAAAAAAGTGTAAAAACTGTTACATGTTATAAATGAACATTTATACAAGATGTTGTATCTTAGACATGAATGACGATCAGTAAAATTGTGTATATTACAAATATAGTGTAAAAATGAGACTGCGTATTATAAAAGAAGCACCACATGCACTGATCTGCTCTGGAGTTATATAAAATCTTACTGTGTTTGCTTTGTAATTTCCTGTGTGGACAGAAAAACAAGTTAACTGACCAGAATTCCCTCTAATTTCCTCACATCAAAATGAAGGCATAAGAAATATTAATCTAGCATAACAGCAGAGAGCAATCATGTATAAAAAAAAGAAATATTAGGTGATGAGATCATGTTTAAAATATAGTGCGAACCCCGTCAAAACGATTTCAGAGCGTGTTGTTGACAACACCAACCGTCTGAAATCCAATCAGATAATCACAGTTTATCAAATGCTACGTGTGTATCATCTATGGCATCAGTAAGATCATCTTAAGGGATTTGTTTAAGGAATCACAGCTGAGATTCTTCTCAATGATTGTCCATACGGGCGTATGGATTATCCTTTGCCAGACCTGAAAAGAACAATGGAGAGAATGATATTAAAAATGAAGGTTTAATGCAATGAACTCCAACATCCTTGCCATCATTGTAGTCAAAAATGTTGAAATTTAACGTGTATCAGGTATGTGCGTTGTATATTTTCACCAGTAGATGGCACTACTGAATCAAATTTGTTGTTCCTTTTTTGTCTCAACAGTTAAGACTTTTTGCTGTTCCCTTGTTTCATCATTCAAATTTCTTTATTTTATTGTATCTATGTTATCTTTCTGTGTTTTTTACTGTACTGTTTCATCACTGTGCATGTGAAAAAAAAAAAGCTGAGTGAAAACAAACACCTTTGACATTCCAGGTTTACGTGTATTAATCCCTTCAAACAAGAAATGTGTCTCACCGTATTTCTGCCTGATTTCATCATGTCTCAGCTGCATTTCTGTTCTCCTGTTGGGGAAGAAACAAAGACAAACTGTTAGACAACAGAGATCGCTGGCTGCACTCGAGCCTGCAGTGTTTGACTCCTGGCAGATCAACACAAAGCACTGCTGTAATATGCTGATGGTATACGCCAAAAACATATTTCACATCTTAAATAACATTAAAAATTATATTATATTGTTTATCTGGACCAAAATCATACACATTATAAATCCGATAATCAATAAAATAACATTAATATGAATAAAACTTCATTTTAGTGCATGGAGGTGGTGATCGATGAGATGTGTTTAAATGTGGCCGCTAGTTTTCCATCTGCATCATGCGAGACAGGAAAAAGGTTTCTTTTTGCACCCTTGATCATAATGAATATGTGTTTATTTACCTAACATGACAGCAGTGCCACATGTAGGAGAGCCTGTTTACGGCTATATTTCTACTGAGTGACGGAAACTAATCCTTGCATTTTGTATTTGAGTATAAAGTCATTAAATTGGTTATTGACCTCTCTTTCTGTCGAGCCTTCCTCATGCGGTTTTGTCGCTCCACCTTTGCGTCTTCCCTTTTGTTTCTGGAATTCAAGAATATGTGATTATATTAGTAATAATGATAAAAGAATCCACACTGACATTGCAATATATAAATGACATGGTGAGACTTAAGCCAAATACAGTGCAAATAATAGTCAGTTAATTAGTCCCATAGTGAATTATTTTAAGCAAAGACATCACTGTCAATGAATAAGCTTTTAGAAGGAGCAACAGCATGCCTTAATAAAAATGGCAATGTTATTTTCAGAGCTAAACTGCAGATACAAATTCTGGCAGGCTTTTGGAGACGGCGGTGTCAGCCCACCCTCGCAGAAAAGCAGCCCTTTGTGTTTTCTCCCCACCCGTCCTCCTCCTTCCACGTTGAACCAGATTTCACAGTTAACGCTTCATGTGACTCGATGCTTACCCGAATCGTTCACACTTGCAGCAGCAGAAGCAGCAAATGAAGATGCTGATGATGATGATGCCAGCCAGCACTGACATGGTGATGATCAGAATCTGGAAGTTTACTGGAAATCAGAGGCACATGCACAGAGAGCGACAGGAAACACTCATGTTCAATAAAGGTCATCACATCATAAATCCTACTGAACAGACACTTCTGGATTTTAGTTAACAACTGGGTGGTTTTAGTAGATGATAAGCCAGTTAGAAGTTTGATATGGTTCTTCTGTGGAGATAATTAGCTACTGAATCATTATGAAGTCAAGTAATCAATTAGTAAGACGCATCTACTGACTTTATTTGAAAAAAGTCCTATAAAAGGGCTGTAATTAACAATTATGTTCACTATTGAGTAATCTGCTGATTGATTTGTTGTTTGACCCCTATAATTACAGAACACAGGATCAATGCTCATCCCAAATTCCTAAGGCAAGGTCAGGTCTTCACATAGCTTTTTTGTGGGACTGACAATTCAAAGCCTTAAAATATTCACACACATTCCAACCATCAAACCCTAAAATATCCAAAATACTTGCAGGTAAAACTCAGATTAATGGTTATCTAAGGCCTAAAGTTCTTACCCCAACACAGCCCCCACCGGGCATCATTCAATGGACACACACTGCTGGGGGGCAGGATGTTTCCTATAGGGTAGTCAAGGCATTGTTTGGTTGGCGTGCACCACAAGCACTGCAACAAAAACAGCAACAAACACTGTGCTTAGTGTCTTATCTTCGGTATTTATAGTAAAACATCATGAACAAAACAAAGTATAGAGTATACATATGCTCGTATACAAAAACCTGATTCCAAAATAGTTTGGACGCTGCATAAAAGATGCATAAAACAGAATGTGACAATTTGCTAATAATTTCTGATATATGTCCAAATGAAAGCAGTACAAAGACAATATATTTAATGTTTGACCTCATCAACTTCACCGATTTTTGTAAATATCTGCTTATTCTGAATTTGACGTCAGCAGCACGTTTCAAACACGTTGGGACAGGAGCAACGAAAGACTGGGAAAGTTGTGGAACGCCTGTTTGGTGCATTCCACAGATAAACAGGTTCATTGGTAAGAGGTGAGAGTGTCATGATTGGGTATGAAAGGGGTAGTTGTGAAAGTTCTTCACAAGGATAAAGCGAGGTTCACCACTTTGTGAACACGTGACCGCATAAAGGATATGACTACATGGGCTCAGGGACACTTCCTAAAACTGCTGCAATTACACAAGTTCATTTGAAAATTACTGCATTCTGTTTTTATTCATGTTTCACACAAAGTTCCAACTTCTTTGGAATCAGGATGATATCAGAATCAGGATGCAGAATAAAGAATATGGTGTTTGCCCTGGTTTGACTTACTGTCACATTCTGCAGGCATTCAGCACAGCTGGTGTTGGATCTGGAGGCACAAGGATCTGAAACAGAGGTAAGGAACTGTGTGGGGTTTTTGTGGGTCCCAGCCGTTGTATAAACGGGCTTCCAAGAAAGTAAATAAAGAGGTCTGATTTTCTGCAGTGACATCATTTGCAGTACTCCCAACAACAAAGTTCTCAGCGAGTCAGACTGACATACTTTACTACAAGAAAAAAACAGGGTAAAGTTCTCTCTGTTTGTCCGTAACGAGGCGAGTGAACTGAGATGTTTATCGTTCATATGATTACAGAAAATCCATTTTGCTGCTGTCATGTGACAGCCGCCTGATCTGACTGTGGCTGGACAAAACAAAGCACAGCAGCTAAAGCTTAAAAAAAGACACTTACTCGGAGCCGGAGAAGGAGTCTGCGCCTCTGCGGTCATGATAATACCGCAGAAAATCAAGGCAGACACCGCGACTGAAGCTCTGCAAACTCCGGACATTGTGAAGCGAGAGGAAACCATCGACTCCGTGGAAATAAGGAACAAACTAACGCGTGTGAGGAGCCACACTGAAGGCTGGACCTCCAGTTTACGAGGCTGACGTCATGCACTCCTGACGCTGACGTCATGAAAACAGCTGCAGAGGGAAACATCCGAAAAGTCTTCAGCAATGTTCAATATATGTAAAAGATCATTTATGTTGCCTTTGCTGCTTTTCAACAAGGCTTCCTTTCTACACTTAAATGCTTTAAATAATGACTTTATTAATGCTGAATAGGACATAAAGCTCAAGCTGTGAAAAAAGCTGTTTATCCTCCTTCAGCATGACACATTACATCGACAGATATATTATAAATTCATTTTTGGCTATTTCCTCTCTGCAAAAAGGCTTCAGAGCATCTGCGCTAAAATTAATTCATTATCAACAGATCAGCGTCCACAGCTAAAGACTTATACGGACTTACTAAGATTCAGTCAGATACCTGACTTTGCTGACGGCTTATTAGAAACAGAGAAACCTCTTATAAATGACTTTAGTGACATTTGAAAGAGCAGAATTGACAGCTGACTGGAACGTTAAATCCATTACTCTTTATAAATGAATTGCTACAGTTTTAACTGATCTATGAAACAGTGTATCTTGATCTTATAGGCATTACGAAGTTATCTGTTGCACCTTGGAAAACATGTAGAGAAACCGTGAAACAAAGTGAAACATAGCTAACGGGTAGTTTTTCCCTTTCTTTTTTTTTTTTTTTTTTTAATTTATCCACTCATTTATTTCAGTTCACCATTTTAAAAAAGTTAACTAACCAGCGACCTTCACCTGTGGAACGTTCAAAGGCCCTGCTGACCTGCACAGGTGTCGACAATCACTCCGGCTGATTAGACCTCCAATGGTGCGTTCCAGTCATATCGTTCAGATCGTAATAACGAGAACCCGAGTGCGAAAAACCGTACAGGTTATAATTCCGAGACATCTGGGATATCTGACAGATATAGAAGTACAAGTACAGAGCTGCTAATATGTCTGCAATGCCACATCACATCTTCATTTAAGTACAGTCCAATATTAACACTGATGCAATCAGAATCGGATATCCATATTGCATGATCACAGCATAAATTGTGCAGCTATTGTGGAGATTATGTGAGGTCACCAAACTTTATATACTGTTAGGAATGCTAAATGTATAATTTGTCCCACCATATGCATTCATTTCACTCTTTTCTTATCATTTCATTTTTTTGTTATTCACAAAAATGAGAGTGATTTGGTATAAATACACATAGGTGCTAATACTTATACTAGCTGTCTCATGATATATTTTTACATTATTTGCTGTACATACTGTTTTGTCCTCTGGAAGACATGACAGAACATGACACAACAAACAGCTTTTGAAATACAATAATTTATTAAAGCATCTTTAAATTCTGATATAAAACATTTTTCTGATTTTTCTTCTTCAAAACAATCAGAAATCTCAGAAATACAGTCATCGTCAACGGCAAGATCAGTCTCTGGTGTGGCCGCCGGCAGCTGACCAGATCGCCTAAGTGAGTACGATTGGAGAGCAATGGAAGACGGTGATGCAGTGTGAGGTAAATACTAAGCTCATTATGTTTGGACCATACTCTTATCATGAACTATACTGTAAGTCGTCTGTCATAGGCTTGACTCCTTTGTGTTCCTTTACAGTGGAGGAGCGGACGTGTCCTCAGGTTAGCAGGATAATACAAGGAATTTAGCATGTTGGGGACAACACACTTAACGTAGGTTATTTTATGTTGACAAGAGCTCAGACACAGGGCACAAAATGGAGAAAATCAACAGTAAGTTATGGACAACTTGTCTATTTCTGGATCTACACTTCTGTGTCCCTGAATGCACAAATAATAGATAAACAAAAGCAGTGGGATAACGGCATCGACACATTTCCAGCACACTGTTCACCTCGCTCACTCTGCTTGTTCTCCCAATTCACTGATACTTCAATAAATAAATACCCTACCCTCACATGGCCTTTGACATCACTGAAAAAAACACAGTAACAGACATCTTTAGACACAGACGTTCTGAACTAGCGATATTCTGCCTGCTTCTCAAAACACATCACTTTCAGCTACGAGTTTCAAAGACGTGCTCTCAAGTCAGTACACAGCAACACAGCTCAACACAAAGGACTCATTCAAAGATAGAAGCACAAACAGCTCAACTGATTTTTGAGAAAATACTTGACTGCAGTGGTTACTGACATTGCATCTCCACTGATGCAGTGGTAATTCATATTGAATTTCTTTGTTTTTGCTGCATTTATTTGACTTCTAAGAGGCAAATGCAACACTGGAAGCCATAACTACCATTGAAACTTAACATATTCCATTCCTGAAAGGCTGTATCTGCACTGAATCTATTAGTCCAGGAAAGTTAAATAAAAACTCAAATAAGGCAAGATGAGGGAGATAATCTCCCTGGGACAGTTATATTAAGCAGTAACCTGAGGGAATCTCCATTCAGAAGAACATTCATTACAATGGGGTATAATATCTGTCCAAATAACATGGATAAAGGTGTCTACTCACTCATAGTATGTTTGCTACTGCAACTCATTCTTTTGACTCATTTTAAATAAAATGTACTCTTCTGGAAATTAAAAAAAATGCTAATTCAGATGTTGAATGAATGCCTGCTTTGAACTGTGAGACACAGGGTTTGGTGGAAAATGAGAGTGCAAGCTCTGTGTGGTTTTCCAGGATATTTAAAAGATACCTGAAGTACATTTCAAGTAAGATGTGAGACATGACCAGTGTGACTAATGAGAGTGAGTAACATGTTTAGAGGGAAGCCACACTCAGGACTGTAAAGCTTAAAATGGTGCAGATGCTTGAATGTTCCTACTTTTTGCCACAAGCAGTAAAGATGAACATTTTTGTGTCTGTACAGAAAGGAATCTTTCTGGATGGAGTTTGTCTGTGTCGCCAGTCAAAAGCTGTCCAAGTGTTTTGATCCTCTCGCCATCTCTGCCTCTTCTCCCCAGGCTTGTTTGTTATCCGTCAGGTGAACTATCGCTGAGTACGTTTCGGGTCCTGTCAAGTCAGTCACCTGATCCAGCTGGTTCCATAACTGGACACAGACTTCACACTGCAGCGCTTCTTCACGATCATGTTTATGTAGGCTTTCATGATCTTTGTGATCTCTCCAACCTGGAGAAATGTGCAGATGAACCACATGGTCAGAAGACTGGCAAAGATACACAGATGTTTCTACAATAACTTTCTTATAAGCAAGTTTTTTTTTCTGGCATTTCAACCATATGAAACTCAGAAATCCTGCTTCCTCTTACAAACATGCATAATTTAATATCTGCAGACAAGGTGATGTACCTGTGGTGTTTCAAAGAACATTTCTCTCTCATCCACAGTGATCTTGTAGGTGCAGGGCTGCGGAGCGCCAAAGAAAATGATGTGCTCGTATGGGAAAGTCTCCAAAGGCTTGGGCTCGCCTCTCTTGTAGACGGACACGTTTTCAGCACTTACACTCAGCCACAGATCATGAGGGAAACCTCCTTCTTTGCACTATAAAGACAAGCACAGGAATACATGAGCATGGTCCAATGTGAGCAGTGGAATGGCAAATAGAAATGCACTGATCCAATCTGCTGGATTAGTATCGAGGACGATAGAGACCTTTTTAACAAGACTGGGCATCAACCAAGCTGACAGATTCACATTAAAGTAATAATCTTGAACAAATAAATGTTCAGTCACTATCTAAACCCAGATGAGGTAACACAATGGTGACTGAGCATAAGGCCCACTGATGAAAGTACAGCAATATATTGCAATATATTGTGAACTGGTCTCAACATTCCCATAAAAAATGTTGCATAATGTTGCAAAACTGCAAGCTGAACACTTCATACTGCAGCTTCATATTAAAAGCATTTAACTGGTGAAACATGAGTTGACCTTCATTATGAAGTATATTGTTCATCAAAATTGCATCTACAAAACAAGTCAATGACCATTTTTTGCATTTTTTGATAGTTATAGCCACAGATGAAGCTGCAGGCGACAGGCTGCACTCTTCCAATTTCTCAGCGAGGTAACCTGAGAAAACCTTGACTGAACCCAAAATCGAAGACCCAGGAAGCTTACCTCAACATCAAACAGTGTGGATCCATACCCTGGCCACTCCTTGATGATGGTCATGTATTTGAGCATGGCCTGATGCTGGTCCAGACCCCTGAGGCGGGACCACTTCTCCACGATGCTCGCCCTGGTGGCAGACATCTCCTCCTTTATCCACATCTCCAACATCTGCTCTTCCTCCATGCGCTGCTTCTTCATCGAACCCGTCTTCAACCCCCGTCGGAGGGTCCCGTCCAGGAAGCTGGTCCTCCGACGCTCCAGAGTTTGGCCGGACCCTGAAGCTCCCCCCACCTTGGTAAACTGGAGAATGCGGCTGCGCAGGCGTCCCACAGGGTAGACGTTTTCCAGGCTCCAGGTGACTCGTGCTTTGTCTCCGTATAGAAACTGCAGGCGTAGCGCAGCCAGGTGCTGCAGGGTCTCTTCTCGGGAAGGGAAGTGGCCCCGGGTCAAACTCTCATGAGCCTGAAAGAACAACAAATCATCATTAGCACCAACTGCAACATGTGATTAGAAAGAATCTGAATAAAAGAGGAGTAAAACACACCTGCTCAAACATGAAGGCAAACTCCACTCCTTCTTTTGGCATGCTCTCCACATCCAGGAAGCAGTACAGCTTAAAATAGAGTTTCCATTGGCCGTCGTCCTCACCTTCTTCACTGCCAGCCAGTCTGGTGGAAAAGACACAAGCTTGTCATTCAAAACAGGTGTACCTCAATGGGTATTTGGTTTCCTTTGTAATAGTATCTAATAGTTAGATAACATACCTCTCAAATTTAGCCAAAACATCAGCCACAAGAACCCGGCTTTCCACAGCTCTGTCAATAGTGTTGTTGTGTTCAAAGAGTGCAAACATGTTCCTGCTGTCCTCCATCGCCAGACCTCTGATTAGCTTCTCCACCACCTTGACAAAGCAATCCAAGATAAAAAAAGCTTAGTATTAGCATATAGTCAGAGGAAGATTTAAAATAGCCTGTGTAGCAGCAACTGCAGCTCGCTCACCTCTCCAGCGGTGGTGTGTGAGTTGATGGAGATCTTGCAGGAGCCTCCTCCGTGGCAGTACACCGTGGTGGTCATTTCCTGTCTGGTAAGCAGTGCCATGATCTCCTCTTGAGAGGGAACAAACTCTCTGGTCTTGGTCTTCTTCAGAGACTCGCCGATGAAATGAGCGAACATTTCAATCTCTGTACCAGGGAACAGCTCCTTAATCCTGCAAACACCCAAAGACAAGAAGACAATGAAGAAGAAGTTTCAACCAGTTGTGGCCTGTGACCACAAGATTGTTATGAATTGACGGCACGGGTCCAAAACACACAGCACCTTTTGAGGTGAAACTTGAGGTAGCGTAGGATGCCTCGGCTAGGCAGGAACGTGCAGCTCATACAGGTCAGGAGATGCCAGTGGGCGCGATTGGCAGGACTGTTGGGGTGTGGGACGTGATTGGTTTGTTTGATCAGCTGACAGTAAACCTCATCTCTCAATGACCTCAAGTCCTGACAGGTCTGCAGGATTCCCTGGATGATCGGCACAGGGTCTGACACTGCCTCCATCTCCTGCAGTGAGTTGAAAATCTTCACGGCCTCATCCTGCAGGCTGGTGTAACCCTTTTCCTTTTGCACTGACAGACAGACAGAGACGGGATTTTAATTCCAATTCAAACTTGTTTCCTGGCTTCATACCTGCCCTAAGTAGTAATGAATCAAATGGCATTAGATGACTTTCAAACAGAAGTGGCAGTGAGTGGGAGGCTTTTGGTCTGAAGTTGTCATATTCCTCCAAGTACACAGTGCTGTAGAGGTGGATCACACAGCCATCTGTTTTATTTTTCTGTGAAAATAATGACACCTGTATTTTTTTATTCTTGCCAATGAGCTTTTATGTTTATGTACCTCTCACAAACACTCGACGCAGGGAACACATCACTCCTGGCTGAATTACACTGGCTCCCTGTAGTGTGGCACCGCTTTACATTTCATAACTCTTAACCCCTTATTCTGCTCCGAGATCAGTCAGAGATCGCCTCAGATCAATTAGAGGTTGTTAAAAGTTCCAGGGTCCAGCTTCACTTCTCATGTGTTTTATCCAACAATGCAAATGCAATATCTAATCTGGTCAGGGTCAGGGGAGGACAACAGCAATAGCTTGCAACACTCACAGTGGACGCTGACGTCTCCATAGGGCAGAGGTAGAAGAGGGGAGTGCAAAGGATGCTGGGTGTATCTCAGGATGGGGTTCCTCCAATAGGTCTGCTCCACAGCCTCCACATTCAAACTGCTCTCCTGGGCAGACAGACAGCTGGGTCAGTCATCTTAAAGCAAAGTGGTCATGAATTATGATCAAACAGATGTTAAACAGGCGGAAGTTTAGGTTTAAGTGAGTTCATCAAGTCAGTTTAGAAACAGCAGTGATTGATATCATCATTGCAGCACAGCTAGGAAACACTGTATGTCAGGAAAAAAGGTAAACTTTAGTGTTGAGGTGAAGACTTAAAGGAGATAACAGCACACACTTAGTGAGTACAAGTACCTCACTTTAACACAGTGTGTGTCCCTGCCAAAGGTTTGCATGACTGAAAAGAATTGGAGTTAAAATAATATCACACGTAGCACAAAATTTCATAGCAAGACATTGCACACAGTTATTAGCATAGCGAGCGTTATTAGCATTAGCAACCTAGCACACCAGTGGGAGGAAAGGAGATACCTTGATGTCCCTGATGAGTTGCTGTGTGGGCGTTTCAATGGGAACCTTGCTGTCTATCGCTCCCTGTATGGCATTCGCCCACCGCATGGCTTCATTCAGCATTTTGGTGTAAAGTCGGTAAGAGTGTTTACGTCCATGGACGATTATATTCCAGTAACCTGGCAACAAGGCAGAAAGCAATTAGAAACAAAATCACTCTTCTCCACAAAGTGCTCTGAAAAATGACCAAATTAAACTCATAGTCGTATATTTGCCTTGATAACTGGGAAGATAAGTAAGGTTGATCTGAACTGACCTGTGTCCTTGAAGACCTTCTCATCTGGCTGCACCACAGAGCAGAGACTGTTGAGGACCAGAGTTCCCAGTTTGGAGGCGCTGCGCTCCGACGACTTGTAGTAGTCCAGAGAGTTAGTGGTGAGAACAAACCAGCGCTTCTTCAGCTTCAGAGAAGTGCTTTTGGCTCCTGATTTCATCTCTTTATGTAGCCAGCCTGAAAGAGGATAAATAAATAAGCGAGAGTGGATTAGATTAGATTTTAGTATCCGACTGCATCATAAGTCCATGAGTCCCCTCTCAATGAGTGTGTGTCTCAGCTGACTGACCTCTGACTAAGAACTCCTGCCCGTCAACCCTGGAGTCGCCCTTGGATTTCTGCAGCAGGCCGATCCAGTGGTGCATCTCCTCGGGCGTGTCTGTGTTGCAGTGGATCACCCGGTTAGCGGTGATGATCACAAATGAGTTTGGTCTGCGAAACACAACATACAGATGTTGTTATACTGTGCACACGGTGTCATACCACTCAGGCTGTTGCATCAATGCATCTTTTAACTTTACTGGTCGTTCCTCACCTGTCGGGGTTGTCTGATGCACAAACAGAATCAATCAAGCCGACATCTAGTGTGCCCTGGACAGAGAAAAGAGTGGGTGAAGTGAAATAATGTTATTAGCTGTTCGCTCATTAGCGAATATTTTCCTTGGTGGGTTTTCTTCAAATTGCATTATTTTTCTATGATTAAAACTAACTAACTTAACCTGACAGTAAACACCGGAGAGCAGTTTTAATCTGAAAGTATGATTTAAGGCCTCAATCATGAACTGTAACGTCTTCCACACATTTAGTCTTTTGTTAGTTATACATTCTTGTTAGTGCAATGCTTTGTTTTTGGGTTATGTGGAAGGGTCTGGAGAAGTGGATTGTGGGGAGAGCGAACAAAAAAGGTTACAAAAAAAGAAAAGAAAATGACTGACAAATACTTGAAAAAAAAGTTCTTGGTGTCAAGGAGATGTAGAAACAGGCACATTTGGCACACTGGATCCTTGAGGGCTGGAGTGAAAAGGAGAAGGGGTTCCAGAGGGAGTTGGGGTTGCTGGCCATGGTCTGCTGGTATGCAGTCTGAAGGCAAATGTGTGCAGAGCTGTTCTGAACGGCTCGAAAGTCAGGCAAAATTCACGTGAGGCACAATGAGCGGAACGAATACAGACAATGGCAGATTTTTGAACAGCCCCTCCTCGAGTGAATCCAGGGTGTTGCCCTTGTCCACACACATGAAAAGGGAAGGAAGTAATAGCTTGAAAAAAAAAAAAGTTTGGGGGAGAAATTTGTTCACTTCCTGCAATTTTAGCAATCGCTTCATGAGGTTGAGATGTCTAATCCCAACACTTGTTTAACTCTGACAGTGAATCACATTACATTTAATAATTAACCTCCAACACAGCAGCACATGCAGGCCTATACCTCATTTTCTCATATGGCAGACCCCTGCTGTATATATTTGTTAGCTGCTTTCTATTTTTTCAGCCTTGTTTAATTTATGACTACAATGCAATCATTTGACATACATAAAAAT